>NC_090924.1:1068791226-1069416226 GCF_040938575.1 Ambystoma mexicanum | reverse complement strand
TCTTAGAAGCTTCTTCAGAACACCACCATCTTGTTTATTTGCGAACATTTCAGGACACCGCGAGTGTTCTTAGGACACATTCAACTTGACAGAGAACAATACGGACAGCGTCCTCAGGACACCCCCTACGAACATTCCAGGACACCGGGAGTGTTCTTAGAAGCGTCTTCAGAACACCATCATCTTGTTTATTTGCGAACATTTCAGGACACCGCGAGTGTTCTTAGGACACATTCAACTTGACAGAGAACAATACGGACAGGGTCCTCAGCACACCCCCTACGAACACTCCCCGGAACACCGCGAGTGTTCTTAGAAGCGTCTTCAGAACACCCCCATTTTGTTTATTTGCGAACATTTCAGGACACCGCAGGTGTTTTTAGAACACATTCAACTTGACAGAGAACAATACGGACAGCGTCCTCAGGACACCCCCTACGAACATTTCAGGACACCGGGAGTGTTCTCAAAAACGTCTTCAGAACACCCCCATTTTGTTTATTTGCGAACATTTCAGGACACCGGGGGTGTTCTTAGAACACATTCAACTTGACAGAGAACAATACGGACAGCGTCCTCAGGGCACCCCCTACGAACACTCCCCGGACACCGCGAGTATTCTTAGAACAGTTTCACTTTGCTTGCGAACAAAACGGACACATTTTGAGTCCTTAGAACACCCCCCAGTCAGTTTATTTAGAACATTTCAGAACACCCGTGATGTCCGCAAACAAATCGAACACAAAAAGAACGTCTAACACATAAAAAACACAACTTTCATCCTATCTCATACACTCCCACCCTCCCCAAACACACCAACACACTCTACTAAATACACATTTTGAACAAAGTTTCACCGCGCTGTCCGCGGACGTCCGCGAATCCAAGATGGCGGGCGCTACCGAAAGATCTGACGCGCTCCACGCTCCACGCCGTCCAATCAAGAACACGTTGCATATCCGTGAACATCACGCAAGACGGTTGGCCAATCAGGACACTGTCCGCAGAGCGAACAGGGAAGTGTGTCCGTGAACCGAACACAGATATCACTATTTTTTTTTTACCTACTTTTTGGTCATTTTAAAAAAAAACTACTGGACGGATTTTCACCAAATTTGCAAAAGCACGCTTTCGGGACCAAGCCGCTGCTCCTGGTCCAAATTTGGTGGAAATCCGTCCAGCGGTTTGGGCTGTTGGCGCGAGCAAATTTTTTTTCCCATTCAGTCTATGGGAGAAAAAAAAGTTTTGGGACCCCCCCTATAACTTTGCCCCCCCTGGACGAATCCTCACCAAACTTTGCAAAAATATTCAGAGTGACCCAAATACTTTTTCTGCAAAGTGTGGTGAGGATCCGTCCAGGGAGAGCGAAGTTATAAGCCACCCAAAAAGTGCTCTTCCTATGGAAACAGCAACCTAACCATAACTACATGGCCACTGGTATATATATATATATACATTCAAGGAAAAAACTTTAGTTTCAGGGACGTTAAGGTGAGAACTTAACACAACAAAACCCCTGAAATTCAGCTAAAGCCATCTTAACTTTGCACCCCCTGTTGCGCAGCCTATGACCACAATGATGCCAACAGAGATCACATCACTGATGACATCACTAATTACATGTTATATGAGAACACTGATGACATTACAAATCACATCACCGATGCCTTCACTGGTGACACCGCTAATTACATTGTATATACCTGATTACATCAATAATGGAATTAGAAATAACTTAATTTATAAGTTATTTCATGAAAACTTTCATTACCTTAATAACAATTTAGTAGCTGAGTATAAGGGTGAGTAAATTAGTTTTAGTGCGCTCTAGTTGCGAGTTTCTCTTTATGTTCGTTAGGGAATTATCCAGTTGTTGTACTGCTACACAGGGACTGGTATCCACCAACCAGTCGGAATGTGTATTGGTTTAGGTTTGGGTTTCCTATGCTAGCCTGTGCGCATTAGGATCAGTTATATTTGAATTGTTAAATACATGAGGCTAGATGCGATCTCATTGTATTTCTAATTTTTATTTTGTTTTATTCATAGTAACATAAAAATGTTATCTCAACATCACTGTTTTGTATTGTAATAGTCTACAATGGTACCTATGTTTGTATTGTAATGCTGTACAGTGGTGCCAACAATCACCACCTGGAGGCACGTGCAAGTGTTTCACCCTTTCTCTGGCTTTTTCAAGGCATAAGTGATACGAATCAACTATCAATTATTGTGAGACAATACATTTGTCCTAGCATATTTGATTCATTTTGCATTCATGTTACAGGCATATTCATTCTCTTATTTAAGAGTTTTATATTGCTGAATGGACGAATTTCCAGTGTTGCTAACATGTAAAATAAAAATGTAAAACATTTATAAAATAAGCATTGTAACAAAAACACTTTCAAAAACTAAGAGCTTCTATAGTGCAGTAAAGGAAATAAATGCAGTATTACCACAGTATTACCACTTGAACTATACAAACCATTTAGGTAACTACAAACTGGGTTTTGCATCAGCAAATTATAAAAGGATTTTCCCACAACATCAACAGTTGGTACACAGATAAAGCTATTTCACTACAATGAAGATATGTTAAAATACTGTACAAACATTATTTGATATTAAATGATGACCAATTCATAGATTCATTTATGCAACCTTAACCAGAAAACTAAGACATACAACCTATGTCTTCAGTTTTACAAATAAATAAAGACATGCCAACAGTGTACCATTATTTTCTTTTAAAGTATAGTCAGACATATATTTCACATAATAGGTAGACAATAAAAACTTTTGTGTGTAAATATATTAACACTTAAGAAAATCTACACTAATACCCTAACAAATGTCATTCCCGTTCTTCTTAAAAAATCTGTGTGCGTCCTTTGTTTGGCCACCTACACACATGAGAATTACATAATGCCATTTTATAATGTACACATCATATCACTATATAAATATGCATTCTAAATGATACAAATGATATCTACATTGCCATTTGATAACTCCTTTCATAATATGGTGGGTGTCCTTTTTTGGCCACCTACACACCTAAGACTGGCAACAATGGTGATGGACCACCAGATTTAATGGTAAAATTGAGAAATTCAGAAGAAATGTTAATAAAGCAGTTTCAGCATTCATAAGAGACCACAACCAATTATGGATTTCAAACAACAACAGACAGTACTACATGACCAATTTCTATAGTCCTGACAGAGGATACCTTACTTGATGAAGGGAATGCAGTGTTCCTTCAAAACATCAAAACAGAAGTTCAGATGTGCTAAAATACAAACACTCAGTAAACCCCCAAACAGTTCTTTTAAGGACTTCTTATGACATACAAATACACAAACACAATAAAATAAAATAAAAGTTTATTATACCTGCGGTTACATTTCATTGACTTATATCATAACCACGGTTACAGAAATGAGTTAAAAAGCAGGCCTCACTTCAAGTTTTATATTACAATACAACTTAAAAGATCAATACAGTATAACACTACTCATGTACTTATATAAAGTAGCTGGAAAAAAGCAAGCAGAGAATCATACATAACAGCAAACTCAGTAAACAAACATTCCACAGCTACACAACATAATACCATAAGGAAGAACACAACCTAAAATACAGTGTATGGGGCATCTAAAAATAGAATACGATTTATCCTTTTTATATTCATTTTTTTAACTAATTTCTTCTCTTTTTCTCCAAAGTCTCACACATACAAAAGCCTGAAAAGACACAGTCAAAATAAGAGTCCCAAATAGCTACCAGGTCACCAGTGATCTTTCACCCCTGATGTCACTATACCTATACAAATAAATTAAAAAAAGAAATGAAACACTGACACCCTAAAATATATAGCCACAGTAACAGAACTATTCATGGTTATCTGTAGTCCCTTGAAGCCTCAGATATAGCCGCAAATATCTGCAAAATGGCTGAAAAAACTGTTTTTCTACCCCCCAGCACCTCACCAAGTGCCCCACTCATCTGTGCCAGCCCCCCACTCAACAGATGGACTCTTTACCTCCTCTGCCCTCTCCCTTTCCCCCACAACACACACTATTTCTGTGATGCATTTTGTTTCCCGATATCAGCTATCCGCGGCTTTAGCTGAGGCTACGGAAAGCTTTGTGTTACAAACTCAGAGGCCGATTCATGGAATAATTAGCGCGGCGCAAGTGGGCAAAAACGTGCGAATCGCAGTGGAATAGCGAAAATCGCAGTGAACGTGCGAAAATCGCACGAAAAGCAGCGCACGTCGATTCATGGAAGGCCGTGCGCGAAAAAACCAGCGGATGTGCGAAAAAAAAGTGCGCGGCGCACGTTGGCGCACGTTGGCGCACAGGCCATCTAACAGCGTGCGCCAGGTCACAGCGAAAATCGCACAGGCCACAGCGAAATTCGCACATAGCGCGGCGCACGCAATAAAAGTAGGCGGAACACGGGCGTAACACTCGGAATGGGGAACAACTTGCCAAAACGTGGGCGTCACGGGGGAAGTACAGGGCACAAGTGCGCGGAACGCCCACACGCTCGCCTACAACACGTATTCATGGAATAGAATAGGGGAAAAAAGCGCACGCTCAAACCAGCGCACAGGCACAAACACGACCGCCACAAGAAAGGAGGCGGTAGCGTCTCTGCGGCTGTAAGAAATGTGCGCCAAAAGGTGCGCCAACAAATAGCACCTATATACTGCCATGATGAATGTCCCATACTGTGGCCCTCCAGGAAAAATGACGTGCAAAGGGGTACCCACAAACACGGACACCCGCTGACAAAAAATACGTGTGCATGTATACCGGGGTGCGCGGGAAGTGTCACACGCGATTTGCAGGGTACGTGCATCACAGGGGTTCGCGTGAAGTTATTCACACGATCGGGCCTGGGGGAGCGGGCTACGTGTATTACAGGGGTTCGCGTGAAGTTCCTCACGCGATCGGGCCTGGGGGAGCGGGCTACGTGTATTTCAGGGGTTCGCGTGAAGTTCCACACGCGATCGGGCCTGGGGGAGCGGGCTACGTGTATTACAGGGGTTCGCGTGAAGTTCCACACGCGATCGGGCCTGGGGGAGCGGGCTACGTGTATTACAGGGGTTCGCGTGAAGTTCCTCACGCGATCGGGCCTGGGGGAGCGTGCTACGTGTATTTCAGGGGTTCGCGTGAAGTTTCACACGCGAATAGCCTGGGCGCGTGAATTTGAGGGGTGCGCGGGAAGTTCCACACGCGATCGGGCCTGGGGGAGCGGGCTACGTGTATTACAGGGGTTCGCGTGAAGTTCCTCACGCGATCGGGCCTGGGGGAGCGGGCTACGTGTATTTCAGGGGTTCGCGTGAAGTTTCACACGCGAATAGCCTGGGCGCGTGAATTTGAGGGGTGCGCGGGAAGTTCCTCACGCGATCGGGCCTGGGGGAGCGGGCTACGTGTATTACAGGGGTTCGCGGGAAGTTCCACACGCGAATAGCCTGGGCGCGTGAATTTGAGGGGTGCGCGGGAAGTTCCACACGCGAATAGCCTGGGCTCGTGTATTTCAGGGGTGCGCGGGGAGTTCCACACGCGAATAGCCTGGGCCCGTGTATTTCAGGGGTGCGCGGGGAGTTCCACACGCGAATAGCCTGGGCCCGTGTATTTCAGGGGTGCGCGGGAAGTTCCACACGCGAATAGCCTGGGCGCGTGTATTTCAGGGGTGCGCGGGGAGTTCCACACGCGAATAGCCTGGGCCCGTGTATTTCAGGGGTGCGCGGGGAGTTCCACACGCGAATAGCCTGGGCCCGTGTATTTCAGGGGTGCGCGGGAAGTTCCACACGCGAATAGCCTGGGCGCGTGCATTTCAGGGGTGCGCGGGAAGTTTTACACGCGAATAGCCTGGGCGTGTGTATTTCAGGGGTGCGCGGGAAGTTTTACACGCGAATAGCCTGGGCGCGTGTATTTCAGGGGTGCGCGGGAAGTTTTACACGCGAATAGCCTGGGCGCGTGTATTTCAGGGGTGCGCGGGAAGTTTTACACGCGAATAGCCTGGGCGCGTGTATTTCAGGGGTGCGCGGGAAGTTTTACACGCGAATAGCCTGGGCGCGTGTATTTCAGGGGTGCGCGGGAAGTTTTACACGCGATTTCTGCACGGTACGTGTATTTCAGGGGTGCCGGGGAGTCCCACATGTGATTTGACAGTGTGGGTCCTCCCAGGTGTACCCTGTACACCCTCCACGGCCCCTGCAGGCAGCCCACACCACAGGGGACTACCCTGCATCCCTGGTCATGTCCCGCAGGCAGCCCACCCAACATGGGCATGCCCCCCAGCAAAGGCACATGTCTCCTTGAACTAATGAACACCAACACATGTCCCCTTGCACCCCCACCCCCCAGCACTGTGGGCACATGCCAGCAGTCCCCCACCCATGTCCAACTCATGTCCCCCACCACCCCCACCCCCCAGCACTGTGGGGCACCTGCCAGTAGGCCCCCACCCATGTCCAACTCATGTCTCCCACCACCCCCACCCCCCAGCCACCAGGGTCACCCTCCACCAGGGCCCCACTCATGTCTCCCACCACCCCCACCCCCCAGCAGTGCAGGGTCACCCTCCACCAGGGCCCCACTCATGTCTCCCACCACCCCCACCCCCCAGCACTGTGGGGCACCTGCCAGCAGGCCCCCACCCATGTCCAACTCATGTCCCCCACCACCCCCACCCCCCAGCACTGTGGGGCACCTGCCAGTAGGCCCCCACCCATGTCCAACTCATGTCTCCCACCACCCCCACCCCCCAGCCACCAGGGTCACCCTCCACCAGGGCCCCACTCATGTCTCCCACCACCCCCACCCCCCAGCACTGTGGGGCACCTGCCAGCAGGCCCCCACCCATGTCCAACTCATGTCTCCCACCACCCCCACCCCCCAGCACTGTGGGGCACCTGCCAGTAGGCCCCCACCCATGTCCAACTCATGTCTCCCACCACCCCCACCCCCCAGCACTGTGGGGCACCTGCCAGCAGGCCCCCACCCATGTCCAACTCATGTCTCCCACCACCCCCACCCCCCAGCCACCAGGGTCACCCTCCACCAGGGCCCCACTCATGTCTCCCACCACCCCCACCCCCCAGCACTGTGGGGCACCTGCCAGCAGGCCCCCACCCATGTCCAACTCATGTCTCCCACCACCCCCACCCCCCAGCACTGTGGGGCACCTGCCAGTAGGCCCCCACCCATGTCCAACTCATGTCTCCCACCACCCCCACCCCCCAGCACTGTGGGGCACCTGCCAGCAGGCCCCCACCCATGTCCAACTCATGTCTCACACCACCCCCACCCCCCAGCACTGTGGGGCACCTGCCAGCAGGCCCCCACCCATGTCCAACTCATGTCTCCCACCACCCCCACCCCCCAGCCACCAGGGTCACCCTCCACCAGGGCCCCACTCATGTCTCCCACCACCCCCACCCCCCAGCACTGTGGGGCACCTGCCAGCAGGCCCCCACCCATGTCCAACTCATGTCTCCCACCACCCCCACCCCCCAGCCACCAGGGTCACCCTCCACCAGGGCCCCACTCATGTCTCCCACCACCCCCACCCCCCAGCACTGTGGGGCACCTGCCAGCAGGCCCCCACCCATGTCCAACTCATGTCTCCCACCACCCCCACCCCCCAGCCACCAGGGTCACCCTCCACCAGGGCCCCACTCATGTCTCCCACCACCCCCACCCCCCAGCACTGTGGGGCACCTGCCAGCAGGCCCCCACCCATGTCCAACTCATGTCTCCCACCACCCCCACCCCCCAGCACTGTGGGGCACCTGCCAGCAGTCCCCCACCCATGTCCAACTCATGTCCCCCACCACCCCCACCCCCCAGCACTGTGGGGCACCTGCCAGTAGGCCCCCACCCATGTCCAACTCATGACTCCCACCACCCCCACCCCCCAGCACTGTGGGGCACCTGCCAGCAGTCCCCCACCCATGTCCAACTCATGTCCCCCACCACCCCCACCCCCCAGCACTGTGGGGCACCTGCCAGTAGGCCCCCACCCATGTCCAACTCATGTCTCCCACCACCCCCACACCCCAGCAGTGCAGGGTCACCCTCCACCAGGCCCCCACTCATGTCTACCACCACCCCCACCCCCCAGCCACCAGGGTCACCCTCCACCAGGCCCCCACTCATGTCCCCTATCACCCCCACCCCCCAGCCACCAGGGTCACCCTCCACCAGGCCCCCACTCATGTCTCCCATCACCCCCACACCCCAGCAGTGCAGGGTCACCCTCCACCAGGCCCCCACTCATGTCTCCCACCACCCCCACCCCCCAGCAGTGCAGGCTCAACCTCCACCAGGCCCCCACTCATGTCCCCCTGCACCCCCACCCCCCTGCCACCATGTGCAGCCCCCACCAGGTCCTCACAATCCCCAATCATGTGCGTAATGGTCAGCCTCCACAGCCAAAAAGACCTACCAAGTAACCCATTCACCCACATGGAAATGGAAATCACATGTTACACCCCCAATGTACATGAAGCAAATGAACCCATGTCCGTCACACACATATTTTCCAATTGAATGGGAAAACACACAACATGACATGCATGAAACCAATGAGATGAAACCACACAGTGAAAAATGGAAAAAAAAATGTATTGAAAAAAATACAAATGCCAAAGAAAGAAAACTAACTACAATGTAAATGTGAAAAAATAAGCTGCATGTCCGCATAAAAACACAAAACTAGAAAATCAAATCAAAAAAATTATGTCCAAAGTGAAATGTAAAAACTCTCCATGCAACAAAGAACTATGTACAAAAATAACAAGGGTCCATCATCACAACTGAACTAAGGAAACCTCCTAAAAAACCTACCTAAATATCAACTATATACAAAAAGTGGAGCAGTGTCCGTCGACTCCAAATAATAATAAGAACGAAAGGAAACCTAAAACTAAAGAACTATATACAAAGGCGGCGGGCAAGTCCAGCGGCTCACTCTGTGGTGTTCCGGGCCAGGGCATCATCGAACTCCTGTTCGATGTCCCGGAGGCGGTCCAGTTCCATGGCCCCGAGGGTCCGCAGGGACGACGCCGTGTCCTCCTCCAACCCCCTGCGGATTGCCTCGAGGCACTCGGCCCGCCTCAGGGCCCTCCGCATGGAGTTCTCCGCCCTGACCATTGTGAGCCGCGCCTCTTCCGCCCGCCGCCGCTCCGCACCTATGGCGTGGCCCAACCGCTGCCACACGGAAGACACTCTCTGTCCTGGGTCCTCCTGCCCTCCGGCCGATGCCTGCCCCTCCGATGTCGAAGGCCCCGAGCCTTCATGGCTCCCACCATCTTGCTGCTGCTGCTGCTCTGCCCGTGCACTGCCTCCTGCTGCCTGCACATCCTCCGCCGGCTGGGGTGCACCTGTTGATGTGGGCACCCCTGCTGGACGTCCGACTCCCGACTGTGGCAGGGATGCCTCCTCCACCAGCCTGGCCGCACTGTCAGAGGCAGCTCCACAGGGCACCCAGGTGACTGATGGGTGGGAAGATGGCACAGAGGACGACTGGCGCGTAGGGGGTCCAGTTGAGGAGGGGGTCGGAGCAAGCCCCATCAGACAGCGGAATCCGGCCTGGGTGACCTGTCCCAGCAGGCTGACGTGGTCAATGAGCCATTCGAGATGACGTGCAGTCTCTCCATGAAAAGACTGCAGGTCACCTCGCATGGCCCGTTGACGCAACGCCACACCAGCCAGGACAGGCTCAACCCGGTCCTGGATGGCCACGTCCGCAGGCAGAGGAAGGCCAGTTGACGTCAGCTCATCCCCTGCCTGAAAACGGGTCTGGACGTAGGCATCCCTGCTGGTGCAAGATGATGCAGGGACAGGATCGGGGACAGGATTGCACACAGGCACCTCCGCGGCCGCCTGTGCTGCCTCCTGTCCCTGGTCCTGGACTGCACCACTAGCACCAGTGGGATCCCCACCTCCAGACCCCGTCTCTGGTGCTTGCACGGCCCCCTCCTCCACCAGACCCCCCACCAACCTGGATGACTCTGTGCCATCTTCCCCTGTTGGGCCCTGTGGGGTCCCAGCTGCCCCTTCTGCTGCCGAGGAGTCCAACTGCAACCTCCGCCTCTTGGACCTCCCCCCGGCAGCTGCGGCCTGGGACGCGGCACCGGACTCCTCACTCCCCGACGAGATGACAACACGGGAGGGGAGCCGGGCCTTGCGTCTCCGGCTGGCGGTCGGATCCCCGCCGCTGTGCTCCACAGCACCTTCTCCGCCCTCTTCATCAGTTGACGCTGCAGACAGGGAGAAACAAAACACAGGCATCAGGGCACTGTACAATGGACACATACACGCATGACAGTTGCACATGAGTGGCATTGGCAAACCTCAGACATGTCATCACAATCCCCAACACACATGTCATTGCAACTGGCACACATGAGCCATACCACAGCCATATCGCAACTGCCACCACCATCCCTACACATACAACAGCATCAGCAGCCAAAGGGGAGCCATACATCACATGCAACACAGGAAGTGCACCACACATGTACACACACCACCACACTTGCATGCATGTCTACACCTCTGCCAAGTGTCGCACTGTTCAGACGGGCATCCATGTCACATCTGCCAATCAGGCTTCCACATACCGCTGTCACATGCATCCATGTAGCATCACTGTTGCACCTTTGACAAATACACACACATGCACATGTACACAGTGCTCATACATGCAGCCGAAAACAACATACATGCCTGACATCACGGACATGTCTACTTACATACACATTCATCCAAACATGTGTGCACGCACAACTGCATTTGCCATGCAAGCCCACACACACAAGCACCATCCATGTCTCACACATTACAGCCCTCGCATGTGTCAGCCCCACGGCCCTGTACACCCCCACCCATACTCCACCCCATACAAACAGATGTGCAACCGGCACAATGGGGAATGATCACCACACGCCCTGCTCACAACCAGGATGCATGTACACTCACCGCTCGACTCCAGACGGCTCTGCTTCTCTAGGACCTGGACGTGGAGCGCTGGGGATATGCGTTCCAGGACCCCCATCTGTTCTTCCGACAAGTGGCCCCGGCGCCCCTTGGCATCCGCTGCCTTCAAGAGGCGCCGGGCCTTGTTCAGGGTCCTGGACCTGAAGTCCTCCCAGCGCTTCCTGACATGTTGTAAGTCCCGGACTGCCACCCCCTCCGCGTTGATGGCAGTCACGATGTCTGTCCAGATCCGAGTCCGTCCTTCCTTGTCGGCGCGGGAACTTCCAAAGAGGGCATCATACTGCCCCAGGACTTGCTCCACCAGGACACCAACTTCGGTGGCACTGAAGCTGGTGCCCCTCTGCCTCTCTGGCCGGGGGTTGTCAGTGGTCACAGATGGTGTTAGCCCCGACATGACAACCCCAGAGGCAGGAGTGGGTGGGCAACTGGGTCCTGGGGCTGGGCTGTGGAGCGATGGAATTCCAGTCGGGAGTCTTCTGTTCCAGCAGGGGTGGTCACAGCAACAGCACCCCTGGCTGATGTGCAGGCAGCAAATGGCAGTGCACGTGGGCAGCAGGCAGTCAGGCAGCAGCAGATAGCAGGTGGGAGCGTGCTCGGGGCTCTGGGGGGCAGTAATTCGGCCTTCTGGGCAGGAGCGTGGTCTCCCGTGTGCTCACGCGTGGCCAGCTTGGTACGGAGTGAATTGGCACGTGAAAATCCTGCACGTCAGCGTGAAAACCGAGGAAAGGCCCTTAGCGCGTAAGCGCGTCAGCACGCATACGCGATTCCATTGGACCAAAGGCCCTCAGCGCGTAAGCGCGTCTGTGACGTGACCCGCACGGGTGTTTCCCACACAGCACGTGATGACAGAGCACACGTGGAAAGACTGCACGTCAGAGTCTCATTGCGTGTGATTGGTGGAAATGGCCGTACACCGGGATACAGGTGCGCTGACGTACTTGCGTGTGTAAGTGTCCGCGCACACCTCATATACACGTACATAGGCCAATCGCGTGTACACGCACTTTTGTCCAATTACACGCGATGAGACTCTGACGTGCAGTCTTTCCACGTGTGCTCTGTCATCACGTGCTGTGTGGGAAACACCCGTGCGGGTCACGTCACAGACGCGCTTACGCGCTGAGGGCCTTTGGTCCAATGGAATCGCGTATGCGTGCTGACGCGCTTACGCGCTAAGGGCCTTTCCTCGGTTTTCACGCTGACGTGCAGGATTTTCACGTGCCAATTCACTCCGTACCAAGCTGGCCACGCGTGAGCACACGGGAGACCACGCTCCTGCCCAGAAGGCCGAATTACTGCCCCCCAGAGCCCCGAGCACGCTCCCACCTGCTATCTGCTGCTGCCTGACTGCCTGCTGCCCACGTGCACTGCCATTTGCTGCCTGCACATCAGCCAGGGGTGCTGTTGCTGTGACCACCCCTGCTGGAACAGAAGACTCCCGACTGGAATTCCATCGCTCCACAGCCCAGCCCCAGGACCCAGTTGCCCACCCACTCCTGCCTCTGGGGTTGTCATGTCGGGGCTAACACCATCTGTGACCACTGACAACCCCCGGCCAGAGAGGCAGAGGGGCACCAGCTTCAGTGCCACCGAAGTTGGTGTCCTGGTGGAGCAAGTCCTGGGGCAGTATGATGCCCTCTTTGGAAGTTCCCGCGCCGACAAGGAAGGACGGACTCGGATCTGGACAGACATCGTGACTGCCATCAACGCGGAGGGGGTGGCAGTCCGGGACTTACAACATGTCAGGAAGCGCTGGGAGGACTTCAGGTCCAGGACCCTGAACAAGGCCCGGCGCCTCTTGAAGGCAGCGGATGCCAAGGGGCGCCGGGGCCACTTGTCGGAAGAACAGATGGGGGTCCTGGAACGCATATCCCCAGCGCTCCACGTCCAGGTCCTAGAGAAGCAGAGCCGTCTGGAGTCGAGCGGTGAGTGTACATGCATCCTGGTTGTGAGCAGGGCGTGTGGTGATCATTCCCCATTGTGCCGGTTGCACATCTGTTTGTATGGGGTGGAGTATGGGTGGGGGTGTACAGGGCCGTGGGGCTGACACATGCGAGGGCTGTAATGTGTGAGACATGGATGGTGCTTGTGTGTGTGGGCTTGCATGGCAAATGCAGTTGTGCGTGCACACATGTTTGGATGAATGTGTATGTAAGTAGACATGTCCGTGATGTCAGGCATGTATGTTGTTTTCGGCTGCATGTATGAGCACTGTGTACATGTGCATGTGTGTGTATTTGTCAAAGGTGCAACAGTGATGCTACATGGATGCATGTGACAGCGGTATGTGGAAGCCTGATTGGCAGATGTGACATGGATGCCCGTCTGAACAGTGCGACACTTGGCAGAGGTGTAGACATGCATGCAAGTGTGGTGGTGTGTGTACATGTGTGGTGCACTTCCTGTGTTGCATGTGATGTATGGCTCCCCTTTGGCTGCTGATGCTGTTGTATGTGTAGGGATGGTGGTGGCAGTTGCGATATGGCTGTGGTATGGCTCATGTGTGCCAGTTGCAATGACATGTGTGTTGGGGATTGTGATGACATGTCTGAGGTTTGCCAATGCCACTCATGTGCAACTGTCATGCGTGTATGTGTCCATTGTACAGTGCCCTGATGCCTGTGTTTTGTTTCTCCCTGTCTGCAGCGTCAACTGATGAAGAGGGCGGAGAAGGTGCTGTGGAGCACAGCGGCGGGGATCCGACCGCCAGCCGGAGACGCAAGGCCCGGCTCCCCTCCCGTGTTGTCATCTCGTCGGGGAGTGAGGAGTCCGGTGCCGCGTCCCAGGCCGCAGCTGCCGGGGGGAGGTCCAAGAGGCGGAGGTTGCAGTTGGACTCCTCGGCAGCAGAAGGGGCAGCTGGGACCCCACAGGGCCCAACAGGGGAAGATGGCACAGAGTCATCCAGGTTGGTGGGGGGTCTGGTGGAGGAGGGGGCCGTGCAAGCACCAGAGACGGGGTCTGGAGGTGGGGATCCCACTGGTGCTATTGGTGCAGTCCAGGACCAGGGACAGGAGGCAGCACAGGCGGCCGCGGAGGTGCCTGTGTGCAATCCTGTCCCCGATCCTGTCCCTGCATCATCTTGCACCAGCAGGGATGCCTACGTCCAGACCCGTTTTCAGGCAGGGGATGAGCTGACGTCAACTGGCCTTCCTCTGCCTGCGGACGTGGCCATCCAGGACCGGGTTGAGCCTGTCCTGGCTGGTGTGGCGTTGCGTCAACGGGCCATGCGAGGTGACCTGCAGTCTTTTCATGGAGAGACTGCACGTCATCTCGAATGGCTCGTTGACCACGTCAGCCTGCTGGGACAGGTCACCCAGGCCGGATTCCGCTGTCTGATGGGGCTTGCTCCGACCCCCTCCTCAACTGGACCCCCTACGCGCCAGTCGTCCTCTGTGCCATCTTCCCACCCATCAGTCACCTGGGTGCCCTGTGGAGCTGCCTCTGACAGTGCGGCCAGGCTGGTGGAGGAGGCATCCCTGCCACAGTCGGGAGTCGGACGTCCAGCAGGGGTGGCCACATCAACAACTGCACCCCAGCCGGCGGAGGATGTGCAGGCAGCAGGAGGCAGTGCACGGGCAGAGGCAGAGCAGCAGCAGCAGCAAGATGGTGGGAGCCATGAAGGCTCGGGGCCTTCGACATCGGAGGGGCAGGCATCGGCCGGAGGGCAGGAGGACCCAGGACAGAGAGTGTCTTCCGTGTGGCAGCGGTTGGGCCACGCCATAGGTGCGGAGCGGCGGCGGGCGGAAGAGGCGCGGCTCACAATGGTCAGGGCGGAGAACTCCATGCGGAGGGCCCTGAGGCGGGCCGAGTGCCTCGAGGCAATCCGCAGGGGGTTGGAGGAGGACACGGCGTCGTCCCTGCGGACCCTCGGGGCCATGGAACTGGACCGCCTCCGGGACATCGAACAGGAGTTCGATGATGCCCTGGCCCGGAACACCACAGAGTGAGCCGCTGGACTTGCCCGCCGCCTTTGTATATAGTTCTTTAGTTTTAGGTTTCCTTTGTTTTTTCTTATGATTTGGAGTCGACGGACACTGCTCCACTTTTTGTATATAGTTGATATTTAGGTAGGTTTTTTAGGAGGTTTCCTTAGTTCTGTTGTGATGATGGACCCTTGTTATTTTTGTACATAGTTCTTTGTTGCACGGAGAGTTTTGACATTTCACTTTGGACAAAATTTTTTGGATTAGATTTTCTAGTTTTGTGTTTTTATGCGGACATGCAGCTTCTTTTTTCACATTTACATTGTAGTTAGTTTTCTTTCTTTAGCATTCGTATTTTTTTCGAATACATTTTTTTTTACATTGTTCACTGTGTGGTTTCATCTCATTGGTTTCATGCATGTCATGTTGTGTGTTTTCCCATTCAATTGGAAAATATGTGTGTGACGGACATGGGTTCATTTGCTTCATGAACATTGGGGGTGTAACATGTGATTTCCTTTTCCATGTGGGTGAATGGGTTACTTGGTAGGGCTTTTTGGCTGTGGAGGCTGACCATTACGCACATTGTGAGGACCTGGTGGGGGCTGCACATGGTGGCAGGGGGGTGGGGGTGGTGGGAGACATGAGTGGGGGCCTGGTGGAGGGTGCCCCTGGTGGCGGGGGGGTGGGGGTGATAGGGGACATGAGTGGGGGCCTGGTGGAGGCTGCCCCTGCACTGCTGGGGGGTGGGGGTGGTGGGAGACATGAGTGGGGGCCTGGTGGAGGCTGCCCCTGCACTGCTGGGGGGTGGGGGTGGTGGGAGACATGAGTGGGGGCCTGGTGGAGGGTGCCCCTGCACTGCTGGGGGGTGGGGGTGGTGGGTGACATGAGTGGGGGCCTGGTGGAGGGTGCCCCTGCACTGCTGGGGGGTGGGGGTGGTGGGAGACATGAGTGGGGGCCTGGTGGAGGGTGCCCCTGGTGGCTGGGGGGTGGGGGTGGTGGGTGACATGAGTGGGGGCCTGGTGGAGGGTGCCCCTGGTGGCGGGGGGGTGGGGGTGATAGGGGACATGAGTGGGGGCCTGGTGGAGGCTGCCCCTGCACTGCTGGGGGGTGGGGGTGGTGGGAGACATGAGTGGGGGCCTGGTGGAGGGTGACCCTGGTGGCTGGGGGGTGGGGGTGGTGGGAGACATGAGTGGGGGCCTGGTGGAGGCTGCCCCTGCACTGCTGGGGGGTGGGGGTGGTGGGAGACATGAGTGGGGGCCTGGTGGAGGGTGCCCCTGGTGGCGGGGGGGTGGGGGTGATAGGGGACATGAGTGGGGGCCTGGTGGAGGCTGCCCCTGCACTGCTGGGGGGTGGGGGTGGTGGGAGACATGAGTGGGGGCCTGGTGGAGGCTGCCCCTGCACTGCTGGGGGGTGGGGGTGGTGGGAGACATGAGTGGGGGCCTGGTGGAGGGTGCCCCTGGTGGCGGGGGGGTGGGGGTGATAGGGGACATGAGTGGGGGCCTGGTGGAGGCTGCCCCTGCACTGCTGGGGGGTGGGGGTGGTGGGAGACATGAGTGGGGGCCTGGTGGAGGGTGCCCCTGCACTGCTGGGGGGTGGGGGTGGTGGGAGACATGAGTGGGGGCCTGGTGGAGGGTGCCCCTGGTGGCTGGGGGGTGGGGGTGGTGGGAGACATGAGTGGGGGCCTGGTGGAGGGTGCCCCTGGCGGCGGGGGGGTGGGGGTGATAGGGGACATGAGTGGGGGCCTGGTGGAGGCTGCCCCTGCACTGCTGGGGGGTGTGGGTGGTGGGAGACATGAGTGGGGGCCTGGTGGAGGGTGCCCCTGCACTGCTGGGGGGTGGGGGTGGTGGGAGACATGAGTGGGGGCCTGGTGGAGGGTGCCCCTGGTGGCTGGGGGGTGGGGGTGGTGGGAGACATGAGTGGGGGCCTGGTGGAGGGTGCCCCTGCACTGCTGGGGGGTGGGGGTGGTGGGAGACATGAGTGGGGGCCTGGTGGAGGGTGCCCCTGGTGGCTGGGGGGTGGGGGTGGTGGGAGACATGAGTGGGGGCCTGGTGGAGGGTGCCCCTGCACTGCTGGGGGGTGGGGGTGGTGGGTGACATGAGTGGGGGCCTGGTGGAGGGTGCCCCTGCACTGCTGGGGGGTGGGGGTGGTGGGAGACATGAGTGGGGGCCTGGTGGAGGGTGCCCCTGGTGGCTGGGGGGTGGGGGTGGTGGGTGACATGAGTGGGGGCCTGGTGGAGGGTGCCCCTGGTGGCGGGGGGGTGGGGGTGATAGGGGACATGAGTGGGGGCCTGGTGGAGGCTGCCCCTGCACTGCTGGGGGGTGGGGGTGGTGGGAGACATGAGTGGGGGCCTGGTGGAGGGTGACCCTGGTGGCTGGGGGGTGGGGGTGGTGGGAGACATGAGTGGGGGCCTGGTGGAGGCTGCCCCTGCACTGCTGGGGGGTGGGGGTGGTGGGAGACATGAGTGGGGGCCTGGTGGAGGGTGCCCCTGGTGGCGGGGGGGTGGGGGTGATAGGGGACATGAGTGGGGGCCTGGTGGAGGCTGCCCCTGCACTGCTGGGGGGTGGGGGTGGTGGGAGACATGAGTGGGGGCCTGGTGGAGGCTGCCCCTGCACTGCTGGGGGGTGGGGGTGGTGGGAGACATGAGTGGGGGCCTGGTGGAGGGTGCCCCTGGTGGCGGGGGGGTGGGGGTGATAGGGGACATGAGTGGGGGCCTGGTGGAGGCTGCCCCTGCACTGCTGGGGGGTGGGGGTGGTGGGAGACATGAGTGGGGGCCTGGTGGAGGCTGCCCCTGCACTGCTGGGGGGTGGGGGTGTTGGGAGACATGAGTGGGGGCCTGGTGGAGGGTGCCCCTGTTGGCGGGGGGGTGGGGGTGATAGGGGACATGAGTGGGGGCCTGGTGGAGGCTGCCCCTGCACTGCTGGGGGGTGGGGGTGGTGGGAGACATGAGTGGGGGCCTGGTGGAGGGTGCCCCTGGTGGCGGGGGGGTGGGGTGATAGGGGACATGAGTGGGGGCCTGGTGGAGGCTGCCCCTGCACTGCTGGGGGGTGGGGGTGGTGGGAGACAAGAGTGGGGGCCTGGTGGAGGGTGACCCTGGTGGCTGGGGGGTGGGGGTGGTGGGAGACATGAGTGGGGGCCTGGTGGAGGGTGCCCCTGCACTGCTGGGGGGTGGGGGTGCAGGGGGACATGAGCAGGTGTGCAGGGTAGTCCCCTGTTTTGTGGGCTGCCTGCAGGGGCTGTGGAGGGTGTACAGGGAACACCTGTGAGGACCCACCCAGCCTAATTGCGTGTGATAATTCCCGCACACCCCTGTAATACACGTACCAAGCCAAATCGCGTGTGATAATTCCCACGCACCCCTGTAATACACGTACCTGGCCAAATCGCATGTGAAACTTCCCGCGTACCCCTGTAATACACGTACCCTGGCTAATCGCGTGTATAACTTCACGCGTACCCCTGTAATACACGTACCCTGGCCAATCGCGTGTTAAACTTCCCGCGTACCCCTGTAATACACGTACCCTGGCTAATCGCGTGTATGACTTCACGTGTACCCCTGTAATACACTTACCCTGGCTAATCGCGTGTTAAACTTCCCGCGTACCCCTGTAATACACGTACCCTGGCCAATCGCGTGTTAAACTTCCCGCGTACCCCTGTAATACACGTACCCTGGCTAATCGCGTGTATGACTTCACGTGTACCCCTGTAATACACTTACACTGGCTAATCGCGTGTTAAACTTCCCGCGTACCCCTGTGATACACGTACCCTGGCCAATCGCGTGTTAAACTTCCCGCGTACCCCTGTAATACACGTACCCTGGCCAATCGCGTGTTAAACTTCCCGCGTACCCCTGTAATACACGTACCCTGGCTAATCGCGTGTATGACTTCACGTGTACCCCTGTAATACACTTACACTGGCTAATCGCGTGTTAAACTTCCCGCGTACCCCTGTCATACACGTACCCTGGCCAATCGCGTGTTAAACTTCCCGCGTACCCCTGTAATACACGTACCCTGGCCAATCGCGTGTTAAACTTCCCGCGTACCCCTGTAATACACGTACCCTGGCTAATCGCGTGTATGACTTCACGTGTACCCCTGTAATACACTTACCCTGGCTAATCGCGTGTTAAACTTCCCGCGTACCCCTGTAATACACGTACCCTGGCCAATCGCGTGTTAAACTTCCCGCGTACCCCTGTAATACACGTACCCTGGCCAATCGCGTGTTAAACTTCCCGCGTACCCCTGTGATACACGTACCCTGGCTAATCGCGTGTATGACTTCACGTGTACCCCTGTAATACACTTACCCTGGCTAATCGCGTGTATGACTTCACGTGTACCCCTGATATGCACGTTACCCGCTTTGCGTTCCTTGTTTGGCTGCCCTGTAAACTGGTCCAGGGTTAGCGCAGCCCTTTGCGATGATTTAGCGATTTTGCTGGCTTTTCCTTGCGCGAGGGCGTTCTTGGGGGCGTTACTGGCGCTGCTGCAGGGTCGCTGCGATACTCTGCGCCACGGCTGGTTTGGGAGCATGAAATCCATGAATACGCTATGCGCGGAAATCGGTTTTAGCGCACGTGCCTGGCGCAGTCAATCGCACGCGGACACTCTGCGCCAGCCGCTTGCGACACTTTTCTGCGAAATTCTATGAATTACCCTGTCAGTCTCTAAACCCCCTCCAACTCCAAAATTTCACATGGTGCCCTCTAGCACCCCCCCCCATTTTGCCCTGCAAATTTCCTTGTTCCTGTGTTACATTTTCCCATTTCCTAAGCTACAGCCGTGGATATCGCTTGCATCGAGAGTAAAACAAGATGGCAGTTGTTTCCTTTCTAAAAACACCCAGTTTTGGGTCTATCACCTAAATATCACTATCTAATTTTGGGAAGAGGGCACTGCCTTCTCCATGAAATATTTAAATAACTGCTGCATGGAATAACCCCAAACCATGCATGGATCGTGAATCAACGCTTCATGCCCAAGTTGCTTTGGACCTGGTCTAAATTCGTCCAGTGGTTTGGGCTGTGCGGATTGGCAAAAAAAGACCTTGTTTGTCTTTAGGAAAGTGAATAGGAAGTAGGCCACACTTTTTTATTTTTCTGACGCTTAGTAGCTTTTTTATTTGTGAATGAATCTTTACGAAACTTTGCAGTCTGGGAGTGCCCACAAGTCTTTAATCACTTTCGAAATTTTGACCACAACCGTTCTTTGAATCAAAAGTTATTAACAATAGAATTTTGAGGGGTTCCTATGTGTCTCTGACTCACTTTAACTATCCGGTGGCAACCACTGCCCTATAATAGACATATATTCACTGTGCATGGTGCACCAATAGGTTTCTTTGGTGCCCATTGGCCAGGGCCACTGGCACAAAGACCCATTTCTCTCTCCTTAGTAGTTGTGATCACAATAGATGTCTCCCATTTATTTTTTCCCCGGTTTCCATTACCCCAATAATTATCACAGTAATTACAGCGATAATCCAATGACAATTACAGTGGATTAATAAAGCCCCTTTGCTGCAGAAAACCTGCACCACCATTACCGCAGTGATTTGGATTACTGCAATATTACCCGATAATGTGAATACATTCAGACCTCCTCCAATGCCCCTACTTCGCATCGTGTCCTCTTTCCTGTTCCTCACCTCTAGCCTGAGGACATTTCATCATTTTACCTCCTCTGAATAGCTTTTTTCCTACTTTCTGTTTTTGCATTACCCCAGTAATTACTGTGGTAATCGCTTGCATCCAGCAAAACAAAAATGGTGGCTTATTTCATACATTTATTTTGCAAAATGTCAGCCAAATGTGACATGCGAGTCAAAAGTTATTAGCAATTCATTTTTTGTGGTTCCTATGCATCTTGACATACAACTTAAATATAGTGAGGCGACCACACTAGAATATAAATTAAGGACCTTTACCAAATATACATATACTGAGCAAAAAAAAAAAAAACCTTAGTTAATACAGAGCTAAGGTGAAAGTGTGCAAAGCAAAAACAACTTTCAAATTCAGTGAAAATCATTTAGTTGAGGTTCAATTAACATGCCAGTTTAATGCTACAAAAACCCTGTAATTGACCATGTGTTGGAAGCTTTGCCGCCTTTCATTGCCCTACCCATAAGCACACTGATGACATGACAAATTATATCACTGATGTCAACACATCTGGCACCACTACTGACATCTTCAAGGACATCTGTTGTATATATATTTATAGATGTAGTGGGTACAGTTGTACAAAGTTGGGTGATGTTGTTTACTTACTTTTATATTGTACTGGTCTGGTGCATTCTTAATCTGTTCCGGCTATGCTCGTGATGGTGTTGCTCTTGTTTACATTTGGTTTCATGACTCCACTCTAGAATGTCTTTCACATCAAATATATTTGTTCCACTAAATGTTGAGAACAGAGGGACCAGTGGCTGGGAGGCAGATACGTGTGAGGCGGGCCTCGTAATGTTGGACCTACAGTAAAGGTAGTACCAATCATGTGACTGTTGTGTATCTTGTTTCATTTCAAGTGGTGAAGAGCTGCTCAATGTCTCTCCCCCACATCCAGTCCGTGGAGTGGTGGACTTGTGCTAGCGTCAGACGTCCTGTCGAGCATTGCTGTTGCTGATTCGTCGCACAGCTGAGGGACTGATCACAAGGCGGCAAGAGTGATCTGTGGAGTGCCTCTATAACTGTTGGCATGGGGAGGCATGGAGCTTTCCCCGGTGAGCCCCAGCAGTAGAAGAGTGGACCCCATGATGTGGGGGACATCATCACACTTCTGGGAAGCAACACACTGGACTGCTGTTGAGGGCTGGTGTTGCGTAGCAACTGGATGTTGCTATCAGATCATACGGCTGAGGGTGTGCAGGTTTTGCATGGAAATATGTTCTGAACTGTAAGTACTTTCGGCTGGGGGCAGTAATTGTATTTGATTACTGGACCTTGTTAGTATGTGACCATACGATGGTGAGCAATTCAGTAGAGGAGGCTGAATGAATCTCCTGTCAATAACCTGCATGTTCTGATCAGAATGAGTTCCTTGCCGCTCCCATTTCTCCCCATTCCACGGGAGCCAGCAATCAAGTGGGAGTTCTGGTGAGAAGATTTTCAAGATTACTTTCTCCCCATTCATGGCCACACATACAGTATTGAACAATGCAGGGCTTTGCTTATGGGCATTGCTTATGCACAGTTACAGTTATTGGGGCAGGCGCATCCTGAAAAGCCTGCCAGAGCTGGACACACTAAGTTGGTGCCGGTGAAAGGCAGGAACAACCAATGAGGTGATTGAAGAAAATTGAAAAAGATTATGAAAGGAATGTCAGTGTGATATTACAGAGGTATAATTTCAGCACCAGCAACCAAAACCAAGGTGAATCCATGGAGGAATTCATAACAACTCTGTAGGGAGCTTGCCAGTAGATGCAAACATTGGTGCTAAACACATTGAGAGATTTAGACATCAATTTATGCTAAAAGTCAGGGAAAACAAAATCAGGGAGGAGATATTGGCAAAAGGTAGCCTCAGCTTGGAGGAATTCCTTGACATCGCCAAACGTATTGAACGCATGATGGTGTATGTTAAAGAACTGGAGGAGAGAGAAGACAAAAGACGTGGGAGGTGGAGCTATGAATGCTGTGGGTGGCAGCACTATGAAAGGTCCCTTGTACCCCCCTCAACTTAGTGCCCACTGTTTTACCCATTCCTATTGTGTTTCTATCTCTCCTATCTTCTCCAACTGTTTCTCGATCTCCTACCCTTCACCCCTCACCAAGTCTGGCAGGAAGAAACTTAATAACGACACACTTGCATCCAGCCCTGGCATTCCTATCGCTGACACCTACGTCAGTCCTTCCAACAGAGAAACTCTCACTGACATCCTTTTCATTGTACCTTCCCCCGACCTATGGACTCCTCATATTTTTGCTCTTCTCTCTCCCTACTCTTCCTCACACATCAATGGTGGCAGCCGCAGGGATGTCCTCCTTGCCTCCTCCTCGACCTCCAGGGTCATCTTTAATGTCTATCGAAATAGTACCATCTTGGTACAAGGTGCTCAACCCAACCTCCTTCTTTTTGATAGTCTCTTTCCTCACCTTATCAACGTTCCACCTTCTTCTACACTGGCTCCCTTGCCATCCACTACTGTCCCAGCTCCCTTGCCCGACCTATGTACTCTTTATATGGTTGCTCTTCTCTCTCCTTACTCTTCCTCACACATCAATGGTGGCACCCGCTGGGAGTTCCTCCTTGCCTCCTCCTCGACGTCCACGGTCATCCAGGGTCATCATTAATGTCTATCGAAATGGTACCATCTTGGTACAAGGGCCTCAACCCAACCTCCTTCTTTTTGATAGGCTCCTCCCTCACGTTATCAACTTTCCACCTTCTTCTGCACTGGCTCCCTTGCCATCCACTACTGTCCCAGCTCCCTTGCCTGCATCCCGTACGGCCCCTCTCCCTTCTCTTGCCCATATCTCTTTAGCACACACGCTGCTCACGGTTGAGACCTCTGTCTCATGTAACCCCCCATAAGTCCTTCAAGAATGGCAATCTGCTCCATGTTGCCACACTTAACTCTTGCTCTGCAATCAAGCACTCCTCTGACATCTGTCACCTCCTTGAACACATGGACCTTGATGTTCTTGCTCTCACTGAGGCATGGTTTAAGGGCAGCTCTGCCACAAGTCTTGACACACTTCTCCCTGAATGGTACAAGATCCTCTCTGAGCCCATGCTCAACAATCCAGGAGGAGGAGGTGCCCTGATCTTTGCAGAGTGATCCCTGTTTCTACCATTCCCATTCAGGCCTATTCCTCCTTAGGATGCCTGGGCAGCAGGCTATCTCTCTCTCCTGTCTGCTCTCCTACTTTGGCCACCTTCTATCGGCCGCCGGGCCAGTCCACCCTCTTCTTCGCAGAATGGGCTGAACTGGCATCTTCTCATCCTGCGCACTACCTATCTATCTGCAATGGATCTAAACATCCATCCTGACTCTCCGTAGCTTTCTGCAACCTATGTGACTCGCTCTCTCTCTCCATTCTACCCTCTGGTCTGAGACACACCGCAGGCCACACCTTGGATGCTCTCATTTCCACAGACATCGCTCTCTCTATCCCTCTCACTACCTCACTCTTATAGACTGATCAATCTCTTCTCTCCTCTCACGTAAAGCTTTCTTCTCCTTTAGCACTGGCACACTCTGCACTGCCTCCCACCTACAAGGCCTTCTAACTCATGAAAAAAGTGTCAGTGGCTGCCTTTGCCATTGCCTACTCCCCTCATCCCCCTCTTGTGGCTGACTCCCACCCTGACAGAGCCCTCTCTAACTTACACCTTTCCATCTCCAATACGCTCAACATCCCTGCCCCTGTCATGCTGGTCCGACTGAAGCCTCCTAAAAAGTGGACTCTGATCTGACTGGCCTTAAATGCAAATGCAGGGCAGCAGACAGGATATGGGGATCCTCAAGTGCACCCTCTGACAATCTGGCCTGTCGCCTTCTGCAGAGGCAATATAGACTCTGCATCTGGCGCAAGAAAAGAGTCCATATTGAAGCCTGCATCTCTGCGGCATCCAACAACATGGCCAAATTTTTCAAAGTCTGTAAGGAGCTGGCCAACCCTACTGCAACCTCATCCTCTAGTGCACCCACCCAGGCCCTTTGCAGGTCCCTTGCTGCAAACGTCAAATCCAAAACACAGGACACCTTCCCTCTCCAAAACCATCAAGGACAACATTGACTCTCTAGCTCCAGCCTTTCCAGACCTCTGCAATCTCTCCTTCACCACTGGAGATTTCCCCACTTCCCTCAAGCACTCTCTTTTGCACCCTCTGCTTAAAAACCTCTGCCAACCCTTCTATTCCGGCTAACTATTGGCCGATCTTCATCACTCCTTTCCTTCAAAAGCTCCTGAAGATGTTGGCTGTCTCTCAGCTTTCCCTCCACACAGAATCTGTTGGTTGTCTCCATGATCATCAGTCTGGCTTTAGGGTATCCAGAGGCAGGGAAACTGTTCTTCTGAACACCCGTGAAGAACTGCTCTCAAACCTTGACTTTAACTCTCCCTCTGTTCTCATTCTCCTCAACCTCTCCTCTACTTTTGATACAGTAAACCACAACACTCTGCTTACTCATCTCCGTGATACCCTGGGTATCACAGATCAGGCCCTGGTGTGGCTTGCGTCTTTTCTCTCTGACTGCCCTTCCCAGCTAGAACTTGGGTCATTTTTCTCCGCTATCACTCTCTCGACTTGTGGTGTCGTTCAGGGATCTAATCTATCCCCCTGCTTTTTCAATGTTTAAATGGCCCCTTTAGCCCAAATGATCTCTGCCTTCACCTCTAACTTTCAGTGTTACATGGATCACACACAGCTCTCTTTCTGGCTACTTCCAGACTCTTCCTCCTCCTCGATCATTCCTGACTGTCAAAAAGGCAAAAATCTGGGGGTCACCTTCGAATCTACTCTCTCCTTCTCTTCTCACATCTCGGACATGTCCAAAAAGTCTAACTACCAGCTGCACCTCCTCAGAGGTATTCTACCTTTTCTCACCTTCCTCCAGAGGCTCACTGTCTCCAGAGCCCTGGTTCTCTCCAGACTGGACTAGGGTAACAGTCTTTTTCTCAATCTTCCTACTTCTATTCTGCGGCCTCTTCAAGTTATCCAGAACAGAACTGCAAGACTTATCCCTGGCCTCAAGCCCAGGGACCACATCTCTCTGGTGCTGAAACCACTCCACTGGCTCCCCATGGTTGCAAGGATCAAGTTCAAGTCCCTCTGCATAGTCCACAAGGCTTTCTGGGTCCCTTATTATCTACAACATTCTCTTCCCAAATACTCTCCTTCCAGAGCCCTTCACTTGGCCTCCTCCAATTCTCCGCGGGTGAGTCGTTTCTCCAAACAGAGATTTGGGGATAGATCCATATCGTCTGCAGGTACATCCCTCTGGAACAACCTACCTACTTCTCTCCATCTTGAGCCAGACCTCCTTAAGTTCTAGAAACTCCTCAAGACCAACCCCTTCTCTTTCTCTTTCTCTTTCTCTGTTCCTCTCCCCTGCTAACCTCCTTCTCCTCGCTTCTTTCCCTCCTTTCTTCTCTGCCCCAACCTGCACAGCTAGCTGACTAGTTGCCTGGTGCACCTCTAGAGCCTCACAGGTGCCAGGCTCCCCCACCAGTCCTACACTTGCCTCCGGGCCTCTGCTCTCTGCTTGGCACTACTGCATTATGTCCATGAGAGGAGCAATGACTCTGTACTCTGCTGGACTGGGCACACTAATCCACCTCCCCGTCCCTGGCACTTCCTGTTCTGCGCACTTGCACAACCTTGACCTTGAATGTTCTAGGCCTTGCAAGTCTGTCTGTTCCATCCTCCCTCTGTCTCCTCTCCCTAGCTTGGTCATGCTTGATATTCTCATGTATAGGCACAATGGATGACCAACAACCAAGCAGTCTGAAATGTCACCAGACTAGTACTGTAGTTTATTGATCTGTATGCTCCTCACCCTCTCCCTCTCCCCTCACTTTTTTCTCATTTTTGTCAAGAAACTTACTAGTAGATATGCCTCTGGCATAGTATGCTAGCTATTGTTGTTAGATCATTAAAAATCTCAAGGCCTAAGAATGACAACTGTATTCCCTTGTTCCCTTCCCAACTTGAAGCACTGGGACATGGCGGGACAACTTCAAGGATACACAGTTGAAACCTCCAACATCAAGGCTAGTTCGTAGTTCGTATGGAGGGGTGTAGATTGATATTATAGGATATTGCAAAGCTATGTTATAGTGTTTACAGAAGATAGAGGTGAAGGTTTTTGTAGCCAAGAAATGAGGCAACTTGCTTGGGTGGTATGAGCAAAGGGAATGGGCATTATTATTAATCCCAGAATTATGGGTAACATTACCACAATAAAATTGCATCATAGAAAACTGGATGGTGGCTTTGAGGAGGTGTTTATTGAAAAGATTGGTTGTCCAAAGGGTCTTTGCCACAAAATGTGCCTAAAAAGGGAGCTTTTGATATAGCAGCAAAGGGTAGGTGTGTGCCCATTGCTTTGAGGAAAGAGGTGGCCGAACAAATCAAAAGGCTTGCCAGTGAGGGGATCCTTAAGACAGGGGAAGCCTCAGAATGGATTTCCCCTGTGGTAGTAGTCAGAAAGAGCAATGGTAGTGTAAGGCTCTGTGTGGACCTTCGTGGTCTAAACAGATGTATGGTGGTTGACAAGTTCCTGTTTCCCAACACAAGAGAATTTATAAGCATGACTTCCACAGTCAAGATTTTTAGTACACTAGACTAAGCATCTGCCTACCATCAAGTAGTGTTACACCTGGAAAGCAGGGATTATACCACCTTTATCACACATGAATGAATGTTCAGGTTTAAGCGCATGCCTCTGGACTAATGTCAGCGGCAGTGCTCTTTCAGTGAGTAATGCATGCGATACTAGGACAGAAAAATTGTGTCCTGTATTTCCAGGAAACATATTGGTGACAGGTAGGATCATGGAGAACACGATCATAAGCTGTCAGAGGTACGTGGGTAATTGAGCATGGTAGGACTGAAGTTGCTGAAGGGAAAATGTAATTTCAGGGTTGCAGAGAATGACAATGTAGGGTACAGACTGAGCACAGAAGGAATAGCTCCCATGGGTAGCTTAGGTTACGCTATTGTAAATGTTGTGTCTCCTAGTGACCGGCAAGGTGTTATGTCCTTTTTGGGTATTGTTGAATACTAATCCAAGTTATTCAGGAGCTTTGATGATCATTGTAAAAACATACAGAAGTTGTGTAAGAAAGATATAGTATTTGTCTGGTCCCCGGAATGTAACAAAGATTTAGAGGAGATAATGAAGGCAATATCGAAAGCCCCTACTTTAGGGAGCTTTGACACAGAGTGTTAGACCTACATTATGACAGATGCCAGTAGCTCTGTTAATGCAGAAGCAGAATGGGTGTAATAGGATCATTTTTTTCGCCTCTAGGGCATTCGAGGGTTTGGAATCTAGGTACCCGGTTATAGAGAAAGAGGTCTTGTGTGTTGTCTCGGAAATAGCCAAGTTCAAAGCGTTTCTGTGGGGCATGGAGGTCAGAGTGTTCAGTGACCATAAACTGTCAGTTAGCATATTTACCCCTAAAGGTCTGGATGGGGTTCACACAGGATTGTGAGAAGGGTCACAGCTCTTCAGGACACAGGTTTGGAGTGGAATATGTTCCAGCAAAGGAGTTCTTGTTCTTACCAAAGTGAGACGTTTTGTGTGGAATAACTGATCGGATTGGTCCAGTGAGGAAGGTTTGGGAGATTTTATCACTGGAAACTAAAGTGCACTTATGACATCTCAGATGAAATCAGGGATGACATCACATACAAAATCCTGTATGGCTTCCTCAAAGACATCACAGGTAACTAGCAATAAAAAGCAGAACAATTTAGATTGCATTTCAAGAAAAATGGTGCATACTAACACTGGTGCCATATGCCCTGTTATTTATTTCATGCATACTTAAAGTGAATGTCAAATTCATTTTGCTAGCATTACAACTAATGGTAGAATAACCTCAGAAAACAGTTGTGCTAATTGGAATCTACAATTTCAGAAACACTAGAAAACAGGTCGGCAACCTTTGGATCTCCAGATGTTTTAGACTACACCAATGATCAGCGTTAGCAAGCATAGATAATGGTTAGGGATCATGTGAGCCATGACCAAAACAGCTTGCAAAATGCATTTATCAAAATATCAAAAAAACTGCTCACTGGAGAGTGAAAACCTCCCATATTCATACATGGATATCTTTTGAATAATCAAATTTAAATGTAAGTAAAATGTGTTATTAATAGTTATTCTGATTGTGTACATCAGAATAACTAGTTAAACCCTGAAACCAACACATATGTTATCAATCAATAACACATGGGACATTAAATGTAAGCTTGTTTTCTAGCTCAGCAGGTTGAACACTCATTCAAAAGAATTGTGTGTTACCCTCAGGTTCCAGGTTTGAATTATGGCAAGAACAAAACTGCCTTTCTTTTTTCCAAAATGTTTGAATGAGTACTTCTTACAGATTACTAAATAATGGTACATACAATTGTGTTTGTTAGTGATATAAAAAGAAAGGAATTAATAAGAAATTATTATAATGATAATTACATAATTGTTTAAGTATAATTATACCTATCATTGTTATAATAATTATAATTGTTATAATAACGATAATTACAGATATATTATTATTCTTGTAATATTAGTCTTGTTATTATTGTAAGCAACATAAATTACAAACAAAATTAGGTGACAATAAGAAATGAGATACCTTTAGCCGATTTGCTGCCAAAATATTATACAGCCTTTTCTGAGATACTAAATAGCCATCAGAATGTCTACATTTGTTTCTGGCAAAAATACATTGTATGTACACTTATAAAATTGTATGGGGGCACTCATGAGCCCAGCTAAAATGAGGGCTGATCTCTGGCCTCCACCATGAACCATAAAAATAGCCTAAAATCCTGCTGACATCCTGCATTTTTTCAGATATCCCCCTAAAGATACGACCGGACGGGTGCCCTGTGTTTGACCATTGCATAACTCATTTGACAGAGCGGGCTGGGGTGGGCTGTGCTCATGAGCTGCCTCCCACAGTGGTGTTCCGACAAACAGGGTATTGGTGCAACAGGGAAAGGACTGGACAATGGAGTATATATATATCCAATTTCCGAAAGCGATGCAGTCGCCCGGTGTGCCCCAGCTCGCCATATGACCCTGATTCATACAGGCACAGAGAGCGTGACTCCTACTGCAGGGACTTCACTGGGCCCTGGGTGAAGGTGAGTCAGAGTGACAAAAAGCCTGATCTGTTCTCAGCGATGTGCAAGCCATTTGTGTAGGGGACCCAGGTGTCTCAGAGGTTGGTATAGTTCTATTGTTCAGGTAGAATCCACTTTTGCACTCTTGTGAACACCCAATCTGTCAGTGCAAGGTAGAAACTGAAGCTGAGGAATGTGAAAGGGTTATGGGAAGCAAGGCAAACTTCAGCCTACGCTCTAGTTTGACTCAGGTGCGGTAGGCAACACAACATGACTCAGGTGCTGTAGGCAACATAACAAACAACACACAGTACTACTGTGCACGAGACTCAACAGACCAAAGACATTGTTGGAACTGATACTACTGACTCCCTGGAGAATAAAGAAATGTTACTGCGGCTGAAGGCTAATATCATTACATCGGACGCTAAACCAGACTCTCTCCCTAATGGTAGACCACATTAAGCCTCAGCTGGACAAACACAGAGCTAGACTGGATACAGTAGAGAAAGGGATTTTCACAGCAGAAGACAGCCTGAACGCAATGTCCTCTGATTTAACCAACATGCAAAAGATTCTAAAAAACATAAATGATAAAACTGATGATTTACAGAGTTATTCTCAATGGAATAACATTCGAATACTCAGCATGAAGGAGTCACAGACAATAGGATCAATGGAGCTGTTTGTAGAAGTGATCCTGCAGCCAGCTCAAATATAACCGAATATTGGAGTGGAGAGAGCTCACAGAGTGCCGGACCCAAAGCCAATAGAGGGGGGATTCTACTTGCCCCATCATCATCAAACTGCTAAACTATTGGTATTGGGATGTGATCCTAAAAACGGGAAGGCAAAATAGCAGTTTATAGTACAATGGGTACACCATTTATACATTTCCAGATGTTTCAGCAAAGGTTCAATCCACCAGGAAGACGTTTGTGGGCATCAAGCAGATGTTGACAGCTAAAAATATTAATATTCAATGATGTTCGTGGAAAAATTATGCATAGTGTATGAAATGAAAAAAAAACCTTTTCTGTAACTCACCAGAGACCGCAAGTGATTGTCTAGCTATGTTAAACTACAGGACATCAAAAGGGAACCTCTCTGGCTCAGCCTCCAGTCCTGATGGCCCTTGATGATTGAGCAATTGCTCGAAGATGGGAACTACATCTTTCAACTAGCAGAATTCCTGAGTTGTTAACTGAACACAGGTGTCGCTGGTTGGTCTGATGGGCCTGACTGTGTTCTGCTGTAGGTTGGGTTAATAATTATAAAGGTGAGTACACCACTGACCAATTGGGGTTGTCATTGAGGGTGGGGGGTTGGTATTGAGCTTAACGTTACAAGGTTTCAATTTAAACATGAGAGACGGGATATCATTGACAACTGGGGTTGTCAGTGTGTGTTTCATTGATGCAAAAGGTCAGATGTTTTACTTGAAGCAAACAGGGGAATTGAAGCTAATTGGATGGTGGGTGACGCATAGAATTTTTGCAATGAACGGAAATGTACTACTTGGAAGCTCTATGCCTGAGCTGCAAAGAGACATGGAGGATATACAAATATGTACATCAGGGTGAAATTGCTTATATTGTAATCCATGGTTGGGCGTGTCAACACTCTCATTAATTTGATTAAATGCAATGTCAGGGGCATTAATCAGCATGTTAAAGCCAGATCATGTCGAATATATTTTGAAAAACATCACATCAATATTATCTTTCTACAGAAAACCCGCCTGGTCTCTCGAAATGAGTCAAGATTCGCAAATAAATAGGGATGCCATCAATATTTGTCATCCAATTCTACTCACGCAGGTTAACAATATGAATTCACCAGTATTTAGGCTTTAAATTATTTACTTTTACTCATGATCAGGAAGGTTGCACCTTCCTGGAAGTGGGGGAAATAAATAGATGTAAAATCACCATGAATAAAAGCTGTGCGCCTAGTACAGACACACCTGAATACCAAGAATGGATAGCTTGTCAGCTGTTAAAACATAGGTATGCCCTGATTATATGGGAAGGCAAATTCAACACCATGCTTTACACATATTTAGATAGGTCTTCACTTGTAAAGTGGCCCACAGTTAAATCTGTTCTAATAGTCATGCAATAGCGCAATTTGTATGGCCAAATTATTGTGTGGCGAGATAGGCAAACCCAGGCCTGGGACTTCAAGTCTTACTCTTGTGTTCACAATGCTGCCTCTCTAATAGATTTTTTTCTACTGCCCTTCCTGAGATCTGTGTTCCGTGTCTCTCGCCTCCTCCGGGTTTCATGTTTTACATGTAAATCAAAGGAGACAGAAGTTGAATGGCTCATGTTCCAAGAATCTGAAAGGCTCTCCACCTTGATGTTCAGCTTGCTTTTAGTTAGGAAGTCTGTTGCGACTCCTCTATTTCAATAAACCTCGGGGTGAAGGGATATTTCTCCTTGGTTTGTGGACTTCAAATTCACTCTCTCTCAGCACAGTAACTTACCACCTCTTGAAGATGATCGTGTACTTCCTCACAGGCAACAAATCTTTCTTAGCTTTTTGGTGTACGTTCTCCTTCTTAGATTTTCTTATTTGGCACCTCACATCCCAATACTGGTCTATCAAAAGACTTGTGCTGCTTGCATGGCATGTTACGCTTCGTATAGAACTTCTCGGTCTCTGCCACTTTGTTAAAAGGCATTCCTTTGCAATCTCTGCAAAGTTCCACGCTTGGAACTGGTGTTTTATAGTTCTCGTGCATTATATATCTATTGTCAGGTGCATCAGTGCCGGCTCGTCAGGGTTTAGCTAGTCTGAGCTAGTCCCTGCCTCTGTGTCTTTGTGTATTCGTGCCTCGAGCTGTTTTTGGTTAGATCCTAGTGTTTTATCTCAGAGAAAAACATACAGGGCCTCATTACGACTTTGGAGGGTATCAGGTAATATTATCCCCATATATATGGTCGCCGTAAATAATATCGCCGGGAAAAGGTTGTGGCGATATTATATGGGTGACCATATATATATGGGGACAGGGGCAAAAATTTTTTTTAAAAAAGATTATAAAGAAAAATGTTTTAAAAAAAAGTTTCGGGGTTGGGGGGGTGTCCCCCACATGTTCCAAGCAATAATGTTGCCACAAAAAACGGCAATTTTTCGGCGATATTTTTGCATGGCGATATTTTTGTGGCAACATTATTACATGGAACCCTTTGGAGGTAGCCATGGCGCAATTAGCGCCATGGCTGCCTCCAAAATCGTGTCCGGATCCGACCTGGTGGAGTGGGGACTTACAGGGACATTCCGCTCTAGGCGCACCCGATAAGTCCCCATTCCAAATGCCATTCCCCATAGGGCTCAATGGGAATGGGGAAGGCGCTAATTACAGGCCTGCTAATAGCAGGCCTGTAATTAGCGCCCTGGTCCCCTTACGGGACCCGTATGGGACGTGTTCACGCTAAGGGACCTCGGAATTGGGCAGTAAGGGATTACCGGGACCGGTCTCCTTACCGGTGCCCGGTATCCCTTACCGCCCACCTCCGAATGAGTCCCACAGTCTGGTAAGTAGCTTGTTTTATGTTACGTGTTAAATGGAGTTACACGCAGACTTGATAGCGCTCTTAGTGACACATAAAGCAGCCAGGAAATCTATTGTGCACAAATATATGGATTTATATATAATCACGAATAGAAATGAGACAGTGGCAGCACCTACGATAGATACGCCCAGCAACACACAAACAAGGTAGGCTGGACAGCACAGCACCAAAGGGGCTAATAGCATTAAATTGAATGCACAGTTGCCCGTGCCTACAAAAACACATAGCAAGGCTCAAAGCACTTTAAAGGATCAGCCGTTATTACAGACAGCATTACCATTTCACCTTATTTCATGCCTGACTGCCCCCAACGATAAGAACAATAATATAATGGAAGTAATACATAGTGAGGAATCGGAGGGACTAATTCTGGGTCCCATATTGTTAAATGGACAAACTATGAATATAGTTCTACTCAATACCCGTTCACTGAGGAAATACACTATTCATGTTCATGACTTGATAAGGAAGTAGATATTATGGCAATAACTGAAACATGGCTCAAGGATTCAAGCAGATCTATCATTGACTTGGCCACCCTAAAGGGTTATACATTCTTTGGGCAGAATAGAGAGCAAGGAACTGGGGGTAGGGTAGTTGGAGTTATAGCTAAGGAAGAACTACGTTTATTTAGATCATCCATGAGCCGCGATGGCTGTGAGATCCAACATTTAAAAATTACCTCCACTCCTGTAAATTGTACTGATGTTGTTGAGGTATATCACTCACCAAGTAATATGCTGAATTTAAATGAGGAATTTACTGGCATTTTAGACGGGTTAAATATACCATATTGCTCCACCTAATGATTAGTGATCTTAATAGTTGGAAGGACTACTGTGCTGATAAGGAGGCTCTATTTTCAGAGCAATCTTTAAATAACATAGGTAGTTATCCATAATAGTGAACCAACACAGATTAAGGGAAATACTTTAGACTGCGTTACCTCGAGAAATCTGCAGGTTAATCCCATTATAACCGAACCTTATGTTTGGTCGGACCACTTTTTTGTTAACTTCCAGATTTCACTGCCCGGGAGACAGGCCTTGAGAAGTAATGTGCCTAAGATAATCATAAGTATGAACTTAAACAAAGTATGGCAGAAAGATCTAGACAAATGTATATGCAATATTATGGAAAGCTCTACAGATGCAAATGCCCCGCATATTTTGGCTGTGAAGTATGACAGAGTGTTGGAGGAAACAGCACCCATGAAGACCAAGACCAAGACTGTTAGAGATCGATTAAATCATCACAATTGGTTCTCCCCTGAGCTAACCAAGCTCAAACAAGAGAAAAGGAAGGCAGAACGTAATTGGAGTAAAACAGAGTGATCTGGAAAAGTATTGAAAAAACAGTATACAATAGGAATTTATGAAACAAAAAGAATGTCTTTAATGGAGAAATAGGAAATTTGGGTAACAACACAACATAACTTTTTGAGATCCTGAGAAACTTAGAGAAGCCACATGTGAAATCAGAACCTCTTTCCCCTACAAATGAGGACTGTATAAAAATACAGCAAGCTTTTGCAGATAAAATTACAAGGGTCTAGACTGCTGACTAGAATGTGGAGTCCCTTACCCCCTGATGGTGGACCTGTCACGTTTCCACCAAGTCCAATTCCCTCAATAGCCTCATTATGGCTTTGAGGTTCTGTATATCTGACAGTACAACTGGAGAGGTTTTATCCCTATAGGGGTCAATCACACATTTAAAGTCCGCACCAAGAATGAATTCACCTAACCTGAAAGTGTGCATTAATGGAATTAGGTGTAATAAGAACTTGTTTTCATTCTCGTTCGGGCCATATATTACCATGCAATTGATTGGACATCCATATAACCAACCCTTAATTGCCAAATACCTGGGTTCGGAATTCGCAAGCCGATCCTTAATTTGAAACTGAATGCTGCTAGCCGGATCGAGGGCTACCCCTGTACTCATTTTCCCTGAGGAGGCAAAGAAACCTGTGGATATTCCCTATTTTACAACTGCTTTACATCTTGGGTCACAATGTGCGTTTTCTGTAAAAGCCCAATTCCCTACCTAAACTCACTCATTCTGCTGAGAACTGATTTGCATTTCACCTGTGAATTGAGACCCCAGATGTTCCATGAACCTACCCTTAGATCTACCATAGTATTTGGATATTATTCCTGTTTTGCTGGGAGTAAGCCGATATCACAATATGAGCAAGGGCACTGCATGACAATGGGCATAACCTCTTTCGCAAATACTACCTGGTGATGAAAAAATATAAATTTAAACTCAAACAGCTTATAACAACCAAACATTCCCAGCACTTGGGGTCTAGACATTGTATCTTGTTTGACATCATCTGACACTTATCCTCATGGGCATAGTTCTGTGTGCCAGGGTCAAAATGGGCCCCCATACCAGACCCTCTGCCCCCCTTGACTCCCTCCCATCCCCAGCGTTTAACAGATCACATTGCTATGCTTCCTTGCCCCGGTCCTCTCTGCAATTAGAGATATTTCCCCTCTCAACCACCTCCTCTTCTCAACACCTGGCAGCCATGAAAGAATAACTTGGTCAGGCTTTACCACCAATCTAGGCCCCCACCTGGACAACTGGGGCAGGGGGATGCTTGCACTAGTCAATGAGGCCTCCGTGGTACTCAGGTCTCTGCTGCATGGCTAGGGTTACATGATCAGTATCGGGCTGGCTGAGTCTTGCCTCTGTTCATTGGACCTCTCTGTTTGTCTCATTTTCTACAATTCGCCTCTGGGCCCTGCTGGTGTCCATTGCTTGAATTTTGTGGCCATTGGCATTTCTTCTGCCCACTGGGAGGCCGCTTCCTCCTCTTTAGAGATGTCATATTTTTCCCCACAACCTCAAATAGCAGCCGGCAAGGGAATCCCCACCTCTAGGCGATTTTTCTCTCCCTTATCCAAGATGTGACCAAATTAAGGAGTCTTCGCTTGGCCAGCATAGACTGGGATGGATCCTAAAACAGCGTTAACTTGGCCTCCTTGTACGTGATACTATGCTGCTTCCTGGCTTACTGTACTGGTGTCTTTTTTGGGTGATAGAAGTGCACCCTCATCAAGACATCCGGGGTTAGCTTGTTTTTAATCTGCAAGGACTTGTACATACTTTTAGTTCGGTCCAGGGTGATCTCGTCCCAGTGAGCAGCTTCAAGATGTACCAAAACAAGCCTTTCACATAGACCCCCGTTCCTGATCCGGTACCTGCACTGGTACTCCCCGCCCCAATTCCGATGTTGTTTCGCCGCGACTGGTTCTCGGCATCTTCCTGCTTCGCCATAAGGATTTCCATCTGCTGCTCATGGCCATCAATTCTCTCTGTGAGGAGGGCTTGTTCATGGGCCTGCTCCCCTACTGTGGTCTTGTATTTCCAGACAGGATTCTGCTCCCTTTATATGCATGTTAAGTTCTGCAATCTACCCTGCCAGCTTGTCTGTTCAGTCCTGAATTTCTTGCTTCAACTCATAGAGCAAGGCCCTCAGGTTCGCCCTGATTGAAGGGATGCTCAGTGGTTCTTGAGACGGTTGGGGAGACACAGCCAAGTGGATGTGTGCAAACCTGGATAAGGAGCTTTTTTCAGATTGTTCCTGTGTTTGCAGCATCTGCTTGATACTTCCTGTGCCTGTCCCCATCACTTTAGCTGGTGTTGACATTATCTCGCCTTTGGATCCACAACTGCAACTCAGGGTCCAAAGCACTCTCCAGTTGTCCCTCCAGTACAAGTGAGGGTCCTGAGCCTCGACAAGATCTCCATTGCAGATCTGTGATTTGCCAGGAGAGTACACCCACCTCACCAACAAGGCACTCACTCTTCCTTGGCTCTGCGCTCCAATGTGCTTTGCTGCGTTATGGGAGGCTCTATCCCAACTCCAACATAGCTTTTCTGGGAATCACGCCAGGCATACAGCAGGGTACTTGGCTCTTAGATCAAGTATGGAGCGTGCCTGTCGCAGGTCAGGTTTGCAGGTCCTCTGATCATCGAGGCCGCCTTCTGGCCTTCTGGGGGTCACTTCATGTCCCGCTCCTCCCTCCGCTCTTCTGCCAAGATCACTTAGGTTTGGGGGAGGTGGGTGGTTCTCCATGCGTGGGCATCTGAGAGCAAACCCGCACCTCCAGGCCAAGGCTTAACCCAATCACACTAGCCAATGGAGCCCAGTGAGTGGAGCCAACCTCAGCATCAAGCTAGCCACGTACCTCTGCCTCGATCATTTTCCTCTCCGGCATCAGGGATTCAACGCTCCTGGACCCTCCGGCTCCTCCCCCGGTAGCCTCCACTGCAGCCGCTAATTGCTGATTGCAGCCTACACTGTGCAACACTCCTGCCCTAAATGCCACTGTCTGGGACACAGGGGGGAATTGTGGGGGGAGGTCTGCACCCCTGTTGGCTGCCAGCGCTCTGCTGGCTTGCAGAAGGCCACCTTCTCGAGGAGCCATGTTGCACTGCATTCCGCTCCTGAGGGACTGATCTCAACCTACCATCACCACTGTTCTGTTGCTCAGTGGGCCATAAATTTGAGGGTCATCTTTGCTGGGAAGGCCCCATTGGCCCCTGAGACACAGGAGCTCAGAGAAGCCAAGTCTTCATTGCTCACCGCTTGGCCACGCCCCCAAGATGCCAGATTTTAACATCTGAAACTCCATCTATATCAACATCTACATTATTAAAATGATTTTCCTGAAATACACCCACTGTGTCTCAGCTCCTTTCTAATCCACTTCATACTCACACTCAATACCGTCATGATTGTCGATTGTACAGCTAGCAAAAGTCTGCTTTTAATTACTGTAGTGGTAAGCCAACCTTTCATCATTCCAAGCATGATATAATAATGACCATTGCCTTGGGTAATACTAACACATGTTAATTAAAGTCCAATCCAATGGCAAATGTTTGGAAGCATTTGCGATGTTTGAAAAAAGCAAACTATTCTCATGAGTAAAAAGGCATAATAAAGCCTTTGGGCTTGCATATAATTGATCTCCCAACACAGAATACCGCAATGTGGTAAAAGTGGCAGTAATTACATTATATTCGTAATGATGTCCAATATCTTCTTTATGACTGAAAATGAGAGATGTGTTTGCATCATATCCTCCTACCCAACCAATTTAGTTACACGCAATGGTGATGTGAAACCTCTGAGTAAACTTGTAAATAAAAAAGTGGAGTAATCGAGTGCAAATGGAAGTAGAAGGAACGGACGCTGGAGAGTTCATCATTGACGAGTAAAGTAGGCATTCAAATCTAGTTAACTGATTTTCTATTAGAAAAGATTCTACTTTTAAAATTCAGAGGATTCAGAAGTCAGGCACACATTTGAAAGATGAAATTATAGGTCTTATTGATAGTGACAGTAAGCCATTGCAAAGTGCTCGCTGGTTAAGCTCAATCCATTACTTTTCTAACAGGAACACTCATTACTGTTAAATAGAGCAATTTTATGCAAGACTGGGGCAGTAGAAATAGAAAGTATTACTTAACGGTACACACTTTTCTGCTTCAGGACTTAATTACTGATGCTTCTTAATGTTACAGTAAAACCAAATAATGCTACCACCGGCAATCTCACTCGATTACACACCCAAAGGATTTACATGAAACATGAAAAGCAACAAAGGCTGCAGGGCTACCTCTGCGCATCATGCATTCTGGAACGCGCAGCAGGCTGGCAGTCAGACTCTATGCCTGTGTGAAACACAAAGCAAAACATCTATCTATCAACCTACTTATCTATTAGGGGGTCAGCCATAGTGACACTGCAGATATGGTTAAGTTGGCTTTGCCATAGGAAGATATATATATTCAGTGAAATGAACCTTGGTTAAGAGAGAGTTAAGATGAGCAGATTTAACGCAACAAAACCCGTGAAATTCAGCAATTGTATTTCAAGCAAGTACACCTTAACTATGCGCCCCCGGTTGACCACACTGATGACATCACTCATGATCATTTCTTTTGAAAACAAATTATAGATTTGTATTCCATTACAACAGATTACCTTCCAAAGTACGTAAAGGCTTACATACAATTCTTTTTTTGTAATAATGTCTGTATGTGCTTACAACTGTATACCGTGTGTTACATTTGAAGAAACAAGGGCAGAATACATTGTACAGTGTATGTATGAAATATGTACATATATGTCATGCTAAAAAACAAAGTTGTCATATTTCAAACCAGTGACATCAGTGACGTCATGCATGATGTAATTAGTGATGCCATCTGTGATGTCATCAGTGATGTCACCTGTGATGTCATCATTGTGTTCATACGATGCACAACATGGGGCGCATATTTAAGGTGGACATGCATGAAAAGTGATTGCTGAATTTCAGGGGTTTTGTTGCGTTAAATCTCATCACCTTATCTATCTCATAACCAAGGTATTTTCACTGAATTTCAAGGGTTTTGTTGTACTATAGTTTTCCATGGCCGTAGGGTACTGAACATGCTGCTCCAATCGCTTTCTTTGGGGCCCACTAGTCATGCCATTTAGCCATGGCCACTGTACATGCTGCAATAGTAGGTTTCCTCGGGCCCACTAGCCATGGCCTTCAGCCATGGCCACTGTACATCTGTACATGTTGCACCAAAAGGTTTCTTTAGAGCCAACTAGCCATGGCCTTTGGCCATGGACACTGTACATGTTGAAACAATAGGTTGCTTTGCGGCCCACTAGCCATGTCCCTTGGCCCTGGCCACTGTACATGTTGCACCAATAGGTTTTTTTGGGGCCCTCTAGCCATGGCATTTGGCCATGACCATTGTGCCTGTTGCACCACTAGGTTTTATTGGAACCCACTAGCTGTGGCCTTTAACCATGCCCTCTGTACATGTTGCACCAAAAGGTTTTTTTGTTTTTTGGGGCCCACTAGCTACGATCTTCAGCACAGAGGCCCATTACCACCTTGCTTAAGGGCTGTGATCACTGCAGGTTTAAAATTACTTTTTTAAAATTCTCTTCCCTATTCCTGCGTGATTCCCCTGATATTCCCCCGAGAATGGAAACAAACTATACATACAGGGCATTGAACTACCCATTCCCGTGGGATTCCCTCAGTATTCCCCCTATAATGCTGGAAAATCCAAATCTCTTCCCTGTCCTCAGGCACTCATAAAGTGCCCCTCTCCTCCTTCCATGGTCCCCCCACTCACCTCAATTTCTATTTCCCTCCCTCGCTCTCTCCTGGCCATTACTCACTATCACTGTGTGGTTCGTGTGACCCATTTTCTTCTCCAAGGTGGACTTGATTGAAATGCGAGTGCTGAATTTCAGGGGTTCTGTTGTGTTAAATCTGATCACCTTAACTCTCTCTTAACAAATGTATTTTCACTGAATTTCAAGGGTTCTATACGTTAGTTTCCTCAGGTCCCATGAGCCATGGCTTTCTGCTGTGGCCACTGCACATGTTGTACCAATAATCTAACACTTCCTAATGTGCCAGATCCCTGAAGATTTGTTATACCATTTATTCATCATACAACATATATTGACTTAACATCAATTTATTACATGAAGTTTTCACAATAATAGTCTTTTTCAGACCTTGCAATTTCTGTCCTGTATATTTAATGAGCCACATTTTCACAATTTTAAAAGTTGTTTGTTACAACAATACTTTTGCAATTCCTGCCAACACGTGTTTCGACCTTCAGCTTTAGGTCTTCTTCAGGACTACTATACCAATAACATAAAACATACATTTTCACACATACAATTATTTTGAATGACATGCATCAATAATAATATATCGGTATGAATCAAATGCCAGGTCGATGTTGAGTCACAAAATGTGGGGGAGGAAAAATGTTATATTTATATATAAGAAACAAAGAATACTCATCACATTCAATATGCCTGTTGACAATGCTTGCATTTGATTATTCCCATATACTTATTGCACAAACAACTTAATGTGATAAATTGATATTCCAATAGTCCATAAGTGATCATCCTATTTATCACTGAACCCTTCTAATAAAGCACTGGTGTAGCCTTAAATCCATCACCAATAATCAATTAAGTGTCACATTTGTTATATATATATCCATGCCAATTCTTCTAATCAATAATGGAGCCGATTCATGGAATTAATGTGCGCTGAAATTTTCAGCGCAAGCATGCGAAAGTGTGCGAATCGCAGTGCCAGTGCGAAAATCGCAGCGAAACCCGCGCACAGCGATTCATGGAAGTCTGTGCGCGAGGAAATTCCAGGATGTGCGCCAAAATTCTGTGTGGCGCACGCTGGCGCACACGTCTCCAAACAGCATGCGCTAAGCACACAGCGAAATCGCACATAGCGCGGCGCACACAACAAAAGTAGGAGGAACAGGGGGCGTGACACGTGGAATGGGGAACAACTCGTGAAAATGTGGGCGTCACGGGGGAAGTACAGGAGGCAAGTGCGCGGAACGCCCACACGCTCGCCTACAACATGTATTCATGGAATCAAATAGGGCAAACCAGCGCACGGGCAAAGACGCACACAGGCCTATACACGTCCGCCACACGAAGGCAGGCGGTAGCGTCCCTGCGCATGAAAAAAATGTGCGCTAACAAAAATCACGTACATAGAGCGATGATGAAGGTCCCCTACTGTGTCCCTCTAGGACAAATTACGTGCAAAGGGGTACGTGACAAACACGGACACCCGCTGTGTGAAAAATAGCGTGTGCGTGTATTTCGGGGGTGCGCGGGAAGTTTCACACGAGATAGGCCTTGAGCGAGTTGGGTACGTGTATAACTGGGGTTCGCGTGGAGTTTCATACGCGATTGGATCCGGGTACGTGTCTGTCTGGGGTGTGCGGGAAGTTTCACATGCGAAAGGGCCTGTGCGAGTGGGGTACGTGTATTTCTGGGGTGCGCGGGAAGTTTCACATGCGAAAGGGCCTGTGTGAGTGGGGTACGTGTATTTCTGGGGTATGCGTGGAGTTACAAATGCGATTTCAGCAGGGTACGTGTATTTCGGGGGTGCAGGGGAGTCCTGCACATGAATTGGCAGTGTGGGTCCTCCCAGGTGTTCCCTCTACACCCTACACGGCCCCTGCAGGCAGCCCACACCACAGGGGACAACCCTGCACCCCTGGTCATGTCCCGCAGGCAACCCATCCACCATGGGCATGCCCACCCAGCCAAGCCACATGTCACCTTGCACTACTGATCACCAAGCATGACCCCCTGCACCCCCACCCCCCAGCAGTGCAGGGCACCTGCCAGCAGGCCCCCACACATGTCCCCCAGCACCCCCACCCCCCAGCGGTCAGGGGCACCTGCCAGCAGGCCCCCACCTCATGTCCCACTCATGTCCCCCAGCACCCCCACCCCCCAGCAGTCAGGGGCACCTGCCAGCAGGCCCCCACACATGTCCCCCAGTACCCCCACCCCCCAGCAGTGCAGGGCACCTGCCAGCAGGCCCCCACACATGTCCCCCAGCATCCCCACCCCCCAGCAGTCAGGGGCACCTGCCAGCAGGCCCCAACACATGTCCCACTCTTGTCCCCCAGGAGGGGTTGGAGAGTGCTCCTTCCCCCAAGCCAGTCAGAGTGACTGACTATGTGATAGGTCTCCGGAGGAGAATATCGCACATGATGACAGAAGCAAGTGATAACTTGAAAGCTGGACAAGCATTGGTCAAGCACTGGCATGATCAAAAGGCTAACATGGTTGAGTTCACTCAAGACCAGCTAGTTATCGTTATGATCCCAACAAGGCAGAGGGCCTTGCAAGACAAATGGATGTGACCCTTCAGAGTTGTGGGTAAACTCGGAGAGGTCAACTATCTGGTGGACTTGGGCAATCCCAAGGAGGCTCCGACCGTCTTCCACACCAACCGACTCAAAGCGTATGTCTCGAGACCTGATGTAGGAGCGTTGCTTCTAGCATCATCCGAGGACGAAGAAGATAGTGAAGCTCTTCTGGATCTCCTCAGAGGCTTACCTTTAGACGAAAAAATTGAAGGAGTAAATCTCTCTTCAAATCTGACACCTGAGCAACAAGAAGAGTGCAAATCTATGTTGAATCAGTTTGCCTCTCTGTTCTCACTTTCACCAGGCTTGACCCCTTGGGGCCAGCATGACATACTCACTGGTGACTATCTGCCAGTCAAAAGCAGAGGATACCGAATGTCAGAAAACGCACGAACCCACATCAAAGGTGAGGTCAGCAAGATGCTTGATCTCGGGGTAATAGAGCCCTCTACTAGTCCATGGTCTAGCCCAGTTGTGTTAGTACCAAAGGCCGGATCTAAAGAACTTAGATTCTGCGTGGATTATAGAGCTCTTAATGCAGTCACGAAGACTGATGCCCACCCTTTGCCAAGAACAGATGAGTTGGTGGATAAACTTGGTGCCCCCAAGTTCCTCTGCACATTTTACTTGACGTCAGGCTATTGGCAAATAGCCCTGACAGACCATGCCAAGGAGAAAACTGCATTTTCTACCCCCGTTGGCTTATACCAGTTTAAGGTAATGCCTTTCGGATTGAAAAATGCACCTGCTACATTTCAACGGATGGTAAACCAGGTTCTGAATGGGATGGAGGACTTCTGCATGGCATACTTGGATGACATAGCAGTGTTCAGCCATTCCTGGGAAGAACATGTAACCCACCTAAGAGATAATTTGCAGGCTCTTGGACGTGCCAATCTGACCATAAAGGCGAGTAAATGCCAAATTGGACAGAGTAAGGAAGTCTATCTTGGACATGAGGTAGGAGCTGGAGAAATAAGGCCTTTGCTCAGTAAGATTGAAGCTGTTCAAAATTGGACAACACCTACTACTCAGACCCAAGTGAGAGCCTTCTTAGGCCTCACTGGGTATTACAGGAATTTCACTGAGAACTATGGGACCATAGCTTCTCCACTGACTGTCATCTCCTCGCCCAAATTTCCTAAAAAGGTTAGATGGAGCGAGGAGTGCAATCAGGCTTTTGAAAACCTGAAAAAGGCTCTTTGCCAAGTCCCAGTACTCAGAGCTCCTGAATACCACCAAAATTTCATTGTGCAGACAGATGCTTCAAATGTAGGAATAGGTGCCGTACTCAGTCAACTGGATGGCAAAGGTAGGGAGCACCCCGTTTGCTTCATCAGCCGCAAGCTGAAGGATCCTGAAACAAGGTGGGCAACAATCGAAAGAGAATGCTTTGCTATCGTGTGGGCTCTGAAGAAGTTTAGGCCATACTTGTATGGTTCTACTTTTGTCATTCAGACTGACCACCAACCCCTGAGATGGTTAATGCAAATGAAAGGGGAAAACCCAAAACTACTGAGATGGTCGATCTGCCTGCAAGGGTTTGATTTCACCATTGAGCACAGGTGAGGGTGTCACCACCAAAATGCTGATGGTCTCTCTAGGATGTATGTCATCGACTAGAGGTATGAGATTCATCCAGGAGTGGATTAAATCCTCCTGTCCCTTAGTCTGGGGGGGGGGCAAGTGTTAGGGAGAATTCTCTTTTTAGGCTGAATTTCCTAACCTAGTGAGTCCCCCAGCAGCTTTGCTGGATTTCTGGAGTTTGTTTTTTCCATCCTGCCAAGAGTGAGACTCTTTTTTCTCCGACTCTTGGACATGAATGTGTGTAATTCCTTTGAATGTCAATGTGTTCTATGGGCTATGGGGTCTTTTACTCCATAGGGTCTCATATGTTTTTCTATGTGTGTTACACCGCACCCTCCGTGCCGTAACACCGGGGCGTCCTAGAGGATCCCCACCATAGATTCCTTACCCTGGGACTGACTACTGTCTCCCAGGGCATGTAAAGCCACCATTGGCTTTACTAGACCTAAATTTACTAACAGAACTAGTACAAACCATCCTATTGTGGACGTACTAGTAGGGGTAATTCGAATACTCCGGGGTCTGTTATTCGAGGGGGCACTGTCCCGTCCCCCCTCGTCGAGTTTTGGCTGGTGGCAGTGGAAACTACTTGTTATATTCGACCCCGAATATAACTCTATGGGATTCTTCCCATTGTTGGAGGTTAATACTTTTTCTCGTTAATCTCTAACATACCACCGGTTTATTTATCTTAAATAAATCTATCGGTTGGTATTTTCTGCCAGAACTCGGTTTTTAAAATGGCGTCTGTGTTCGTCTCTGTGACTCCTAAACCAAAGGTTGAGCCCTTTGTTCCACTTTTGGCGGGCTTCTGCAGAGAGGCCCTCCAAAGTGGTGCCATTCTGTCTGGGTACCACAGGGGGTGTGGGAGGGGGTTTAGGCACCCTGGACTGAGTTGCCTTGCCAACTCAAGTCACACTCTTGTGTGATTGGCCCAAGTGGTGAGCCACCCCGCTCACCACTTAGCGTGTTTTGATTGACAGCTAGGCTGAATGAATGGGGGTTTTCTGCATAAAAGCAGGGCTTTTGGGGCTGGATCTTCAGAAGTCGCCACAGGACCTAAGAATCCGACGAGGGTAAAGCTGAGCCGACCTGCAACGACGACACCTCCGGTGGAGCCCTGCTGAACCTACTCACCACTTCCCGACGACAGAGGAGATCTCCCCGCCGGAGAGTCTCTTCCCCTGACTGGTAGGATCAACCAGTCCCCTTTGCTTTTTCTTCGTTCCAGGATGCAGTGGTCGAATTGCCCGTGCTGAGCACCCGGCAACCGGATAGCCACTAACCCCTGTACCATGACCAAAAGGTGGTGCCTTGTGACGGAGCACTCCGCGGCTGGTCTCTTCCCTGGTGGTGCAACGATCTTCAACTTTCCTTCGACGACGAGATCATCTCTTCTCTTGGCAAAGCCCCGACTTGCATCCACCACCAGGAACAACTGCCCCCGCCGGAGCTGTCTCTCCACATACAAGGTACCGTGTCCGCCTGGCTTCCCTTTTTGCCGGATAGAGTGAGGTGTCTTAATCCTTGCCTCTCCATTGGGTCGCCTCCAAGCCTTCTTAACTTTCTGTTCTGAACTGGTCCAATCTTTCTATAACAATTTGCAACAAAGACTCAAAGTGCATTTCCACTGTGATACTTTTGGGAACATTTCGCCTTGCCTCTCTCCGAGTGGGCCTGGCCTCTGAACTTTGCGATCTACAGTAGACCCTGCCTTACTTGCCTTGCATTTGTTCGTAAAAGTGTTGGTACCGAGTTGATTTCATACCCTGCCTTTTCTCTCCCGTCCTAACGAATACTAGAGTGCCATCTAGGTTAAAGCATTCACCTCTGTCTGCAAATAAGTGGTGCCATTGAACCTAGACTTGTCGAACTATTGTTAGGGGGATTAATTTACTTATAGTAATTGTGATTGAAGTTGTTTGCCGTATTAGTGCCAGTGTGTTTTCCATAGACGTGTTTTTATAAATAAATACCTATATATCTTTACACCGAAGCTCTGTTCCGTGTTTGCTTGTTCTACTGTGTAGATTGCCCTATTTTGTATACTCCACATACTGCCTAACTCTTCTTGAGGGAAGTCTGACTGCTCAGCCACAGCCACCAAGTGAATCTGTGTGGTACAGACTGCTACCAAGTGGGTTTACTGCCAAAAACCTGTAGTCCTAAATCTTTTGCAGTGGTCCCAGAGGGAACTGCACAGGTTTCCGCCTAACACCCCCACCACCCAGCAGTCAGAGGCACCTACCAGCAGGCCCCCACTCATGTCCCCCTGCACCCCCACCCCCCATCAGTCAGGGGCACCTGCCAGCAGGCCCCCACACATGTCCCCCAGCTCCCCCACTCCCCAGCAGTCAGGGGCTCCTGCCAGCAGGCCCCCACTCATGTCCCACTCATGTCCCCCAGCACCCCCACCCCCCAGCAGTCAGGGGCACCTGCCAGCAGGCCCCCACACATGTCCCCCAGCACCCCCACCCCACAGCAGTCAGGGGCACCTGCCAGCAGTCCCCACTCATGTCCCACTCATGTCCCCCTGCACCCCCACCCCCAGCAGTCAGGGGCACCTGCCAGCAGGCCCCCACACATGTCCCACTCATGTCCCCCAGCACCCCCACCCCCCAGCAGTGCAGGGCACCTGCCAGCAGGCTCCCACACATGTCCCCCAGCACCCCCACCCCCCAGCAGTCAGGGGCACCTGCCAGCAGGCCCCCACTCATGCCCCACACATGTCCCCCTGCACCCCCACCCCCCAGCACTCAGGGGCACCTGCCAGCAGGCCCCGACACATGTCCCACTCATGTCCCCCTGCACCCCCACCCCCCTGCAGTCAGGGGCACCTGTCAGCAGGCCCCCACACAATTCCCCCTGCACCCCCACCCCCCAGCAGTCAGGGGCACCTGCCAGCAGGCCCCCACACATGTCCCACACATGTTCCCCTGCACCCCCACCCCCCAGCAGTCAGGGGCACCTGCCAGCAGGACCCCACACATGTCCCCCTGCACCCCCACCTCCCAGCAGTCAGGGGCACCTGCCAGCAGGCCCCACACATGTCCCCCAGCACCCCCACCCCCCAGCAGTGCAGGGAACCTGCCAGCAGGCCGCCACTCATGTCCCACTCATGTCCCCCTGCACCCCCACACCCAGCAGTCAGGTACACCTGCCAGCAGGTCCCCACTCATGTCCCACTCATTTCCCCCAGCACCCCCACCCCCCTGCAGTCAGGGGCACCTGTCAGCAGGCCCCCACACAATTCCCCCTGCACCCCCACCCAGCAGTCAGGGGCACCTGCCAGCAGGCCCCCCACTCATGTCCCACTCATGTCCCCCAGCACCCCCACCCCCCAGCAGTCAGGGGCACCTGCCAGCAGGCCCCCACACATGTCCCCCAGCACCCCCACCCCACAGCAGGCAGGGGCACCTGCCAGCAGTCCCCACTCATGTCCCACTCATGTCCCACTCATGTCCCCCTGCACCCCCACCCCCAGCAGTCAGGGGCACCTGCCAGCAGGCCCCCACACATGTCCCACTCATGTCCCCCAGCACCCCCACCCCCCAGCAGTGCAGGGCACCTGCCAGCAGGCTCCCACACATGTCCCCCAGCACCCCCACCCCCCAGCAGTCAGGGGCACCTGCCAGCAGGCCCCCACTCATGCCCCACACATGTCCCCCTGCACCCCCACCCCCCAGCACTCAGGGGCACCTGCCAGCAGGCCCCCACACATGTCCCACTCATGTCCCCCTGCACCCCCACCCCCCAGCAGTCAGGGGCACCTGTCAGCAGGCCCCCACACAATTCCCCCTGCACCCCCACCCCCCAGCAGTCAGGGGCACCTGCCAGCAGGCCCCCACACATGTCCCACACATGTTCCCCTGCACCCCCACCCCCCAGCAGTCAGGGGCACCTGCCAGCAGGACCCCACACATGTCCCCCTGCACCCCCACCTCCCAGCAGTCAGGGGCACCTGCCAGCAGGCCCCACACATGTCCCCCAGCACCCCCACCCCCCAGCAGTGCAGGGAACCTGCCAGCAGGCCGCCACTCATGTCCCACTCATGTCCCCCTGCACCCCCACGCCCAGCAGTCAGGTACACCTGCCAGCAGGTCCCCACTCATGTCCCACTCATTTCCCCCAGCACCCCCACCCCCCAGCAGTCAGGGGCACCTGCCAGCAGGCCCCCACACATGTTCCCCTGTATCCCCACCCCCCAGCAGTCAGGGGCACCTGCCAGCAGGCCCCCACACATGTCCCCCAGCACCCCCACCCCCCCAGCAGTGCAGGGCACCTGCCAGCAGGCCCCCACTCATGTCCCACTCATGTCCCCCAGCACCCCCACCCCCAGCAGTGCAGGGCACCTGCCAGCAGGCCCCCACTCATGCCCCTCTCATGTCCCCCAGCACCCCCACCCCCAGTAGTCAGGGGCACCTGCCAGCAGGCCCCCACTCATGTCCCACTCATGTCCCCCAGCACCCCCAGCCCCCAGCAGTCAGGGGCACCTGCCAGCAGGCCCCCACTCATGTCCCCCAGCACCCCCACCCCCCAGCAGTCAGGGGCCCCTGCCAGCAGGCCCCCACACATGTCCCCCTGCACCCCAACCCCCCAGCAGCCAGGGGCACCTGCCAGCAGGCCCCCACACATGTCCCCCAGCACCCCCACCCCCCAGAGGTGCAGGGCACCTGCCAGCAGGTCCCCACACATGTCCCCCAGCACCCCCACCCCCCAGCAGTCAGGGGCACCTGCCAGCAGGCCCCCACACATGTCCCACTCATGTCCCCCAGGAGGGGTTGGAGAGTGCTCCTTCCCCCAAGCCAGTCAGAGTGACTGACTATGTGATAGGTCTCCGGAGGAGAATATCGCACATGTTGACAGAAGCAAGCGATAACTTGAAAGCTGGACAAGCATTGGTCAAGCACTGGCATGATCAAAAGGCTAACATGGTTGAGTTCACTCAAGACCAGCTAGTTATAGTTATGATCCCAACAAGGCAGAGGGCCTTGCAAGACAAATGGATGTGACCCTTCAGAGTTGTGGGTAAACTCGGAGAGGTCAACTATCTGGTGGACTTGGGCAATCCCAAGGAGGCTCCGACCGTCTTCCACACCAAACGACTCAAAGCGCATGTCTCGAGACCTGATGTAGGAGCGTTGCTTCTAGCATCATCCGAGGAAAAAGAAGATAGTGAAGCTCTTCCGGATCTCCTCAGAGACTTACCTTTAGACGAAAAAATTGAAGGAGTAAATCTCTCTTCAAATCTGACACCTGAGCAACAAGAAGAGTGCAAATCTATGTTGAATCAATTTGCCTCTCTGTTCTCACTTTCACCAGGCTTGACCCCTTGGGGCCAGCATGACATACTCACTGGTGACTGTCTGCCAGTCAAAAGCAGAGGATACCGAATGTCAGAAAACGCACGAACCCACATCAAAGGTGAGGTCAGCAAGATGCTTGATCTCGGGGTAATAGGGCCCTCTACTAGTCCATGGTCTAGCCCAGTTGTGTTAGTACGAAAGGCCGGATCTAAAGAACTTAGATTCTGCATGGATTATAGAGCTCTTAATGCAGTCACCAAGACTGATGCCCACCCTTTGCCAAGAACAGATGAGTTGGTGGATAAACTTGGTGCCGCCAAGTTCCTCAGCACATATGACTTGACGTCAGGCTATTGGCAAATAGCCCTGACAGACCATGCCAAGGAGAAAACTGCATTTTCTAGCCCCGTTGGCTTATACCAGTTTAAGGTAATGCCTTTCGGATTGAAAAATGCACCTGCTACATTTCAACGGATGGTAAACCAGGTTCTGAATGGGATGGAGGACTTCTGCATGGCATACTTGGATGACATAGCAGTGTTCAGCCATTCCTGGGAAGAACATGTAACCCACCTGAGAGATGTTTTGCAGGCTCTTGGACATGCCAATCTGACCATAAAGGCGAGTAAATGCCAAATTGGACAGAGTAAGGTAGTCTATCTTGGACATGAGGTAGGAGGTGGAGAAATAAGGCCTTTGCTCAGTAAGGTTGAAGCTGTGCAAAATTGGACAACACCTACTACTCAGACCCAAGTGAGAGCCTTCTTAGGCCTCACTGGGTATTACACGAATTTCATTGAGAAGTATGGGACCATAGCTTCTCCACTGAATGTCATCTCCTCGCCCAAATTTCCTAAAAAGGTTAGATGGAGCGAGGAGTGCAATCAGGCTTTTGAAAACCTGAAAAAGGCTCTTTGCCAAGTCCCAGTACTCAGAGCTCCTGATTACCACCAAAATTTAATTGTGCAGACAGATGCTTCAAATGTAGGAATAGGTGCCGTACTCAGTCAACTGGATGGCAAAGGTAGGGAGCACCCCGTTTGCTTCATCAGCCGCAAGCTGAAGGATCCTGAAACAAGGTGGGCAACAATCGAAAGAGAATGCTTTGCTATCGTGTGGGCTCTGAAGAAGTTTAGGTCATACTTGTATGGTTCTACTTTTGTCATTCAGACTGACCACCAACCCTTGAGATGGTTAATGCAAATGAAAGGGGAAAACCCAAAACTACTGAGATGGTCTATCTGCCTGCAAGGGTTTGATTTCACCATTGAGCACAGGTCAGGGTGTCACCACCAAAATGCTGATGGTCTCTCTAGGATGTATGTCATCGACTAGAGGTATGAGATTCATCCAGGAGTGGATTAAATCCTCCTGTCCCTTAGTCTGGGGGGGGCAAGTGTTAGGGAGAATTCTCTGTTTAGGCTGAATTTCCTAACCTAGTGAGTCCCCCAGCAGCTTTGCTGGATTTCTGGAGTTTGTTTTTTCCATCCTGCCAAGAGTGAGACTCTTTTTTCTCCGACTCTTGGACATGAATGTGTGTAATTCCTTTGAATGTCAATGTGTTCTATGGGCTATGGGGTCTTTTACTCCATAGGGTCTCATATGTTTTTCTATGTGTGTTACACCGCACCCTCCGTGCCGTAACACTGGGGCGTCCTAGAGGATCCCCACCATAGATTCCATACCCTGGGACTGACTACTGTCTCCCAGGGCATGTAAAGCCACCATTGGCTTTACTAGACCTAAATTTACTAACAGAACTAGTATAAACCATCCTATTGTGGACGTACTAGTAGGGGTAATTCGAATACTCCGGGGTCTGTTATTCGAGGGGGCACTGTCCCGTCCCCCCTCGTCGAGTTTTGGCTGGTGGCAGTGGAAACTACTTGTTATATTCGACCCCGAATATAACTCTATGGGATTCTTCCCATTGTTGGAGGTTAATACTTTTTCTCGTTAATCTCTAACATACCACCGGTTTATTTATCTTAAATAAATCTATCGGTTGGTATTTTCTGCCAGAACTCGGTTTTTAAAATGGCGTCTGTGTTCGTCTCTGTGACTCCTAAACCAAAGGTTGAGCCCTTTGTTCCACTTTTGGCGGGCTTCTGCAGAGAGGCCCTCCAAAGTGGTGCCATTCTGTCTGGGTACCACAGGGGGTGTGGGAGGGGGTTTAGGCACCCTGGACTGAGTTGCCTTGCCAACTCAAGTCACACTCTGGTGTGATTGGCCCAAGTGGTGAGCCACCCCGCTCACCACTTAGCGTGTTTTGATTGACAGCTAGGCTGAATGAATGGGGGTTTTCTGCATAAAAGCAGGGCTTTTGGGACTGGATCTTCAGAAGTCTCCACAGGACCTAAGAATCCGACGAGGGTAAAGCTGAGCCGACCTGCAACGACGACACCTCCGGTGGAGCCCTGCTGAACCGACTCACCACTTTCCGACGACAGAGGAGATCTCCCCGCCGGAGAGTATCTTCCCCTGACTGGTGGGAACAACCAGTCCCCTTTGCTTTTTCTTCGTTCCAGGATGCAGTGGTCGAATTGCCCGTGCTGAGCACCCGGCAACCGGATAGCCACTAACCCCTGTACCGTGACCAAAAGGTGGTGCCTTGTGACGGAGCACTCCGCGGCTGGTCTCTTCCCTGGTGGTGCAACGATCTTCAACTTTCCTTCGACGACGAGATCATCTCTTCTCTTGGCAAAGCCCCGACTTGCATCCACCACCAGGAACAACTGCCCCCACCGGAGCTGTCTCTCCACATACAAGTTACCGTGTCCGCCTGGCTTCCCTTTTTGCCGGATAGAGTGAGGTGTCTTAATCCTTGCCTCTCCATTGGGTCGCCTCCAAGCCTTCTTAACTTTCTGTTCTGAACTGGTCCAATCTTTCTATAACAATTTGCGACAAAGACTCGAAGTGCATTTCCACTGTGATACTTTTGGGAACATTTCGCCTTGCCTCTCTCCGAGTGGGCCTGGCCTCTGAACTTTGCGATCTACAGTAGACCCTGCCTTACTTGCTTTGCATTTGTTCGTAAAAGTGTTGGTACCGAGTTGATTTCATACCCTGCCTTTTCTCTCCCGTCCTAACGAATACTAGAGTGCCATCTAGATTAAAGCATTCACCTCTGTCTGCAAATAAGTGGTGCCGTTGAACCTAGACTTGTCGAACTATTGTTAGCGGGATTAATTTACTTATAGTAATTGTGATTGAAGTTGTTTGCCGTATTAGTGCCAGTGTGTTTTCCATAGACGGGTTTTTATAAATAAATACCTATATATCTTTACACCGAAGCTCTGTTCTGTGTTTGCTTGTTCTACTGTGTAGATTGCCCTATTTTGTATACTCCACATACTGCCTAACTCTTCTTGAGGGAAGTCTGACTGCTCAGCCACAGCTACCAAGTGAATCTGTGTGGTACAGACTGCTACCAAGTGGGTTTACTGCCAAACACCTGTAGTCCTAAATCTTTTGCAGTGGTCCCAGAGGGAACTGCACAGGTTTCCGCCTAACACCCCCACCCCCCAGCAGTCAGGGGCACCTGCCAGCAGGCCCCCACACATGTCCCCCTGCACCCCCACCCCCCAGCAGTCAGGGGCACCTGCCAGCAGGCCCCCACTCATGTCCCCCAGGACCCCCACCCCCCAGCAGTCAGGGGCACCTGCCAGCAGGCCCCCACTCATGTCCCCCAGCACTCCCACCCCCCAGCAGTCAGGGGCACCTGCCAGCAGGCCCCCACACATGTCCCCCAGCACCCCCACCCCCCAGCAGTGCAGGGCACCTGCCAGCAGGACCCCACACATGTCCCCCAGCACCCCCACCCCCCAGCAGTCAGAGGCACCTGCCAGCAGGCCCCCACAAATGTCCAACTCATGTCCCCCAGCACCCCCACCCCCCAGCAGTGCAGGGCACCTGCCAGCAGGCCCCCACACATGTCCCCCAGCACCCCCACCCCCCAGCATTCAGGGGCACCTGCCAGCAGGCCCCCACTCATGTCCCACACATGTCCCCTTGCACCCCCACCCCCCAGCACTCAGGGGCACCTGCCAGCAGGCCCCCACACATGTCCCACTTATGTCCCCCTGCACCCCCACCCCCCAGCAGTCAGGGGCACCTGCCAGCAGGACACCACACATGTCCCCCTGCACCCCCCCCTGCAGTCAGGTGCACCTGCCAGCAGGCCCCCACGCATGTCCCCCTGCACCCCCACCCCTCAGCAGTCAGGGGCACCTGCCAGCAGGCCCCCACACATGTCCCCCTGCACCCTCACCCCCCAGCAGTCAGGGGCACCTGCCAGCAGGCCCCCACGCATGTCCCCCTGCACCCCCACCCCCCAGCAGTCAGGGGCACCTGCCAGCAGGCCCCCACACATGTCCCCCAGCGCCCCCACCCCCCAACAGTCAGGGGCACTTGCCAGCAGGCCCCCGCACATGTCCCCCAGCGCCCCAACCCCCCAGCAGTCAGGGGCACCTGCCAGCAGGCCCCCACACATGTCCCCCAGCACCCCCACCCCCCAGCAGTCAGGGGCACCTGCCAGCAGGCCCCCACTCATGTCCCACTCATGTCCCCCAGCACCCCCACCCCCCAGCAGTCAGGGGCACCTGCCAGCAGGCCCCCACACATGTCCCCCAGCACCCCCACCCCCCAGCAGTCAGGGGCACCTGCCAGCAGGCCCCCACACATGTCCCCCTGCACCCCCACCCCCAGCAGTCAGGGGCACCTGCCAGCAGGCCCCAACACATGTCCCCCAGCACCCCCACCCCCCAGCAGTCAGGGGCGCCTGCCAGCAGCCCCCACACATGTCCCCCTGCACCAGCACCCCCACCCCCAGCAGTCAGGGGCGCCTGCCAGCAGGCCCCCACACATGTCCCCCAGCACCCCCACCCCCAAGCGGTCAGGGGCACCTGCCAGCAGGCCCCCACACATGTCCCCCAGCACCCCCACCCCCCAGCGGTCAGGGGCACCTACCAGCAGGCCCCCACACATGTCCCCCAGCATCCCCACCCCCCAGCAGTCAGGGGCACCTGCCAGCAGGCCCCCACACATGTCCCACTCATGTCCCCCAGCACCCCCACCCCCCAGCAGTCAGGGGCACCTGCCAGCAGACCCCCACACATGTCCCCCAGCACCCCCACCCCCCAGCAGTCAGGGGCACCTGCCAGCAGGCCCCCACTCATGTCCCACTCATGTCCCCCAGCACCCCCACCCCCCAGCAGTCAGGGGCACCTGACAGCAGGCCCCCACACATGTCCCCCTGCACCCCCACCCCCCAGCAGTCAGGGGCACCTGCCAGCAGGTCCCCACACATGTCCCCCTGCACCCCCACCCCCCAGCAGTCAAGGGAACCTGCCAGCAGGCCCCCGCACATGTCCCCCTGCACCCCCACCCCCCAGCAGTCAGGGGCACCTGCCAGCAGGCCCCCACACATGTCCCCCTGCACCCCCACCCCCTAGCAGTCAAGGGAACCTGCCAGCAGGCCCCCACACATGTCCCCCTGCACCCCCACCCCCCAGCAGTCAGGGGCACCTGCCAGCAGGCCCCCACACATGTCCCCCAGCACCCCCACCCCCCAGCAGTCAGGGGCAACTGTCAGCAGGCCCCCACTCATGTCCCCCAGCACCCCCACCCCCCAGCAGTCAGGGGCACCAGCCAGCTGGCCCCCACACATGTCCCCCAGCACCCCGCCCCCAGCAGTCAGGGGCACCTGCCAGCAGGCCCACACTCATGTCCCCCAGCACCCCCACCCCCCAGCAGCCTGCCAGCAGGCCCCCACACATGTCCCACTCATGTCCCCCAGCACCCCCACCCCCCAGCAGTCAGGGGCACCTGCCAGCAGACCCCCACACATGTCCCCCAGCACCCCCACCCCCCAGCAGTCAGGGGCACCTGCCAGCAGGCCCCCACTCATGTCCCACTCATGTCCCCCAGCACCCCCACCCCCCAGCAGTCAGGGGCACCTGACAAAAGGCCCCCACTCATGTCCTACTCATGTCCCCCAGCACTCCCACCTCCCAGCAGTCAGGGGCACCGGCCAGCAGGCCCCCATACATGTTCCCCCCGACAGGTCATCACACTCCAGACCCATGCCCCTCATGGCCACCCAAATCCCACCCCAGTCCAAACACCCCACATTGAATTCCCAAAGTCATGATAGAAAATACATAACCAGCATGGCCATGAATCAATGGCCCTCAGACCCACACAATGGTGACACATGACTGTGAAAAGATCAACATTGTGACATGCACAAAACAAATGAGATAAGACCACATCAGTAAAGGATATAATAAATGTGTATTCAATAATTAACCAAATGAATAAAAAATATCACACAATAATGGAAAAAATGAAGAAAAGCTGCATGTCCAAAATATTCAAAAAAAATGTGTGAAACCAGAATCCAAATCAATCCAAAAGCAAATGGGTCCAAAGAGTCTGTCCGTCTAAACAAATTGAAAGTGTAAAAATAAGACACATCCATTGATCCATGGTAAAAAAGAAACTTAAATGAAGTGAAATCCAGTGTAGAACTATATACAACGTACAAATCCAGGGTCCATGAGCCCAACCATTGAAAGGAAACCTACAAAAACCCTACCTAATGAACAACTATATACAAAAAGGTGGGGCATTGTCCAAGCGCCCCAAATGAAATGAAAACCAAAAGGAAACCTAACACTAATCAACTATATACAATGGCAGGGGGCTAGTCAGACGGCTCACTTCCTGATTTCCCGGGCCAGGGCATCATCGAACTCCTGCTCGATGTCCCGGAGGCTGCCCTCTTCTAAGGCCCCGAGGGTTCGCTGGGACGATGACATCCGGACCTCCAGGTCCCTGCGAATTGCCTCGAGGCACTCGGCCCGCCTCAGAGCCCTTTGCATGGAGTTCTCCGCCCTGACCATCGTGAGCCGTGCCTCTTCCGCCCGCTGCCGCTCCGCATCTATAGCATGGCCTAACCGCTGCCACACGGAAGACACTTCCCGTCCTGGGTCTTCCTGCCCTCCGGCCGATGCCTGCCCCTCCGATGTCGAAGGCCCCGAGCCATCATGGCTCCCACCTTGTTGCTGTTGCTGCTGTGTCTTTGGCTGTGCCCTGGCTCCTGCTGCCTGCACATCCTCCTCCAGCTGGGGTGCAGTTGTTGAGGTGGCCACCCCTGCTGGACGTCCAACTCCCGACTGTGGCAGGGATGTGTCCTCCACCAGCCTGGCCGCACGGTCAGAGGCAGCTCCACAGGGTACCCAGGTGATACATGGGTGGGAAGATTGCACAGAGGACGACTGGCACATAGGGGGTTCAGGTGAGGAGGGGGTCAAAGCAAGGTTCAGCAAATGGAGGAATCCGGCCTGGGTGACCTGTCCCAGTAGGCTGTCGTGGTCAACGAGCCATTCGAGATGACGTGCAGTCTCCCCATGAAAAGACTGCAGGTCACCTCGCATGTCCCGTTGACACAACGCCACCCCATCCAGGACAGGCTCAACCCGGTCCCGGATAGCCACATCCGCAGGGAGAGGAAGGCCAGTTGTTGTAAGCGGATCCCCTCCCTGAAAACGGGCCTGGACGTAGGCATCCCTGCTGATGCGGGATGATGCAGTCACAGGATCAGGGACAGGATTACGCAGCCTGTGCTGCCTCCTGTCCCTGCCCCTGCACTGCACCACTGGCACCAGTGGAATCCCCACCTCCAGACCCTGGCTCTGTCCCTTGCGCGGCCTCCTCCTCCACCAAACCCCCCACCAACCTGGATGACTCTGTGCCATCTTCCTTCATCGGACCCTGTGGGGTCTCAGCTGACCCTTCTGCTGCCGAGGAGTCCAACTCCGACCTCCGCCTCTTGGACCTACCCTCGGCAGCTGCGGCCTGGGACGCGGCACCGACTCCTCACTCCCTGACGAGATCACAACCTGGGAGGGGAGCCAGGCCTTGCGTCTCCAGCTGGTGGTGTGATCCCTGCCGCTGTGCTCCACAGCACCCTCTCTGCCCTCTTCATCAGTTGACGCTGCAGACAGGGAGAGATAGGAGACAGGCATCAGGACACTGTACAATGGACTGATACACACATGCCAGTTGCACATGAATGGCAGTGTCAAACTTACGCATACAACAGCATGAGCAGCCATCACATGAAACACAGGGAGTGCACTAGACGTGCACACACGCCACCACACTTACATGCATGTGTACACCTCCACCAACTGTCGCAGTGATTAGATCGGCATCCATGTCACATCTGGCAATCAGTCTTCTACATATCAGTGTCCCAAGCATCCATGTTGCATCACTGTTGCACCCTTGTGAAATACACACACATGCACATGTACACGGTGCAGATACATGCAGCTGGAACCGACATCCATGTGTGACACTACAACCATGCCAACTTACATACACAGTCATTCAAGCATGTGTGCTCACACATCTGCATTTGGCATGCCAGCTTACACACACATGCACCATCCATGTGTCTCACACATGAGAGGACTCGCATGTGTTAGCCTCACGGCCCTGTACATACACATCCATACATGGCCCTACAAAACCACATGTGCATCCGGCACACTACTGGCACACCACCACACGCACAGTTTACAATCAGTATGCATGTACACTTACCGCTCGACTCCAGATGGGTCTGCCTCTCAAGGAATTGGACGTGGAGCGCTGGGGATATGCGTTCCAGGACCCTCATTTGATATTCCGACAAGTGGCCCCGGCGCCCCTTAGCATCCGCTGCCTTCAAGAGGCGCCGGGCCTTGTTGAAGGTCCTGGACCTGAAGTCCTCCCAGCGCTTCTTGACATGTTGGAATCTTCGGACTGCCACCCCCTCCGTGTTGATGGCAGTCACAATGTCCGTCCAGATCCTGGTCCGTCCTTCCTTGTCGGCACGCGAACTTCCGAAGAGGGCATCATGCTGCCCCAGGACTTGCTCCACCAGGACACCAACTTCGGTGGCAGTGAAGCTGGTGGTCTTCAAGCCCTGCCAGGGCAACGCCCGTGTGCGATACGTCAGAGACGCGCTTAAGCGCTAAGGGCCCTTGGTCCAATGGAATCACGTGTGTGCGCTGACGCGCTCACGCGCTAAGGGCCTTTCCTCGAATTACACGCTGACGTGCAATTTTTTCACGTGCCAAATCACTCCGTATCAAGCTGGCCACGCGAAAACACACGGAAGACCACGCTCCTGCCCTGAAGGTAATTTCCTGCCCCCAAGAGCCCCGAGCACGCTCCCACCTGCCATCTGCTGCTGCCTGCCTGCCTGCTGCCCACGTGCCCTGCTATTTGGTGCCTGCACATCAGCCATCTGCAGGGGTCCAGTTGCTGTGTCCACCCCTGCTGGAACAGAAGACTCCCGACTGGGATACCATCGCTCCACATCCCAGGACCAGGACCCAGTTGCCCACCCACGCCTGCCTCGGGGGTCGCCATGTGTTAGGTGGAAACCTGTGCAGTTCCCTCTGGGACCACTGCAAAAGATTTAGGACTACAGGTGTTTGGCAGTAAACCCACTTGGTAGCAGTCTGTGCCACACAGATTCACTTGGCAGCTGCGGCTGAGCAGTCAGACTTCCCTCAAGAAGAGTTAAGCAGTATGTGGAGTATATAATATAGGGCAATTCTTCACAGTAAGACAAGCAAACACGCAACAAGGCTTCAGTGTAAAGATATACAGGTATTTATTTATAACGGAACATCTATAGAAAACACTCTGGCACTATCACGGCAAACAATTCAATTACAATTCCTCTACGAAGCAAAAGATCAATCCCCCTAACAATAGTTCGACAAGTCTAGGTTTTACCAGCATCACTTATTTGCAGACAGAGGTGTATGCTGCCACCTAGATGGCACTCTAGTATTCGTTAGGACGGGAGAGAAAAATAGTAGGTTACAAAATCAACACATTTCAATACTTCACGGGAAAATTGCAAGGCAAGAAGACAAGAACCACAATAGATCATAAAGTTCAGAGGCCAGGCCCACTCGGAGAGAGGCAAGGCGATATGTCCCAAAAAGTCTCTTTGTGGAAATGCGCTAGAGTCTGTGTAGCTAATTGTTATTGGAAGATTGAACCAGTTCAGAACAATACGCTAGAGAAAGCTAGTAGGCGACCCTATGGAGAGGCGAGGATTAAGACACCTCACTCTATCTGGCAACAAGGGAAGCCAGGTGGACACAGTACCTTGATTGTGGGGAGACAGCTCCGGCGTGGGCCTCCAGTTGTTCCTGGTGGCGGGTGCACGTCGGGTCTTTGCCAAGAATAGAGATGATCTCGTCGTCGAAGAAAAGTGAAGTCCGGTGCACCACCAGGGAAGAGACCAGCCGTGGAGTGCTCCGTCACAAGGCACCACCTTTTGGTCGCGGTACAGGGGGAGTGGCTATTCGGTTGCCGAGGTGCTCTGCACGGGCAATTCTACCACTGCGTCCTGAGGCGAAGAAAAAGCAAAGGGGACTGGTTGTTCCCACCAGTCAGGGGAAGAGACTCTCCGGCAGGGAGATCTCCTCTGTCGTTGGGAAGTGGTGAGTCGGTTCAGCAGGGCTCCACCGGAGGTGTCGTCGTTGCAGGTCGGCTCAGCTTTACCCTCGTCGGATTCTTAGGTCCTGTGGCGACTTCTGAAGATCCAGTCCCAAAAGCCCTGCTTTTATGCAGAAAACCCCCATTCATCCAGTCTAGCTGTCAATCAACACACGCTAAGGGGTGGGCGGGGAGGCTCACCACTGGGGCCAATCACACCAGAGTGCGACCGGAGTTGGCAAGGCAACTCGGTCCAGGGTGCCTAAACCCCCTCCCACACCCCTGTGGTAACCCAGACAGAATGGCACCACTTTGGAGGGTCTCTGTACAGAGCCCGCCAAAAGTGGAACAAAGGGCTCAACCTTTGGTTTAGGAGTCACAGAGACAAACACAGACGCCATTTTACAAAAAACGAGTTCTGGCAGAAAATACCATCCGATAGACTTATTTAAGATAAGTAGACCGGTGGTATGTTAGAGACTAACGAGAAAAAGTATCAATCTCCAACAATGGGAAGAATCCCATAGAGTTATATTCAGGGTCGAACATAACAAGTAGTTTCCACTGCCACCAGCCAAAACTCGACGAGGGGGGACGGGACAGTGCCATCTCGAATAACAGATCCAGGAGTAATCGAATTACCCCTACTAGTACGTCCACAATAGGATGGTTTGTACTAGTTCTGTTAGTAAATTTAGGTCTAGTAAAGCCAATGGTGACTTTACATGCCCAGGGAAACAGTAGTCAGTCCCCGGGTATGGAGTCTATGGCGGGGGTCCGCTAGGACGCCCCAGTGTTACGGCACGTAGGGTGCGGTGTAACACACATAGAAAAACATATGAGACCCTATGGAGTAAAAGACCCCATAGCCCATAGAACACATTGACAGTCAAAGGAATTATACACATTCATGTCCAAGAGTGGGAGAAAAAGAGTCTCACTCTTGGCAGGATGGAAAAAACAAACTCCAGAAATCCAGCAATGCTGCTGGGGGACTCACTAGGTTAGGAAACTCAGCCTAAACAGAGAATTCTCCTTAACACCAGACTAAGGGACAGGAGGATTTAATCCACTCCTGGATGAATCTCATACCTCTAGTCGATGACATACATCCTAGAGAGACTATCAGCATTTTGGTGGTGACACCCTGACCTGTGCTCAATGGTGAAATCGAACCCTTGCAGGCAGATCGACCATCTCAATAGTTTTGGGTTTTCCCCTTTCATTTGCATTAACCATCTCAAGGGTTGGTGGTCAGTCTGAATGACAAAAGTAGAACCATACAAGTACGGCCTAAACTTCTTCAGAGCCCACACGATAGCAAAGCACTCTCTTTCGATTGTTGCCCACCTTGTTTCAGGATCCTTCAGCTTGCGGCTGATTAAGCAAACGGGGTGCTCCCTACCTTTCCCATCCAGTTGACTGAGTACGGCACCTATTCCTACATTCGAAGCATCTGTCTGCACAATGAAGCGTTGGCGGTAATCAGGAGCTCTGAGTACTGGGGCTTGGCAAAGAGCCTTTTTCAGGTTTTCAAAAGCCTGATTGCACTCCTCGTTCCATCTAACCTTTTTAGGAAATTTGGGCGAGGAGATGACATTCAGTGGAGAAGCGATGGTCCCATAGTTCTCTATGAAATTCCTGTAGTACCCAGTGAGGCCTAGGAAGGCTCTCACTTGGGTTTGAGTAGTAGGTGTTGTCCAATTTTGCACAGCTTCAATCTTACTGAGCAAAGGCCTTATTTCTCCACCTCCTACCTCATGTCCAAGACAGACTACCTTACTCTGTCCAATTTGGCATTTACTCGCCTTGATGGTCAGATTGGCTCGTCCAAGAGCCTGCAAAACATCTCTCAGGTGGGTTACATGTTCTTCCCAGGAATTGCTGAACACTGCGATGTCTTCCAAGTATGCCATGCAGAAGTCCTCCATCCCATGCAGAACCTGGTTTACCATCCGTTGAAACGTAGCAGGTGCATTCTTCAATCCGAAAGGCATTACCTTAAACTGGTATAAACCGACGGGGGTAGAAAATACAGTTTTCTCCTTGGCATGGTCTGTCAGGGCTATTTGCCAATAGCTTGACGTCAAGTCAAATGTGCTGAGGAACTTGGCGGCGCCAAGTTTATCCACCAACTCATCTGTTTTTGGAAAAGGGTGGGCATCAGTCTTGGTGACTGCATTAAGAGCTCTATAATCCACGCAGAATCTAAGCTCTTTAGATCCGGCCTTTGGTACTAACACAACTGGGCTAGACCATGGACTAGTAGAGGGCTCTATTACCCCGAGATCGAGCATCTTGCTGACCTCACCTTTGATGTGGGTTTGTACGTTTTCTGACATTCTGTAGCCTCTGCTCTTGACCGGCAGACAGTCACCAGTGAGTATGTCGTGCTGGTCCCAAGGGGTCAAGCCTGGCGAAAGCGAGAACAGAGAGGCAAACTGATTCAACATAGATTTGCACTCTTCTTGTTGCTCGGGTGTCAGATTGGAGGAGAGATTCACTCCTTCAATTTGTTCGTCCAAAGGTAAGCCTCTGAGGAGATCCGGAAAAGCTTCACTCTCTTCTTCTTCCTCCGACGATGCTAGAAGCAACGCTCCTACATCGGGTCTGGAGACATATGCTTTGAGTTGGTTGGTGTGAAAGACTGTCGGAGCCTCCTTGGGATTGCCCAAGTCCACCAGATAGTTGACCTCTCCGAGTTTACCCACAACTCTGAAGGGTCCCATCCACTTGTCTTGCAAGGCCCTCTACCTTGTTGGGATCATAACGAGAACGAGCTGGTCTTGAATGAACTCAACCATGTTAGCCTTTTGATCGTGCCAGTGCTTGACCAATGCTTGTCCAGCTTTCAAGTTATCGCTTGCTTCCGTCATCATGTGTGACATTCTCCTCCGGAGTCCTATCACGTAGTCAGTCACTCTGACTGGCTTGGGGGAAGGAGCACTCTCCAACCCCTCCTTAATCAGGGCCAATGGACCTCTGACGGGATGACCATAGAGAAGTTCGAAGGGAGAGTAACCTACTCCCTCCTGAGGGACTTCTCTATAAGCAAAGAGAAGGCATGGCAGTAGAAGGTCCCACTTACGCTTAAGGGGCTCTTCTAAAGCACCTATCATGCTCTTCATGGTTCGGTTGAACCGTTCTACCAACCCATTGGTTTGGGGGTGGTAAACTGTTGAGAACTTGTAAGTAACTCCACAGGTTTTCCACATGGCTTTCATGTAGTGGGACATAAAGTTTGACCCCCTGTCAGAGATTACTTCCTTAGGAAACCCGACCCTAGTAAAAATACCAAGGAGGGCCTTAGCCACAGCCGGGGCTATAACAGTCCTTATAGGAATTGCCTCAGGATATCTAGTAGCATGGTCTACTACAACAAGTATAAACCTGTTGCCTGAGGAGGTTGGAGGATCAAGGGGACCAACAATGTCAATACCTACTCTCTCAAATGGGACTCCCACAACTGGGAGAGGCACTAAAGGTGCCACATTCTTGGAGCCAACCTTACCAGAGGTCTGGCAGGTGTGGCAGCTCCTGCAGTGTCTTTCCACACGGCCCCCATCTTTGGCCAATAGAAGTAGAGCGAGAGCCTTTCCTTAGTCTTCTTGAAACTCAAGTGACCAGCCAAAGGAATCTCGTGGGCTAACTGCAAGAACTGTGGTCTGTTCTCTTGGGGTACTACAAGTCGTTTGTAGTCTCCAGGTGCAGACTCGGTCGGTTCACTGTAGAAGAGGCCATCTTCTCAGTGCAACCTGTATTTCCCAGGCTCTTGCTCTTCAGCCTGAGCTTTTGCCTGGTGGCGAAGACCTTCCAGAGTTGGACATTCCCTCTGTCCCTTACTGAAGTCTGCCCTGCTGGGTCCACCTTCTGCCAGTAAAGACTGCAGCTCAGGATGGTCAACAGGATCCAGATCTCCAATGAGTTCCTGGTCTTCTATTAGCTCTTCCTCAGAGTCTAATTCTACCATACAGGGTTGTACCTCCCTCTCAGCCTCAGCTGGAGGTGGAGTTACGGGTGTAACTTTGGACAACCGCGGGGAAGTCCGTGTTGGCTGCACTGGAATGCCGGCTGCGGGTTTCGGGGTAGAAGTCTTAGGTTTCCCCTTCGCTTCTGTTTTCTTTGAGACAGTGGCCGATAATTCCAGTGGAGCAGGAGTGATTTCTCTCTTCATCATCTCCTGGGGAGTACCGCGCATGGTCCTCTCTCTTGCGGATCTGGTTAGCACCTGTAACCGTTTACTAGGAGGTCTGGGAGTATGCGATACAACTCCGAGAGTTTTCAAATCGTTGCCCAACAGTACGCGTCCTGGTACCTCACTCTGTATGCTGACAGGTATCTTCACAGTCATGTCGTTACACTGGATGAGAACTGGTAATTGGGGAAGCATCTGCACAGGCCCTCCAGCTAACTTGGTGAGGCGTTTGGGTGCCTTAGCAACATCCTCAGCCTGAAAAAACGATTTATCCACCCCAGTTATGCTGGCCCCAGTGTCCCTAATGGCAGGCGTCTCCTGACCATTCACCTGGACACTGTCCTTATAATACTCTTTAGTATTATCGGGGATAGAATTATAGACATCTAAATTCTGTTGTTCCCACAACCCCAGAGATACTAAAGAAACGCTGGCTGAGACTCCAATGGGTTCGTCAGCTAGCAGTAGAAAGTTTCCACTTGCCATTTGGACTTCCTCCTCTGGAGCGAAGGCTAAGGAGACAAGCTGGACCCCTGAAGGTTTACCCTTACATCTGGGATCTCCTTTCACGTGGTCAGTCGAGCCACAAACAAAGCATTTACCGAATGCTTTCTGGAATGGTGGCTTGTTCTGGCCTCCTTCCGGTTTTACACCAGAAGAAACACTATTCTGCTGTGGTTTTCCTTGTGGCTTACCCTTCTGGTTTTGTTTGGGGCCCTCTTTGGAATTTGAGTTATTAGAATTCTCTTTTGAGTCTTTTTTAGGCTGTTTTCCCTCATCCTTTTTCTGAGTTGCCCCAGAATCCTTGTGAGTAGCCCTGCTGGCAACCCACAAGTCAGCAGCCCTAGCTAGCGTCCGGGAATCTAATTCCTTCGAATCAGCCAAGTGCTGTCTGAGCTCAGGAGAACAAGCATCATAAATAGACTCCAACATAAAAAGATTCTTCATACCCTCATAAGTGTTCACTTTGTAACCCTTAATCCATCCCTCTAAGTTTTTCAACCCTTCACTCACCCAGGTAGCCCAAGGGGTACCATCATGCTTTTGAGGGTTCTAAACCTCTTAAGATACTGGGACGGGGTCTTCCCGAATCTAGCTATCAAAGCTAGTTTCACACTTTCGTAATCCATCTTATCCGCCTCCCCCAATTCCATTACCACATCAGTTGCAACAGGAGGGAGCCTAGAGAACAACCAGGGAAGTAAATCGTTCCCGGTGATGTCCTGGAGCCCATGATTGTACTCAAACAGTTTTAACCAATCCAACACATCCAATCTCGGTTCCTACATACCCACTAATTCCTTCGGCATCCGGGGTCTTTTGGGACTGTAGCTCCTAGAGGAACCAGAGGAGAGAGAAGCATTTTCCATAGACAACTTTTTCATCTCTAACTCGTGATTAAGTTCTATTTCTCTGAGTCTTAACTCAGCTTGTTTCTGCTCAGCCTGGGCATTCATCCGTCTGAACTCGAGCTCTTGGTTTCGTTCGGATTGGGCCAAGAACCGTTTGTATTCTAATTCGAGCTTCATTTTTTTCGAGTTCAAAATAAGCAGGGTTACTTGTGGGACCTGGTATGGGCCCCGTAGGTACAGCGGGTAAGGCAGGTAGAGGAGCAGGGGAGACAGTTTCGTTAGCCTTTCCTTCCTCTTCAGCCTCTTCATCACTATCATCACAATTATGATTTAGATCAACACCATCACTGTTATCTACATTTGCTGGAGAAATTGGTTCCTCTGAACCAGTACCCAGACTTTGGTCCGCCAGCAATCTCTCTATTAGTTCTAATTTCTTGCCTCTTACAGAAAGATTCTCTTGCCTACAGAGAGCTCGCAAACTATCAGTATTTTCACCTGACAAGGATTCTTGACTGTAAGTTTCTATCGTAGACATGTTTTTGAAAGTTGCTTTTTAGTGCTAAGCTTTTGGTTAGTTATCCAAAAGTGTCGAAAAGCACTCTAAACTGTATACTCGATACAAATCCCACTGCTGCCACCAGTGTTAGGCGGATACGTGTGCAGTTCCCTCTGGGACCACTGCAAAAGATTTAGGACTACAGGTGTTTGGCAGTAAACCCACTTGGTAGCAGTCTGTACCACACAGATTCACTTAGTAGCTGTGGCTGAGCAGTCAGACTTCCCTCAAGAAGAGTTAAGCAGTATGTGGAGTATACAATATAGGGCAATTCTTCACAGTAAGACAAGCAAACACGCAACAAGGCTTCAGTGTAAAGATATACAGGTATTTATTTATAACGGAATATCTATAGAAAACACTCTGGCACTATCACGGCAAACAATTCAATTACAATTACTCTACGAAGCAAAAGATCAATCCCCCTAACAATAGTTCGACAAGTCTAGGTTTTACCAGCATCACTTATTTGCAGACAGAGGTGTATGCTGCCACCTAGATGGCACTCTAGTATTCGTTAGGACGGGAGAGAAAAATAGTAGGTTACGAAATCAACACAGTTCAATACTTCACGGGAAAATTGCAAGGCAAGAAGACAAGAACCATAAATTTCAGAGGCCAGGCCCACTCGGAGAGAGGCAAGGCGATATGTCCCAAAAAGTCTCTTTGTGGAAATGCGTTCGAGTCTGTGTAGCAAATTGTTATTGGAAGATTGAACCAGTTCAGAACAATACGCTAGAGTAAATGAATAAAAGAATCAGGAGTAATCAAATTACCCCTACTAGTACGTCCACAATAGGATGGTTTGTACTAGTTCTGTTAGTAAATTTAGGTCTAGTAAAGCCAATGGTGACTTTACATGCCCGGGGAGACAGTAGTCAGTCCCCGGGTATGGAGTCTATGACGGGGGTCCGCTAGGACGCCCCAGTGTTACGGCACATAGGGTGCGGTGTGACACAAATAGAAAAACATATGAGACCCTATGGAGTAAAAGACCCCATAGCCCATAGAACACATTGACAGTCAAAGGAATTACACACATTCATGTCCAAGAGTGGGAGAAAAAGAGTCTCACTCTTGGCAGGATGGAAAAAACAAACTCCAGAAATCCAGCAAAGCTGCTGGGGGACTCACTAGGTTAGGAAATTCAGCCTAAACAGAGAATTCTCCCTAACACCATGTCGGGGCAAACACCATCTGAGACCACTGGCGACCCCCAGCCAGAGGGGCAGAGGGCCACCAGCTTCAGTCAGAAGGAAGTTGGTGTCCTGGTGAAGCATGTCCTGGGGCATTATGATGCCCTCTTCGGAACATCACGCGCCAACAAGGAAGGACGGGATAGGATCTGGGACAACTTTGTGGTTGCCATCAACGCGGAGGGGGTGGCAACCCGCAACATCAAGCAAGTCAAGAAGCGCAGGGAGGACTTGAGGTCCAGGACCCTCAACAAGGCCCGGCGCCTCGTGGAGGGGGGCCGGGGCAGTGTGAGTACCATCCAGATGAGGGTCCTGGAACGCGTAGGCCCAGCACTCCACGCCCAGATCCTTCGGAGGCAGACCCGTCCGGAGTTGAGCGGTAAGTGGCCAAGCATTGATGTGTGAGACAGGGCATGTTGAAGGGTGCTGGTTGTCTGATACTTGCCTGTATGTGTGACATAGGCCACGTACGTATGTGTGTGTGCAGGGACATCATGGTCATGCATGTGAGACCAGTAATGTGTGAACCACATGGTTGGTGCATGTGTTGCAATTCAACATGCGGAGCAGCATGGGGAATGCACACATTAATGCATGCCTGTCTCTGTTATTGGACATGGATGGGGTGTGAGAGATGGGTGCTGCTGTCATGGACATGTATGGTGTCCATATCTGTGTGTCTGACTTGCGTGTCTGTGACTTGGAAATGCCATGGATGCATGACACATGTCTGTGACAATATTCAGATTCACTGATGCAGCCTACTCATCCTTGTATCCACTGTGTCTGGGGTGTACGAGGCCAGATGGATGAAACTAGGGTGAAGTGTGTGCATGTGATAGGCATGACCCATGATGCATTTGAGTTTCAAACCAGCATTGTACGTTTCAAGAGTCCCTTGGACATGTATGCTAATGTTCATAGCATGCGCCATGCCTGTTACTGCATGTGTTTTGCCTGCACTGTCCCATGTGTTGTGGAGGGACATGATGGAAGTGATGTTTGACAGTGCCACTCATCTCCTATTGCTTCCTGTCTAGGGGACCATTGTACAGTACCCTGATGCTTGTGTTCTATGTCTCCCTCTACACAGCGGCAAGTGATGAAGAGGGCGGAGACGGCGCTGTGGAGCAAAGCGGAGGGCATGCCCCCACCGGCCGGTGACGCAAGGCCCAGTCACCCTCCCAGAATTTACCATCGTCCGGGAGTGAGGGGACTGGTTCTGCGTCTGCCACTACGGCTGCAGCGGAAGGGGTGGGGGAGCCCCCACAGGGGCTTGCAATGGCGGAAGACGGTGTGGAGCCATCCAGGTTGGTGGTTTCCACAGAGGAGGAGGAGGCCGCTACTGAGCCGCACATGGGGCCTGGTGGCGGTGGTACCACTGGTGCAAGTGGTGCAGTCCAGGGGCAGGAGGCAGCACAGGTCACCGCGGAGGGGCCTGTGCATGTCGCTGTCCCTGTGACTGCACCACCATGCACCAGCAGGGATGCACCATCCAGGGCCCGTCCGCAGATAGGGGGGATGTCCATGTCATCTGACACTCCTCTACCTGCGGACGAGGGGACCCCTGGCCATATGGAGAAGGTCCTGATTGGTGTTGCGTTGCGCACGCGTAACATTCGTGATGACGTGCGTGCTTCCCGGGGGGAGCACGCACGTCATCACGAAGAGCAGCGGGCCAACGTGGCCCAGTTGGGAGTGTCCATGGTGGGGGTTTTGTACATGTGTCGGCCACTCTGGCTGCCCTCTCCTCCTCTGTGGAGACTATCCGCCAGTCGTTCTCCATGCCGTCTTCCGGCCCAGATGCCACCAGGGCCCTCCGCGGACCTGCCCTGACCAACGCAGCCAGCTCGGGGGGGATCCCATCCCTGCCACAGTTGGGAGTCCGAGGTCCAGCAGGGGTGGACACCACAGCAACTGGACCCCAGCAGATGGAGGATGTGCCGGCATCATCGAGCAGGCCACGTGCACAACGGCGTTGGTGGATTCCATCAGCCTGGATGCCTTCGTGCTGGCAGTGGCAGTTGCATCGGAGGCAGTGGCAGGCTCAACGTGGGAGGCATCATGGCTCGGGGTAATCTACATCAGAGGGGCAGGCATCGGCTGGAGGGTAGGAGGACCCTGGAATCGGAGTGTCTTCTGTGTGGCAGCGGTTGGGCCAGCAGATAGGTGTGGAGTGGCAGCGGGCAGAGGAGGCACGGTTCACGATGGTCAGGGCAGAGAAGTCCATGCGCAGGGTGCTGAGGCGGGCTGAGTGCCTCGAGGGAATTCGCAGGGAGTTGGAGGTGGACATGGCGTTATCCCTGCGAGACCTCGGGGCCAAAGAACAGGCCCGCCTCCAAGACATTGAACAGGAGTTTGATGATGCCCTGGCCCATGACATCAACAATTGAACCGTTGGACTTGCCCGCCACCATTGTATATAGTTCATTAGTGTTAAGTTTCATTTCTTTTTTCTTTCACTTGGTGCGCATGGACTATGCCCTACATTTTTGTATATAGTTAGTAATTAGGTCGGTTTCATTGTAGGTTTCATTTATGTTGTTGGGCTCATGGACCCTGTATTAGCTATTTGTACATAGTTTTACAGTGGATTTTTCTCCTTCATCTTTATTTTTCTTCACCATGGAGCAATGGATATTACGCTTTTCTTTCCCTTTGGATTTGCTTTCTTGGACAGTGACTTTGGACACATTTTCATTTGGATTAATTTGGATTCTCATTTTTTTTATTTATCATTTTTTGGGACATGCTGCATTTTCATTATTATTGGCATTATTGTGTGTTTTTATTTCATTCCTTTCATTTTGACTTGATTACATTTTTGTTTCTTACTTGAATGTGTGGTCTTCTCTCATTGGTTTCATGCATGTCACAATGTGGGTTTTCTCAGTCATGTGTTGCCATTGTGTGGGTCGGACAGACTTGTACTCATGCACATACTGCTTATTTGTGATCTATCATGTAATGGGGATTTCAATTTGGAGTGGATGTAAAGCTTGGTTGGGTGTTTGGACTGGGGTGCTGTGGGGTGGGATTTGTGTGGCCATAAGAGCCAGGGATCTGGATTGTGATGACGTGTTGGCTGGGGGACATGTGTCAGGGCCTGCTGGCAGGTGCCTGTCAATGATGGGGGCGTGGGGGTGCAGGGGCACATGTGTGGGGGCCTGCTGGCAGGTGCCCCTGACTGCTGGGGGGTGGGGGTACAGGGGGACATGTGTGGGGGCCTGCTGGCAGGTGCCCCTGACTGCTGGTTGGTGGGGGTGCTGGGGGACATGTGTGGAGGCCTGCTTGCAGGTGCCCCTGACTGCTGGGGTGTAGGGGTGCAGGGGGACATGTGAGGGACATGAGTGGGGGCCTGCTGGCAGGTGCCCCTGACTGCTGGGAGGTGAGGGTGCTGGGGGACATGTGTGGGGACCTGCTGGCAGGTGCCCCTGACTGCTGGGGGGTGGGGGTGCGGGGGGGCATGTGTGGGACATGAGTGGGGGCCTGCTGGCAGGTGCCCCTGACTGCTAGGGGGTGGGGGTGAAGGGGGAGATGTGCGGGGGCCTGCTGGCAGGTGCCCCTGACTGCTCGGGGTGGCGGTGCAGGGGGACATGTGTGGAACATGTGTGGGGGCCTGCTGGCAGGTGCCCCTGACTGCTGGGGGGTGGGAGTGCAGGGGGACATGTGTGGGACATGAGTGGGGGCCTGCTGGCAGGTGCTCCTGACTGCTGGGGGTGCTGGGGGACATGTGTGGGGGCCTGCTGGCAGGTGCCCTGCACTGCTGGGGGGTGGGGCTGCAGGGGGACATGTGTGGGACATGAGTGGGGGCCTAGTGGCAGGTGCCCCTGACTGCTGGGGGGTGGGGGTGTAGGGGGACATGTGTGGGGGCCTGCTGGCAGGTGCCCCTGACTGCTGGGGGTGGGGGTGCAGGGGGACATGTGATGGGGCCTGCTGGCAGGTGCCCCTGACTGCTGGGGGGTGGGGGTGCTGGGGGACATGTGTGGAGGCCTGCTTGCAGGTGTCCCTGACTGCTGGGGGGTAGGGGTGCAGGGGGACATGTATAGGATATGAGTGGGTGCCTGCTGGCAGGTACCCCTGACTGCTGGGGGGTGGGGGTGCTGGGGGACATGGTTGGGGGCCTGCTGGCAGGTGCCCCTTACTGCTAGGGGGTGGGGGTGCGGGGGACATGTGTGGGACATGAGTGGGGGCCTGCTGGCAGGTGCCCCTGACTGCTGGGGGGTGGGGGTGCAGGGGGACATGTGTGGGGGCCTGCTGGCAGGTGCCCCTGACTGCTGGGGGGTGGGAGTGCAGGGGGACATATGTGGGACATGGTTGGGGCCTGCTGGCAGGTGCCCCTGACTGCTGGGGAGTGGAGGTGCTGGGGGACATGTGCAGGGGACATGTGTGGGACATGAGTGGGGGCCTGCTTGAAAGGGGCCCCTAGGGGACCCTGACGTCTATGGAAACAAGGCGAGTCACCACATACGATAGATACGCCAGACACGAGGTTGTATTCCCAAAGCTAGGGTTTATTGCAAAGCAAAAGTCTCAGTTGGCCAACTTGGTCTCCCGCCCTGCGACGTGTATCTCTAGGCCTCGAGGGACGCAAGAGAGTGAATTACGTACATCAGTTACATATATACAAAATGCATATCAAACAATCAGCTATGACATGTTTTAACACCCCCCTTTATTGGGTTTCTTTGAACTTGTTGTGATTATGGACATCTCCGATCACTATGACACCTTCAAACATCTATTCCAGTAACAATTTGCAATTTGTGAGTGCGAAGGCATCTTTAAATTGTTGAATAGAACACAGCGCTTCTGTTCTTGGAAGCAAACTACATACGGGGGGAGTTGCATTCCGGACCTTGCTATCTATCAGGTGCTATTCGCGTCCTGGGAGCCGACATGCTCTAGCGGGCTCAACAAAGGGGGCCGTAAGAAAAGCATAATTCAAGCCTTTAGCGGTATTATTCTAACATATTCTACCATATAACAAGACTGGCTGGCAGCTGTGAAATGATTAGATGCCCTGCAGCTCTACTTCAAGGCTACATTCGGGAGGGAGCCGGGCATTCTTCCTGGCGCTGCTACGTTTGTGTTTCAGCGAACTCTTGCTATCCTCACGGCCCTGCGGCCTTGTCCTTTTTACATACAGACAACAATGTTTCACAGTCGAGCAGTGTAAGCGGAAAATATACTGTGAAGCAATAGGAACAGAAAGCAATGAGCAATGGTTATAAAACAAAATGGCGATTCTTGTTACATCAAAATGGCCGTTCATTGGCAAACTCGAAAACCTATATTTTGTCATATCGTGCATGAGACGGTTGGTCCACGGCCACCAAAATGCGTTTGCGGTCTCAAAGTAGAGGTATCCGTATTTCTAGACTGACAAACCCTCCTTTGGCCGTATGCCAAACGTCTCATCTATTTAGTGAAACCTCCTCTAGTGATGATGAATCTGAAGTACTTATGTCTGAGTCTTGCATGCTATCGTGGACATCATTGTCTTCATCAATATCTATTGCCATCAACTCTTTTACCGCTCTCATCTCATTTGGGTCTGGGTCAGTTCGATCATGAGGTTGTTTTTTCTTTGTTATCATATGCATGCATCCTTCCGTACATCCCTCAGTTACCTCAGTGCAAACTATGGGTAAACAATGTATACAACAACAGCACGTTGGGAATATTCCAAACACCACTACTAATATTGAGATCAACTTCCATCCCCAAGATCGTAGTATTCCCCAAAACCAAGATCCTGTTCCCCAGCTCCCTTCTCCAGTAGGGAGTTCAGAGTTTAGGACGTGCATTTTCTTTATTGCTTCAAAGATCGTGGGGTAATAGTCATCGACATAAACGCAACATGCTGATCCCACTAATTTGCAAATTTCCCCACGATCAACCAGGATCACATCGAGAGCCATTCTATTTTGCAGCGTCATTAACCTGATTCCTCTTTCTTCCAACGTAATGTTAAATAATATATCTGTTGTTGTGTTATTGTATTCTTTAGGATTCTGGACAGTTGCCTTATATTATAGGAGTTCACTATCTGCCCTAAGAATGGAATGAATGATTTTGCTACATCAATTGCTATTATAACACCTTTGTCAGTCCTTTTGACTCTAGTTCTAGATAATCTGGCCATGGCTGCTGTTTCTAAGAGGAATACTCCTGGGAACGGCAGCCCTAGGTAACATGTACATCCCCAGTTTCTGGGCAACCAAGGGTATGCTTTCTCTCCGCATATAAAATAAACTGGATCACCTACGTATACTGGTTCTATTTCCCATTTTAGTACCACTGTGTTCATACAACCATCATATGTTCCGACTGAAAAAGAGCATTTCTTTTTTAGACAATAAGGGACAGTTCTTGGGCTATAATTCACCTTGTAAGATGGGGGAATTGCATCTTTGTTCCCTTCTGTTCTTGCACGAAATGTCATTACAGATGTTTTTTCTGGTGGGGATAATCTATCTCGTCTATTTTGTCGTGTTATCTTTCGTGTACTTTTCCTCATAGGCTCTGGGGCTATTACATGTGCTTCATGAAAAATGGAACAACCCACAGGCTTCATTATTATCTCCTCAAACTCATTCATGTTGGTTCTGTCTAATTGACCCGTATTACTTTCATTCCATTTCCCATAGAACATTGCCCCTAAAGATGCACTACATGCAGAACTTAATGGTAATGGCTGCACATACCACCCTATTCCTTTCCCGGCATGCTGTGGTAAATGGGCACATACCCAGCAGTTTGTTTTCTTCAGGATTGCATGTGTCATGTTCATTATCAGCAATAAGGTGTTATTTCCAAAACCTTCCCTGTGTTTTTCTTCCATTGGGGGTAGGGTATAAGTGATCACCTGAACCGGGCTTTCAGTAGTGGATATATTACTTATTGGTAAAAACATTTCTAATGGGTGTATTGTTTCTGCCCACTATAATATTAGGGCTGTCGATATTGGTGCTACCACGCTCATAAAGCACATTATTATCGTTAGTACCAGCATACAATTAGTTTTACCATGCGTTTTTCTTAAGCTTATAGTCTTTATAATTGACTCATTCTCAGCGGTGGTGGTGCAGGAGGAGGCTGGAACCGGTCCCGGCATGTTTCTCGTCGTCCTTCTTCTTTTTATCACAGTCGTTGTGGGTATCTCTCTTCGTCGCGCTTGCTCTGATGTTAATAAATTCAATGGAATTGTCACAGTTCAGTTCTGCCTGTCTCTTTTTTAGCCTGGATTCGATTATTCGTTTTTAGGCAAGATCACTTGTCCCATCTTATACTGCTCAGAGGATCTTCGATCAGTTATCTTATCGCCTTAGTATAATGTGCACCCAGCTTGTCCGCTCTGGTTCCGGACACATATACTGTTAATTTGTTATCTCACTTGCCATAGTAGACACTAGACATGCACACACGCCACCACACTTACATGCTTGTGTACACCTCCACCAACTGTCGCAGTGATGAGATCGGCATCCATGTCACATCTGGCAATCAGTCTTCTATATATCAGTGTCCCAAGCATCCATGTTGCATCACTGTTGCACCCTTGTGAAAGACACACACATGCACATGTACACGGTGCAGATACATGCAGCTGGAACCGACATCCATGTGTGACACTACAACCATGCCAACTTACATACACAGTCATTCAAGCATGTGTGCTCACACATCCGCATTTGGCATGCAAGCTTACACACACATGCACCATCCATGTGTCTCACACATGAGAGGACTCGCATGTGTTAGCCTCACGGCCCTGTACATACACATCCATACATGGCCCTACAAAACCACATGTGCAACCTTCACACTACTGGCACACCACCACACGCACATCTTACAATCAGTATGCATGTACACTTACCGCTCGACTCCAGACGGGTCTGCCTCTCAAGGACTTGGACGTGGAGCGCTGGGGATATGCGTTCCAGGACCCTCATTTGATGTTCCGACAGGTGGCCCAGGCGCCCCTTAGCATCCGCTGCCTTCAAGAGGCACCGGGCCTTGTTGAGGGTCCTGGACTTGAAGTCCTCCCAGCGCTTCTTGACATGTTGGAATCTTCGGACTGCCACCCCCTCCGTGTTGATGGCAGTCACAATGTCCGTCCAGATCCTGGTCCGTCCTTCCTTGTCGGTGCGCAAACTTCCGAAGAGGGCATCATACTGCCCCAGGACTTGCTCCACCAGGACACCAACTTCGGTGGCAGTGAAGCTGGTGGCCCTCTGCCTCTCTGGTTGGGGGTTGCCAGTGGTCTCAGATGGTGGTGTGCCCGACATGGCAACCCAAGAGGCAGGCGTGGGTGGGCAACTGGGTCCTGGGGCTGGGCTGTGGAGCGATGGTATCCCAGTCGGGAGTCTTCAGTTCCAGCAGGGGTGGTCACAGCAACTGCACCCCTGCAGATGGCTGATGTGCAGGCAGAAAATAGCAGGGCACATGGGCAGCAGGCAGGCAGGCAGCAGCAGATGGCAGGTGGGAGTGTGCTCGGGGCTCTTGGCGGCAGGAAAATGGCCTTCAGGGCAGGAGCGTGGTCTTCCGTGTGTTTTCGCGTGTCCAGCTTGATACGGAGTGATTTGGCACGTGAAAAAATTGCACATCAGCGTGTAATTCGAGGAAAGGCCCTTAGCGCGTGAGCGTGTCAGCGCATGCACGTGATTCCATTGGACCAAAGGCCCTTAGCGCGTAAGCGCGTCTCTGACGTATTGCACACGGGCATTGCCCTGGCAGGGCTTGAAGATCCCACATAGATTTCCATTGCTCTGTACGTGCTTTTCGTGGGGTGCGGTGCCTGTGTTTTCCAGGCGTTGGGGTTCACACGCTATTAATTTACAGCGGATGGGTGTTGGCTACGCGTTCCTCTACACGCAAGGCAGACGGTGAGTGGTAGCCCGCTCGTCCAGGCCCAATCGCGTGTAAAACTTCCTGCGCGCCCCAGAAATACACGTACCCTGCTCGCCCAAGGCCTATCGCGTGTGAACCGACAAGAAGTACAGATTTCACCCACTCGCTCTCCACGAAAAGCACGTACCAGAAAATGGCGTCCTACACATACCTTTTAACCGGCCCACACATACACTTCACTTATGCGTGTACGCGCCCTTTCATCCAATTACACGCGATGCCACTCGGAAGTGCAGTTTTTCCACGTGTGCTCTGTCATCACATGCTATGAGGGAAACGCCTGTGCGCATAATGTAACTTACGTGCTTACGCGCTAAGGGCCTTTGGTCCGATGGAATCGCGTGCATGTGCTGACGCACTTACGCGCTAAGGCCCTTTCCTCGAATTACGCGCTGACGTGCAATTTTTTCACATGCCAAATCACTCCGTATCAAGCTGGCCACGCGAAAACACACGGAAGACCACGCTCCTGCCCTGAAGGTCATTTTCCTGCCCCCAAGAGCCCCGAACACGCTCCCACCTGCCATCTGCTGCTGCCTGCCTGCCTGCTGCCCACGTGCCCTGCTATTTGGTGCCTGCACATCAGCCATCTGCAGGGGTCCAGTTGCTGTGTCCACCCCTGCTGGAACAGAAGACTCCCGACTGGGATACCATCGCTCCACAGCCAAGCCCCAGGACCCAGTTGCCCAACCACGCCTGCCTCGGGGGTCGCCATGTCGGGGCAAACACCATCTGAGACCATTGGCGACCCCCAGCCAGAGGGGCAGAGGGCCACCAGCTTCAGTCAGAAGGAAGTTGGTGTCCTGATGGAGCATGTCCTGGGGCATTATGATGCCCTCTTCGGAACATCACGCGCCAACAAGGAAGGATGGGATAGGATCTGGAACGACTTTGTGGTTGCCATCAACGCGGAGGGGGTGGCAACCCGCAACATCAAGCAAGTCAAGAAGCGCTGGGAGGACTTGAGGTCCAGGACCCTCAACAAGGCCCGGCGCCTCGTGGAGGGGGGCCGGGGCAGTGTGAGTACCATCCAGATGAGGGTCCTGGAACGCGTAGGCCCAGCACTCCACGCCCAGATCCTTCGGAGGCAGACCCGTCCGGAGTTGAGCGGTAAGTGGCCAAGCATTGCTGTGTGAGACAGGGCATGTTGCAGGGTGCTGGTTGTCTGATACTTGCCTGTATGTGTGACATAGGCCACGTACGTATGTGTGTGCGCAGGGACATCATTGTCATGCATGTGAGACCAGTAATGTGTGAACCACATGGTTGGTGCATGTGTTACAATGCAACATGCGGAGCAGCATGGGGAATGCACACATTAATGCATGCCTGTCTCTGTTATTGGACATGGATGGGGTGTGAGAGATGAGTGCTGCTGTCATGGACATGTATGGTGTCCATGTCTGTGTGTCTGACTTGCGTGTCTGTGACTTGGAAATGCCATGGATGCATGACACATGTCTGTTACAATGTTCAGATTCACTGATGCAGCCTACTCATCCTTGTATCCACTGTGTCTGGGGTGTACGAGGCCAGATGGATGAAACTACGGTGAAGTGTGGGCATGTGATAGGCATGACCCATCATGCATGTGAGTTTCAAACCAGCATTGTACGTTTCAAGAGTCCCTTGGACATGTATGCTAATGTTCATAGCATGCGCCATGCCTGTTACTGCATGTGTTTTGCCTGCACTGACCCATGTGTTGTGGAGGGACATGATGGAAGTGATGTTTGACAGTGCCACTCATCTGCTATTGCTTCCTGTCTAGGGGACCATTGTACAGTACCCTGATGCTTGTGTTCTATGTCTCCCTCTACACAGCGGCAAGTGATGAAGAGGGCGGAGACGGCGCTGTGGAGCAAAGCGGCGGGCATGCCCCCAATGGCCGGTGACGCAAGGCCCAGTCACCCTCCCAGAATTTACCATCGTCCCGGAGTGAGGGGACTGGTGCTGCGTCTGCCACTACGGCTGCAGCGGAAGGGGTGGGTGAGCCTCCACAGGGGCTTGCAACGGCGGAAGACGGTGTGGAGCCATCCAGGTTGGTGGTTTCCACAGAGGAGGAGGAGGCCTCTACTGAGCCGCACATGGGGCCTGGTGGGGGTGGTACCACTGGTGCAAGTGGTGCAATCCAGGGCCAGGGGCAGGAGGCAGCACAGGTCACTGCGGAGGGGCCTCTGCATGTCGCTGTCCCTGACCCTGTGACTGCACCACCATGCACCAGCAAGGATGCCCCATCCCAGGCCCGTCCACAGGTAGGGGGGATGTCCATGTCATCTGACACTCCTCTACCTGCGGACGAGGGGACCCCTGGCCGTATGGAGAAGGTCCTGATTGGTGTTGCGTTGCGCACACGTAACATTCGTGATGACGTGCGTGCTTCCCAGGGGGAGCACGCACGTCATCACGAAGAGCAGCGTGCCAACGTGGCCCAGTTGGGAGTGTCCATGGTCGGGGTTTTGTACATGTGTCGGCCACTCTGGCGGCCCTCTCCTCCTCTGTGGAGACTATGCGGCAGTCGTTCTCCATGCCGTCTTCCAGCCCAGATGCCACCAGGGCCCCCTGTGGACCTGCCCTGACCAACGCAGCCAGCTCGGTGGGGATCCCATCCCTGCCACAGTCGGGAGTCGGAGGTCCAGCAGGGGTGGACACCACAGCAACTGGACCCCAGCAGATGGAGGATGTGCCGGCAACATCGAGCAGGGCACGTGCACGACGGCGTCGGTGGATTCCATCAGCCTGGATGCCGTCGTGCTGGCAGAGGCAATTGCGTCGGAGGCAGTGGCAGGCTCAACGTGAGAGGCATCATGGCTCGGGGCAATCTACATCAGAGGGGCAGGCATCGGCCGGAGGGTAGGAGGACCCTGGAATGGGAGTGTCTTCTGTGTGGCCGCGGTTGGGCCAGCAGATAGGTGCGGAGCGGCGGCGGGCGGAGGAAGCACGGCTCACGATGGTCAGGGCGGAGAACTCCATGCGCAGGGCGCTGAGGCGGGTTGAGTGCCTCGAGGGAATTCGCAGGGAGTTGGAGGTGGACATGGCGTTATCCCTGCGAGACCTCGGGGCCAGAGAACAGGCCCGCCTCCAAGACATTGAACAGGAGTTCGATGATGCCCTGGCCCATGATATCAACAAGTGAGCCGTTGGACTTGCCCGCCACCATTGTATATAGTTCATTAGTGTTAAGTTTAATTTATTTTTTCTTTCATTTAGGGCGCATGGACTATGCCCCACATTTTTGTATATAGTTAGTAATTAGGTAGGTTTCATTGTAGGTTTCATTTATGTCGTTGGGCTCATGGACCCTGGATTAGCTATTTGTACATAGTTTTACAGTGGATTTTTCTCCTTCATCTTTATTTTTCTTCACCATGGAGCAATGGATATTACGCTTTTCTTTCCCTTTTGATTTGCTTTGTTGGACAGTGACTTTGGACACATTTTCATTTGGATTAATTTGGATTCTCATTTTTTTTATTTATCATTTTTTGGGACATGCTGCATTTTCATTATTATTGGCATTATTGTGTGTTTTTATTTCATTCCTTTCATTTTGACTTGATTACATTTTTGTTTCTTACTTGAATGTGTGGTCTTCTCTCATTGGTTTCATACATGTCACAATGTGGGTTTTCTCAGTCATGTGTTGCCATTGTGTGGGTCGGACAGACTTGTACTCATGCACATACTGCTTATTTGTGATCTATCATGTAATGGGGATTTCAATTTGGAGTGGATGTAAAGCTTGGTTGGGTGTTTGGACTGGGGTGCTGTGGGGTGGGGTTTGTGTGGCCATAAGAGCCAGGGATCTGGATTGTGATGACGTGTTGGCTGGGGGACATGTGTCAGGGCCTGCTGACAGGTGCCTGTCAATGATGGGGGCGTGGGGGTGCAGGGGCACATGTGTGGGACATGTGTGGGGGCCTGCTGGCAGGTGCCCCTGACTGCAGGGGGTGGGGGTGCTGGGGGACATTTGTGGAGGCCTGCTTGCAGGTGCCCCTGACTGCTGGGGGGTAGGGGTGCAGGGGGACATGTGTGGGACATGAGTGGGGGCCTGCTGGCAGGTGCCCCTGACTGCTGGGGGGTGGGGGTGCTGGGGGACATGTGTGGGGGCCTTCTGGCAGGTGCCCCTGACTGCTGGGGGGTGGGGGTGCAGGGGGACATGTGTGGGACATCAGTGGGGGCCTGCTGGCAGGTGCCCCTGACTGCTGGTGGGTGGGGGTGCAGGGGGACATGTGTGGGGGCCTGCTGGCAGGTGCCCCTGACTGCAGGGGGTGGGGGTGCTGGGGGACATTTGTGGAGGCCTGCTTGCAGGTGCCCCTGACTGCTGGGGGGTAGGGGTGCAGGGGGACATGTGTGGGACATGAGTGGGGGCCTGCTGGCAGGTGCCCCTGACTGCTGGGGGGTGGGGGTGCTGGGGGACATGTGTGGGGGCCTTCTGGCAGGTGCCCCTGACTGCTGGGGGGTGGGGGTGCTGGGGGAAATGTGTGGGACATCAGTGGGGGCTTGCTGGCAGGTGCCCTGCACTGCTGGGGGGTGGGGGTGCAGGGGGACATGTGTGGGGGCCTGCTGGCAGGTGCTCCTGACTGCTGGGGGGTGGGGGTGCAGGGGGACATGTGTGGGACATGAGTGAGGGCCTGCTGGCAGGTGCCCCTGACTGCTGGGGGGTGGTGGTGCAGGGGGACATGTGTGGGACATGTGTGGGGGCCTGCTGCAGGTGCCCCTGACTGCTGGGGGTGGGGGTGCAGGGGGACATGTGTGGGACACCAGTGGGGGCCTGCTGGCAGGTGCCCCTGACTGCTGGGGGGTGGGGGTGCAGGGGGACATGTTTGGGACATGAGTGGGGGCCTGCTGACAGGTGCCCCTGACTGCTGGGGAGTGGGGGTGCTGGGGGACATGTGTGGGGGCCTGCTGGCAGGTGCCCCTGACTGCTGGGGGGGGTGGGGGAGCAGGGGGACATGTGTGGGACATGAGTGGGGGCCTGCTTGAAAGGGGCCCCTAGGGGACCCTAACATCTATGGAAACAAGGCGCATCACAACACACGATAGATACGCCAGACACGAGGTTGTATTCCCAAAGCTAGGGTTTATTGCAAAGCAAAAGTCTCAGTTGGCCAACTTGGTCTCACGCCCCGCGACGTGTATCTCTAGACCTCGAAGGATGCAAGAGAGTGAATTACGTACATCAGTTACATATATACAAAATGCATATCAAACAATCAGCTATGACATGTTTTAACACCCCCCTTTATTGGGTTTCTTTGAACTTGGTGTGATGATGGACATCACCGATCACTATGACACCTTCAAACATCTATTCTAGTAACAATTTGCAATTTGTGAGTGCAAAGGCATCTTTCAATTGTTGAATAGAACACAGCGCTTCTGTTCTTGGAAGCGAGTTGCATTCCGGACCTTGCTATCTATCAGGTGCTATTCGCGTCCTGGGAGCCTACATGCTCTAGCGGGCTCAACAAAGGGGGGGCCGTAAGAAAAGCATAATTCAAGACTTTAGCGGTATTACTCTAACATATTCTACCATATAACAAGACTGGCTGGCAGCTGTGAAATGATTAGATGCCCTGCAGCTCTGCTTCAAGGCTACATTCGGGAGGGAGCCGGGCATTCTTCCTGGCGCTGCCTACGTTTGTGTTTCAGCAAACTCTTGTTATCCTCACGGCCCTGCGGCCTTGTCCTTTTCACATACAGACAACAATGTTTCACAGTCGAGCAGTGTAAGCGGAAAATATACTGCGAAGCAATAGGAACAGAAAGCAATGAGCAATGGTTATAAAACAAAATGGCGATTCTTGTTACATCAAAATGGCCGTTCATTGGCAAACTCGAAAACCTATATTTTGTCATATCGTGCATGAGACGGTTGGCCCATGGCCACCAAAATGCGTTTGCGGTCTCAAAGTAGAGGTATCTGTATTTCTAGACTGACAAACCCTCCTTTGGCCGTATGCCAAACGTCTCATCTATTTATTGAAACCTCCTCTAGTGATGATGAATCTGAAGTACTTATGTCTGAGTCTTGCATGCTATCATGGACATCATTGTCTTCATCAATATCTATTGCCATCAACTCTTTTACCGCTCTCATCTCACTTGGGTCTGGGTCAGTTCGATCATGAGGTTGTTTTTTCTTTGTTACCATATGCATGCATCCTTCCGTACATCCCTCAGTTACCTCAGTGCAAACTATGGGTAAACAATGTATACAACAACAGCACGTTAGGAATATTCCAAACACCACTACTAATATTGAGATCAAATTCCATCCCCAAGATCGTAGTATTCCCCAAAACCAAGATCCTGTTCCCCAGGTCCCTTCTCCAGTAGGGAGTTCAGAGTTTAGGACGTGCATTTTCTTTATTGCTTCAAAGATCGTGGGGGAATAGTCATTGACATAAACGCAACATGCTGATCCCACTAATTTGCAAATTCCCTCACGATCAACCAGGATCACATCGAGAGCCATTCTATTTGCAGCGTCATTAACCTGATTCCTCTTTCTTCCAACGTCATGTTAAATAATATATCTGTTGTTGTGTTTATTGTATTCTTTAGGATTCTGGACAGTTGCCTTATATTATAGGAGTTCCTATCTGCCCTAAGAATGGAATGAATGATTTCGCTACATCAGTTGCTATTAAAACACCTTTGTCAGTCCTTTTGACTCTAGTTCTAGATAATATGGCCATGGCTGCTGTTTCTAAGAGGAATACTCCTGGGAACAGTATCCCTAGGTAACATGTACACCCCAGTTTCTGGGCAACCAAGGGTATGCTTTCTCTCTGCATATAAAATAAACTGGATCACCTACGTATACTGGTTCTATTTCCCATTTTAGTACCACTGTATTCATACAACCAGCATATGTTCCGACAGAAAAAGAGCATTTCTTTTTTAGACAAAAAGGGACAGTTCTTGGGCTATAATTCACTGTGTAAGATGGGGGAATTGCATCTTTGTTCCCTTCTGTTCTTACACGAAATGTCATTACAGATGTTTTTTCTGGTGGGGATAATCTATCTCGTCTATTTTGTCGTGTTATCTTTCGTGTACTTTTCCTCGTAGGCTCTGGGGCTGTTACTTGCGCTTCATGAAAAATGGAACAACCCACAGGCTTCATTATTATCTCCTCAAACTCATTCATGTTGGTTCTGTCTAATTGACCCGTATTACTCTCATTCCATTTCCCATAGAACATTGCACCTAAAGATGCACTACATGCAGAACTTAATGGTAATGGCTGCACATACCACCCTATTCCTTTCCCGGCATGCTGTGGTAAATGGGCACATACCCAGCAGTTTGTTTTCTTCAGGATTGCATGTGTCATGTTCATTATCAGCAATAAGGTGTTATTTCCAAAACCTTCCCTGTGCGTTTCTTCCATTGGGGGTAGGGTATAAGTGATCACCTGAACCGGGCTTTCAGTAGTGGATATATTACTTCTTGGTAAAAACATTTCTAATGGGTGTATTGTTTCTACCCACTATAATATTAGGGCTGTCGATATTGGTGCTACCACGCTCATAAAGCACATTATTATCGTTAGTACCAGCATAAATTAGTTTTACCATGCCTTTTTCTTAAGCTTATAGTCTTTATAATTGACTCATTCTCAGCGGTGGTGCTGCAGGAGGAGGCTGGAACCGGTCCCGGCATGTTTCTCGTCGTCCTTCTTTTTTATCACAGTTCGTTGTGGATATCTCTCTTTGTCGCTCTTGCTCTGATGTTAATAAGTTCAATGGAACTGTCACAGTTCATTTCTGCCTGTCTCTTTTTTAGCCTGGATTCGATTATTCGTTTTTAGGCGAGATCACTTGTCCCCTCTTATACTGCTCAGAGGATCTTCGATCAGTTATTTTATCGCCTTAGTATAATGTGCGCCCAGCTTGTCCACTCTGGTTCCGGACACATGTACTGTTAATCAGTTATCTCACTTGCCATAGTACCAAGTGCGCCCAGTTTGTCCGTTCTGGTTCAGGACACATGTACTTTTTATGATCGCACCGAGGAGCCGCCAGTCTTGAATTGTCCGACTTGCACAATTCTCACGCTTCTCTCCCCTACACCTCCGGTTCCTTCTCCGTCAATGAGCTGAACCAGAGGTTGACATAAACACCAAAAAGAACTGCAGATCACTTTGTCCTCTGAGGCCGCAGGATGTATCGCCTTGCTCCTGGTATCGTATGATCCGTGAACAGTGCCGGTGCACTTCCAAATTCAGGCTCGAAGTCAGCCTGTGGCACTACTGCAGGTGCTGGTGTGCGCCGCGCCAATGATGCAGATCCGTTCTTTGGCGTGCTGGCAAGTGCTGGTGGGTGACAAAGGGGTACACGATTGGGTTTTGCTGGTATTTGCAAGGCAGATTTCACATCGGTCAACAGTGATGTCGATTCTGCTGGGCAACATTGGGGCACTCTTTGCCCTTTCCCCTCTTTGGCAATCGTCTCAGGCTTTGTTTCGAGTTTCACTTCTCGTTTTGGCAGATTAGGAGGCTGCTCACTGGCAACAGTTTCTTTCGTTTCTGGGACTGCTGTCTCTTTCCGGTCATCAGTGTCAGGCAAGTCTTTCAGTGCAGTTGGAATCTTCTTGGCATGGGTGGCATGGATCCACGACTTCCTTCCATCCACCCGTATTGCCGTCTGCGTTGTCAAAAGTACTTGATGGGGCCCTCGCCACCTGGGTGCTTATGATGACTTCCTTTCAAAGTTCTTTAGCAGCACCCAGTCTCCTGGCTCCAGCGCGTGCCCCGGACCGGTGTATCTCACTGGTAATGCCTCCTGCACCTGCTGATGAATCAAATGCAATTTCTGCATTAAAAGGCCACAATAAGTACTAAGCACAGGATGTTCTATCTCACTTAGTCGCTTTGGCTGAGGTGCGCACCAAACATTTGCCGGCCTCCCCATTACGATCTCGTATGGGGAGAGCCCAGTTTTAGCCTGTACAGACGAACGCATGCATAATAGTGCTATTGGTAATGCATCCACCCAACTCAACTTGCTTCCCGCACAAATCTTGCTAATCTTTGATTTAAGAATTCCGTTGTGCCTCTCCACTAGACCGGCAGAACTCGATGCCTGGAACTATGGAATCTCTTATCAATTTGGAGACCAGCACATATCTGTAATACCACTGAACTCACAAAATGCGGTCCATTATCAAACCATAGGACTCGGGGCAAGCCAAATCTGGAAAAGTACTCCTTCAACATTACTTTTGCCGTACTCACTGTTCCCTTCCCTACATTGTTTGCAAACACATAATCCAGTTCTGCACCAACCTTTCTGCATTCTTTTTTATGTTTACATTCTGCCAAACTGTAGAAAGGTGCTGTATATATTTCTTCGAACAGATGTGCGTAGGGCTGTGGGCCATTGTGACCATTGCAGTCACATACGAATTTGGCAACATCCAGTTTCTAGTTCCCTTGTCCACCCAACAACCCTCCAGATCCAACTCAGCATTTCCCTCTGCCCACCCCTGTATTTCTTCGGCCGTAGCCTCGGCCTGCATTTCTTTGACAGTGGCAACTCCATCTTCTATCATACAGGGTACTTCCTCTGTCTGAACCGTCATCATTCTGGTATTCAAATCAGTGGCAATTTGTTTCGCCATTCTGTCTGCAAACGTGTTTCCCTCTCTTACTTTGCATGTTACTTTTTTATGTGCCTCGCATTTACTATTGCCAGGCGCTTTGGAAACGTGAGCGAGACAGCAATCGTACAATCAAAGGGCCATGTTGAATTCTGGCGCCATTTGATGTCAGAAACCCTCTCTCAGCCCAGAGTCGACCAAAATTATGACCTACTCCAAAAGCATACTGACTATCAGTATATATATTCACATTCAAATTTTCAGAAATCTCGCAGGCTCTGGTCAATGCTATTATTTCCGCGGCTTGTGCTGAATTATAGGGAATTATTTTACTTTCTACAACACTCTCTAGACTAGTGATAGCATATGCGGCAGTTGTCGTGCCATCTGGTAATTTAAAACATGAACCATCACAAAATAACTCTCCATCCGGCTCTTTCTGTGGAATATCACTTAAATCAACTCTTCCCTTGGTTTCTTCCTCAGTGACCATTAAGCAATCGTGGGGGGTTGATTCATTCTCCCCAATTTCTTTTATGGTTAGTGGCATTCATTCTGCAGGATTCAAAGCGCTACACCTCATAATTTGGATATGGGGTACGAACAAGATAATCTCATATTTTGTCAATCTAGCAGAGGTGAGGTGTTGCGTCTGTGTCCTATTTAATAGAACGTCTATGGCATGTGGCACCATCAGAATTAAAGTGTGCCCCAATACCATTCCTTCCGTTTGTTTCACTGATGCAGCAGCCGCCACGACAGATCGCAAACATCGTGGTAGTGCGCGCGCTACAGGGTCCAGCGCAGAAGAAAAATAGCCGCACGGCCTATTTCTTCCACCTTGTTCCTGTGTCAAAACCGCCAATGCACATCCTTCCCTTTCACACACAAATAGTCTAAAAATGTTCTCATAGTTCGGTGTACCCAAAACTGGAGCCGAGCATAATGCAGTTTTCAATCCATCAAATGCTTTCTGACATTCCTCATCCCACTGCAAAGGCATAACCGCATCCTTTCTAGTTAAATTCACTAATGGTTTCACAATTAACGCAAAATTACCAATCCATTGTCGGCAATATGAAGCCATGCCTATTATGGCTCTGACTCCTTTTTGTGTCTTTGGAATAGGCATACAAGAAATACTTTCTATGCGTTCTGGCGTTAGTCTTCTCCCTCCTTTCGAAAGTATGTAGCCCAAATAAGCCACCTCCTTTCGATTATACTGAAATTTCTTCAAACTGGCTTTATGGCCATGTGCCGCTAGGTGTGACAGTAGTAATACGGTGCTTTCTTTACAAATCTCCTCTGTGTCTGCAGCTAGCAATAGATCGTCTATGTATTGCAAAAGTGCACAACCCACGGGTAATTCCAGCATGTCTAGCTGCTCTTTTAATGCTCTACTGTAAATACTTGGACTTTCCGTGTAACCTTGTGGAATCTGCGTAAATGTAAATGATCGTCCTCCTAATGTGAACGCGAACAGATATCTACTGTCCTTGTCCACTGGAATACTGAAGAATGCGTTTTTCAAATCTACTACACTAAAATATTCTGCTGAAACAGGTATCATTGTCAATATTGTAGTGACGTCTGGCACTAGAGGAAATTGCGGATCTACTACCTTATTCAATGCGCGTAGATCAATTATGAAACGGTATGGTACCTCATTACCTCCTTTTTTATAAACCGGAAGAATCGGGCTGTTGCATGTACTGCCTGTGATTTCCTCGATTAACCCTAACTTCACCAAATCTGTAACAATACTCTTCAATCCTTTCTCACCTTCAACCGAAATTTTGTATTGGGGTATTCGCGGTAGGGTAACACCTTCTTTCAAAATAATCTTTACTGGCTCTATCTTTAAACATCCTACATCGTTGTCATGCATTGCCCATATACAGGTTGGTACTTTACTTAGTTCCCCTGGTAACGCTTCGGACATGAGTTCTGACACAGGGGCATCGTGTGGCCATATCGTTAGAAATACTCCGTCTGCCGTGCAATGTATAATAGAACCTAGTTTTTTCAACAAGTTTAATCCCAACAAATTTTCTCCACAATTTTCTGTTAGAAGGAAAGGACAATGTTCAGTAAATGGTCCTATGGTAACTGGGACTGGTTTGGACACTGGGTTTATGACTGGTGTACCTGCGAACCCTACAGAAATATTCTTTCGCCCTGACAGTGGTATATCCGGAACCAAGTGATGGTCTATTGAACACTTCTGTGCTCCTGTATCTACAAGAAAGTGGTGCTACTCATTCCCGACTCTCATTTCTACGTAGGGTCCTCTCTGATTCACGGGAATAGACACGGGTTCCGACCCCTGTCCTGGGCTGTCCTATTGGGGAAATAACACATCGTCTGATGTGTAATCATTACTATTACTGTAATACGTGTTTGGCTGTGTATCGAAAACATTTCCACTCTTCCCTCATTTCCCCCACTCTGATTTCCATACTGTTGATTTTGCTGTCCCTGACTCTGGTTTGGGGCATTTTGGTTTTGGCCTTGGTTTTGATTACCTCCGTTATTGTGATGCTGCTGCATACTATTCCTATTTGGTCCATTTGCTCCTGGGTGTCCTCTATGCTGTCTCCACTGACCAGACCCATTTCTATTCTGCAGATGCGGACATTGCGCTCGCCAATGTCCTTCCTCTTTACAATAAGCACACTGATTTGGTCCCACTGTTCCCCCATGCATATTCAAATTACTCCTTCCTTGTGCGTTCCCTCGCCCTATATTATGTCCTGTTACTTGCTGCAATAGTACCTGAGTTCTTATTAGACATTCTTTCAAGTCTGCCCCCACCTGTTTTAGCAACGATAATTCGTTCACCATCTCCTTCTGCCCCGGTGATGGTAACTGCTGCCGTTCATTATGCGACCCCTTTTCCCCCTTCCCAGATCTCCCGATATCCCTACTCCTGTATGCAGGTGTAGTAAACACTTTGACAGGTGCAGTAAACATTTCAACATAATCATTATCTAATTCATCTCTAAACTCAAAAAGTCTACATACATGTTTTCTCACTTCTTCATCCCTCTCCCTACAGCGTGCTAATGCATTCAAATCTAACAATCGCTGCAGTGGAAATTTCCCAATTAGCCGTTTCCATTTCTCCACCAAATATTCACTCATCCATTCCAACACTACCTGTCTTTCGTTGCTTCTACGGAAGTCATATATCGAAGCCAATGTTGTCGTCCCATCATTCCCGTCTATATACATCTCTGCCTGTTGCTGCAATTCCAACTTCCTTTCTTTGCTGATTGCGCTGCGGGTTACCCTCATGCACCCCCGTTGGTCAGTCCCGCCTCTTGTCCCCACGGTTTCAACTGCAACCCCGGGACGAACGGACGGTACCGAGTCTGTGCCTGAGGCGGGAGGTGCTGATGGGACAATGGGAACAGGGAGTGTCTGTTGTGGGCCTGATTGGCTAATAGGAAGTGTTACGCGCACGGTTTGTGGCTGCGGGAGGGCTTGAGCAACCGGAGGGGGAGCTTGAGCCACGGGCGGGGTCTGGGCAATAGCTACTGACATGTCTGGTCTTACTTCTGATCTTGGGCATTGTTTTGTACGGGTCAATATATTTTCTATCAATTCATTTGCTATGTGTAATTCTCATTGTGGGTATATCTTTTCAATATTCAACTGGTCACGCCTACCTGCCCTTCTTAGACTCTCAGTCCACTCCTCCTCTTCTTTTTCTTCCATTACTTCACCTTTTGATTTATGCCTGCGCGCATGCTTTGCTCTGCTTTTAAATCAGAGCATTGCTTCCCTTCTCCTGTCTTTAATAGTCTCAAATGCTGCAGGACACGCTTTCTTTCTTATCAACACCCTTTTCAAGTTATCTATTCTCGCTATCTCAAAACTACCATTAATCGGCCACTGATGGTCTTGTTGCTTTCTGGTTTGCCTATGCCAAGTCTCACAGAATATTATCGCACCCAGTCCATACTTCACATACATCTCATACGCCAGCGTTCCCCCAGGTGGTACAATTTGGCCATCTTCCAAAGATTGTGTACCACAGTGGAAAAACCCCGCTAGGGTGGACAATACCCCAGGCATGTTTCAACCTTCCCCCTGGTTAATCAACCTTACCTAGGGCGTTTGATTTTGCAAAGTCAACTCTCAACCAATATCAGGATACTTTGAATCGGGGAATGACTCACCTGATAAATCAAGTTGTCTGTATATTGACGCACCAAAGGACGTCGTGTCTGTGTTTCTTGGCTTCGCCTCGTTTCGGGACCCTCGCCTCCTTGTTCTCTAGCCAGGCACGTCGATTAGGGATCAGATGTGTGCAGATCTGCAAAGGAGTCTCTCATCACTTTTACAGGGCGCCCTGAACACCTCTTGATCCCGGCTCGATCGTCCCATCCTCGCCGTTCTCTGCCTTACTCAATTACAACGTTACGCGATGGAACAAGTGGGGGAGGGTCCCTATTCGGGCGCCATCTTGAAAAGGGCCCTAGGGGACACTGATGTCTATGGAAACAAGGCGAGTCACCACACACGATAGATACGCCAGACATGAGGTTGTATTCCCAAAGCTAGGGTTTATTGCAAAGCAAAAGTCTCAGTTGGCTAACTTGGTCTCATGTCTCGCGACATGTATCTCTAGACCTCGAGGGACGCAAGAGAGTGAATAACGTACATCAGTTACATATATACAAAATGCATATCAAACAATCAGCTATGACATGTTTTAACACCCCCCTTTATTGGGTTTTTTTGAACTTGGTTTGATGATGGACATCTCCGATCACTATGACACCTTCAAACATCTATTCTAGTAACAATTTGCAATTTGTGAGTGCGAAGGCATCTTTCAATTGTTGAATAGAACATAGCGATTCTGTTCTTGGAAGCGAACTACATACGGGGGGAGTTGCATTCCAGACCTTGCTATTTATCAGGTGCTATTCGCGTCCTGGGAGCCGTCATGCTCTAGCGGGCTCAATAAAGCGGGGCGTAAGAAAAGCATAATTCAAGTCTTTAGCAGTATTATTCTAACATATTCTACCATATAACGAGACTGGCTGGCAGCTGTGAAATTATTAGATGCCCTGCAGCTCTGCTTCAAGGCTACATTCGGGAGGGAGCCGGGCATTCTTCCTGCCGCTGCCTACGTTTGTATTTCAGCGAACTCTTGCTATCCTCACGGCCCTGCGGCCTTGTCCTTTTCACATACAGACAACAATGTTTCACAGTCGAGCAGTGTAAGCGGAAAATATACTGCGAAGCAATAGGAACAGAAAGCAATGAGCAATGGTTATAAAACAAAATGGTGATTCTTGTTACATCAAAATGGCCGTTCATTGGCAAACTCGAAAACCTATATTTTGTCATATCGTGCATGAGACAGTTGGCCCACGGCCACCAAAATGCGTTTGCGGTCTCAAAGTAGAGGTATCCGTATTTCTAGACTGACATGCTGGCAGGTGCCCCTGACTGCTGGGGTGTGGGGGTGCAGGGGGACATGTGTGGGGGCCTGCTGGCAGGTGCCCCTGACTGCTGGGGGGTGGGGGTGCAGGGGGACATGTGTGGGACATGTGTGGGGGCCTGCTGGCAGGTGCCCCTGACTGCTGGGGGTTGGGGGTGCAGGGGGACATGTGTGGGACATGAGTGGGGGCCTGCTGGCAGGTGCCCCTGACTGCTGGGGGGTGGGGGTGCTGGGGGACATGTGTGGGGGCCTGCTGACAGGTGCCTTGCACTGCTGTGGGGTGGGGGTGCAGGGGTCATGTGTGGGACATGAGTGGGGGCCTGCTGGTAGGTGCCCCTGACTGCTGGGGGGTGGGGGTGCAGGGGGACATGTGTGGGGGCCTGCTGGCAGGTGCCCCTGACTGCTGGGGGGTGGGGGTGCTGGGGGACATGTGTGGGGGCCTGCTGGCAGGTGCCCTGCACTGCTGGGGAATGGGGGTGCTGGGAGACATGAGTTGGTGATCATATTGCAACGTGACATGTGGCTTGGCTGGGGGGCATGCCCATGGTGGATGGGCTGCCTGCGGGACATGACCAGGGTGCAGAGTAGTCCCCTGTGGTGTGGGCTGCCTGCAGGGGCCATGGAGGAGGTAGAGGGGACACCTGGGAGGACCCACACTGCCAATTCACGTGTAGGACTCCCCACGCACCCCCGAAATACGCGTTCCCCGCTCTGACAGCAAAATCCCATGTGAAACTTCATGCGCAGCCCGGTAATACACGTACCCTGCTCCAATCGCGTGTGAAACTTCCCGCACACCCCTGAAATACACGTACCCAGGCCAATCGCATGTGAAACTTCCCGAGCACCCCTGAAATACACATACCCATGCCAATCGCGTGTGAAACTTCCCGCGCATCCCTGAAATACACGTATCCAGGCCAATTGCGTGTGAAACTTCCCGCGCACAACTGAAATACACATACCCAGCCCAATCGCGTGTGAAACTTCCTGCGCACCCCTGAAATACATGTACCCAGGCCAATCGCATGTGAAACTTCCCGCGCACCCCTGAAATACACGTACCCAGCCCAATCGCGTGTGAAACTTCCCACGCAACCCTTGAAATACATGTACCCAGGCCAATCGCATGTGAAACTTCCTGCGCACCCCTGAAATACATGTACCAAGCCCAATCGTGTGTGAAACTTCCCACGCACCCCCGAAATACACGTACCCAGGCCAATTGCGTGTGAAACTTCCCGCGCACCCCTGAAATACACATACCCAGGCCAATCGCGTGTGAAACTTCCCGCGCACCCCTGAAATACACGTACCCAGGCCAATCGCATGTGAAACTTCCCACGCACCCCTGAAATACACGTACCAAGCCCAATCACGTGTGAAACTTCCTGCGCACCCCCGAAATACACGTACCCAAGACAATTGCATGTGAAACTTCCCACGCACCCCTGAAATACACATACCCAGGCCAATCGCATGTGAAACTTCCCGCGCACCCCTGAAATACATGTACCCAGGCCAGTCACATGTGAAACTTCCCGCGCACCCCCGTAATACACGTACCCCACTTGCACAGGCCCTTTAGCATGTGAAACTTCACGCGCACCCCAGTAATACACGTTCCCCACTCGCACAGGCCCTTTCGCGTGTGAAACTTCACGCGCACCCCAGTAATACACGTTCCCCGCTTGGCATTTGCTGTTTGGCAGCCCTGTAAACTGGTCCAGGTTTAGCGCAGCCCTTTGTGCTGAATTGGGAATTTTGATGGCTTTTCCTTGCGCGAGGGCGTTCTTGGGGGCGTAACTGGCGCTGCTGCAGGATCGCTGCACCACTCTGTGCCACGGCTGGTTTTGGAGGCTAAAATCTATGAATACGCTGTGCGCGGAAATTGATTTTAGTGCACGTGGCTTGCGCAGACATTCGCACGCGCACACTGTGCGCCAGCCGCGTGCGCCACTTTTGTGCGAAATTCTATGAATTACCCTGAAAATTGTCTAATTCACCCTCTATGAAAAGTCCATGTCCTCACAGGCACTCAACAGTTGTTCTCCTACATTTTGCCATGTCCCCTCGCTCCACCCAATTGCTTTTTCCCTCTGTAACCCGCTACCATTATACCCTGGTGGCATTGCTGCTGTAATCTCTTGAGGTTCACACGTCCTTCCCCATGGTTCTATGTCATTTCATAGACACCTGTTTTTACGACAGTGTTTTTCTGTGGAATTTTTGCTGAAAAAACATTTTTAAATTATTTTTTTATTTTTTTTGGGCAGGTATTCTTTCCCAAGCCCCCATCATGCCTATGTTTTATTCCCGACTCCCAAACCTTTATATGCCCTTTCCCACCCCACCAAAAAATTGCAAAACTTTTTTTGTTGATAGTTCCACAGAAAAACACCCATCGTAAAAACAGGTGTCGATGAAAGGACCCCGTACCATTCCCCATATGAACTGAAAATGTTCTACCCATAACCCCAAATTCCCAACTTCACATGGTGTCTACTTTCCTACTCCCGACATCTAGCCTGATGTGATTGCTATTGCTATTGCTGTTGTTATGTATGTAGTGCCTATGGTCAGGCCATCTAAGGGCTGTCATTCAAATCAATCAGTGTTACCCTAGGAGTGACTACATTAACAGAAGAGTTTCGAGTCTCTTTCTGATTTCGAGAACATTATTAGACTCTGTACTCTGTAAGGTTGAGGGGGAGTTCATTCCAAAGTTTGATGACATCCTTTTTCCTCTTTCAAATAGCGTTTGAGTTCTTTCATTTGCCGATCCTCCCAGTTATATCACAGGAATCACTTGCATCGGAAAAGCCTCTCAGCCTCCCTACATCAAAGTAGCAAGGCTGATATATATAAAGCTTTTAAGGAACAAGCGGCACTCCTATGTCTCTGTCAAATACTTTCAAAACGACTGGATGGATTTCCACAAACCAGCCAAGGAATTTAAGTCAATGCTTTGTGCCCAAATTCGTTCTTATTTTGCCCAAAACCGCCCAGCGGTTTTCACGCTATGGCTGTTCAAAAACAGAACTTTTTCTATATTGGAATTAATGGGAGTAGGCTGAGACCTGCGCTTTTATGTTTTCTAAGCAACTGTTTCATTTTTTTTTTTATGAATTGTTTCCAAAATGTCTGGTTTTGGGGGGTGGTATTTCACAAACCTTTTTGTTTTTAAAATTTTATCCAAATCCATCCAGCAAGTCAAATGTTATTAGCAATAGAAATATGGGGCAAATAGCTGCTTTTCCTTATCTGGAAAGCCTCTCAGCCTCTCTGCTGCAAAGCACAATGGATTGATTGATTGATTGATTGATTGAGCCATTCATCGCATGCTCTGAACGAACCCAATCTAATCTAGGCACTGATGACATGCAATAACACGATTGTGAGTAAACATACATTGAAGCATAGACAGATTAAATTGGAAGTGGCTGGTAGTTACCATGCTTATGTAAACCAGGTTTTTACCGCTTTGCGGAAGTTAGTAAAAGACTGCAGATTCCTGATTGCTAAAGGGAGAAGGTTCCATTCTTTGGAGCAAAAAACTGTTGGAGAAACTGTCAGAAGAAACTTGTCCTGCGAACGGAGAGCCTGTGTTGGAACAGTAAGATATGCCAGAGTCAACTTGTTCAGATACTTATAAATCAGACAAGTGATCTTTAACCTGATCCTGTCCTCCACTGCTAGCCAGAGTAAAGACTGCCATAACCCCGAGATGTGAGTAGATTTACTAACCAGGAGCACCATTCGGATTCCAGCATTTTGTGCCTTTTGAGGTCATTGAACCTGTTTTGACAGAGTGCCAGCCAAAAGGCTATTACAATAGTTCAACTGTGCGTTAACCATAGCTCCCAGCACTACTGCTTGATCACTCACTGGGACAAATGGAAGAACTTGTCTAAGTAGTCGCAAGGAATAAAAAATGCTCTGCACTTGGGCTCCGACTTGAGCTTCACAACCCAAGTCATTCTGCCATATGCAGCCGAGATTTTTTAATCTGGGAGCACATTTTAATTCTGTGCCCAAAAAGGTGGGAGGCAAGGGACATCTATCATTAGTAAGGGGATGTTTTGTACTGAGCAGGGCAATTTCTGTCTTGTTTGATTTAAGTAAAAGGGAGTTAACTGACATCCAACTGCTGATTTTGTCCAGACAGACCGGTATCCAGGGGAAAGCTTCCTCTACATGGTCATGTTTTATGAACAGATGTGCGTCATCAGCATATGACTATAATCCCACCCTATGCTTACGCAAAATGTTCATAAGGGGCCTCACGTATAGATTAAATAAAAGAGGTGAAAGCGAGGATCTTTGAGGGACCACACACTCCTGTCTGATTGAATCTGATAGAAAGACTCCCAACCTTACCAGTTGGCGGCATTCTGACAAAATGATTCAAACCAACTAATGGCCTTGTCTGAGACCTTCCCCAATTCCCTTAAACTGTTTACTAGGATGGCATGATCTACCCTATGTCAAACACTGCTGACAGGTCAAACATCACCATCAGGGAGAGTAGTCCCTGATCCTCTAGCTGCAGCAGATCATCCCATACCGCCACTAATGCAGTTTCTATCCCATATTTTGGGCAGCACCCTGACTGTAGCATGTCCAGGAGAGACTCCTTGTCCATAAACTCCTGCAATTGGGTAGTGATGATCTTCTCTGAAATGTTTGCCGGCCATGGTAAACCTGCCACTGAGTGGTAATTTTAGAAATTCCCCTGCATTCAAATTTGCTTTTTACAGTAACAGGGAGATTAGATATTTTTTTAAGTCTGCTGGAACAAATCCCTGCTCTATTGATTTGTTAACAAAACATATTAAAAAAGAAGTGATATCTGGTGCCAGACAGGTTGCACTGCATTCAGTGGATGAAAGAGGACATCATTAGTGGGTTTGAGTACTTTTACCAAAGCAAAAACGGTTACTTCTACCGCTGATTTAAAATTAAATTAAAAACTGCCCTACTGTGGAAGGGGGTTGCCAGCCCGCACCAATCTGATCATCCACTATTTCATCTAGCTCTGACATCAGGTGTCTATATAAGGCAATCTTTATTTAATTCCTTTGATTTTATTGCAGAAAAATAAGTGAAAAGAATTAGTCTGAATTAATGATGCATCTCTAATCCATGAGACTATTGTGGGCCGAACGAAATTGGAGATTACTGAAATTAATTATCTAGCGTGTTTTCTTTTTTAAGAGATATCGCTTTTTTGGGGTCAGCAGGGGGCATTTGTGCCAAAGTTGTTTCTCATTTGGTCCAGTTCCGTCCAGCAGTATTTGCACTTCGGCTTGACAACATTTTTACTTTTTCTTTATGGGAAAATTAATGGGAGTAGGCCAAAAACAGCATTTGTTTTTGCTTTCTTAATAACTTTTTCATTTCTTAACAAATCTCTCCCAGTCTGGGAGGACCCATGACAAACATTTTGTTTGGAAACTATTAGCCAAATCCATCCTGCAAGTCAAAAGTTATCAGCAATAGAATTGTTGTATTTCATAAGGATCAAGTCACTCACCTTAACTATAGGGCAGGGACTGTCACCCTATGATGTATGTAGTACAGGACCACGGTAGTGGCCCTGCAGTTATGGTTAAGTTGCTCAACCCATAGGAAGATCGCTTTTCGGGCAGCTTATAACTTTGCCCCCCCAGACAAATCTTCAACAAACTTTGCAATAAATGTGTATGGCCCCCTCAAAATGATTCTGCAAAGTTTGGCACAGTTTTGTCAAGGGGTGGCAAAGTTATAGGGGGGGGTCTCAAAATGTGTGGCAATCCTCATAGACGCACTAGAAATGAATGCTTGCTCACGCCTACAGTCCAAAGCGCTAGACCGATTTGGTGTAAATCTGTCCAGTAGTTTCTTTAATAATGGCCAAAAAGTAGGGGTACACAAAAAGTAGTGATATCTGGGTCCCGTCTGTGGAATCACTTCCCTGTTTGGTCTGTGGACCGCCCCCCTGGACCAATCAGGGGGCGGCGTGATGTCTGCAGACAACTGATGCGCCCGCTGGTTGGATGGTGAAAAACGTGAGCTGCGTCATATATTTTGAAATGGTCGCCATGTTGGATTCGCAGACAGCTGCCATTGTCTGCAGACATCTCAGTAAAAACATATTACAAACACAACATTGCACTTGTCGAATTAATGAAAACATCTCTCTGGATGTGAGGGGTGATGAGGATGTGATGGAATATGGACATACAAATCCAAAAAACAGGTGTTTTTTTAATCTCCAGTCCAGATGTCCGGGGCAGTCCTGTGATGTTCACGAACATCTCAGATGTTCGGGGACATCCGTGACTATTTCTGAATTGCAGGGTTTGTGAAAAACACTTTTTGGATGGCATATACCTCTGGCACCACTCAACGAAACTGCATGAAATTTTGCAATAACATTCTAGACCTGGCCCTCAATGGATCTGCACATGCACAGTTGTTGCTGTTTTAACCAGAGGGAGCAAAACTAGAGGGGAGGTCCCAAAATATTCAAAATGCTTATAAATCTGGTGCTATTTGACGAATCTGCACAAATGTTTGCAAAACGATTTTCAACTCGGATTTTAATGTTATTGCAATGTTTGGTGGGATTTTGTGAAGCGGCTGCAAATTTAGAGGAGTGTCTCACCATTTTTAGATTGCTTAAAACTTTGTTGCCGTTTGAAGAACGTGCACACACGTTTGCAGAAAGATTATAGACCCAAACATGAATGTTTGTGCAAAGTCTGAATGGATTTTGTCAAGTGGGGGCTAAGTTATAAGACTATTTTATGTACGTACATTTTGACACTTTTAAAAATATAAAGCATGGACAGATTTTCAGCAAACTCGTGCAAGCAGCATTGGCAAGAACCTGAAAGCATGGTTTTGTAAATGTATCCGTGTTTTCTTTTTTTAAAGTGTCATAATGTAGGTACAAAAAATAGTGATATACCTTTGGTGACTGAGGTACAGACTGTGGCGATGGACATTTGTGATGTCATCTTTGATGTGCTGGGTGTTAGTCTTAGCAGTGCACGGTGGTGGCACCACTTATGGTTGCATAGCTTACCATAACTGGTGAATTTCTAGAGGTTTTCCATTTTACTTGTAACCATAATGCCCCTTTAACAATGTTTTTTCACTAAATTTCATAGGTTTTTATTTTGCAACTTAACCATAACGTCCCTTTACCAGTTTTTTCACTGAATATATAGTCAGGGAAAAAACTTGTGTTGAAGTGACGTTAAGATACCGATTTTATGTCTGGTCAATCAGTACCAGGTCATCTGCATATAACATATAACTCAATGATGTGTCATTAAATCAGAGATATAGAGGTTGAAAAGAGCAGGAGCCAGAGGGCAACCTTGTTTCAGCCCTCTAAAAGTCGCTATGTCATCCAACAACCGGCCTGCTTTATTCAGTTGTACCTTTAAACTGAGTCCACAGTTGGTTCAATAGATCCCCTGGGCAACCCCATCTCATACATTTTTCTAAAAGCCTAGGCCTGCTCACACGATCAAAAGCTTTGACTAAATCAACAAAGGCCATGTACATCTTAACCTCACGCTGAAACACCCTGCTCCTAAGGATGTTTTAAAAGGCTATGTTCAAATTAATTCCCATGACTTTTACAAAGCCGGATTTATGTGGGTCCAGGCGGCCTGATCTTACTGCCCATTCATTCAACCTCTTTAATAAGCAGGTGCCATAAATCTTGCCCGTTACAACCAGGAGGGCAATAGGGTGGTCATTTTTCAGGTCCTCCCTATTGCCCACCTTAAATATCGGAACAATTATAGGGTACCCAGTCATTTCATTGCAAACATTACACAGTGGTACATAACAGAGCTGACACTAACATTGAAAAACACTGAAAAGAGTAAATAAATATATAAATATATATCTGCGCTCAAGTTTCTTATTGCTCTTTTTAGCTCTCTTGATTTCTCCACCACCATATTGTCACACACACGTGGTGATATTTCTGGTGAGCCCAAGGGGGGTCTTGTTTGTTCACCCAAAACCTCTTTACAATTGGGAAGTAGTCCAGCTGGGGCTGGGACAAAACTCCCCATATCAGCCCATAACATGGAGCAAACAACCTTTGGTATATGGGATGAGCGGTAATGTCACTGAATGTATCCCCAGTGCGTTCACAGTGTTTCAGCTTATAAGTCATATATTTGGACTTGAGTGATTACCCGCCATTGCCCACCAAATTCTATCGGCCCTAACTCAGGAGAATTAAAACATTAGTCAAATGAGCCTGATTCTGAATTACATCTGCAGAAAAAGATTTCAAAACCTCAGAAATAAGGGCAACGCGGGACATTGGCATAGCTCTAACCCTGGCATCTGAGATGGAAGAATCTATGAAATCATCTGCCAATGAGCTTTTGATGTGCCTTTCTTCTGTAGCTTCATCCAAATGTTCCTTCGATATGGATTTATTTTTCCTTTTAGCCTCCATATTAACATCTGTTTCTCACCTGCTTGTTTGATGGCTGCTATACTTGGTTAAACATGCTGCAAATTATCTTACATTATATACATGTTCCAGGGATTATTTCAGGCCAGTCAGGATATGCAAAAGTGGGATGTTGACCTAAGTGTTATAATGTGACATGCCAGATGAATATAAGCATGGTGATGGCTTCATCATTACCAGTCAGTCTGCAAAACAAAAAACTGGGTCCCACTAGGGTATGGCAAATCCTGAGATAGTATGGTCAGTGTCAGTGTGCACTTATTCCATGGAACACACATCACAGGGCCGCCTTACATACAACAACTGGTGATGAAGAAGGCTGCTGCTGGCCCACACACCTTGCAGTCGCAGTCCTGACATTGCACCCTGGTCCCTTCTTCCGGAGCTCTCCACTCCTCGAATGGAGCTCTGTGAAAGATTTTATAATCCTTCCCGCTCTCTCTGATTCAAATGTCACCAGGGTAGTGACTGCTTGTGCACTCAGCAATAGTGGATATGCTAAGTCAAAATTACTCCACTCTTTACTCATCTGGCCTTCTTGTTCCCCCATCCTTGAATGAGAACCACATTGTCACTAGTGTCCTAATTGCAGGGTGGTCTGCAAACCTGTTTATGTGCCTACACACTCACCTGAGGCCTATTCCTTCCTGACAACTGTGCATTATGTGGCATGAAGAGGAAGTGCTGGCCAGGCCTGTAGCTCACCCAAGACAACAAGGAAGCATATGCCCCATGCCAAAGTATGATGTGATGAGTGCCCTATCCAGTCAAGGCCTGAGGTGGGCACTGTGGGTGGGAAGGCTAGAAATGTTCTTTGCAGCCAAGAGGGAAGAGGCTGATGCAGTGAAGCGATTACCATTGCTATATATGGCTGGCACAGCAGTACAAAGGATCTTTAAAATTATTTCTCCCACAGAGGACTCATGCCAGGCAGCCATGTTGGCCTTTGAAAACTATTTAATTTCAGCCATATCGTCAATGGAGACTATGAGGATGCTTTTGATGTCTGAGTAACACATTTGCATATACATTTACGCTACTCAATTAGTAAGATAAAGTATGGGTACAGCAATACAGGGCTCCTAGTTGGATAAGTTTTATAAACAAGTACTCGCTATCCCTGTTGAGGATACTTGAGCTCAGGCATTCCCATGAGCTGACCAAGGAGAGGATTGTCCAAATGGAAACAAACACTAAAGTGCATGCACCTAGAGGAGGTGAATGCCATCATAAAAACAAAGTCTAGAACTACTAATAAACAGCCCAGGACAGGTGCACTACCACACTCATTCTTGCACCTGCAACTATTGTGGAGACACAATGCCTCACACTGGGTCAGGCCCAGCAGAGGGTCAGGTATGTGGAAGGTATGCCAAATCAAACTATTTCACCAGGGTGTGTTGATCACAATTTCCACAACAATGACCCATAGGAAGGCCAAATATGGTGTGTGTAAGAGTATAAGTGGTACACATCGAAAATGATACCACAAGATCTAAGGGCCGACTCACAAGGAGACAATGAAGTGGTGTTCTTCACCTCCATGGACTATGATAGAATACGAAAACTCTCCTGGCAACCAAGATGCACAGCAGTGATTCAAGGGTGAACCACAATGGAACTCATTGACACCAGTGCATTCTTAAGCATCACGGCACTATCAGATTTCAAGAAACTGCAAAAAGACAAACCCCCCACAAAGGTCAACATTTTTATCTTTATCAGATCTAAAGCTATCCCGCCGGAAGGGACTTTTCTACTGGACGGAAGTTTGCCATGGCAAAATATTGATAAACTCCTGATTCTTCATCACCATAAGTGAGGATGCTCATCTAGGATGTGAAGCTGCAGAGGCACTGGAGGACATGAGGATGTGGCTAGTGTTGCGAAAAGGTGCACAAAGCTGTTTCAGGGAGTATTGTATTTAAAGGGAAAGTACGTAATTCTTCACATTGATGAAACTATACATCAATAGCCCTCAAACACAGAAGGGTGCCATTCCAATGGCAAGAACATTTGGAGCAACAATTTGAGAAATAGGCACAGGAGGATATAGTTGAGAATGTGACTGGGTTTCCCCTATTGTGATCACAACTAAGCCAAAATAGCCTCAGTCCATTCTCATCTGTGTTGTAATGCACCTCCTAAACAAGGCAATATAATGATAGAGGCATCCGATCATCACTATTGATGACGAGGTTGAGGATCTCGAGGGATCTGTGTTCTTTTGTAAATTAGGCTTCTTCGCTAGATACCATCAAGGGGCCCTCAACCATGAATCACATTATAGTATAATGTTCACCAACTATCAGGGTCTCTGCCAATATGATAGACTATACTTCAGGATTTCTCCTGCAACTGAGGTTTTAGCAGTGTGCTGGATTGACTTCAAGGGGTGCTCAATATAGGCAATGCCATCTTTGTATATGGATCCACTGAACCTGAACACATTGAGCACCTTGTCACTGTTCTGGTTCAGTTCAAGAAGAGGGACTGACCCTTCATAATAAAAAGTGCAAATTCCTCCACACAAGGTCGGAATTCTTTGGATTTGTGTTTCAGGCAGCATGCTTATCGGCTGACCCTCAGAAGGTTGGAGACATTCACTTATTCTCAGTGCCAAGGAATGAATCTGAGGTGAAGAGTTGCCTCCGAATGGTCAGTTATTGTGGGCGGTTCATCAGAAACCTAGCTATCTTATCAGAACCATTTCACCACCTGACCAAGGGGGACTGGACTGGGGATGAATTATGCTTGAGGAAACAGAGATTCAAGACATCAAGTGGGCAATAACAGGACATGCCACGATAATATTCTTTGACCATGACCACCAGTTGGAAATAGTGGTGGTGCAAGCCCATTTGGATTAGGTATTAGTGCCAGCATTACCATATTTACTTGTCTGGCAAGTTAGTTGGGGTAGTGACAGATCACCAACCAATAATTCCCATAATGTCAGGGTTGACGTTACACCCTCCTGCAAGAATTGAGAAGTGGTTTCTGCAACCTCAGCAGTACAATATAACTCTGACCTATAGGTCAGGTAGAAATAACCTGGTAGACGGTCTCTCACAACATCTCAGAGGCAGAGCAAAAGGACAAGGCACAGAAGAATTGGAAGATGATGAACATATATGCATGGTGAGGTTGCAGCGATTCTCAAATTAAAGCATTTTAGAGTTCTGGCAGATGGCTCAGTGACAGACAAATGTTTCAAGATGGCCCTCAAGGAGTTAGGAGTAGAGGTTGGAGGTGGGAGAGAAGGTTTACCCAGAAGCCTGGGTGGATGAATGGATCCTGAAGTGTGTGGTGTCGCGTCACTGCCCCATTGATCCGCCCTCTCCCTATCTATCTTCCCCAGCAGAAAAAGCCCACATCTGTGTATTGACTTTGTCACCATCAACATGGACTAGGATTTTCTGGGGATCATAGATAAGTGGTGCCTACACCCGGAGGTCGACTTCATACGCTTGACATCAACAGGGGATGTAATTCCAGTCCTCGAGAAGTTATTTGCCACACACTTTATAATGGAGGAGATAAAGACATACAATGGCCCACCCTTTAAGGGGATAGAGTGCCAGAATGTATTAACATCACTAAACATAAGACACTGATGCATAGTAACAGTGTGTCCAAGAGCTAATGAGGAAGCAGAACTCTTCATGTGGACCCTCAATTACGTATTTCAGATATGGCCCCCTCCTCAAAGCAACTGGGTTATCCCTGGCTAAGGCTTGTATGGGGAGGTACCAGCAGGAGTCATTGACATTGTATCTGACAATGGAGTGTCTGAAAATAATGAATGACATAGTCAGGAATAGATAACTGCAGCAAAACATCAAGGACAATATCAGGTGATGCTTGTTTGTTACTGATTTGACAGCACATTAGTCAAGGGAAGGAAACTGCCTAACAAGCTAAGTTTACCTTTCAAGTCTCAACCTTGAGGTTCCTGGGGTAAAATGCTCTATGGTGACTGCACAACGCAATTCCCAAATGATTAATAGGAATTGCAGTTTTTTGTAGATGCATGTCAAGCCAGGACTCAAACTTTGGAGATTCTGTGTGTCTCTGGTGAACACTCCAGTTGACAGTGAAGTAGAAGGTGAGCTTGGTGCTGAGAGGCTGCCTCCCGGTTCTTCAGACCGAGATATTGAAATCTTTCAAGGACAAACTTCATTGAGTCTTGGGCTATTGACACCAGGAAACTGATCCCAGGGGCTATGATGTCTTCCATGTCGGCAAGGTATTCCATGTCGGCAAGGTATTCCATGATGAGAGACAAGTTGGTACCTAGACAATTGAGCGACTATGGATCTCATTTCAAGTATGGCAGTAAGCAGTAAAATTGGGGGTAAATCTGTTACCACCAACTTCACCGCTATGGCAAATTATGTCTCTCTGAAAATTGGCACTAATTACACCAGCGGAATTACCTCCAGCGGAAATACCTCCTGCCGAAATTCCCTCTGAGAATTGGTGGAATTAGTGCTGTGGGTAATTTTGCCAGCGGAATTACCGCCAAAAACATAAATCTTATTTCCACAACATTACAAAATGAAAATCAGTTGAAGTACCTCAAAAAATTGCAGTACTACAGCAAAAAACAGCGCAGTTACCTCCACCAAAAAGGTGGAGGCAAATGCATCAAGGTGATAAAAATCAAGGTGCACCAGATCCACTGAGGGGAGTACATATTGCCCACATCATCCCCAAACACATTTACAAATACCATGCTGCCACTAGCTTTTGCAGACTGGGACATGCAGCTGCCCCTGTCCCACACTGAGCTGCACAGGCTTAAACAGCAGCACTGGGTATATTGAGCATAGAGGAGCAAGAGGTGGAGGAGGATTAGCATGAGAGGACACCGTGCAATGCGAGTGCCCATCCTCCGGGTCGTGCCCCACCCTGTACCTCAACTGACAAACATCTGAACACCGTGGACTGCCCGCACATAAGGGAAAGAAGGCAACATACCTGGGTACTTGGTGAGTACAAGTGCCATCACACCAACTGATTCCGCAGCACCAGTGGAATTTAATGTGAAGGTGGGGACATCACAACAACAGAAAAATGCATGCCCAGCCAAGGCCCTGTACATGCAGGACCTGCCCTTCCAACCTGCTCATTTCAGCCACCAACACTGGACCGGTAGATGTGGGACAATGCAGTAGTATGTCTGCAATGCATGATGCACCAACAGGCAAGCAATACGCACACACAGGGCTGCAGATAACACAATAGAAGACATCCCTACACATAGAATGTCAAATTTCAATGCAGCACGAAGACAAGGCAAGACTGGCAGCAACTCATGCCATGTACTCCACCAACCATGAATGTGAAGCCATAATGGAATATAGCGCATACCTCACTAAGTTGCACAAATACAACAAATCACCCATCAGGGCACCTGCATGATATCAACGCAGAGGCCCAACACAGCCAGCATGCATACCGCCATGCCATTCACAGACCAAAAAAGTGACAAGTGCTGCTTGTGAGCCATTGGCATGGTGTGGCATTACAATGCACATGTTCCCCCATATGACTACAAAGACAAACACTGTAAATGAATGTCATGTTGTGCAGATAATCCGGAAAAATGCATCCACACAGTGTCCATCCACATGCCATTGCAATAGACAAAACATACACAATGCACTGTGCCTGACATCTGTGACCTTTGCCCTTGCAGTTGACCCTGGATACCCCCAGCTACCATGGCTAATGACACCTGTACACAATCCATGAGGCTGCCTACGCTGATGCACACATCAGGATCAGGCTGTGCATAGAGCAGATATATTGCCTGATGAGGTGACGTCCTGGGTGTCCACACCAGACTGAAGGGGCCTTGATGCACAGGCCAGAGAAGGATGGACAAATATTTTCTCATCTGTGGCATGCTGCACAACATCTTGCCTAGTTGAAATTACCCACTGCCCTCTGATGAGGACATGCCACCCCCATTAAGACAAAGACCCAATGCCTCCAAGGTGCAGTTCTGACAGACAGTGATCGGGAGTAGGGAAGGGATGTACGTCTGGTGTGACAAAAATTGTAATGCAATAATTGATGACCACCTTGATATACACATGCTGCTCACCTTTGGGCATTGGCACATATAGTAGGAATCACATTCACATGACAAGGGATTTTCCAGCATAGATCAAAGTTAACTTGCATTTATTGCCCACCCTCATCCCCAACATGATACCCTCACAGTCTGTGTGATACATGGGTCAATTACCTCCTCCTCTTGGCACCTTTTCTTGTGGGAGTACCATCACGTAAGGTGCGGTGCTGTGATCACCTTGGTGGTGATCACCTTGGTGGCATGCTCACCACAGATCCCTCTGTAGGGGTGTTTGACATGGAAAAGCCGGTTAACTGCCCGGACATGCTGCAAGGAGAGGGTGATGGCCCTGGGGATGTTCTCATTGGTGGCCGACATTTGTGCACACAACTCCCGTACCCTTAGGCTCATGAGGGTGGTGTATGCAGTTCCCGCAGCAGCACAACACCACAGTTGGTCCAGGGCTCTGGAACCCCTACTGGTGGCATGGAACACCACGTCATGCAGTGCCCGTGAATCAGACTGTTGCTGCACAACCATAATGATATGATATGATATGGCATGTATAACGCGCCTACACACAAGTGTTTCAAGGCGCAAATAAGCTCAATTTTATTCTGATTTCCCTCCCAGTAGTCATATAAACAACAACAAAGTGGACCAATGGATAGGGGATTGTATACATTTATCTTTTTACAAATATAAATAAATGTCTCATTCCTAATGTATCTTTCTTTTTATTATTGTGTGTATTATTGTGTGTACATAACTTTTGAACTCCTTTATTGACAACCGAAACACGTGTCGACCATCAAATCTGTTGAAATAAGTGTATACAGATAAAATCACCTGAGAACAGGCAGAGGGAATCCAATATTGTTTACATTGAATATTGTTTATGGTGACCAATTGTAGTGGGTTATATATGTATGAAGAAAATATGGGTTGAGAGAATTTGAATGAATCAATAGTAGGGATGAGTGATGTGAGCCTAATATGAAAAGATTGGTTTTTATCTGAAGATATATTATGTAAGATGTGATTTAACTTTTTAAATATGATTGAAATAATAAAAAGAAAGACACATTAGGAATGAGACAATTATTGATATTTGTAAAAAGATAAATGTATACAATCTGTCATCCCCTATCCATTGGTCCACTTTGTTGTTGTTTATAGTATTTAGCCTGAGGAACCAGGGATTACAATCAGGCACCCCTTATTTTTATGACCTCCCAGTAGTCATCCATGGTGCGCTGTTTGCACTGGCCTTGGTGATGAATGGTGATGCCTTACCCAGCGTCCAGATGCATTTTCACCAGGCATGTCATATTCATCTGCCTGTGGATCTGTGTCCCCCATATTGGGCCAATGGAGGGCACAGCGAGAAGACAAGGAAAAGGGAGAGAACCGCATGTGAGTATGACCAGACATGGTGGATGATCCCTGGGACATCTCTCTCACAGGGGCAGCTCGAGAGGAGGAGCCAAGGGCATCAATGCCAGGTGCGGCTGTGACAGCGGGTGTGGTGCCGGTGTCCACAGTGGAGTGATGTTCCACTGCCACAACTGTGGCTGGTGTGCCTGTGTCCCCAGAGGTGCGAGCAGGATGGCCCTTGCACTGGAGCATCCCGGAACTCTCCTTCTGGGGAATGTCCTTCATGGGTGTGGCATGGGTTACTACATTTTCTGCACTTGATGGTCCAGGTGTTCCGGTCCCACTGGTGTCTTACTTTTGGGTTAAATAGCCCCGGATGTCATGAGTAAAATGTCAGAGTCAGTTATGACGGCTCCCCAAAAAGAAAGGCCTGCCTTGAACAAATATGGAAATGAGGCCCTGCACTTTGAAAGCAAAAAGGAGTGCATTTGGGCCTCAAAACCTGGAGAGGCATAAAAATGACATGAAACAAGAGTGACCAAATTATGAGAGAGCTGAAGTAATGTTCTCAGAAATTAATGTCCACAGAACCCTAAATGGGATGTCAGCATTGTGAGCTACAGTTGCAGTGAAGCAGATTACATTTTGGCAGGCGCTTTAAAGAAAATGTGTAAATCTGTTTTTCCCTTTAAATTAAAGACATGCTCATGAAAATGTGTGCGAGATTGGCAATATGTGAACTGGGGTTCTTTACATCATGAGCCCCTCACAGAAGAAAACAACAATTCACATAATCTACAACGGGATGTTGAATTGCAGAAGATTGAAGGCTTTTTCATGCCTGAAAATTCACAAAGTAACATTTCAATTGTTCCTTTAAAATGACACTCTGAGCATCCATATGTCCAACTAAAGTCTCTAAATATATAGGTATGTTGCTCTTCTGTAACCACTGTTTGCAGGGATCTACTTTTCAGGATTTTACATGTTAAAATTGTAAGTAAAATGCTTTCAGTGGGGGGCAGGCCTAATTTTGGTTTGGTTTCTCTGCTGTGTCTTAAAATGTCAAACTAGATTTCAAAGCCTGTTGTCATGGGGATTTAAGTCTGTTTTCCCTTCAAGCATGAGTGCTCCACAGATTTTATGATGCAAACCACTTAGGCCACAATAAAACTGCCCATAGCTGTCAATTAGCCCTTGAACTCTGAGCAAATCTAAACATGGGACCCCCTCTTGACGTCACAGTCATGAACAGACCCATGCCAAGGGTGGGGGCCAGGGTTAAGGAGTGGTTTCACTCCCATTGTGTAAAATGTCAGATATGCTTTTTGTCGCATAAAATTGGTAATATCTGTCGCACCATATTCATGTTAGGATTTCTGAAAAGGTAAAGGATGTGCGCTTCTGGTCAACCAAGAACGATTTTGGTGGGACCTACATAACTCAAGTTATTCAGGAAAACATCATGGGGTACTCATGGTATACTTGAGAGACATGAAAATTGGAGAAAACCTGAAAAATATGATTCATATTCCGCCCGAGTGCCATATTTTTCACAGATATAGTTTCAAAGTAAATGAGGGGAAACTGTAGCTCTGCAATGGAATAATCTACAAACTTCTAGGTAGGGTCATTTGATTCATGCTGTCATATGTGTTGAAATATGAAGAGTAAGGGCATTTGTTACACAGTGACATTTCTATGTCCCCAGGCCAGACCAAGCCCTCCTGTCCAAGTGAGATGATGGATAGGTCTCCTCCTCTGGTTTCCTGAAACACACCCACATTTGTTGGAACTATCAGCCCACAGATGGGAGTAAACTGTTCAACAGTGCCCAATCCATTCTGCAAGAACTATGACACATTAGTGATGACACTTATCTTATAAATAAGTCACTCTGCCTCAAATCAGGTCTTGATACTAAATCCTGAGGTGTGCAGCTGCCAAAATCTAGAACCATCCCAGCAGAGAAAGGCCTAAATCTTGCAGAGGAACCAGGAGGTTTAGTAGATGCTTTGGGACTCCTTGGAGGGCAGAGGAAATCCTTGACTGACCCCTCGACTGTCCCAGCAGTGATGCTCTGATGCACCCTGATGTCACATTCAGCCCTCTCCTGTAAGAATAAATATCCAAAGCCCTAGATTGCATAAGCCCCATATTCTTTCAGCATTGCTTTAGAGATGCTCGCATTGAAAATCCCCTCCCCATTTGTCTGTGTATTTCAGTTATGTTATTTTCCTATTGAAAAGCCTTTATTTGTCTGTGCCTTGAAGTCATTTTCCCCATTGAAGAATCTTTTATTTGTTTGTGCATTTGTCATTTTCCAATTGAAGAATCCTTTGTTTGCCTGTGTATTTCAGTCATTTCCCATTGAAGAATCCCCTGCCTGTGTAGATACTTAGTACATGTTTACCAGTAAATCAATTAATGTCCCCCTTTTTCGGTATTTGTATGGTGGAAATTTGAAATCCACCCTTTCTTCACAGTGCATTGCAAATGCTGAAAAGAATCAATCCCATTGTGAGCTGAAAAACAAATTTGTCCCTGTGTTTATATTGTGCCCTACAAAACGAATTTTTATCTGCAACCATATTTTCTCCTAGCTCTGCCATCCTAAACTTGAAACCGATTTTCCTTTTGTGAGCTATTCCTTTGCCAAGAACCTACCTGTTATTTATCTGTCATTTTAACTAAAAAACGATTTTCCTATTGTGAGTTCCCCACTGCCCAGAGGTTGCCTGTTATTTGCAGCCTCAGTAAAAAGGAATTCCATTTGCATTTTCTTCTCCATTGAAAGTGTGTTTAACATCCTAAAAAACGTTTTTCCTATCCTGTTCCTCTTCCCTATTGGGTTGTCAAAACAAATTGCCACTTGTATTCCCGTTCCATTGCCCACGTGTTGAATCTTCTAAAAAAAGTATTTTCCGACTCTGTTTCTATTTCCCCATGTGTGCTGACTAGTATTCTCTAAAGCCCTGCCTGTCTCTTAAGTGTAAGCAGTACGAATCCCCTTCTGTTCTGTCCCATATCCGTTGTGCTAAATCATTAAAAACCCACTTTTTCATTGTGCTCCAACCGAAATTTCCCCCTTCTTTGCTGGTTCCCCATCTTGTGTCTGTGGGCACCACCCCAAAACCAATTCGTCCCCTGTATTCCTACTCCCTGCCACTACCTTCCATTCAAAGGAGTTAAGTCCAATTGATGTTTGCGGGTTGAGTATCGCAGGGGGAGTGCTTTACCTTGGTGCTATCAATTGAGTTGAATTGGTTTTTTGTCTTGTTTTGTCATTAAAAAGGAAGTAGTATCACAGTATATCTTAATCTGGTTGCTTTATAGAAGTCACTGAAATTTTGTGTTGCCACACCTTGGTGCCTGTTGTAATTTGTTTATTCTAATATTTATTGATAACACACCGGCCTGGTTCCTAGTCTACTGTGATACTGGGTGCTTGTGGAGGTTGGGTGCGAGACGTTTTGGCGGCCTGCTCCAGAAAGAATATATATTGTAGTAATGAAAAGTAATGAAAGCATTTGTATTGTGCGCCACATTGTAGGGGGAGGAGATCCCTGACTTGCTTGTGCCATATAATATACTGTGAACATTTGGGGGCTTGTAGTCCGGGATTGAGGAAGTTCTTTCACCTGTGACAGTGCAGTACAGCAGACTAGCCCATTGAATGTATTGTTACATTTAGTGGATAGAAAGCTGTGTGCATTGTGAAGGTGCCAGCCAAACCTGTACCCTGGGTGTCAGGGCTGCGTTTCTAAATAAAATATTGTGAATACAAACTAGGCGTGAGCAGGGTTGCGATATTGCCCTGGCATAGAGAACCCATCAGGCGCAGAACACATTTCACAATAAGTATTAGAGAAATTAACATTGCTAGGAAGCACCTTCTATCCAAATTGTTCATTAAAGGTGAATGGGCAGAACAAGAACATAAATCCTGGCAATCTAGAATGATGCAACAGGTGACCTCTATAAATATGGATGTGTGGTAGGATAGTGGCCTGTTAAATCAAGCCCTGACAGATTTTGATATGACGCATACCACCAGAGATGAGCAAACTAAAATGGTCCAGCTCACTGCATATATGCACTTCCACATGATGTTCATGGAAGAAAGGTACCAGGAGAGTGTAGCCTCTGGGCAAAATCAATCTGAACTTTTGGATCAAGCACAGAGAGAGTTAAGGCAAGCAGAGGAGAGTGCTACAGAGCCAACATTCAGAATTAGAAATAGGAGACATCATTCAGCAGCTAAAGGATGAGTTAGCGGCAGAGCAACAGATGAATTCAGAGTGAGAGTCTCAATTCTCTGCACTAAAAGTGGAGTGTCAAGAAGGGGTTGTGAACCTGAGAGAGAGTAAACTAAAATTGAGTCAACAAGTGGCAAACAATAGAGCCTGCTTAGAGGGCATGTGTGCATTTCAAAATCAGATTAAGCAATTGAAAGATGAGAATAGGCAGTTGATTATTTTAGAGGTCAATTCCCAGGTGGAATTTAACCAGGAGCGCCAGAAGTTGAGTGCTATGCAATGGCAGAGAGATCACCTTAGTGAACAGAATAGCACACTGTCAGGAAAAAAATGCCCTGTGCCAGGAAGTGTGCCAGTTAAAGACAGACCTGCAGAAAAGTAAGTCATGTTTTCAGTAGAAAATGAAAAAATGTATGGGACACGCAAGGCAAGTACAATTGGATTTAGAGCAGGCAACAAAGACCAAAAGTGCACAAAGTGAGGAGATCAGATGATACAAGACTCACAGAAAGAAAATGAGTCCTTTGTGAGGAAAACAAGGGACTCCATGGCCAGAACGCAAGGTCATAGAAGCTACTCAAGCCCTGGTAGCAGAACTCAAAGCTCAGGCCTCTATCTAATACCAAGAGAGAGGGGCTGAGAAAGATAAAACAGAGAGACTGGAGAAGGAAAAGGCTAGATTCAATCAGGCCTTGAGAAACCCCGAACAGTTAGGGTATGGAAGGGCAACCACTGACCACGGTGGGATGTCCTCTTTACCAGGGGCCTCAAGCCAATCCACCACATTATATGAACAAGATGCTGTACATTTCATGCGTACCAGTTCACAAGAACAGGGAAATAAGAGGCAGGTGGACTCAATTAGACCTAGTATGACTGAGCCGGAAGGCCAGTCCCTATCAGATATTGATGGGCGTGCATCGTTATTTAGGTTTAAAAATGTCTTGGCAAATACATCTGACCAGGAGGACTCCTATGATGAGAAGATCAGGGAGTTAGACTGGCAGAAACACAGGTTACACAGGGACCATCTGGTCCACTTTGCAGATAAAGAAGAATCAGAGAGCAGGCCTCAAAAGAGCATCCTGAAAACCTCCACCCATTCAGGGAGTTGGGGAGAGTTCTCCACCACACCCAGAAGAAGGGAGGAGCAAGATGAGTACTCCCCGTGTGAAAAGGGGGAGCCCAAGGGAAGTGATCCAGAGAGCCCACAGTATAGCAGGGGAGAAGAGACTAGACCCCGTGTTTCTGGGAGGAATTCCCAGTCTCGAAGAATCAGGGAGCGCCTAGAGGACAGGGAAAAGACCACAAATAGTCCCAGCTCTGAGTCTGAGGGTGAATGGACTCAGGTGAAGCGGAAAAAGAAGGCTGCCAAACAAAAGAGAACTCTTGTAAAAGACCCAGTTTGGCAGATAAAACCCTTCATGACTCCCTACCACAAAAATACCAAGTACTCAGTCTGGGTGCATCTGGAGCTGTATGACCAGATGATGACATCATTTAGCATCACAAAGGACCATAATTCCATGGAGTTTGTCAAGTGGACATTCTCCTCAGAATACTCCAGCTTCTTTACAGGCCTGGAGGATCATAATCATTCAAGATGGTCTACCTTCAAGGCGGCAATCTTGAAACACTACTCCATGCACAGGATCCCTCAGGAGGCCCACAAGGAGGCCTACAACCAGCAGTGCATAGAGTATCAGACCCCTAGAGAGTTTGTGCAAGAACTAAAAGAGGCATTTGCCCAGACCTCTAGACGGGTGCACACAAATAGTAGGGAGTTTATTAATACTTATTTTCATTCCCTCACTAAGTACATCATGACACAACTGGTTAGAGACTTCCATGATCAAAGGACCCTGGATTGGGTAATAGAACAGGCTACCCAGATCTATGAAGTCCAAAAGCCAGTGGAAAACAAACATTCTCCCAAAAATCCCAAATCATCCAACACCCCTGCTGCTTCCAAGGTGGCAGAGGTGAAGAATACCCCCATTTTGGACTTAGAAATGGGGTGGGGGGGGCTAAAAATACTCCTCCCTCTAATAAAACAAATGAGAGGCAGAGGAGACCCTCTTATCAGTCGTAAGCGGGTGGTAGCCAGGCAGGGTATCCCACAAATGTGTCACCTGACTCTGCCACCTACATTAGCCCGAGGTACAAGGGTAATAGACCCATCTTGGGGTATGTATGGACTCCCGGGCACAAGGGGGGGATCCAATCAGGTAAGTACAGCCCCAGGAAACTTTGCTCCAAATTTCACACAAAACGTCCCTACAAACTTCCCTCAGGAAGAAAGAAATATTCCACCCTCCAACTTAAGTTTCTTCTTCAGGTACCCTTGAAATCCCAACTTCCAGAAAAATCCTCCTCTCTCTCCACTTTTGGGATTCTAGACCCCCAAATCAGGGAAAAGGGAGAGCTAGGATGGAGGGCTACCAAGGAAACCCTCAATACCTAAGCAACTCTGCGAGAAGAGACTGCTACCCTTCCCGAGAACCACAAAGGTATGACTCTAGACCCCCATACCAACTCGAGAGGAGGTCCCAACTAGAGTGCCAGGTCCAAAGTCTGATCCAAGACCTGAGTCACATGTTGAGGGCTCAGCAGGACCCTCAACTGAACCTGGCAGCCCAGAACAGCTCAAACCCAGGGTCTGGTACCCTGGAGTAATGACAGGGAGAAAACCCTCACAACCAACAGGTTCCAGAGGAGGAGGCATGGGGTAAGGGAGATGCCAAACCATGGAGGAAACTTCCTTTCTCATCTATGAAAAACCCCTAGAAACCTCTGAACCTGAACCCAAATCTCCTACCCCGAAAAGCTGCAACCTAGAAAACAGAGGGTAAGTGGGAGAAACCAAGGGACAAAGAAAACCCATTTTGAGGAGGAAGTCCACGTCCTCCAGTTTGAAAGGGAAGAATCCCTGCAGGATTCAGAGAAGAAAGTCTTCTCTTTCAATGATGGGGGGATTCCTGAAAAATGGGCCCCAAAAGACCCTAACCTAGACTGGGTAAGTATGGGGACTGACCCAGTACCACCAATTCCTGGACCCCATCCATGTCACCCCGATGACTCTGGAATAAATTAGGAATCCTCCCCCCAAACCGGTTCAAGTGACTGTCTCCAGGAATAGGGGGACAGCAGAGAATCAGGGGAAGAAGGGGATTTGCAGGCCCCACAAATATCAGGGTGACAAATCTTCCTTACAGATTCCAGGACTCCGACACAGAAAATTGCCCAAGATCATACAGTGTCGGAGTTCAAAATAAAGAAATAAACTGCCCAGCTGGCCTAAAATGCTCATTTAATTTGCTCCCTTGAGGAGAGGGAAGGCAGGTTTTATGCCTCCGTCAAGGTACAAGGCCAATGTGTGTTTTCAGCGCTAGTGGATACAGGATCCCAAGCCACACTTCTGTCCAAATAGGCATTTCACCAAATCAATTCAGGAAGGGGGGAGAGTCACCAAATTCCCCTCACACCTCTTCCTGGACAACTCCAAAACTCAGACAGAAATGACATTCCTGTTCAGGGGCCTTCGGATCTGGAGATCAAAATTGGGCGACATAGGTTGAAACACCCGGTCATAATCGTCACTACAGAGGGCACACCTTGTCTCCTAGGGAATGACCGTCTTCAGAGGTTGTCACCCCTGATAGACTGTGTGAACAAGCTCCCCTGGACACAGAAAAACCGGCCAATAAAACTAAAACAAAGCACAAACTATGTAAGTCTAAATGGCACATGCCATATGGTTGAACAGCAGTGTGACCAAATCGAATTCCACTTTAGGAACAATGAAGTCCCCAACATCACTGTAATCTCTGTAGGAGAAAAAACTGGTGATAGGAGCTCTTCTCCATTTTTGAAGATCAACCTTACTCCCAGTTTTAAGTGACATTCCACACTGGAAGGAAATACCCTGAAATGTTATACTGATACACAATTGGAAGAAAACACAAATCCCATGACAGAAAAGGATGAAAAATCAGCTCAAAGTTTAGCTGATATCTAGAGAAAGGGTGTACAGCTGTTGCTGCCCATTCAGGTTAATGAGCGGGGCCAGCCTGTTCTCACCAGAGAATGCCAGAATAATGGAAAAAGCTTCATCAGCGAAGCATTATTCAGAAAACTCCCAAAAGATCAGACCATTCCCACATTTAAGTTGATTGGTAAGTGGGAAATAGGCCTGAAAACTCCAAATTCTAAACATCTCCTGCCTAGCAGGTGCATGCAAAAAATGTCCTTTGGTGATAAAAGCATAGATCATAATTGCTGGGTTGCGAGAGATGTCCTCTCTGCATTTTTACTTAGGCAGTGACATTCTCAATCGATTCACAATTAATTTCAACCTAATTAACTACAAAGTCTGGTTCCAACTGGGGGTAACCCCATGGGCTTTGACAATTCTGAGAAGGCATTTCGTTCAGCTCAATTGCTGCTGTATGTAGTTGAAATTCAAACTGGAGAAGAGGTCACCATCCCAGGACTGGTCTGACAATTCACTCTTCCCGTAAAAATTAAGCGAGGACAGAATCTCCAAAACCAGGACACTTACATAAATTTAAATTATCACCTTGAAAAGCAGGAGTTGTATTTGAACCCAACACCACGAGTTGACCTAGAACACAACACCATTTGAATATTGGTGTATAATATATCGAACGTAGTAGTATCACTCTGCGTGCAGACACCTTTATTGGAATGGTGGTTCATGCCCAACATTTCTCCATTGATTTAGGGAATGAGATTATTAACTCCGGCAACAAATTTAACATCTTTCTGCACAAGGCCATGCCCGACTTGGGTGAAAGGGGAAATCTGATCTATGTAGGTGATGTTCTAATCAAAAGCTCAACTGTGGAGGAACACATAGCTGAAATACACTATGTTCTGACCCAGTTGAAAAAATCCAGAGCAAAACTGTAATTCCAGAAGGCGCAGTGGTGTAAAACCGGCTTGAACTTCCTAGGGCATGAAATCATCCATCAGGGCCTCAGTCCCCAGGTGAAAAATGTGGAAGCAGTACTGAAATAAAAGGACCCTAAAACTCTGCGTGAACTAAGAAGACTTCTTGGACTTACTTATTATAGTAGAAAGTTCACACAGGACTACGCAGAGGTCAGAAAACCCTTGGTCCAGTTAGTAATGGCCGGGGTCAAGTGGGAGGGGGTCCAGAGCAAGCCAAGGCAGTAGAACAACTCAAGAGAAGCCTTTCACAAGCGCCTTGTTTGGCTTACCCCATCAAAAACAGGGAGACAGGGTTCTCAAATACTTGCTTGACAGCAGTATTATACCAGAAGCACGACAAGGTTAATAAAGTCATCTCATATGCGAGTAAGACTTTGTCCTCTGTGGAGGAAAAATTCAATGATTGTGAAAAGGCACTCCTGGCTACGGTGTGGGCATTGAAAACATACCGACCATTCATCCAGGGGAGCACATCATTGTTGAGACTCCTCACCAGGCCTTGCAACATATTCAAAGTGACCGAATTCGGACAGGGAACGTGAGTAACTTCAGAATAACTTCCTGGATTCTGTCCATGCAAGGCTTTCCTGTGGAGGTCAGATATGGGTAAAACAAGAAGAGGCCCCTCATGCAAGGTTTGGCTGACTTGCATGATTGTACTCAAGAAAACTGTCTCGAGGACGAAAGTCTAAAAACCCAAGACTACATACCTGACTTCCCTGCACAAAGTCTGTGAGGAAGACACGTGCCGGGGGATACCCATAGTTTATGTGGATGGGTGCTCCTACCATGTTGATATCAAAGGTGAAAAGGAATTGGTGACTGGCATTGGGAATGCCTTGCTGAATGATGGCCCGGAGCCCTCTGCTGGGTACAAGATCGGTCCCCGAAGTAGTCAAGTGGTGGAGTTGATGGCGGTTCATCAAGCCATCCTCACTGCTGTGCAACACCGATTCCACAAACTAGTCATAATCACTGATTCAGATTATGTCAGGTATGGGTTTGTGGCGCACCTGATAAATTGGAAAGGTTGAGGCATGCTGTGAGAAAACAACAAACCACTCCAGCATGGGAAACTAATACAATCCATTGATGATCTGGTCACCTCTAATGAGATGACCATCTACTGGCAAAAGATAAAAGGTCACTCCAAAGTAGAGGGACCAGACAAAACTGCTTGTTTCCAAGCTGACAGTTGGCCAAAACCAGAGCCATCCACAGGGATCTCTTAGAGATTGAGTGCCTGTTGGGGGAAATCCAGGTCGCTGCTGTCACCAGGTCCAAAACACTGGTCCAAAATGAACTCTCAACTGCCCAGTGGAGTAAGGAAACCCCAGATGCTGATTTGATAATGGCACAAAAAGGGGATCCAATTATTGGGAAATGTTATCAACACATTGAAGACCCTGTGAATTTTCCTCTGAATGAAAGTGATTACATCGGGAAAGAGGATCTCCGGGTGTTGATGAAGTTTTCCAAAATTTTCAGAATCCAAGACGATTTTTTGGTACGGAGATCCATATTTGGATGTGACTAGTGGGTGATACCTACCTCATTCCGAAGCCTGATGTTAAGTCACGCCCATGGCGTGGCCACAGCCGGTCATCAAGGGTTTCATACAACTTTGGAAATCCTGCGAGAGGTTGCATACTGGCCACACATGGTTCAGGACCTCGACCAATACTTGAAGGGGTGTCTTGTGTGTACGCAATTTCAGCTAAGTTCCCTCACACACTGAGCTCCCCTACAGAAAAGGGGGATGACACTGCCTTGGTCAGAATTTAAAGTAGATTTCATTGGGCCTGTGATTCACTCTTCTAGAGGAAACAAGTACATTTTAACAGTGACATGCTTGTTCATCAAGTGGGTGGAATGTCTATAGGCCCCAAATTGAAAGGCAGAAACAACAGCTGCCCAGATGATCAACCACATCTTTTCACTTTTTGGCCTTCCCCAAAGGATTGTGCCAGACCGAGGAAGTCACTTTACCAGCAAGGAGATGACAAAGATGTGGGAGATACTCAGGGTGAAGAGAAAACTCCACATTGCCTACCACCTAGCCTCTAGTAGGGGAGTTGAGAGGTACAATAAAATGATTGTGGGCATCCTAAAGATGTTTGTGGTGGACTCTGGGCCTAGTTGGGACACCCGACTACCGATTGTCCTGATGGCCATCAGGCCTACACCATCTTCTGCAACAAAAAGGTTTCCATTTGAGCTAATGACTGGACGAAAATTTGTACTACCTTAGCATCTGCTCTACAGAACTCAAGAGCAGACCCTGATCAATGCGTCCACAACACATGAATATATTGAGAATTTGCGAAAACACCTTCAGCATGCTTTTGCATACGCTCAACGAAAATCTGTAAAAGTCAGTGGAGGGGATGAAAACCCACTACAATTCAAAGACCACTAAGAAAGAATACCAAGTAGGAGACAGGGTCTACTTGTACAATTTTCAAAGGAACCAGACCAAAGACCGGAAGTTCCTTCCCTCCTGGTGCAGCGCCTTTGAAATTGTGGATAAAATCTCACCTGTCGCCTATAAGATCTGCATCCCAAAAGGAGAGCAAACGGAAGAGAAATGGGTGCTCATCAATCAGTTGAAGAGCTGTCATCACAGGCAGAACTTGCGACTGATTGAAGAACCCAGTGAGGGTAGAGCCCAGGAATCATCCGAAGAGTAATGTAAGGAATTGTAACCCGGGTGAAGAAAATCATACATTTACAGGGAGTAGAACAATTATTCTTATTTTGAGGAGATGATGAAGGATTAAAATGTAAGGAAAAGAAATGTGTTGGTAATGTAAATCTGGTATTTGTCTTTTCTCTTGTTCTTTTGTTGTCCACTTTAACGTCCCTACCCGGGAAAATGGTATTGTATGAAATACTTCTTCTCTCCTTTCTTCTTCTCAGATAAACTAACTCCTTGCCTATACAGGCCGGAGAGGAGCCTCTGAAACGGGAGAGGCCCAGGATAAAATCCTAATGGAAATAAATAAATACGAAGAGAGTGGGGGCAGACCAGTGCACCACTCTATCAGGACCAGGATAAGAGCAGACATGCTCTGTAGGAGAGTCCTAGAATGAATCCAAGAGCAGGCACACTCTAAAGGATATCCCGGGTGTGAACCCAGGCCTCGTGAAAGGGACACCCCACTCTCTGTATAAAGCTATGAAAGAGCTAGGAGGAGGGATTTGTGAGGTGAAATAGCCCCGGATGTCATGAGTAAAAGGCTGGAATCAGTTATGAGGGCTCCCGAAAAAGAAAGGCCTGCCTTGAACAAATGTGGAAATGAGGCCCTGCACTTTCAAAGCAAAAAGGAGTGATTTTGGGCCTCAAAACCTGGAGAGGCATAAAAATGTGAAGTGCCCAGCTAGGAGAAAGACATGATACAAGAGTGGCCAAATTATGAGAGAGCTGAATTAATGTTCTCAGAAATTACTGTCCACAGAACCCTAAATGGGATGTCAGCACTGTGAGCTACAGTTTCAGTGAATCAGATTGCATTTTGGCAGGCGCTTTAAAGAAAATGTGTAATTCCATTTTTCCCTTTAAATTAAAGACATGCTCATGAAAATGTGTGCGAGATTGGTAATATATGAACTGGGATCTGTACATCATTAGCCCATCACAGAGGAAAACAACAATTCACATAATCTACAAGGGGATGTTGAATTGCAGCAGATTGAAGGCTTTTTCACTGCTGAAACTTTACAAAGTAACATTACAATTGTGCCTTTAAAATGACACTCTGAGCATCCAGATGTTCAACTAAAGTCTCTAAATATATAACTATGTTGCCCTTCAGTAACCACTGTGTGTAGGGATCTTCTTTGCAAGGGTTTTACATGTTAGAATTGTGTGCATTTCCAACAGTTTATTTAAAAGTAAAATGCTTTCAGTGGGGGGCAGGCCTAATTTTGGTTTTGTTTCTCTGCTGTGTCTTCAAATGTGAAACTAGATTTCAAAGCCCATTGTCATGGGGATGTAAGCCTGGTTTCCCTTCCCTTCAAGTATGAGTGCTCTACTGTTTTTATGATCCAAACCATTTAGGCTGCAATAAAACTGCCCATAGCTGTCAATTAGCCCTTGAACCTCTTAGCTAATCTAAACATGGGACCCCCTCTTGACATCACAGCCATGAACAGACTCATGCCAAGGGTGGGGGCCATGGTTAAGGAGTGGTTTCACTCCCATTGTGTAAAATGGGAGATATGCTTTTTGTTGCATAAAATTAGTAATATCTGTTGCACCATATTCATGTTAGGACTTCTGAAAAGGTAAAGGGCAGGTGCTTCTGGTCAACCAAAAACTATTTTGGTTGGACCTACACAAACCAAGTTATTTAGGAAACCATCATAGGGCACTCATGGTGTGGTTGACAGATAGGAAAATTGGAGAAACCCTACAAAATATGATTCATTTTCCATCCACCGAGTGCCAATATTTTTCACAGATATAGTTTGGAAGTAAACAAGGGAAAACCGTTGTTCTGCAATGGAATAACCCACAAACTTCCAGGTAGGGTCATTTGATTCACCGGAAAATATAGAGTCCACAAATGCTGTCATATCTGTTAAAATATGAAGAGTAAGGGCATTTGTCACACAGTGAGATTTCTATGTCCCCATGCCAGACCAAGCCCTCCTGTCCAAGTGAGATGATGCATAGGTATCCTCCTCTGGTTTCCCTAAACACTCCCACATTTGTTGGACCTATCAGCCCACAGATGGGAGTAAACTGTTGAACAGTTCCCAATCCATTCTGCGAGAACTGTAACACATTAGTGATGTCACTTACCTTATAAATAATTCACTCCACCTGAAATCCGGTCTTGGTACTAAATCCTGAAGTGTGCAGCTGCCAAAATCTGAAACCATCCCAGCAGAGAGAGCCCTAAATCTTGCAGAGGAATTAGGAGGTTTAGTAGCTACTTTATTTGTCTGTGCCTTGAAGTCATTTTCCCCATTGAAGAATCTTTCATTTGTTTGTACATTTAAGTCATTTTCCCATTGAAGAATCTATTGTTTGCCTGTGTATGTCAGTCATTTCCTATTTAAGAATCCCCAGTTGCCTGTGCAGATCCTTAGTATATTTTTTACCAGTAAATCAATAATTTCCCCAGTTATTTCACAGGATTTGTTTGGTGGAAATCCACCCCTCTTCCCAGTGTATTGTGAATAGTTATAGTCATTAAAGTGTTGCCCAAAAGAATCAACCCATTGTGAGCTGAAAAACGAATTTCCATCTGCAACTGTATTTTCTCCCCGCTCCATCCTAATCCTGAAACCGATTTTCCTTTTGTGAGCTATTTGCCCATAGCCTACCTGTTATTTACCTGTCATTTTAACTAAAAAAAAAAACGATTTTCCTATTGTGAGTTCCTCATTGACCAGAGCTTGCTTGCTATTTGCAGCCTCAGTAAAAATGAATTACATTTGCATTTTCTTTTCCATTGAAAGTGTGCTTAAAATCCTAAAAAACGTTTTTCCTATTCTGTTCCTCTTTCCCTTTTGGGTTGTCAAAACGAATTTCCACTTGCATTCCCTTTCCATTGCCCACGTGTCGTATCTCGTAAAAGTGATTTTCCTACTCTGTTTCTATTTCCTCGTGTGTGCTGACAAGTATTCTCTGGAGCCCTGCCTGTCTCCTAAGTGTAAGCAGTACAAATCCCCTTCTGGTCTGTCCCAATCAGCCTAAATCATTAAAAAAACATTTTTTATTTGTGCTCTCATACGAAATGTCCCCCTTCTTTGCTGCTTCCCCATTTTGTGTCTGTGGGCACCACCCCAAAACTGATTTGTCCCCTCTATTCCTACTCCCTGCCACTACCTTCCATTTAAAGGAATAAAGTATAATTGATGTTTAGGGGTGTAGTGTCGCGGGTATTTCTGCAGCTGGCTTCCGGATCTGCCATACACATGCCCTCATGTCTCACCTTGTGCAGGATGCTTTTAACCCTTCCCTCCCATGGTGTGATCTGTTCTGGGGCCACATTGTCTCCACCTATGGCCACTGTGTCCCTGCAGTGCAGCACCCTGCTTCTCAGGTTTTTCGATCGCTTCCTTATTTGGTCGTTGTCCCATGGGTGGTTTCCAATGGCGGCTACCTTGTCCCTTATTCCGGACCATATGGCAGTCTTGCGCTGGGGTGACATCTTTCTGTGATGTGTCCCATATAGCGCCTCTGCATTAGCCACCACCTCCTCGGCCAGTACAGAGAGCTCCTGCTCACCGAATTTTGGCTTTCTTACCTGGATTTCTGGCACTTTCCCTTTGTCAGAGGACATGTGTTTGTCGTGTGTTAGGCTTGGATGGCAATCCCTTAATGATGATTTTAAGTGGATTGCGTTTTAAAAATTGGCTGCTGCGTGCTTCCCTTTCCTGCGATGACGAATTACCGGCGGTAGTAATTCTGCCAGCAGATTTTCTGCTACATGACTGGGTGGTAACAGTAATTCTGCTGATAACTGGTGAATTTTCCTGTTTTTAGCAGTATTACCATTACCGGCAATAGTGTGGGCATGCACCCACCATGTTTTAAAGCGGCAGTGATTCCGCTGCGCACCACAGCGGTAACAGTAATTCCGCTGAGGAGGAATTACCATTGATTCTGGGCCAGACTCATAATGAGGATGTTTTGTACCAATAAAAGATGCTGGAATTTTAAAGAGTAGCAGGGGGAAGTGTGCTGTTATTTATCATGATTCTGTTTTGGTTTGTGTTAGTGGTGTTATTTTCTTTGTTCTTATGATAAAGGAGGGATGTTATAACGTGACATGTCATATGCACATAATGATTATTGATGATTCATCAACATCTCCGGGCACTGTGAATAAAGAGACCAGGTCCTCCCAGGTGGTGAGTGTTCCCAGCATGAGAGGGCACGATCATTGTCAGTGTGCACTTATTCCTAGGAACACACTTTGGCGGGCTCCCTCACCACACAGGACGACTCCCTTAGATACAACACTAGGTGCAGCAATGTTTAAAGTATAGCGATTCCATGCTCTGGTTTCCCTGAATGATTTACCAAGTACCTTGCGCAGAGCCATCAAGTTTCCCATGGCCATGCATGCGAAGGGCATCCAGTCCTGTTTTTGCTTGTAATTCTAGGACTTGTAGTTTTGACTACATTTTAAATGAGAAAGAAAAACTCCAAGTCCCAGAATCCAGAGAGCAAAAACAGGAGTGAATGGCCTACTCACGCAACGTCCTGGGAAACCTGAGAGCTCTGCTTGCGGTATTTGTTTAACCAAAATCCAGCTGCTTTGATGTAAACTGAGTGCTTGGTTTGTAATTTCAGTCATGTAGAAAGGCAGCAATTTGTTCATACTATTAAGTAGGAGTTTGAGTGTTTTTCCCCAGTTATCTAGATAAAAAACACTGGTAGCCACGTCTAGGACAAAGGGTGACGGTAAAGCAGGAGGATGTGTTTTGGGGTGGGGAGGAACAGGAAGAGGGTGGACATTTTCGTAGGGATTATCATGGCCATAGGCAGTCAATGGATGGGTCAATAACCAAACAACACCTACCAGCCTTGCGTCTCTCCACACATGCCATTTCACCTTAGCTGGATTTTAAATTCTCTTATGCAATCGTTTTGGCTTATAAGCACCACCTAGTAGGCACAATTAAAAAGGATGGCCAGTTTCAAAGGGTGACTTAAATCAGAGGCAGGAGACAGTCTATCCTCACCTGTTCTTGACACTGCTATAGGATTATAGGACATTTAGTCCACATACTTTCAATGAGTGACTATTGCGTTCTTGCTGCTACTGTACAAATAAAGAGGAAGATGGATATATAATAAGAGCCTCGAAGGCCTGCTTTGAAATGGACTCAGAATGACAGCTGCTTTCAGAAGAGAAGGGAGTGCAGTTTGATTGGGCAGCCATTTCGTTGCATCTGTAGAGATTCGAAATTGTCAAAAGCAGCACACACCTGAAGTCTCCGTTCCGATGATCATGTGGTCCGGGCGTTCCATTGCTGAACTATGTTTCGAAACAGTTGTTTACATATGACAAGAGTGCTGGCACACAATGAGCCACTGATGTAGGAAAATGATGCGGTGTATGCTCGCTGTCTGTCATTTGCTGGAATTGTTGTGCTGTCTCGTAAAACACGGGTTTTCGTTGCCCATTCTGATAATGTGCCGTGCATGCATTAAACAGAAAAAAGCACGATTTGGAATAAATCCTTTGAGTTTACAATTGTTTTCCCAGTTGATAACCTCAAGACATCTATAAGTTGGGAAATGAATAGGATTTTAGGGGAAGCTACCCAAATGCATGCAGGAAATGAGCAAACCGAGGAATATATTACATTTAATGATGTGACTATGATTTCGGCTTCAAATCCTTTGGATGTCATTATGACGGTCTGTGGAGGAAAATTATGGGCTGAAGTATTTCCATCCGAGTAAAAATGTATGCTAATTTCCATAATAAAAAAGGCTGCTTTTCTGAAACTGCTTCAATTATTTTGTCCCCTGGGTTTGTATGTAAGCATGTGATATTTTGTATCCACTTAATAATGCCTCCTTCCCTTCTCAGTTTCTACTCATGCCTTAACTATTCCTGTTCATTTGACACTTTATCAGCTCGTGCCTCTGCTATCATATTTTCTGAAACCTGCCCGAGGCCCTTTATCCGTAAATGTGTTTCTCTTCATTCTAGCACCTCCTATTCATTCTCGTGCAACTTTACGGAAGGTTTGCTCAAGTACAGATGTGATTTGTGCAAATGCAACACTTAATTGCGCTCAAATGGAATACATTTGCGCCCTGATTTACACAAATGTTTTCGATGAGACTTTCCCATGTTAAAACATTTTTGTAAATCAGGCCCTTGGTCTCATGGACAAGGAAATGTTTTTTGCAATCAGAGCGCAAGAGGCATCTCTTGCTTGAAAAGTATCTTGTGCAATGGTGATTCTAAACAATAATGATAAAACATGTTTATCTAGCCCTTAATGCCAAATCGCTCTTACTTTTAAGAGATGTTTACAATATAAGTTAGTGTGAATCTTTAAATGAGACTCGATGTAAGGTCCAAAAGGCAGAGTTGAGCTGACAACATTTCGACTTGTACCTTGCAGATTTAACAAAGATGCCTGAGCAAAATGATTAACTTGCTGAGCTATGTTCCATGCTGTTTCAAACAATCGCATACTACTAATCCGCAGTTTGCTGTAGCTCATTTTTGCGCTAAAATTAATCATGTTTCACAAAAAAGGAGCAAATCCCTGTGAGTATGCCTTTGACAAGGAACTTTCACATGAGAATGTGAAAACTGACTAACACATTATCAGTGGAAGTGATTTCAGACAGCTAGTGAAGTGATCTCATGATGACTAATACATTATCAGTGGAAGTGATTTCAGACAGCGAGTGAAGTGAACTCATGACGACTAATACATGATAAGTGGATGTAATGCCAGTCTGTGAGGGAAGTGAACTCATGATGACTAATACATTATCAGTGGAAGTGATATCAGACAGCGAGGGAAGTGAACTCATGATGACTAATACATGATAAGTGGAAGTAATGCCAGACTGTGAGGGAAGTGAACTCATGATGACTAATACATCATCAGTGGAAGTTATATCAGATAGCGGGGGAAGTGAACACATGATGAAAAATACATCATCAGTGGAAGTGAACACATGATGACTAATACACCATCAGTGCAAGTGCTGTCAGACAGTGAAGGAAGTGAACACATGATGACTAATACATCATCAGTGGAAGTGATATCAGACAGCGAGGGAAGTGAACACATGAAGACTAATACATGATAAGTGGAAGTAATGCCAGACTGTGAGGGAAGTGAAATCATGATGACTAATACATCATCAGTGGAAGTGATATCAGACAGCGGCGGAAGTGACCGCATGATGACAAATACATCATCAGTGGAAGTGAACGCATGATGACTAATACATCATCAGTGTAAGAGACAGTGAGGGAAGTGAATACATGATGACTAATAAATCATCAGTGCAAGTGCTGTCAGACAGTGAGGGAAGTGAATACATGATGACTAATACATCATCAGTGCAAGTGCTGTCATACAGGGAGGGAAGTGAAATCATGATGACTAATACATCATCAGTGGAAGTGATGTAAGTGGAAGACTTCGTGAACAACTGTTTTTGCCCTTACTCTACGAGTTCCAAACCTGACTTTCTTTTTGTTGAAATGGAATAAAATGTACACTATTCTTGTTTCGTTCAATTCATTGAATGATTTACATATGCCATAACGTTGTGTCTCTTCGTGGCAGCATAGTTGCAAAGTAATCAATACTTAGGGGTGATTCATTCCGTTAATAAATTGGATTCAATAACTGCAACTCATTTCTGGTGGGAACTCCTCTTTTGGTGTTATCCAAATCTGATTTATGGCAGGTTTGAAGGGGGGCACATTGTGGGCTCGCCAGAAAAACAATTGCTGCACCTCAAGAGAGTCCCGAACCTGTTGCCAGGCTTTTTCTCAGAATTAAAAAATTTGTGCATTCAACATTGGTGCTGACCTCTTTGAACTGACTGCTGGTGAAACAGAAGATTGTGTTCAACTCAATATCCCTTGTTCATAAGGTCCTTCATGGCAACAGAAATTGCATTCTGACACACAGACTGTGGGTTTGTCATCCGAGCCAAGTCCTAAGAACTTTACTTTACTTTATTGCATTTGTACTGCGCAGCAATGAAACCGTGGGCATGATGGCGCGGACAAGACTAGACAACAAAAAACATATATGCGCAGATAAAGCTGGGGGAGAGAACCAAAAATTCAGCTGGGCTTTATTCAAAGAGCCATGTTTTTAGCTTTCTTTTGAAGGCTTCGAGAGTAGGTTCCAATCTAAGGTCCAGGGGAAGGCGATTCCAGGCGATAGGGGCTGCTGTGGCAAATGCACCCCTTTCAACTTTCAAGGATTTGCTTTTAGGAATTAAGAGCATATTAGTATCCTGGGACCTAAGAACACGAGGAGAACACTTAGGCAGAATAAGTTTGTTGATGTAACGGGGCAAATGCCCAGAAGGCTCTTAAATGTTAATAGCATAAGGCGATACTGGATTCTAGCCTCTACATGTAGCCAGTGTAAAGCTCTTCTTGCTGGTGTAACATGGTCCTGCCTAAAAAGGCCTGTAACCACCCTCACAGCACCATTTTGGATAACTTGCAGTCGATTAAGCTCCCTTTTGCTGATACCAGTCAGCAAGCTGCAGCAGTAATCCATTTGTGCGCCTACTCTTGATGACACGCAACATGCACAGTGCTAGAATGGGCGGCACTTGCATTTCTCTTACCTCTGCACGACACATTTTAAACTATACAGAAAGTGCTCATGGCCTGGCATTTGGGTAATACATTTCACTCAAAAGTGCTATGATGTGTGATACGTGCATTCAACATAACCGACCAAACCAAATCAAATCTCGTACAAAATTGCACTTGCATTGGTGTACATTTTTTGTAATATCATCCCAGCTTCCTAAGGCCATCAGACATTACCTCACGCCCACCATTCCCTCATCACAGTCCTTACTAAATGAAGGGTTCTTGCCTTCCAAAACTGAAACCCACGAAGTTGTCAAAAATGTTTAGTGTTTCATCCTACTCCATGAGTGGAGCAAAAATGCCCGCCCCTCTGCCTGGTTTGTTCTGTTTTCAGTCCTAGTTGCATGCATAAGAAAGGTAAGAAGGGGTCAGAGGGAGTTGGGATGTTGCACTTTTCAAACCCTTTACTCCACCTTCCCCACCTTCCCTTTACCCATGGCTATGCTGTTGCTGGGTTTGGAGTCTTTCCTGTCCCCTGATCCCTATGCAGGCTGCGTTGTTGCATGCCTTACAAAGGGCACATGCTAAAGTTTGCAGTGCATGTTGTACCGCCATTGTGGATTTTAATATGTAAGCATTCTTGCCCCTTGGGTTTGTACTGTTGCGGATAATACGTGGGCTGCAAATTGCAAAAACAGGATTGCGGCCTATAGCATGACCACAGAATCATCGGTTATCCTGGGATGTTGTTGCAAATCTGGATTTAAATCAGGCACAGTGTGTATGGATCACGTGCTCAAGGATCCTGCTTTGAAATTGAAATGGACTCTGAATGCATTTGCCCATAGGTTCTAGCTGCAGTCAAAAAACACAGCACATAAGTTGCAGACATATTTCTTTCCCTATCAAAAAAGGAAACATCACTTAACTGATAAGGATTGTTCCTCTTCACAGACAGCAATCATCTTGTCTCAGGTGAAGCAAATCACTTTCATGACTGCTGCACAGGAATAATGGGATAAATCGTTCAGGCTTAAAAGTTTGTTTCTGTAGTGTACAGAATATAGTCTGCACCCCAATTCAAATGGGGATGCAAGGTAAGCATAATGACCTCCTTCTGGCCAATGGGAGAGACTGACCGTCTAATTCGTGAGGCTTTCAGGTGCTTGCACTTGAATTAGTTCCTGCTGAGTGTGCAAATGACTGGGTAAACCTCCTCATAGAAGTGTTATGGTAGGCCACATACATCTGAGAGCAAGGTGTGCCTTGTGCAGCAAGGAAATACTGACAGCATTCAGAAACAATGACTTTGCCAGCTGTTAAGAATGAGACCACTCACCGTTTTTTTTTGTTTTTAGCAAAGTCATTGAGAAATTAATATTCCCAAGACTATTCTTTTTCATTACCAATTTTTTGAAGTAGCGTGGGCCCCATTAGAAGCTCTGTGTCAGCAGCAATGACACGGGTAAACAAATAGCTTAACAAGTAGAACTTGGGACCACCATTGGCAAGGTGGACTGATCCAGTCCACAATTCAAAAGAAAAAAAAAGAGCATGAAATCGAGTGAACATGCAATGTTTAAGTTCCTCATTGCTCCAAAAACAGGCTTCTCTGTGTCTAATGCATGATATCATATTGTATTACATGCTCGTACTGTGGTATGTCAGGGTTTTTCTTTTTGTTGACCCATAATCTGGTAACGGGTCTCTACCTATGTGGACAGTTGCTTGGTTTAGCATGATCGTAGGTTCAAGGGTGCACCCCTTCCTCTCATTTCAGAATTCCAGCAAATAATGTTAAACTTTGTTTTTGAGCACCATTATTTTGGCAAATAAGCACAGGCTCTTAACCCTGCACCAAGGCTTGGTCAAACCAGCAGAACATCAGATGCTGTCAGATGAGGGAAGCTAATCAGGGTCAAGCCAGGTTAGGACTTGGATGGGAGACAGCCTCAAAAGAAGAAGCTTCCTGCCTATTGAGCGATTACCCCTTCCATCCTCAATCATTACAGCTATGTGTGTGGTACCACTGTGTGAAAAATATTAAGCATTCCCAAGCAGAGCCTTCTATGACATGTGGATGTGTTACACTTTGATAATGCAACCCTCTCGTTCCTTCTGGAGCTTACAATTACCCTCATAGTTTCGGTGGTCAGCACAAGGGGATGCATGTTTTCTTTATTAACAATGTCTAATTAAAAAAAAGAAAACTCCATGGCAATCCTTATTTCATGTATTCTCATGAATTGAGAATGGTCTTCCTTCCTGGGTATAGTGTTTTCTATTGATCATACAAATCATACTGATTGTACAGAACTAATTGCTCTGGGAAACGAATATGGAAATGTGCAGACTCGGATTCTGTTGGCACAGGAAGAAAAGAACCAGAAGATAGGCCCCCAATTCTGAAATCACCTCCCAATCAACACGAGACTCACCCCCTCACTTCGACATTTCACGAAGGAAATCAAGAACCTCCTCTTCAATGAATGACTCCTCCCTAACACTTAGGTCCAAGCATTCTCCTCCCCCCACCTAACCTGAGACTGGCTGATCTGCTCACCCTGATTCCTCCCCTGGTTGCTTGTTGATCCCTTACTGCCAAATTGTCCGACCTCCTCCTCACTCATTTTTAGCTCCCAGCCCCTTTCTATCTCTGCTTCCCTGACCTTGTAGTTCTCCAAATGACTTGTAAAGCACTCGGTTGCTTCTCAAAGCTATGTCCATGCTCAGTAAATATCATAATTCTAACAATAATCAAAGGTGCCATGCTTGGAGGTGGTTGTTACTCCTACAATAGATATTGTTAGGGAGAATTCTCTGTTTAGGCTGAATTTCCTAACCTAGTGAGTCCCCCACCAGCTTTGCTGGATTTCGGGAGTTTGTTTTTTTCCATCATGCCAAGAGTGAGACTCTTTTCCTCCCACTCTTGGACATGTATGTGTGTAATTCCTTTGAATGTCAATGTGTTCTATGGGCTAAGGGGTCTTTTACTCCATAGGGTCTCATATGTTTTTTTATGTGTTACACCGCACCCTATGTGCCGTAGCACTGGGGCGTCCTAGCGGACCTCCACCATAGACTCCATACCCGGGGACTGACTACTGTCTCCCCGGGCATGTAAAGTCACCATTGGCTTTACTAGACCTAAATTTACTAACAGAACTAGTACAAACCATCTTATTGTGGACATACTAGTAGGGGTAATTCGATTACTCCTGGATCTGTTACTCGAGGGGGCACTGTCCGTCCCCCCTCGTCGAGTTTTGGCTGGTGGCAGTGGAAAATACTTGTTATGTTCGACCCCGAACCTAACCCTATGGGATTCGTCCCATTGTTGGAGATTGATACTTTTCCTCGTTAATCTCTAACGTACCACCGGTCTACTTATCGTAAATAAGTTTATCGGATGGTATTTTCTGCCAGAACTCGGTTTTTAAAAATGGCGTCTGTGTTCGTCTCTGTGACTCCTAAACCAAAGGTTGAGCCCTTTGTTCCACTTTTGGCGGGCTCTGTACAGAGACCCTCCAAAGTGGTGCCATTCTGTCTGGGTTACCACAGGGGTGTGGGAGGGGGTTTAGGCACCCTGGACCGAGTTGCCTTGCCAACTCCAGTCACACTCTGGAGTGATTGGCCCAAGTGGTGAGCCTTCCCGCTCACCACTTAGCATGTGTTGATTGACAGCTAGGCTGAATGAATGGGGGTTTTCTGCATAAAAGCAGGGCTTTTGGGACTGGATCTTCAGAAGTCGCCACAGGACCTAAGAATCCGACGAGGGTAACGCTGAGCCGACCTGCAACGACGACACCTCCGGTGGAGCCCTGCTGAGCCGACTCACCACTTCCCGACGACAGAGGAGATCTCCCTGCCGGAGAGTCTCTTCCCCTGAATGGAGGGTCCCCTCGGCAACCGGATAGCCACTACCCCTGTACCGCGACCAAAAGGTGGTGCCTTGTGACGGAGCACTCCGCGGCTGGTCTCTTCCCTGGTGGTGCACCGGACTTCACTTTTCTTCGACGATGAGAACATCTCTACTCTTGGCAAAGACCCGACGTGCATCCACCACCAGGAACAACTGCCTCCGCCGGAGCTGCCCTCCACAACAAGGTACCGTGTCCGCCTGGCTTCCCTTTCGATCGGTTCGAGTGAGGTGTCTTAATCCTCTCCTTTCCGTTGGGTCGCCTCCAAGCTTTTCTCATTTATTGTTCTGAACTGGTTCAATCTGCCGATAACAATTTGCTACAAAGACTTGAATGCATCTCCACTAGAGACTTTTTGGGTCATATCGCCTTGCCTCTCTCCGAGTGGGCCTGGCCTCTGAACTTTATGATCTATTGTGGTTCTTGCCTTCTTACCGTACATTTTACCCGTGAAGTATTGAACTGTGTTGATTTCGTAACCTGCCTATCTTTTTCTCTCCCGTCCTAACTAATATTAGAGTGCCATCTAGGTTGAGGTATACACCTCTGTCTGTAAATAAGTGGTGCCGGTAGAACCGAGACTTGTCGAAATATTGCTAGGGGGATTGATCGTTTCTTCTTCGTAGAGTAATTGTGTTTGATTTGTTTACCGTGAAAGTGCCATAGTGTTTTTAATAGACGTTTCGTTATAAATAAATACCTTAATATCTTTACACTAAGCCTCGTTGCGTGTTTGCTTGTCTTGCTGGGAAGAATTGCCCTATTTTGTATACTCCACATACTGCTCAACTCTTCTTGAGGGAAGTCTGACTGCTCAGCCACAGCTACCAAGTGAATCTGTGTGGTACAGACTGCTACTAAGTGGGTTCACCGCCAAACACCTGTAGTCCTAAATCTTTTGCAGTGGTCCCAGAGGGAACTGCACAGGTTTCCGCCTAACAGATATCAAGATCAGTACAGGATAAGACCCCAATTATAGGTTCTCTTTATTCCTGTAGTGGTCTGTATGATCTGCACTGGGTAAGTATGCTGTGGGTACCCATGGCACATCAAGAGCTGGAGTGTGTAGCAACAACTCTATAATGCCAGAGGTGATGGTCAGGTGTAAAGGGGCATTTCTCTTATGTGCGAACACAATTATTCTTCCCTCTAAGGGTTAGACTATGGAATGGGTTAAGATCCAACCAATATGTTCCAGGTAAAGATATTATGTCCTATGTCACGGTTTGGCATGCACTAAAGACGGGTGTTGTGCTCTGTTGGAATAGAAGCTGGGGCACAAATATGGTATTTGTTGTGAATGTAAGTGGTTTCAACCCAGCACTCCACCTAAGTCAATGCCTAGCGTGTGATGCCCAGCTGGAATCCTTAATTATATATGTTTATGTCTAAAGTTCTTTTATTTCTGAATGATGTACTCTTATATCATGCCCTTCTCTTTGAATCCCCCCGGTCTCACTGAACCAAGAAGTAGGTTGTTTTGCAAAGTTAAAAGATTTATTTTATGGATTTGAACAACTATTTATCACACTTTTATGAATTTGAACAATATCTAGATATCACACTATTAATATTTATACAATGATCAGTGTTGGGTAATATTACAATCAACAATATCTTTAATCAGTAGGAGTATGGATGAGAAGAATAATGTATCATAGAATAAAACTTGGTGTGGGTTCAGTCAAATGCAATGATAGGAAATTAATGCAGCACAGAAATAAAACTTGATATGAATTAAATCAAATGCAATGTAATCACTCTTTCCCCCTGATACTACTCAATCCCCCCTAATATGCAATATAGAGATGGAAGGAGAGAAAACAGGTTTCAGGAATAAACACTCTACAAATGCAGTTTCAATCCCAATTCCCCCAGCAAGTTTAGAGAGAAACAGGAATGATTTCAAAACAGGTCAATTGCTTTTGAATGTGATTTTAAATGAAAGGGGAAAATGCTAAAATTGGATTTAATTTTCTAAATTGGATTCAAATCTAGTGGGAGCCGCTTTGGAGAGTTCCACGTAGACACTAGCAATGAGGATTGAATGACTAGCAGATAGGTAACTGAATTCAGAGGTTGAGTGTAAGAAATAGCTATTTTACATGTGTTGAAATTGAGCCAAATGCAGATTTGCAGCAAACCTTTCAGCGCGTGAGAAACGCGATGACAGAAAAACTATAAGGAATGCGGTATTAGGTTTGTTTGAAAGCTGATGATGTTAGCCTCAATTTGACACTTACATTTCGTTTCTAGCATGTACGGTTCAGAAGTTACAGAGGGTTTAGTCGAGGTCGATTTTTTCAGAAAGAGTCAAGGTTTTCAAATGAAAGATGCGCTTTTGAATATTACAAACAATAATTTTCTTGGCACTAACGAGGCTATGAAGATGCAAGATACCCAACGGTACAGCCACCAGAACAGGCCGCCTCCGCTCTGACTTTTGCCCGCCAAGACATTAATCTTTCTTCAGTAATATATTAGCGCAAAGATGAATTTATCACTACAATTAACAAAGGACTATATGGATGAGGGAAAAATTCAAGAAAAACAAAAGAGATTCTACAATGCAGTTCTGGATATGTTGGAATGGGTTGGATAGGATTACTTAAGGATAAGAGATTGGCTATGTACAATTCTGTGCTAAATACTCACAACTATGGTTTTGGAATAGGCCCGTCAGGATCTGGTCAAAGGTTTTGGACTGGAATTCTGCTAGCCCACCAGACAGGATTCAGGCACCCGGTTCTGCACTCAGCATGGCACTCTGGTCTCTGCAAGGCAGTCTGCACTGGATCTGATGGGTTGGATCTGGAGTTTACAGCTATCTGTTTCAGCTCTGCTCTACCGGTTTGGATCTCTGGGTTCTGGCAAGAGTTCTTGGCAAGAAGCAGAAAACAGCACAGCCAGGCTGTTCAATTTTTGATGTGCCCCTTGGAAGTCTGGGGTTAAAAACAGGTTGTCAGAATTTAAAGGCCAGCTGAGAAGGGTTCAGCTTTGGAATTGGGACTTCTGCTTTCAGAGTTCTGGAGTCTTGGTTCTGGGTTCTCCTGCAGAGCGCTTCGCCAGTAAATCAGTTGATGGGTGAATGTCTGTGTGTCCCTAGGTCCTAAAACAGTCCCTATTTATGTATTTCCCAAAGGGGTGGATAGGCTGATTATACTAAGCCCACCCTCTAGGAATCCGATTGGTCAGAGTATTCCCCCTCTCCTGATTTGAGAAGGAAACCTAGTGTCATAGTGATGCTGCAATTTACAATCCAGGGAAAAACCTCCCCTTTGTTCCTACACAGAACATCTATTTTTCATAGAAAGCATATCTACAATATCACCAACTTGCTAATAATACATATTCACATCACATATTTAATAAAGCACATATCCGTCCGAGTCCCATCTTCTTGAGAGTTTCGGTTCAAAAGTGACAGTTATTCGCGCTTTTGGTTGGTTACCCAGTGTCAGATCTGTACAAATTTTTCCACATACATGCGCATGATATCTGGGCATAATCCTCTAAACTTTCATATTCCTTGCATGATCACAATTGCTATAATATCAACATTTTAGTAGTCCGGTCTCTGAATATCGCACAGGGTTCAGAGTAGTTTCAAACTGCCAGCAGCATTTTCATATTCACAACCTATAAAATACAGTTTTTTCCAAATTGTTCACAGTTTTCAATGAGTCTTTTTCCAAAAAGATATTCCTTGAAGTTTCAGATACACATATCAGTCTAGCTCCGACCTCCAAGGTTTGGCTGGGCCAAGAGCAACCTGAGCCTCTCTTCCTTAGCAGTTGCTTTCTGTTGACGCCCGAATTTGCCTTTCCTTTCAGTCAAGGGAGTCTTTTGTCTCCACTCAGAGCAACAGGCCAAAATCTCCTCCCACTTCCATTAACAACTCAATGCCAGTTCCTGAGCAGAGAACAGGAGGAAGATTCCTTTGTTTGGGAGCAGCTGTGGAATGTCTTTGAAGTCCAGTGTGGCTGACATTAGTCCACTTTAAAACACTGTTTAAAAATGTGCTTTTCTAAAATGTTCTACAAATATACACACAAATCTCTTCATTCCAGTCTTTTTAAAACATAGAAATTGAATTGTAGCAACCCATATTGCTTTTGCTTCCAAGTCTCTTCTTTTCCACAATTTGATTTTAAGGCACAAGTTTTAAACCGACAGCATAAGTAATTAGAGCTTCTGACACAGGCCAGCGGTGGTACTGCTCGCATATCTGACATATTTTTCCAAGGCAAGCACCTTTTGAATGTGGATTTTTTATAATGAAAGGATTTTCTCCTGACATTGTGCTTTTGGGGATTCCTTAAATAAGGTGATGGTGAACACCCCACAAGGATGTTGGATCTTCTCTGCTGTTTGGGAGCCATGATTTTGCACTTTCAACAGCCAGGGAAAAACGGATTTTAAACACATCTGGATTTTCCTGGGAATGCAGCACTGCCTTTTCAAGCAGTTCTATTTCACTCTGTGGGCAGCCCAATGATAGGTTTTGGCAGTGTGGTCTCCTGTTTTACCACTGACATAGGCAAAAATAGATTTGGCAGCCTATTTTTCAGGTTTCCCTGCGCACTTCTCACAGATTTTTAGCGCACATAAGACTTTTTGGCATCCATACTGATGTTTTCGATGAAAGCAGCACACAGTGATGTTCCAGGCCAGAGCCAGTGGGTCAGAACCTCCCACATGAATGAGCAAGATACCATTTCAGCATGAAGAATGTATCAGACAGCTCCTTCGTAGTGATTCATTTTCTAACAGGCATTTTCTAACAAGGTGATGGAACTTGTTTTGCAAGAAATCAGTTTCCCGGTGATGATTCATCTCCAGTCGCACCCACTGACAATCTATTGATCAGTCACATTCTGGTCGTCCTATGAAGCTTGCTAAATTTAACACTGTTTCTTTCAGCAGGCCTTCTGGAGGGAAAACAATAACAATGGATCCTCACGTAGTCGGGACTGAATGTCAGCTCTTGTAGACAAATGGGGCAGTAGGGATTGGGTTCTAGAAACTGAATGCTCCTGTGCTGAGTTCTGTCTAGCCGTAATTCTTTCTCTGGTATTTCTTTGCAAGATCACAGGGAGGAAGGGGCAAACCCAATGCCCCTTGTGGAAGTTTCGTACAAAAAGGTCCTGGTTACCTTGCAGGAAGTTTATGATATATTCGACCCTTGTAAATAAAAGGATCTCACGCAGGTTGCTGTGTCTTCACATGTGGTTTTTATTGTCCCAAATGTGGACATATGATAAAAGAAAAGTGGTCAGTCGACACGTGTTTCAACCCCAATGGGTCTTTATCAAGCCAAAAGTAGTATGTCTGGGGAAGTTGGCCCATGTTGTTCTGGCTGCTGGTTGGCAATATTTCTGGTCATTCTTGCAGAATCCCTAAGGCTGTTTTTGCCGATTTAGGTGTGGGTCACTCTTCTGTAGGTTACACAGCCTTAGGGATTCTGCAAGATTGACCAGAAATATTGCAAACCGGCAGCCAGAACAACATAGGACAAATTCCCACAGACATACTATTTTTGCCTTGATAAAGACCCATTGTGGTTGAAACACGTGTCGGCTGACCACTTTTCCTTTACCATATGTCCACATTTGGGTCAATAAAAACCACTTGTAGACAAATGGGTTGACAAGATGTATGTCCTCCAGATATTCTGAATGCTTGGGTTTCTTCTACGGTGAAAGTATGGACAAATCCCAAAGGGGGTTACCCCACTCTGTATCACTCCTTCATGGAGTACATTGTCATGATAAATGGAACCAACAACCATTTTACTAAAGCAAACTGATGCCAAAATATTGCACTGCTTCTTTTAAATGTGGTGCATATGATTCAACTGTATGGACAAATATTACACCAGAAAAGAATGAGAGATGTGGAGATACCTCAAAAACAGTTTGAGGTTTCACACCTTCACCAGAAACATGTATGCAACCCAGTCCAAAAGGAATGGGTTAATCAACTTTAAATTCAACCACAGAAAATTAAGAAAGCTCCTTGAATCCAAAAGTACCAAGGCCCAACTTCGCAACTTGGCTAAAAAGGAAATTAATGGCCCGTGTTCCAAAAATATTAACAGCAGACAATATGCAAAGGATTAAACATGATAGTATCTAAGGAAACAAGAACATTGCTATGTTTTCAAAAGATGCACAGTTCTGACAGTTATGCCATATTGTGTAATGTTTTCAATGGCTTCACTGTTTCAAAGACAGTTCCTTGTAAATTGTGGTTATTTAACTACTGTCAGACTAGGGAACAAAGCCATAATGACACATTCAAGCAGTTCAAATTAATATATTCCCTATGCACATAATTGAAAAGACATATTTTCTGTGGTTTGGAAAAGCTGTGCATTTAGTTCTGTCCTACAGTATTTTTACTCCAAGTGTGCAAAGGCTATCATGGAATAGTTTGTCATACCTTACTTATCACTGGTGAAACATCTGATGGGTGAAAGGTAGAGTTTTTTTCAAGCCGAGTATGTTGTGATTGTTTTTCATGACATTTTTTGAATACATATCTCTTCGTCATTCTAAGAGGTTTAGGTCAGCAGCCATCCATCTCCAGACTTACTTCCCACAGGTGGGACTACATTCTGGGTGATGTTCACTGCAGATGTTCAAACACATGTATGCGTGGGTAGATCTATGTCTGTTCAAAACACTGGTAGAACTATAATTTATCGACTCCCTAGGATATGCCAGTGTCCCTCATTCATTGTGTAGATCCTTAAAAGGGTGCTTTTTCATATGTTGCTTCTGGGTTCTATATCCATGGTTTACTAGGCAGAAGTAAACCAGGGCAGTTCACTTCATTTGTATGGACTTTGAAGAGAGAGGCGTGGACATACTGTAATGGCCAATTATGTATAGTAGTCCTCATTACTCCGAGTTGACACAGTCCTTGCACCCCCTCCCTCTTCCTACTGGGTTCTCCTGGATCCTTGTCTATGGATACTAAAAATATAGACAGAGGACAAGGATGGGTGGGGATTATACTCCCCTTACAGAGGAGTGGAGAGTTCTGGAATGTTTTGGCAACTTCATTGGTTTCTGTCTGGGAAAGCAGGTATCCTTCCTTTAGTAAGGACTGTGACGAGAGCGGTGGACTAATAGTAATTAGGATTACTGTATCTCATCTGCCATTCCAGGTGGAGCTACAAACTGGTTGGGAAAAATATATATAGAGGGTAAACCAATAGAATTGTGTAATTCAGCATTGGCCAAAATCATGACCTTAGACATGGTAGTCATGCTCCACTAGTGGACATTATGATGTATGTACTTGTACATAATGATGATAGGCACATTACCATCCAGATTCCCTGTAATAAGCCTCCTCTCACTGTATACTGATACCGTCTTTCCATGAGGTAGAGCCACTTACCCACGTTTTGTTCTTTCATTGGTGATACATGGTTAGCTCCCTTTCTGACAAACATTAACTTGCATTCCTAGCTGTAATAACTGAGCAGTGTACTAAGCATGGAGGAATCTGAAGAGCTCCTCCATTTGCTAACACTTGCCAAAAAGACAGCATCAGTTATTAGCTAAATCATTGATGTAGGAGAACAGTTCTATAAAATTGTCTGGGGCACCAGTGAAAAAGTGACCCACGGTTGCAAATGGTAATGTATTCCTTCTGTGACAGACTGTTAGAACATTACCCAAGAGGGATTTAAAAAAATAAAATGTGATAGAAATTATGCATTTTAAAGAATATATATTCAGCGACACTGATCAAAACTACCAACCACATAGTGAAATAACAATCAAACTGGCGCACATTGGCCATCACAATGGCCCACTTTGACCCAAAAAACTGCCCCACACTCGCGTTTTGCCTTTTTGGTTCGGGTATTGACCTATTGCCCTATAGGCCAGTCCGTGCCTGTAGCAGAAGGGCCTGTGCAGTCTCATCACTTGGCTTTGCGTGTCAATTTATTTTCTACTGTCCTTTCCGTGATCTATGTTCTGTAGCCATGATGTTTTTATTCGTTTGGTTGTGTTTCGAGTGGCATTGGCCTTGCCTAGTTAGCAAGCAGATTCCTGGCCTCGGCATCTGTTGCTTTCGACCTTGCTGCAATTTGAAAACACTGGCAAAAAGGAGATGATTTGTGGTGTCACATTTTTATTCCAGTTCATAAAAGGTGTCAGAACCTTGGATTTATTTACAGGCAATTTGCCCCTGGCATGTTACGATGCATTCTACCTTGACACCATCAGAATTGTATCTAGCCAAAGATGAGGTACACGAACGGGGGCTGTAACACCGACACTTTTCATTGGTGCAATTGGCAGCAACGCAAAAAATGGCCCTAGTACAAACAGAGATGTATGTGTAATAATTCACCACCACTCCAATTATATGAAGATGAGTTCCTTTATTCGTGAGACCCCGCAGTGGATGCCACAGCTCCCTTAGCTCCAACGGCCACTGTGGAATGTTGATAGCCAAACACGCATCAACATTCCACCAGTGTGCCTATGCACGAGCCCGTGCACATTACAACATATCCTCTTCCCTTGGATAAAACTGTTAATACCAATTTGAACAATGGAACATAACAAAATATTACATGACTTGTCATCAATACCACTTCTACATAAATACAGAAAAACATTATAGCAATTAAATATACTTGTACTTTTAACAAATGTAATCTCTCAATCTTATGGGAGGACCACAGGTCCTAGTCGCACGACCCCTATGTTGTCTCTCATCATGTTGCTGATCCAAAACACTGCGATGAATGGCTCGCAAGTCCATATCACATGGTCCACCACCCCCCATGGCCAAAGTTCTCAATGTTGTACCTGCCTTCCTACCCCTCATGAGTTCAAATGGAGATCTTCCCGTAAGCATGGCAGGTGTTCTCCGATATGCAGCCAAATATTGTGTCAACACCTCCTGCCAATCTAACACATTTGCCAAAGCCAATTGAATTGCTGATTTAATAGTACCATTTGCTCTTTCTACTAATCCATTCGCAGAAGGATTATATAGAGCTGTCCTACAATGTGAAATGGCATGCTGCTCCAAAAACTCTCTCATTGCTCTGGAGGTGAACTGCACCCCATTGTCAGTAACTAACGTTGCAGGTAATCCTTCACGATCAAACACTTTCCTCAAAAAATCAATAACTGAATTGGTTGTAACACTGGAACATGCCGCCACCTCAATCCACCTGGACGTGTAGTCCACCAATACCAACATATACCTGGACTCAGGCTCTAAACAATCAAATGGACCCATGATATCCAAAGCCAATTTCGACCATACTTGCTCTGGAACCTCTACCGGATGTATAGGTTGTGGATGCATTACCTTGCTCTTATCACTCAGAGAACATGCCATACAATCTTTCACTACTTGCTCAACATCCTTATCCATAGACGGCCACCAATACTCCTCTCTCAATCTCCTTTTAGTCAAAGATCGTCCCAAATGACCAACATGTGCTAATTCCACTATTCTAGCTCTCAAACTGACAGGAGGTATCAATTTACAACCCCTAGACACACCCCAGGGACCCTCGGCTAATTCATCAATAACCTGAACATAAGGTTTCCCTTCCAACCTGTCCTTAACAGTGTGCCACCCTTTAAGCAAACCTTCCCTAATCCACCTCAACTCAAGATCCCTCTCAGACTCCCGATCCCACAACGATTTCTCCACAGCTGAAGTCACCAAAGCAACCTGACACTCCTGTAAATCATCCTCCTGTACTTCTCCTGCCTCACCCTCACATTGCCCCGCTGGCAACCGAGACAAACAATCCGCAACAACATTCATCCTTCCTGGAAAATACTGTAAAGAGAAATTGTAATCTTGCAATTGTACGGACCACTTTGCAATCCTCAGAGACACTGCCATGACCCCTTTGGTAGAAAATACCTGCACCAACGGTTTGTGATCCGTTCTGACAGTATAAGGTATGCCCCACAAAAATGTCCTGAAGTGTTTTGAAGCCCATAAAACTGCCAAAGTCTCTCTCTCAATTACAGAGTACCTCGTTTCTACCTCTCTCAAACTCCTCGAAGCAAACGCCACTGGTACCCATTCACCATTTATCCATTGCTCAAGCACTGCCCCCAAACCCACTTCACTTGCATCCACAGTCAAAGCAGTTTTATTTTTTAGGTCAAATGACTTCAATGAAGGAGCATTCTCTACTTCCTTCTTGACCAACTCAAATTCTGCCGCACACTCCGCAGACCATACAAACCTTACACATTTCCTCATGAGATCTCTCATTGCCACCGTTTTTTCCGCATAATTTGGAACAAATTTAACATAATATTCCGCCAGACCCAGAAAAGCCCTTAGCTGATCCTTATTGCCCGGAGCTGGCGTATCTTTCAACACTTGTACTAACTCCTTTTTTGGGCTCACACCTCGTGAACTCAATGTGTGTCCCAAATATGTGACCTCCTGCACACCCACCTGACACTTGATCAGCTTTACCGTCAATCCTCTCTCTTTAAGAATGTGCATGACCTTCCTTACCCTGATATCATGTTGTTCTCTGCTGCTGCCCCAAACTAAAATGTCATCTTGAAAATAGCTGACACCCTTCACATCACCAAAGAACTGCTGCATCAACCGCTGAAACACAGCCGAAGCCGAAGCCAGGCCAAAAGGCATGCGACAAAACCTGAAAGCTCCAAACGGAGTCACAAATGACGTAAGGGGTCTAGAATCCACATGCAGATCAATTTGATGATACGCGGTTGACAAATCAAAAGTTGAAAAATATTTAGCTTCCCCCAGCGTCAACAACAACTCATTAATATTTGGCAAAGGATGCCGATCCACCCATATGCTGGAATTTAATTCCAGGAGATCTACACACATTCTTATGCTGCCATCACTCTTCTTAACTAAAACCACCGGAAACAACCACTCTGAACATTCAATAGGCTCAATTATTCCTGCTGACTGCAACTTAGTCAATTCCTCTTTGAATGCCTCCCTGGCCGCAACAGGAACACCCCTCACTTTGTGCACTCTCGGAATCGCCCCCTTCTTCAACACAATGCGATGTGCAAAGCCCTTAAGCTTGCCCAAAGTATCAGAAAATACTTCAGGAAACTCACTCATGAGGACTGTGGAAGTGACCATTACATCATTCTCTTCCCCTCCCTCCATGACACTTAAGACTGGTTCCTTTTCCCCAGGATGTATTTGTATTTTAAGTGCAGCCTGCTCATCCCATCCTAGTACACTTGTGCCCTTTGAAGCCACATACAATTTACCCACCGTTTGCCTCCCCTTGAAAGCAAAATTCGACCAATTATAACCAAACAGGTCAATGGAATGTTGCCCATACGCATATGGTTTTATGTCCGGGGGCAACAAAGTAGACATCTCTTTACCCAATACTTCATGATAGACTTCCGGAGACACCAAGGTATAAGGTGACCCCGAATCCACCAACATATCCAGAGGATGCTGGTCCACCAATACCGACACCCATGGACCCTTTCGCCCACCTCCCTCAACATGTAAAATGACACTCTGATTAGAGCCACCACCCAATGCCCCATCTAACCCCTTGGTAGCATCCTCTGTAGTTACACTAGCAACCACCTGCCCCTTACACATGCGTGCAAAATGGCCTACACGTTTAAATTTCCTGCACTCAACATTGTTAGCAGGACATGACTTCGAATCCACACTGTGACTTGACCAACCACAATTTCTACATCCCTCCTTGACTTTCAATGCTCTATTGTTTTGTATCACCACTTTATCTCCCGCTTTTTTGTTCCTTGCCACCACAGCATGTACCATCTCCCTATTACCATCCCTTTCAGTAACCACCTGTACACTCGCCTTTGAAGCTTCAATTGCCCTGGCAATCTCCAAAACCTTATCAAGAGAAGGATTGTTCTCAATCCACAATCTCTCTCTAATCTTTTGGTTGGATGTCTTCATCATTATCTGATCCCTTATATGTTCCTCTCCATTCCCCGGGAACCCGCACGTAGCCATGAGTGCACGTAAGGCTGTAACATATGAATCTATGCTTTCCATAGAACCTTGTGCCCTAGAGAAAAACGTATACCGCTCCAAAACCACATTAACTCTTTTACCAAAACGTATTTGCAATTTTTTCAAAGCAGTCTCATAGGCACTTACCACCATTTCCCCTTCACCTCCCCCTTGAACCATCACATTCTCTCCAGGCAAATGACGAAAAACCCTCAACCCCTCAGTACCAATGCAGTTCAGTAAAGCAGCCTCCTTTTCATCATCATTGAACTTTGCCCCTCCTGCAGCCCTCAAATATACCTTGAACGCATCTACCCACTGCTCCCAAGGAGCAACCGGCTCTCCAGGATTGGACAGAAAAGCAGGTGGAGGCCTAGCCGCTGTATGCAACATAGTTGAATATACTCCCCAGTTCCTATGTCCCCAATAATAACTTGCTACCCCCATGCACTGTTAAAAGCTCTTAATTCCCTAGAAACAGAAATTAGCTCACAAACCTTTGTGCGCCTGCCCCCCCAAACATGCATACAGTCCCCAAAGTAGTTGTCACTATGGATCACCATACACCCCCCAATATCAAATCAGATAAATATCTCCCGCTGTTGCCTTGAACACGTGCACCCACACGTAAATGCAGTACAGCCACGTTCTGGCGCTAGGTGAGTCTCACTCCTGCCCTGAGCACGTGCACCCACACGTAATTGCAGTACAGCCAAGTTCTGGCACTGGGTGAGTCTTGACAGCTAATCCAACACTCCTCGGCAGCCACCCAGCCCAATCCCTTAACCTCCTGTTGGCAACCCTCCACCTTGCCGCCAACTGCCTTTGGGACTCTTGCAGCCCTTTGCACTTGCCTGGTTTGATTTGCCTCGCCCGAATTGATAGTAGCACCTCACCACCGCAGCACCTCCTGCTTCCCCAAGGCAACCCAGACCACGGAGTTAGCCTTGGCCAAGAACACTGTCGGAGCGAGGCATGCAGCCAGCACGTTATTGCCTGCACCACCTCAGCCCCCCTCCTTCCCGGAGACACGCAGTCCCCGAAAAACAACGTTGATTGAAGACGTTGCAGGAAGCGGCTAAATACCGGCCTCTGTTATGTGCGCAGGCTCTCTCCTGGTGTGCCGGCCTCCGCTCTTCTGGTGTGCCGGCCTCCGTGCAGCCAGTGCCCCTCCTCCTGGCAGCCCCACCAGTATCAGAGCGCTGGGGGTGGAGCTAACCGCCGGCCTCTGCTAACTGCGCAGACTCCTAGTGTGCCGGCCTGCGTGCAGCTCACAGCCCTCTTCCTGCCAGCCTCAACCAGATCCACGGCAGAAACCTCTTCGGAGCTCACCAGCCCCCGTCGCTACCACAGTGGCCGGAATCCACTTCCGCCCCGCGGACTCCCTGGGCCTTCAGTTGCCCGCCACGAACCGGCAGCAACTGGCCTGCACGGTGCCCCGACAAGGCGCCCAGACCGCTCCTCCCTGCTACGTTCCGCCGACGTAGACCGGCCTGCGGCAGTGTCCGACAGGGCGCACAGATGGCTCCTCCGCTTTCCTCCTGGGCACCCGGACAACTCCTCTGAGATCGCCACGATACGGCACGGGCTGGCCCTCACCGATGTCCCAGCTGGACACCCAGACTGCTCCGCTTCGCCTCCCGGTGACCAACAACTCAAGAGGTGAGGTCGAGGCCCCAGGCCGCTGCTCCACGCACCCGTGGGACAGGGTCTCACACGATCCTCGTCGCCACTGTAATAATTCACCACCACTCCAATTATATGAAGATGAGTTCCTTTATTCGTGAGACCCCGCAGTGGATGCCACAGCTCCCACGGCCACTGTGGAATGTTGATATCCAAACACGCATCAACATTCCACCAGTGTGCCTATGCACGAGCCCGTGCACATTACAACAGTATGCATCAGTGCAGTTTGCCGCAGTGTCAGTCCTTTGTGTAGTTGAACCTACGTTTCAACATCAAGATGTAAGTCTGGTTTCACGCTATATTTTGAATGCATAGTTGCCCATCTCCCCTTTTCGGTTTCCATGAATTGTTCTGAAGCAAGCTTATATCACGAGCAATACAGGTAAAGGATATCAAAAATAATGTCTATGTGCTCTGATCCTACTTTATATCCTTGTAAAAAACATGTGATAAATTTCAAATATTACGTCACTTGTCAGCCCTTCATTTTCATGTTATTTTCCATGCAGCTTTGCTTGCTTATGTTTTTTAAATTCCTGTATTCTCCAGACATTACAATATGGATAGACACAAATTGTGCATGATAAAAACATTCACCAATCCCTAATTTCACAATATAGCCATTTTTAAGAAATGTGTGGCTTGTAGGGGTGACCGAGTGTGTGTTATATATTTCCTTGTACTAAGCAAATGAAGGTATGTAAGAAATGAAAATAAAAAAAAAAGTTTATGACATATCTCGGTTGTTGCCCCCGGTAGTAGCCAGATATCAGACAAACAACAAAATCTGTATTCATGAGGAAAATATTTTGTGCTATTCTTATCAGCGTTTGATTTGCATTTCTTTTATTGTTTTAATATTATCGACAAGATTTCAGACTTGTATCAAGGTTACATAAAATATTATCAACATCAATATAATATGGATTAAAGTCTATATCGGTAAATCCACATTTTTGCAAATGTCAATATCTTGGCTACACGGCTGACCCTGGAATGTCATGCGATGTGATGCAGAGTTGTAGGTGTATGGTTCAAAAAAGCCCCTTTGCCCAAAATTGCACTTACAATGACAAGACACAATGGTTTCTCTCCAGTTTTTGTAATACAAACATGTTATCAATATCTATATTTTCAGTCTTCTTTTTCTTGAGAAATGTTTCGCTTGCACAAAAATCATATTTGGTATTATTTCATTTACTGTGTTTATATTTTACTCAGTGCGAAAGGACGATACAATATACATGACATATTAAAATATTCCAATTACAGCAGTACTGTAAGAAATACAACTACATTTGTACCCTAATATATTAGGAAAGATAAAAGAAAGTACATATTGTATGGTCATGTTCAGCACATTGGGGGTCATTGCAAGTATGCTGGTAAAACATCAGTAATACCAGTCCATGGGTGTTACTATTACTGGCGGGTGATACAGGCAGCGGAAATAGCGTCATAGCCGGAACGGGAAGCATGCCAGCGACCATCTTTAAAAACATCATGGCACAAGACAGAAAGGCCTTCTACCAGACCTCCGGCTCCGGAAGCCAAAGAGGCACAGTGGATCCCCTCCACCGCATGCCCTAGGTGGAGAACGCCAGCTCCATTCTCCACATGGAGGACATTGAGGGGATAGGGAGCATGGAGGCTGGAGCAGGGACCCCGCCGATTGCTGTAAGCACATCTGACACCATGTAGTGTTCAAAAGCATATGCCCCCCAGCAGAAATACACAAAATGGGCATGGGCACAGGAATGGTGCAACGGATGGCAGTCACAGAAAATGGCCACTAAGCACACACATAGGCCAAAGGAGGCCGGTAAACATAGCATTGCACATGTATTGTAGTCGAAACGTGCATGCCAACACATAGACACATGAGAAGCACCTATGTCTGCCAAGATAGTCCATTTTGGGGAAAGTGAAGCCCCACCTCACCCACAAGAAGAACAAGCCACCCCAATCTGCAATTTGCACATGCATGCACCGTGTACACCCTCAGCAGGCACTACCACCACCTAGTAGTAGCAGCACACTTTGGAGCGACAGCACCCAAGCCCACATGAAATATGCGTCTCTGGGGGACACACAATGTTGCATGAGTGTGATGCAAGCCTACAGACATGTCTGTTAGATGACTAACAGCATGCCATTCTAATCCCAACAGAAACACAGTCCAATGACAGTGATGACGCCAGACCCTCCACTGCAGGCACATCATCTGCCCCCACCCCTGAACAGGCTAGACCCCTTGCCAGTGGAACCAAACAGCAGGGCTGGGCTGCTGGGCCACCACCAATACCTCTGCCACCACACAAGTCCTGAGGATGACACAATCCCCATTGCAGCACTCAGTGGCCCCTCCACTCGCCAGGCAGGTGATGCGACTGTTGCCAAAGCCGCCACCGATGTGCCACAGCCAGGCCGTGTCATGGGACTTAGTGCTGCCATCCCTGCTGTGTCCAGAAGAGACAGAGGTTCCAGCACGTCCTTCTCGCCATCACTGGCAGTGCAGCCACTAAACAACTGTGGCAGGGCCCATGCGTAAACCAGAGATGAGAATGAGGAGGAACATGAGATACGAGGTGCATCTCCATCCTTCAGCCCTGGCCCTCCACACAGCCCACTGCCCCTGTCTGTGCCCAGTGCGTCATCCATATGTTTATGCCTGCATGTAATTGAAGAGCAACTACAGGAGATACAGGCCATGCTCAGTGCATGCAGGGTTTGCAGCCCGGTCACTAAGCCATGCCACTGGTGCCATGAATGCGATGGGACAGAGGGTGCAGGAGCACACAGAGGCTACCTCTGCCACCACTGAGCCCCTACACCAATGTATGTAGCTTACCCTGCAGTTCATGCAGGCCCAGGGGTCAGAGCCCCCCACCTCTGTGACCCCTTTGGGTGGGTGTTTTGAGGGTGGGTTCTTGGGGAGGCTATGTTGTGGGTGGATTATTATGGAGGGTGTGTTGAGGGTGGGGCTTTGAGGAGGGATTTTTGGGGAGGGGCTGCTGTTCTGATGAAAGTTCTTTACACACTTCATGTTCTTACATACAGAACGGTATAAACAGTGGAAGTGTGGCTTCAACAGGCCAAAGGTGCACTTGACTCACACACACTAGCCAATAAATGTGCAGGTTGTATGTGACCTCCTGTGACACCTGGGAATTACTCAGTGGAGTCATTAACAATGGGAACTGGGGGATCCAGTGTCACCTGAAAGGGCAGATGACATAGGTGTCAATCATGATGATCTTTTGATGTGTTGCCTGTAATAACAGCATCTCGATACACAGTCTATGCATGCATGTCAAAATTTCACATTCCAGTCCTTGCATATGGAGTCAACTACTCAGGGTGTGTGTGTATCATTGTATGTCTTGCATACTGTTCATAGCCAACACTCATTGTTTTCATGGTCTGTGATTGACAGGGCACCATGCCATGGTGGGTGTTTAGGGCCTGTGCATTGCTTTCATGCATGATTCCTGATGGGAGTCTGGGCTCCATGTGCAGGCTGTCTGTGTGGATTCGTATACATGGTGACCTGAGTACGTCATGTCAACTGTCAGTGTCATGTCCCTTAGTTGCATTGTAGCAGAATGTAATTCCATGTGTGCCAGTGGTCTTCACGCCTTTACATGACAGACACCCCATGAGTTCGATTGGTGTTTGTAGGCCATGTACCTAGTTGATCGCCATCCCCCCTGAGGTCGCACAAAGTGTGTCTCGGGGTGGCCAGTCTATTCAGAATTACAGAGAGTCATTGGGGCAACGACTCTCCTTGTGTAACATTGTACTGTGTGGTTTTACTTTGATTGGACAGTAATCTTGGTCATTGGTGATTTTCCCAACAGTCCTCTTTACCCTTTTCCCTGACTCTTGGGGCCCCTCCTGGGCATTCTTTGGGCACCCTTAGGTGGTCCATGCTCCCTGCCGTTGCCAGCCCATAGATGTTGTGGGATGTGTGCTGTTGCATTGTGGTACCTGTAGCCCAGGTTTTGTAGCTGGCCTGTTGGGTTAACATGCCATATCCATTTACTGCTGCATCGTGAAACATGTCCTACTCATGTGGGCTGCAGTTTATCATGTGTGGGCTGTGAGGGCGTGTCCTGCATGTACAGAGCATTGTCAGGGCAATCTCCATGTGTGTAACCCTCACCTCACATTGCATGTCACTTGTACTACAAGATTATTGTGATGGTACGTGTACTCACCCAATATCCATGTCCTTTGGCATCTGTGTCCCTCCATGAATGCCGGAAGTGTATTGTTCCACAGGACCATGGCGTCATGGGTTGATCCTGGGAAGCGGGCACAGCAGTGCGTTATGGTGAGGTTTGCATCAGGGGTGACCTGGACATTGACTGAGTGGAACTTATTGAGATTCTGGTACACCTCTTGTGATGACTGGGATGCCACCAACTCTACATTGATACATTTCAGGGCTGCTAGCACATTGGGAATGTGTTTCAGGGCATAAAATCACACCTCCATGGCAGTCACCTGTACAGGGCTGTTGGGTAGGGCAATATGCAGTGACATATGGCACAGTAGTTCTTCAAGCACCTGACTGAGCACATTTGAGAATATGGGCTGGGAGATACCACGCAGTATGGCCACAGTATGTTGGAATATGTCCATCACAAGGAAGTGCAGGCCCAACACCAGCTTCACCAGCAGTGGTATGGCTTTCCTGATGTTGATCCTGCTGCCAATTTCCTCCTGGATCAAAGTCAGCAGCTCAGCTATTGTCTCCCTGTTGAGCTACTACAGGGTGAGTATCTGCCTGTCTGTGAGGGACCATAGTGAGACCCTGACCTGGGTATGGGCACTCGCCTTGAATGGCGTCACCTCCTCAGCATCCTCCTCCTCATCTCCTCGGCTACATGTCCTCTGTGTTGGCCCTCCAATCCCTGCAGCTCAATGTTTAACTGGAGCAGCTGCATATCTATGCTCACATACACCCGTGGCAGCATGGTGGTGTTGGGAGATGTGGTTGGGGGCGGTGTGGCCCTTTTGCACCCTTCATGAATACATTGGGTGCATATGGGTTCATTGGCTGCTCTTGTGGCTTCCTTTGCATCACCTGTATGCATTTACCTTCTGCTTTCAGGTGGTGGTATCCCTGCTTTGCTTTTTCTGCTATTACTGGCAAAGAAAATGGCGGTATCACCAACATTTGCCATCTCGTGATGCGCTGGTAATACTGTTATGCCAGTAATACTGGCGCTGGTTATACCATCATCGGATATACCGTTGCTGGACTTTCCGGTGCTGGTATTATCAGTGCATCCTATTCCACATATTCAATACCACATGCATATCAATAATGTTTCGGGAGAAAAAACAATGCATGTGCATTGTCTGTGCATGGAGCTTCTGAAGATTCCTATATAGTCTCAAAAGCTCACCCTTGTCTGTCCTGTAGAAAACACTAATTCATTCATTCCTTTTGTCATTTGTCTAGTGCCTTTCATCATAATTATGGTCTGAAAGTGCTAGTGTTTGAACACCGTCAGAGGGACCAAAGTCAAAAGTATGAGAACATTGAGAGGTGCTATCATGCTTGTGTGCATTATGCCCATTAAAGTTGTAAGAGGGCGGCCAAGACCCTGCTAGTCACCCATGTCTGAATGGCATATGGATGGGTGGGAGCAGGTATACTAGGACTTAAGTAGGAGGGTGTGTGTAAGACGATAGATGATACGGCAGGTTATTTATAACGCGCTACAATGCGATAGTTATGTTAGTAGCTACAGTTTGGATTTTTGGCATGAAAGGTAGCTGCATTCTCATAATAGGGATGTTTTGCAACAATGTTTGAGTTGTATGTGAGAGTAGATGTACATGGGTGTTCTGAAGGTGCCGAGTGCAAAAGGAACAAATGGGTTAGCTATACATTCAACAATTTCTACCCCCGGGTTCCATCTAGGTTCAAAGGGCAGTGCGATTTAAGTACAATAAATACCCACCCTCCGTGTGGATCTTAGAGTGATACCTTGCACATCCCCCATCCTTCAAGTGCAATAACATTCCCACCTTAAACGTCTAGTTGCCCACCCTCAGATGCGTTATAGTTCATATACTGCCAAACTCCAATAATGATTCAAATGCAACTACCTATGCTCCTCCAAATTGATCCAATTGCTTGACCTAAAGGGGTGTTTAAGTGTGATACATTGTCCACCTTCAGAACCTATTTGAGTGCAATACCCTGCCCACACTAATAGTTCTTATCAAGTGCAGATTTTTCGATGTGCTCTTGACTCCTCCGGATGTCCAGTGCAGTTTGCATTTCTGTGGCTGGGGTAGTGGCTCAGGTGGAAATTGTGACGGTAGGGCTAAGAAGATAAATGAGAGGCAAGGCAATGTAACTGAATGGCAGGCAGGTGGGAGGGGGAGGGATGGGGAGCGGGTCCGAATGCTGGTCAGTGCTGGTGTGTGTGTGGGGATGTGAGGGGTATCTGGGTGCAGTAGGGAACAGCCAGATTTTGAAGGCCTTCCTGACAGACAGGTGATCCTCTATGAGATGGAGAGCGAGGGGCAGGGAGTTCCAGAATGTGGGTGCAAGGGCGTAGAAGCAGGCTCCTCCTAGTCTGGAGAACTTTAAAGGGGGGACTACAAGGAAGTGCGCTGAGCCTGATCTGAGGACTCGGGTGGGGAGATAGAATGTGAATTTGTTTTGGAGGAATTCTGGGCCTTTTTTATGGATGGCACGGTGGATCATGCACATGGCTTTAAAGGAGGCCGTCAGCTGATGGACAGCCAGTGGAGTACCCTGAGTGCAGAGGAGAAGCCTTGCTGCAGAGTTTTGGATCTACTGCAGCTTTCGAATTTGAGATGCAGGTGCACCTAGTTAGTGGGAAGTGGACTAGTACAGGTAAGAGAGGATGATGGCCATGTTTTCATAGACTCTGTGGGGCTAAGAGAGATACAGAAAAATCTGCTTGAGAATGCAGAGGTGGAAGTTGCATGATCTGGAGACGGCATTCATTTGGCGAGAGAGGGTCAGGTCCGAGAAAAAGGTGCAGCTTAGGTTTTTGACTGAGGGTGATGCTGCAGATGGGGCTCCTAAGGAAAGTGGCCAAGGGGTAGGTTGGGGAAGGAGAGCTGTTTTGCTGAAGATTAGGGTTTCGGTTACCCGTCAATTTAAAGGAAGACAGGCACAATGTTTCCCAATGAAACCTTCATCAAAGTGGCTTTTGTTAATGTACAAAATGTTGACATAGTATTTACCAAGAAGTAGTGCTAACAAAAAGCTTGATTTTGTTTCCATTATATAGTGGGATGGTGTCAAGTAATCAACCCAAGTTAGTATATTCTTGAAGTAATTCCAATTTGTGTGGGCCCACTGAACAAATCAAATTCCTCTTATCTTTTCCAACAACCATATGACGGCCTTTTTGTAATTGATCATTACATCATATTGGGTACAGTATACACAAAGTGCAAAAACTACAGCAACGTTTCACATAGAAACACTTTTGGGGATGTAAAGTACAGAAGACACACCTAACCTCTGCAGCAAATGCAAATTGATTCGTAATCGGGATTCGCAAAGAATCCCTTGAGGTCTGTGAGCGGGTCACACCTACCACAAAATGCATGCACACATTAATTCTCACTAAAAATGTGCAAATCACCATGATTAAGACGCTGGCAGGCACCATTCAGATAAGAAGGAGAAAAGTGAAAGAACAGGTACTTACACAATATTTTAAACTGATGTCACACAAGTAGGAATAGTGAAGGACTTTTGTTGAAACATGTTTTTAAAAGTCACATTTATACCTGATGATTGATTTATCCAGGCCGCAAATTTGACTTATTGCAGGTAGAATTTGACCTGTTAGGAAAGGAGCATTAATCAGCATATCCTATGTACGTTTGGAGATTTGTTCCTCGTTTATATTACGTTTTCATGGCCACTTCCCCAACCACCCCCATTTTACTTTTGCAAAGGAGATACAACAACTAATCCCATTAAGCAGCAGGTATGCATGTCCAGCCCAATCTGCGCACACATTTTTTTTTAATACAGCCAAACAAATTGGCTTTTTATATGCATATATACTCATAAATAAAACAAAAAATAATTTCACCAATTAATTTAAAAAACCTGTAAAAAACATTAGCTTTTCATACATATATACACACATGGAAACATATTTTTGTTTATTTATTTTTATTTATTAGGTTTTCATAAAGTGCCTCTACAGCAGATGGTGTTTCAAGGCACCACAAGACAAAAAAGGGTGGGGATCCTAATAGGCCCTGTGTCATTCATATGGTGCAAGTGCAGTAAAAAGAAGTGCCGGGTGGAGCGGAGTGGGGGAAGTGTCGGAAGGGATACAGCTAGGGTGGGAGGGAAGTGAGGAGCAGGGTGGCAGCATACAGATGCGGGGGTAAGGGAAGGAGAAGAAAAGGGCGGCTGGGGGTAGGCAAGTGCTAAGGGGAGACCAGGTGGGCAAGTGTCAGGGAATGCAGGAAGTGCATAGAGTGATGACTACATGCTAAGTGCGAGGACAGGGGTGGAGCAGGCTCGGTAGGGATGCACACCCAGCCACGCTAGTCGGGTGAAGAGGGGCTCGGAAGGGCAAGTGCAAGTTAGGCGGTATAGGAGACAGGGGTGCTGGGGTATACTGGACGAGGAGGGCCCGGTGCCCTTTAGGGCTCTGAAGGGACCAGGCAGCCAGTCAATGCGGCAGAGGGGGGCATTAGCAGGAGAGGGGGAGAGGGAAGGAAGAATAGAAAAGGAGGGTCTTGAGACACTTCCTGAACTTAAGGAGATACAGCTCAAGCCTGAGAGGGGCAGGGAGACAATTCTAGAGGGATATCTACCCCCCCCACCCCCACTCACTGCTTGGAAAACATTTACGATCTGCAGATAGTTGGAGCTAGAAGATGGAAGGGCTCTAGCAGGGAGGTATTTAGGGAGAGAGAGTTGGATGTAGTGGGGTCACAGTCCCCAGAAAGCCTTGTGGATGATTCAGAGGGTCTTGAACTTGATCCTCACAGTCACTGGGAGCCATTAGAGAGATTTTAGGGCTGGAGAGTTGCGGTCTCTGGGCTTGAGGCCAAGGATAAGAATTGCATTCCTATTCTGGATAAGTTGAAGGGGAAAAGGGAGGAAAAGGGCAGATTGAGGAAGAGGTTCTTACAGTATTCCAGCTTAGAGAGGACTAGAGCTCTGAAGAGATTGAGTTACTGTGGGAAAGTGAGGAACGGGAGAATGCCTCCAAGGATGTGCACCTGAAAGTGGGCCTTCTTGGCAAGATCCGCCATGTGAGGAGAGAAGGAGAGAGAGGTGAACCCTTATGGTCCTTTTAATTAAGGTACCACATCGTACGATGGATGAGATGGAGAGTAACTCTCACACCAAATAAGAAGATCAACTCAGGAAGTTGGCAAAGTGTCTGTTTTATTCTCAATTGTCTAAAACAGGGAGTACAACAGACATCACCGGACGAATCACAGCATAGTATTTCATAAAAAACATTACTTTATAGCAAAAACCCATCATACGTGACATCATACTATGTGGCAAACTGCAAAAACCTACATGGGATTGTGATTGGACTAAGGGGATTATATAAGTATACTTTCTATAAGGGATTGGATTGTGATTGGGTCTCTATAGTTAGGTGGGCAATTAATGCCGGTACAAGGTCCTTTCATCGTTTTTTTACTGGGTTTTTTACGGCAAATTTCTTTCGAAAAATCCATCAAGTTTTTTAGGGGGTGGGGTTAGTAAATTATATATATGGGGTGTGGGTGTTTGGGAATAAATACAAATTAAAAAAAGGGGGCAGTTGGGGGGAATGCCCCAAAAATAATTTTAAAAAATCTATGGGTTTTTTCATGTAAAAAATTTTGGTTAAAAAACCCTGCGAAAAAACATCCCACGATGAAATGACATGGAACCCTCATGCTCTCCCTTTGTGCAAGTCATCTTTGACTGTGATTTGATACACAGCATATCATTGGCTCTCAAACTATAAAGCCCTTTGTTACATGGCATTCTACCATTGGTTGGCACACTTGTACCCTTCTAGAACATTTGATTCTCTATAAGCATGTAAGCTGGTACCCCAGGTGCTGGTGGGCGGACTTGACTGTATCCCCCCACCCAATTAGCCCATCATCTCTCATCACTCATGCCTTCTGCATTTCAGATTGTCTTTGAACTTGGCCTTGCAGTCGCTTCTTGCTCCTGGGAATATAAGGGAGTGAGAGCACATTCTTATCAAGGTTTAGGCTTGCATGCTCACATCTATTTCCAGCTTGGACTCACATGATCAGAGACCGTGAATCAGCCCATTTTATAACATTTAATTGTCTTGAATAAAGAAACTTGGCACTCATGGGTTTCTCTCTTTGCAACTTAACAGAGGATGCCTCAGCGTTCTCACATTCACTGTTCTTCAAGGACTGATAACCCGTTTTGGCTGCTTTAGACTTTGACACCAGGCCAAGCAGTCTTCCTTTGGTCCATCTTCGAGCCTCGGCTTATTTCTTTGCTGCGACACACACACACACAGCTATCAATCCTCCTTTCTCCGCGGGTTGAGCTCACTAAAATTGTGACATCAAATGCCCAGATTGTACATATATATATATATATATTGGTGGCACTGCCTATTGTCTATTCACTACCTATAGCCAGCCGTTATGATCACTTAGTCTGCTTGTGTTACGGCATCTGTACAGTTATAAAATGACTTGCATTTTCTGCAGTGCTTCGTCTCACGTGCAGTCTTCATTCTGCACATGAAAGTCTTCTCAAATCTTTACTCTGCCATCTTGTTCTATAAGACCTTCCCTTCTTTGGTCATCCTTCTCAGTGCATCTAACTAATTTCTTGTGACATCACCAGCCTCTCCTTTTTACATCTTCACACTTCTTCTGGGCTCTCCGTCATCTATTCAGGGATACATCATATAGGGTTTTCTCAGTGGATATCTTGTCTCAAAGGCTCTTCGTGGTATAGGTACTATTACTGGAGTTGCACATGTCAGAATTTCCGGTTTCCAACATATAGGAAAAATAGGGGCGGGACTTCCTGCAGAGGCATTCGGCTGCTCCTCTTCATTTCCCCCTCTGGTTGAATTAACAACCATGATCTTCATTCCTACTGCCTTCTTGGCTGTCCTCTTACACTGTGTAATCATTATCCTGATCACAGAGGATCCAAACATTATCATCACAAATACTGCTCCAAGAAATCTGAAGATGTTTGCCATCCATTGCAGAAGCCATGAGAACCAGCTATCATCTGCAATATCTTCTGTCTCATCTACCATCTTGTTGTGCAGGTTCGTCAACAACATTATGGCCTCTGTCAATGTCCCATTCTCGTCATCATGAGAAGGTATGAACGTGCAACATGATGGCCTGATTTTTGCACAGACATCTCATCTCCATCCATTGCTGTGATCATATTCTTCCTTGATCGCATTGAATCCCTTTATGGTAGTGTTAATCGTCTGCAGGAGTCCCCATCTGGTAATCTGTAGTCATTTGGCATTGACCATTATCTGGATCCCAGGCATAAAGATAATCGTGAATATTGCTGAAGTCTGGCTGAAAAACCTCTGCTCATATGGAATGTGTCATAATCACATTCAGGGTTGTAGGGTTGGGATCAGTTATTCAGACCAGAAAGGGTTCTTGGTCCAGATATGTGGGGCTAGATGGGTATTAGCATGGCAAAACCGGCGTTCTCACATTGCTCAGTACCAAAATTACAGTGGGCTCCCATAGAGATCCATTGATTAACAATTTCCCTTAAAATGGCTGGCCTGCGGGTCACAGACTAAGTAGCAATTGAGAGCTAGTAGTTGGGCATGGAGGACTATAAAAGCCCCGCCCCTGCAGTAACACGTGCTTCGCGTTAGTTCCACTGACAGCAGTGTAACGCTACCGGCGCTCAGCTCACAGACCTGTAAAAGACAATAGAAAAGTCATGTTATGAACTTGTTGAGTTAACAGAAAATCCGCAGACCTAAGTTTTGTAACATACCTGATAAGAATTTCCACAGCAGCAGTCCTCCGACAGATGACTTTTTTCTCCGTAGTTCCACGGTTCAGTCAGCAACCTTCTTCCTCAGCCGCAGCTTCACTGTGGAATCCTCTGACCTCCGACAACCTGTAAAGACAAGGTACCATAGTTAAAGAAAGAACATTGAAGACATTGTAGCGAGCGAAAATAAAACTACTTACGTAACTGAAGCTCTGACGAATTCTCCCAAGCATTTCAAATCCTATCCTCACAGAGAGAGCGCGATAGCTTGGTAACGAAAGCACGTAGCGCCACACAAATTTGCCAATTACTCACGCATTCTTACCTCAAGAGAAGACTTGCAGGGTAATTCATAGAATTTCACAGAAAAGTGTCGCAAGCGGCTGGCGCAGAGTGTCCGCGTGCGATTGTCTGCGCCAGGCACGTGCGCCAAAACCGATTTCCGCGCACAGCGTATTCATGGATTTTAGGCACCCAAACCAGCCGTGGCGCAGAGTATCGCAGCGACCCTGCAGCAGCGCCAGTAACGCCCCCAAGAACGCCCTCGCGCAAGGAAAAGCCATCAAAATCGCTAAATCATCGCAAAGGGCTGCGCTAACCCTGGACCAGTCTACAGGGCTGCCAAACAAGGAACGCAAAGCGGGTAACGTGCATATCAGGGGTACGCGTGAAGTTATACACGCGATTAGCCAGGGTACGTGTATTACAGGGGTACGCGTGAAGTTTAACACGCGATTAGCCAGGGCACGTGTATCACAGGGGTACGCAGGAATTATCACACGCGATTTGGCTGGGTACGTGTATTACAGGGGTACACGGGAAGTTCTACACGCGATTCGGCTGGGTACGTGTATTACAGGGGTGCGCGGGAATTCTCACATGCGATTTGGCCAGGTACGTGTATTACAGGGGTGCGCGGGAATTATCACACGCGATTTGGCTTGGTATGTGTATTACAGGGGTGCATGGGAAGTACTACACGCGATTGGCCAGGGTACGTGTATTACAGGGGTACGTGGGAATTATAACACGCGATTTGGCTGGGTACGTGTATTACAGGGGTACACGGGTAGTTCTACACGCGATTCGGCTGGGTACGTGTATAACAGGGGTGCGCGGGAATTCTCACATGCGATTTGGCCAGGTACGTGTATTACAGGGGTGTGCGGGAATTATCACACGCAATTAGGCTGGGTGGGTCCTCACAGGTGTTCCCTGTACACCCTCCACGGCCCCTGCAGGCAGCCCACAAATTCGGGGACTACCCTGCACACCTGCTCATGTCCCCCTGCACCCCCACCCCCCAGCAGTGCAGGGGCACCCTCCACCAGGCCCCCACCCATGTCTCCCACCACCCCCACCCCCCAGCAGTGCAGGGGCACCCTCCACCAGGCCCCCACCCATGTCTCCCACCACCCCCAACCCCCAGCCACCAGGGGCACCCTCCACCAGGCCCCCACTCATGTCTCCCACCACCCCCACCCCCCAGCATCCAGGGGCACCCTCCACCAGGCCCCCACTCATGTCTCCCACCTCCCCCACCCCCCCGCCACCAGGGGCACCCTCCACCAGGCCCCCACTCATGTCTCCCACCACCCCCACCCCCCCAGTCACCAGGGGCACCCTCCACCAGGCCCCCACCCATGTCTCCCACCACCCCCACCCCCCACCATCCAGGGGCACCCTCCACCAGGCCCCCAGCCATGACCCCTATCACCCACACCCCCCAGCATCCAGGGGCACCCTCCACCAGGCCCCCACTCATGTCTCCCACCACCCCACCCCCCCAGTCACCAGGGGCACCCTCCACCAGGCCCCCACTCATGTCTCCCACCACCCCCACCCCCCACCATCCAGGGGCAGCCTCCACCAGGCCCCCACCCATGTCTCCCACCACCCCCACCCCCCAGCAGTGCAGGGGCACCCTCCACCAGCCCCCACTCATGTCTCCCACCACCCCCACCCCCCAGTCACCAGGGGCACCCTCCACCAGGCCCCCACTCATGTCTCCCACCACCCCCACCCCCCACAATCCAGGGGCACCCTCCACCAGGCCCCCACTCATGTCTCCCACCACCCCCACCCCCCAGTCACCAGGGGCAGCCTCCACCAGGCCCCCACCCATGTCTCCCACCCCCCCACCCCCCAGCAGTGCAGGGGCACCCTCCACCAGGCCCCCACTCATGTCTCCCACCACCCCCACCCCCCAGTTACCAGGGGCACCCTCCACCAGGCCCCCACTCATGTCTCCCACCACCCCCACCCCCCACCATCCAGGGGCACCCTCCACCAGGCCCCCACTCATGTCTCCCACCACCCCCACCCCCCCAGTCACCAGGGGCAGCCTCCACCAGGCCCCCACCCATGTCTCCCACCACCCCCACCCCCCAGCAGTGCAGGGGCACCCTCCACCAGGCCCCCACTCATGTCTCCCACCACCCCCACCCCCCCAGTCACCAGGGGCACCCTCCACCAGGCCCCCAGCCATGTCTCGCACCACCCCCACCCCCCACCATCCAGGGGCACCCTCCACCAGGCCCCCACCCATGTCCCCTATCACCCCCACCCCCCAGCATCCAGAGGTACCCTCCACCAGGCCCCCACTCATGTCTCCCACCACCCCCACCCCCCCAGTCACCAGGGGCACCCTCCACCAGGCCCCCACTCAAGTCTCCCACCACCCCCACACCCCACCATCCAGGGGCACCCTCCACCAGGCCCCCACTCATGTCTCCCACCACCCCCACCCCCCCAGTCACCAGGGGCAGCCTCCACCAGGCCCCCACCCATGTCTCCCACCACCCCCACCCCCCAGCAGTGCAGGGGCAGCCTCCACCAGGCCCCCACTCATGTCTCCCACCACCCCCACCCCCCACCATCCAGGGGCAGCCTCCACCAGGCCCCCACCCATGTCTCCCACCACCCCCACCCCCCCAGTCACCAGGGGCACCCTCCACCAGGCCCCCACTCATGTCTCCCACCACCCCCACCCCCCACCATCCAGGGGCACCCTCCACCAGGCCCCCACTCATGTCTCCCACCACCCCCACCCCCCCAGTCACCAGGGGCACCCTCCACCAGGCCCCCACCCATGTCTCCCACCACCCCCACCCCCCGCCACCAGGGGCACCCTCCACCAGGCCCCCACCCATGTCTCCCACCACCCCCACCCCCCACCATCCAGGGGCACCCTCCACCAGGCCCCCACCCATGTCCCCTATCACCCCCACCCCCCAGCATCCAGGGGCACCCTCCACCAGGCCCCCACTCATGTCTCCCACCACCCCCACCCCCCCAGTCACCAGGGGCACCCTCCACCAGGCCCCCACTCATGTCTCCCACCACCCCCACCCCCCACCATCCAGGGGCACCCTCCACCAGGCCCCCACTCATGTCTCCCACCACCCCCACCCCCCCAGTCACCAGGGGCAGCCCCCACCAGGCCCCCACCCATGTCTCCCACCACCCCCACCCCCCAGCAGTGCAGGGGCACCCTCCACCAGGCCCCCACTCATGTCTCCCACCACCCCCACCCCCCCAGTCACCAGGGGCACCCTCCACCAGGCCCCCACTCATGTCTCCCACCACCCCCACCCCCCAGCATCCAGGGGCACCCTCCACCAGGCCCCCACTCATGTCTCCCACCACCCCCACCCCCCCAGTCACCAGGGGCAGCCTCCACCAGGCCCCCACCCATGTCTCCCACCACCCGCAACCCCCAGCAGTGCAGGGGCACCCTCCACCAGGCCCCCACTCATGTCTCCCACCACCCCCACCCCCCCAGTCACCAGGGGCACCCTCCACCAGGCCCCCACTCATGTCTCCCACCACCCCCACCCCCCACCATCCAGGGGCACCCTCCACCAGGCCCCCACTCATGTCTCCCACCAACCCCACCCCCCAGTCACCAGGGGCAGCCTCCACCAGGCCCCCACCCATGTCTCCCACCACCCCCACCCCCCAGCAGTGCAGGGGCACCCTCCACCAGGCCCCCACTCATGTCTCCCACCACCCCCACCCCCCCAGTCACCAGGGGCACCCTCCACCAGGCCCCCAGCCATGTCTCCCACCACCCCCACCCCCCACCATCCAGGGGCACCCTCCACCAGGCCCCCACCCATGTCCCCTATCACCCCCACCCCCCAGCATCCAGGGGCACCCTCCACCAGGCCCCCACTCATGTCTCCCACCACCCCCACCCCCCCAGTCACCAGGGGCACCCTCCACCAGGCCCCCACTCATGTCTCCCACCACCCCCCACCATCCAGGGGCACCCTCCACCAGGCCCCCACTCATGTCTCCCACCACCCCCACCCCCCCAGTCACCAGGGGCAGCCTCCACCAGGCCCCCACCCATGTCTCCCACCACCCCCACCCCCCAGCAGTGCAGGGGCACCCTCCACCAGGCCCCCACTCATGTCCCCTATCACCCCCACCCCCCCGCCACCAGGGGCAGCCTCCACCAGGCCCCCACTCATGTCTCCCACCACCCCCACCCCCCGCCACCAGGGGCACCCTCCACCAGGCCCCCACCCATGTCTCCCACCACCCCCACCCCCCAGCAGTGCAGGGGCAGCCTCCACCAGGCCCCCACCCATGTCTCCCACCACCCCCACCCCCCAGCAGTGCAGGGGCACCCTCCACCAGGCCCCCACTCATGTCTCCCACCACCCCCACCCCCCCAGTCACCAGGGGCACCCTCCACCAGGCCCCCACCCATGTCTCCCACCACCCCCACCCCCCCAGTCACCAGGTGCACCCTCCACCAGGCCCCCACCCATGTCTCCCACCACCCCCCACCATCCAGGGGCACCCTCCACCAGGCCCCCACCCATGTCCCCTATCACCCCCACCCCCCAGCAGTGCAGGGGCACCCTCCACCAGGCCCCCACTCATGTCTCCCACCACCCCCACCCCCCGCCACCAGGGGCACCCTCCACCAGGCCCCCACCCATGTCTCCCACCACCCCCACCCCCCAGCAGTGCAGGGGCACCCTCCACCAGGCCCCCACTCATGTCTCCCACCACCCCCACCCCCCACCATCCAGGGGCACCCTCCACCAGGCCCCCACTCATGTCTCCCACCACCCCCACCCCCCTGCCACCATGGGCACCCTCCACCAGGCCCCCACTCATGTCCCCTATCACCCCCACCCCCCGCCACCAGGGGCAGCCTCCATTAGGCCCCCACTCATGTCTCCCACCACCCCCACCCCCCCAGTCACCAGGGGCAGCCTCCACCAGGCCCCCACCCATGTCTCCCACCACCCCCACCCCCCAGCAGTGCAGGGGCAGCCTCCACCAGGCCCCCACTCATGTCTCCCACCACCCCTACCCCCCACCATCCAGGGGCAGCCTCCACCAGGCCCCCACCCATGTCTCCCACCACCCCCACCCCCCCAGTCACCAGGGGCACCCTCCACCAGGCCCCCACTCATGTCTCCCACCACCCCCACCCCCCACCATCCAGGGGCACCCTCCACCAGGCCCCCACTCATGTCTCCCACCACCCCCACCCCCCACCATCCAGGGGCACCCTCCACCAGGCCCCCACTCATGTCTCCCACCACCCCCATCCCCCCAGTCACCAGGGGCAGCCTCCACCAGGCCCCCACCCATGTCTCCCACCACCCCCACCCCCCAGCAGTGCAGGGGCACCCTCCACCAGGCCCCCACCCATGTCTCCCACCACCCCCACCCCCCAGCAGTGCAGGGGCAGCCTCCACCAGGCCCCCACCCATGTCTCCCACCACCCCCACCCCCCAGCAGTGCAGGGGCAGCCTCCACCAGGCCCCCACCCATGTCTCCCACCACCCCCACCCCCCAGCATCCAGGGGCACCCTCCACCAGGACACCAACTTCCCTGGCACTGAAGCTGGTGCCCCTCTGCCTCCTTGGCCGGGGGTTGCCACTGGTGACAGATGTTGTAGTGCCCGACATGGCAACCCCAGAGGCAGGAGTGGGTGGGCAACTGGGTCCTGGGGCTGGGCTGTGGGGCGACGGGAAAGCAGTCGGGAGCCTTTGGTTCCAGCAGGGGTGGTCACAGCAACAGCACCCCTGGCTGATGTGCAGGCAGCAAATGGCAGGGCACGTGGGCAGCAGGCAGTCAGGCAGCAGCAGATGGCAGGTGGGAGCGTGCTCAGGGCTCTGGGGGGCAGTAATTTGGCCTCCTGGGCAGGAGCGTGGTCTCTCGTGTGTGAACGCCTGGACAGCTTGATACGTAGTGAGTGATTCTGCACGTGAAAATCCCACACGTCTGCGTGTAAATCGATGAAAGGCCCTTAGCGCGTAAACGCGTATGCGCGTCTATGAAGTCACGTGCACGCGTAGGAAAAAGTTGCGTGACACGTCCGAGTGTCAAAGCGTGTTATTGGTGGAAATAGCCCTACACGCAGAAGTGTCAAAGCGTGTAATTGGTGGGAATGGGCCTAGCACGTACACGCCGCGTAAGTGACGCTGTACGTGTGGGCCTGCATATAAGGTACGTGTAGAACACCAATTCCTTGTACTGCTTTTCGTGGAGAGCGAGTGGGTGAATTCTGTACTTCTTGTCGTTTCACACGCGATTTACTTCACGGCGTTTCAAGTTCGTACTCCCTGTTACCTCTGACAGCTTTTTCTATTTTTTCTCTTGTACTGGTTTACCTGGGCCTGTTCCCTCAAACAGTGTTCCCTTCTACTGTTGTCCTGTCTCCTCAGACAGCGTACATATCTTCTTTTGGCGGGGGTGTTGCCAACCAAACGCGCTCATTATTCACGCTCTTTTACCTGGCAGACGGTGAGTCACGCACGTATCTAACATCTGTGCTTGCCCCGTGTGTAGCCTACCCCTTCAGAGGTCATTCTAGGCTGCGTGTGACACGCATACGTTCATTCTTGTGTTACTGGGTGCCACAGCGTAGTGCAGGTTTTTCTTTCTGCACACGTGGTCTAGGAGGGGTTGCGTGCACGTCATCTCCCTTTTTTGGGCCTCCTGTGCGTTGCGTGACCCGTCATCTTTCCCCAGGGGTTACATTCAGCCTTGCTAGAGCACTAGGGTACAGTTACCATCTGGTACCCAACCCCTTTGACCCCCAATTGCCCAGGACAATAGTCTACATCCACTCCCATACGCACATTAACATCAGTGCCATGGCTGGGAGGCGAGGATTCCGTAAGGGTGGCAAAGGTGGAAGAGCCACAAGTGGTGGCCGTGGTGGATCCGGTAGGGGACGTGGTCGTAACTTGCAGGGTGAGCCTGTCCCCCCATGTGTGGAGGACCAGTCACGGGCACCCATAATCCCCCCTCTCCCCCCTCCCGTTGAGGCTGATGTGGCTGACACCATCCATGCTCAGCCCTTGTTGGACCAGCCCATTGTGGCACCAGACCTGGCTGACTCCATGGCTGACTTCCAGGTCAGCAGGGCTACGACACGTGCGCTGGTGCACGTTGATGCCATCATGCCACGTGGATCTGGGGCAGCAAGGTCATCTGCTGCACCAAGGAGGCAGGGCGGAGAGGCTGCAGGGGCAGCTGCGGCTCCATCCACCCCAGCCCTCACACACCCAGCCAGGACAGTGTCTGTCCTAGTCCATGCTGCTGACATTCCCCGTGACACCATCACACTAGAGCCAATGCCTGCACCAACTCCCATGCTGAGTGTGCAATCCCACACTCCTGATACAGAGTCCACCAGGGCTCCTGCCCCTAGTGTCCAGAGCGGTGCAGGACACTCAGGATCACCACCACCTTCCAAGCGGAAGAGGAAGAGTGCTCGTCCGGCACAGGCTGATGCCCCAGACACGGCTACACAGTCCGGCCGGTCCAGGAAGCCCAGCTTCACGGATGAAGAACTGAATGCACTTGTCGAGTATGTGTCCGGACATGACAACGAGATGGTCATTGTTGCAGGATCCAAGACCACACCTGCACAACGCCAGGCACACTGGCAGACCGTTGCGGACATCGTAAGTGCCCTTGGAATCGTGAGGCGCACAGCCAATGATTGCTATAAGCGCTGGAATGACCTAAAGCGCAGGGCAAAGAGTAAGCTGGCCTCAAGTCATGCCGTAACTCTAGTGACTGGAGGTGGGTCTCCAGTAGTAGACATGGAACTCACTCCACATGAGTCAGTCGCTGGGACCTACGTCACGGAGGAACAGATCCAAGGCGTGGGAGATCTGGCTGATTACGAGGCATTGTCCGGTGAGTGCACATGCATGTGTGTGTCATCCATGTGCATGGTGTGTGTGTGAGGGCTTCTGTTTGTGTGCCAGGTGAGAGTGTGTGCTCCTGAGTCGTATGGGTCAGCCATGTGCTTCACGCAATACTTCCTGCGCAGCTGCATTTGGCCATAGCAGTATCCCTTCTGCCAACAGTAGACATCTAGCCCAACTGCACGCCAGTTGCCCTTGAAGTGTCACCTTGCCACAACATTGTTGCTTATTTTTCACTGTTCATTCAGTCAGATTGTTTGCATTCCCCCACTTTTACTAGCCATGTCGCTGTCCACTAGTCACATGTCTGACATGGCTATGGTAAAGTGGAGTGACTTTGTTACCTGGATATCATTTGTACACACATGTCCCTGTGCAATTGGACCATTTCAGACTGGCAGCTCCAGGTGAAAAATCTGACCTGTTAGAATTAGAAAAGCAATTACATGCGGGAACTGGACTGAATGAATAGGTGCTGCCCTCCTCTCCATCTTCACTCAATAGCAATGGTACATGCCATCTGTGTGATGGCATGTGTGTTTCACCTGGCAATCACAGGCCAATGTGTGATGCCACTGCCAGGCAGCATGCAGAAAATGTGTTCATCTTCCATCTTGGTGTCATCAGTGTGTGCCATTTGCCTGCACTTCATACGCAGAGAGGGTGCATGCATGGGAGGGTTTTAGTCATGTGGGACATGTGTCAATCAAGTACTGGTTCTCTTGCTTCTCAGCCCTCATCGTGTGCCATGGTGCTAATGCCTGTTTCCATTTCTTTGTTTTCATGTCTTTGCAGGGGAAGACGCACCTGATACTGCTGCGGTTGTGGAGATGGTGCAGACCCAGGAGGGGTCCGAGGGCCGACCAACCACCAGTGAGGGACGTGGTGTGGTGGTGGGGGAGAACCCACAAGTGCTGCAGGTCGTGCTCTCAAGGGGTGTCTCTGGCTGCACCTCCCCCGAGCTGTACTCAGGTGTTGATTCGGATGAGACCTACGTGCCGTCGCAGGTGAGTGTTCCAGGGAGGGATTCTGTTCTGTCTCACCCACCTGCACCAGGGTCAGAACCCTCCATGGGGATGTCAGTGTTGGCAGCTACGCCTTTGGTGGTTACGGATGCAGGGTCACACTCTGCGACATCTGATCCTGTTCCTGGGCCAGCAGATCAGAGGGGGAATGCAGTCCTGCAGCCTCAGGCAGTGCCGGCACAGCAAGGCGCAGTTCGCCTTGCCCCAGACAGGTGTGGTGCCCGCCGATGTGGTGGCCGTACGCCACCTGGAAATATTGCATGGGAGCAATCCATTTACGGTATGGCAACCCAACAGGCTGCATCATCCGAGATGATGGCTCAGGCCATGGATAGGGTGGCCACTTCCATTGTCCCCCCAGAAAGGCTGATGGAGCGACTAGAGCAGGCAACCGACTCCATCTGCCAGTCACACAGGGAGGACATGTTGGGGTCCAACAGGGACAGGCGGGCGGCACTGGCGACTCTGCAGGAGGCCATCTCCATTGAGTCCCAGGGCCACAGGGAAGCCCTGAGGCAGGAGCTCCTTCACCTCAGGACGACTCTTGTTGAGCTTGAGGCTTCAACACACCAAAGGACAGAACAGCAGCTGGAGCGTCTCACCCGTACGCTCTCAGCTGAGATGCAGGCAACGAGGGCGGAGGTCCGAGCATCCCGTGAGTTGTTGCATGGGGACCTCCGCACACTCATCCTCCAGAACCAGACCTACCACACCCGCATGCTTGCAGCAATGGAGGAGCAGACTAGGGCCTTGCGTGGGCTGCCTCCCATAGTGCAACCACCTCCGGATGCAGCTGCACAGGGTGATAATAGCGACAGCAGTGATACTCCCACAATAGGGTAGCCGTGTGGGCCATGAGCCCATGGAGGTGTTTTATTTTCCCAGGATCCACGCAGGTGGGTTCTGGTGTGCATCCTGTCCTCGGACCTCCTGGGTGGCCTCCCCAACCCCCCCGGGCCCATCAATGGCCATTTTTGATTGTTTCTTATTTTTATTTTTATTTTTATTTATTTTATTCCCTATTTGTTGGGGACGATTTGTTGGCTTCCGTGGTTCCTGTGGGCATACGCTGCATTGTGGCTGGGCACATGCAGGCTTGTAATGTATTTGGTTCAGATGCTTGGGTTTGAGTCACACACACCCCTCCTGCTTCCCGTTTCCATGGGCTTGCAAAGGGTGTGCCCAAGTGACAGTGAATTACACAGTGACGTTGGACTCCCATGAGCTGTGTGGGCAGTCTGTAGTCAATACTGTGTATACATTCCTAGTGCATATTGCTGTTGTGTTGTACACTGCATGTTGCATTGATGTGTAACTCATCTTCTGTGTCTACCTCCCAATTTGCAGGTCCCTTCCTCATGTCTACACAAGGACCTCTAGTCTGGAGATGGGGTCCATGTTGGCAGCAGTGCACCTACAACTCTACATGGCGCCAACACTGCACAGTTGGTAGTGGTGGGAGTGCAGGCATTTCCAGGTGGTGAGACTACTAATATGTAACATTTGTGATGTCATGTTAATGGTAGTACGTGCTCAAGTATGTTGTTGGTCCGGCATCGCTGTGAGCATCTCAGGTGTTGCAGGTTTCTAATAGGGACACTGTACATAGTGACACTAGTGTCATGTTGTGGGGATTACTTTGTTTACCTGCAAATTGCATGACATGGCACAGTGTGTCGTGTGGCGGTGCTGGGGTTGGGTTGGCTGACATGGCACTGTCCTCTTGTTGCATTTTGCAAGTGGGTATTCTTTTTAGCTGCTTGAATGTGTAACTCCACAAAACTGCATTGGTGGTGTCTGTGTGGGTAGGGATGCACACATTGTGACACTTCCAGGTGAACAATCTCAGGCTGATATGGTATTCACGGTTCATTCTCCAGACATTCAGGATCAGTGTCAGGTTGAGTCATCATTGATTGTCAGATGGAATGTGCTAGGGCAGTGTGCACTCCACAGGGGTGTGATTTCTATGTGAAGTAATTAGCCACTAGCTGTGTACGGGCTGCCTCCCCCCGTGCCCTTTCCCCTCCCATGCGCAGCGGCTGTGCATGTGGTTGGGGATGTGGGGCCACCACCATGTCCACGGCCAGGCCCCGGCGTGTTGCATCGTTGTGCAGGACACATGCTGCCACTATGATCCTGCACACTACTGGGGGAGCGTACAACAGCTGGCCGCCAGAACGGTCAAGGGAGCGAAAGCGTGACTTTAGCACTCCGAATGTGCGCTCCACTATGCCCCGGGTCGTAATGTGGGCTGTGTTATATCTTACCTCGGGTGGCGTGGTGGGGTTCCGAATTGGCGTCATCATGTGGGGGCTGAGAGGGTAGGCACTGTCCCCTGTGGAGGTGGTGGTTGGTATCATTGGTGGTGTTGTGACCTTGCTCAGTATCCAACATGCATGCATACATACTCACCAAACAGCCATGTATCGCCATGCCGCCCAGCTTCTAGGTCCCGGCTTAGAGTGGACATTCGGTAAATGAAGCTGTCGTGGGTGGACCCGGGATAGTTGGCATATACTGAGGAGATGATTCCCTTGGCATTACATGCTACCTGCACGTTGATGCAATGCCAGTGCTTGCGGTTCCTATAGATGTGCTCAGATGCCCTGGGGGGACGTAGAGCCTCATGGGTGCAGTCGATGGCACCTAGCACTTTGGGGAATCGTGCCACACCGTAAAAATCCAGGGCGGCAGCATGCCTTTCTGCAGGTGTTCTGGGCAGGTATATGTGCCTGCGGACTGATGGGCGTGCAGTGATGATGTTCAAGACCTGGTGTAGGCAGCGTGACTGGGTGGCCTGTGACACCCCACCCACTATGGCACTTGTCCGCTGAAATGATCCAGTGGCTAAGAAGTGCAGTACATTGAGGACCTTCTCCAGGGGGCTGAGTGCTTGGGAGCACAGGGTGGGTGATGTGAGGTCATCCTCCCACTCACTCACCAGGTCCAGTATTATGTGTGGTGGAAACCTGTACCTCCCATACACCTGGTCATCAGGCATCCCGAAAAGGCTGGTTCTGGGTGTGAATATTCTGGCCCTGACTATCCTCCTCCTCCTCCTTTGGTAGCCCACTGCCACTGCTGCTAGGAACGGTATGTTCATCCTGGCGTCTGAGCTTGTTATTGTTAAAGTGCGCAAATTTATGCTTTGCGCGTGTTCTAGGCGAGCGTGTGACCCTTGCACCCCTGGAATCCAGTTCCCAGTCCAATAGCGTGTGGAAATTCCCACGCACCACGGGATACAGGTGCGCTGACGTACTTGCATGTGTAAGTGCCCGCGCACCCATGAAATACACGTACATAGGCCAATCGCGTGTACGCGCACTTTTGTCCAATTACACGCTGACGTGCAGTATTTCCACGTGTTCTCCGTCATCACGTGCTGAGTGGGGAACACCCATGCGGGTCACGTCACAGACGCGCTTACGCGCTGAGGGACTCTGGTCCAATAGAATCGCGTATGCGTGCTGACGCGCTTACGCGCTAAGGGCCTTTCCTCGGATTTCACGCTGACGTGCAGGATTTTCACGTGCTAAATCACTCCGTATCAAGCTGGCCACGCGAAAACACACGGAAGACCACGCTCCTGCCCAGAAGGCCGAGTTACTGCCCCCCAGTACCCCGAGCAGCCTCCCACGTGCCATCTGCTGCTGCCTGCCTGCCTGCCTGCCTGCTGCCACCGTGCCCTGCCATTTGGTGCCTGCACATCAGCCATCTGCAGGGGTCCAGTTGCTGTGTCCACCCCTGCTGGAACTGAAGACTCCCGACTGGGATTACATCGCTCCACAGCCCAGCCCCAGGACCCAGTTGCCCACCCACACCTGCCTCTGGGGTTGCCATGTCGGGCACTTCCACATCTGGCACCAGTGGCAACCCCAGGCCAGAGGGGCAGAGGGGCACCAGCTTCACTTCCACCGAAGTTGGTGTCCTGGTGGAGCATGTCCTGGGGCAGTATGATGCCCTCTTTGGATCGTCCCGCGCCAGCAAGGAAGGACGGGAGAGGATCTGGGCCGACTGTGTGGTTGCCATCAACGCGGAGGGGGTGGCAACCCGCAACGTCCAGAAGATCAAGAAGCGCTGGGAGGACTTGAGGTCCAGGACCCTTGTGAAGGCCCGGCACCTCGTGGAGGGGGGCCGGGGCCGCATGAGTTCCATCCAGTTGAGGGTCCTGGAACGCGTACGCCCAGCGCTCCACGCCCAGATCCTTGAGAGGGAGACCCGTCTGGAGTTGAGCGGTAAGTGTCCGAGCATTACTGTGTGAGGCAGGGCATGTTACGGTGTGCTGGTTCTATGATACTTGCCTGTATGTGTGCCATAGGCCATGTATGAATGTATGTGTGCAGGGACATCATGGTAATGCATGTGCGACCAGTGATGTGTGAGCCACATGGTTGTAGCATGTGTTTAAATGCCACATGGGGAGCCCTATGCAGATTATGAACATGAGAGCATGCCAGTCTCTGTACCTGGACATGGGTGGGGGTGAGGGATGGGTGCTGATGCCAGGTACATATATGTTAGCCATGTCTGTGTGCCTGACCTGCGTGTCTGTGACTTGTGCATGCCATGGATGCATGACACATGTGTGTGACAATGCACAGATTCAGTGAAGCAGCCAAATTACCCTTGTATCCGCTGTGTTTGGGGTGTATGGGGCCAGATGGATGTGACTGAGGTGAAGTGTGTGCATGTGATAGGCATGACCCATGATGCATGTGAGTTACATATCATTGTATGTTTCAAGAGTCCATTGGACATGCATGGAAATGTCCATGGCATGCACCATGCCTGTGACTGTGTGTGTTTTGCCTGGACTGACCCATTTGTTGTGGAGGGACATGATGGAAGTGTACTTTGACAGTGGTGCTCATCTGCTATTGCTTCCTGTCTAGGGGACCAATGTACAGTACCCTGATGCTTGTGTTCTTTGTCTCCCTCTACGCAGCGGCTAGTGAAGAAGAGGGCGGAGACGGCGCTGTGGAGCAAGGCGGCGGGGATGCCCCCACGGCTGCAGCGGAAGGGATGGGTGAGCCCCCACAGGGGCCTGCTACGGTGGGAGACGGTGAGGAGCCATCCAGGTTGGTGGTTTGCACAGAGGAGGAGGAGGCCGCCACTGGGGCGCACATGGGGCCTGGTGGGGGCATCCCTGCTGGTGCAAGTGGTGCAGTCCAGGGCCAGGGGCAGGAGGCAGCACAGGTCACCGTGGAGGGGCCTGTGCATGTCGCTGTCCCTGACCCTGTGAGTGCACCACCATGCACCAGCAGGGATGCCCCGTCCCAGGCCCGTCCGCAGGTAGAGGGGATGTCCATGTCACCTGACTCCCCTCCACCTGCGGACGAGGGGACCCCTGGCCGTGTGGAGAAGGTCCTGATTGGGGTCGCGATGCGCACGGCTGTGATTCGTGATGCCGTGCATGCTTCCCGGGAGGAGCACGCACGTCATGACGAAGTGCACCGTGCCGACGTTGCCCAATTGGGATCGGCCATGTTCGGGGGTTTCCTGCATGTGTTGGCCAATCTGGCGGCCCTCTCCTCCTCTGTGCAGGCTATTCACCAGTCGTTCTCCTTGCCGTCTTCCAGCCCAGATGCCACCAGGGCCCCCTGTGGACCTACCCCTGACCAATGCAGCCAGCTCGGTGGGGATCCCATCCCTGCCACAGTCGGGAGTCGGAGGTCCAGCAGGGGTGGACAACACAGCAACTGGACCCCAGCAGATGGAAGATGTGACAGCATCATCGGGCAGGGCACGTGCACGACGGCGTCGGTGGTTTCCATCAGCCTGGATGCCGTCGTGCTGGCAGAGGCAGTGGCGTCGGAGGCAGCAGCGGGCTCGACGTGGGAGGCATCGTGGCTCGGGGCCATCAAGATCAGAGGGGCAGGCATCGGCCGGAGGGCAGGGCAACCCTGGGATGGTGGTGTCTTCCGTGTGGGAGCAGTTGGTCCAGCGGATAGGTGCGGAGCGGCAGCGGGCGGAAGAGGAGCGGCTCACCATGGTCAGGGCGGAGTTCTCCATGCGTCGGGCGTTGAGGCGGGCTGAGTGCCTCGAGGAAGCTCGCAGGGAGTTTGAGCTGGACATGGGGTTATCCCTGCGAGACCTCGGGGCCAGAGTCCCGCCTCCAGGACATCGACATGGAGTTCGATGATGCCCTGGCCAGCAACATCACCGAGTGAGCCGCAGGACTTGCCCGCTGCCTTTGTATATAGTTATTTAGTTAGTTAGTGTTAGGTTTCCTTTATTCATTTTTATTTTTTTGGACCGCTCGGACAATGGTCACTTTTTTGTATATATTTTTTCATTAGGTAGTAGTAGGTTTCATTTATGGTGTTGGGCTCATGGACCCTTGAATTTTCGTGTATATAGTTTCTTTATTAATTATTGTGTTCACCATGAGGAAATGGTTTTTCATTATTTTCCTTCCACATGATATTGCTTTGGACTACATTTGTTTTTGGATTCCTATTTTTTTTTTTTTTTACATTTGTTCTCGGACATGGACCTTTTATTTTGTTATCCCCATTGTTGTGTGTTTGATTTGTTTACTTATTTTACATCTTTAATACATGTTTTTTTTACTTTCACTTGTGGTATTTTCTCATTGGTTTCATACATGTCATGATATGGGTTTTGACATTCACTTGCACCCATTGTGTATGTGTGTGTGACGGACATGTGTTCATTTACATACTTGCCATTGGGGTTGTATCATGTAATTGCATTCACTATGTGGGTGGATGCAATCCTTGCCTGGGTGTTTGTGCTGGGTATGCTGCCCATTACTGCCATGATTGAGTATCGTCAGGACCTGGGGGCAGGGGGACATGTGTGGGTGCCTGGTGGAGGGTGCCCCTGCACTGCTGGGGGGTGGGGGTGGTGGGAGACATGAGTGGGGGCCTGGTGGAGGCTGCCCCTGGTGACTGGGGGGGTGGGGGTGGTGGGAGACATGAGTGGGGGCCTGGTGGAGGGTGCCCATGGTGGCTGGGGGGGTGGGGGTGGTGGGAGACATGAGTGGGGGCCTGGTGGAGGGTGCCCCTGGTGACTGGGGGGGTGGGGGTGGTGGGACACATGAGTGGGGGCCTGGTGGAGGGTGCCCCTGCACTGCTGGGGGGTGGGGGTGATAGGGGACATGGGTGGGGCCTGGTGGAGGGTGCCCCTGGATGCTGGGGGGTGGGGGGTGGTGGGAGACATGGGTGGGGGCCTGGTGGAGGGTGCCCCTGGATGCTGGGGGATGGGGGTGTGGGAGACATGAGTGGGGGCCTGGTGGAGGCTGCCCCTGGTGACTGGGGGGGTGGGGGTGGTGGGAGACATGAGTGGGGGCCTGGTGGAGGGTGCCCATGGTGGCTGGGGGGGTGGGGGTGGTGGGAGACATGAGTGGGGACCTGGTGGAGGGTGCCCCTGGTGGCGGGGGGGTGGGGGTGGTGGGAGACATGAGTGGGGGCCTGGTGGAGGCTGCCCCTGCACTGCTGGGGGGTGGGGGTGGTGGGAGACATGAGTGGGGGTGTGGTGGAGGGTGCCCCTGGATGGTGGGGGGTGGGGGTGGTGGGAGACATGAGTGGGGGCCTGGTGGAGGGTGCCCCTGGTGGCGGGGGGGTGGGGGTGGTGGGAGACATGAGTGGGGGCCTGGTGGAGGCTGCCCCTGCACTGCTGGGGGGTGGGGGTGGTGGGAGACATGAGTGGGGGCCTGGTGGAGGGTGCCCATGGTGGCTGGGGGGGTGGGGGTGGTGGGAGACATGAGTGGGGGCCTGGTGGAGGGTGCCCCTGGTGACTGGGGGGGTGGGGGTGGTGGGAGACATGAGTGGGGGCCTGGTGGAGGGTGCCCCTGCACTGCTGGGGGGTGGGGGTGATAGGGGACATGGGTGGGGGCCTGGTGGAGGGTGCCCCTGGATGCTGGGGGGTGGGGGTGGTGGGAGACATGGGTGGGGGCCTGGTGGAGGGTGCCCCTGGATGCTGGGGGGTGGGGGTGGTGGGAGACATGAGTGGGGGCCTGGTGGAGGCTGCCCCTGGTGACTGGGGGGGGGTGGGGGTGGTGGGAGACATGAGTGGGGGCCTGGTGGAGGGTGCCCATGGTGGCTGGGGGGGTGGGGGTGGTGGGAGACATGAGTGGGGGCCTGGTGGAGGGTGCCCCTGGTGGCGGGGGGTGGGGGTGGTGGGAGACATGAGTGGGGGCCTGGTGGAGGCTGCCCCTGCAATGCTGGGGGGTGGGGGGTGGTGGGAGACATGAGTGGGGGCATGGTGGAGGGTGCCCCTGGTGGCAGGGGGGTGGGGGTGGTGGGAGACATGAGTCGGGGCCTGGTGGAGGCTGCCCCTGGTGACTGGGGGGGTGGGGGTGGTGGGAGACATGAGTGGGGGCCTGGTGGAGGGTGCCCATGGTGGCTGGGGGGGTGGGGGTGGTGGGAGACATGAGTGGGGGCCTGGTGGAGGGTGCCCCTGGTGACTGGGGGGGTGGGGGTGGTGGGAGACATGAGTGGGGGCGTGGTGGAGGGTGCCCCTGGATGGTGGGGGGTGGGGGTGGTGGGAGACATGATTGGGGGCCTGGTGGAGGGTGCCCCTGGTGGCGGGGGGGGTGGGGTGGTGGGAGACATGAGTGGGGGCCTGGTGGAGGCTGCCCCTGCACTGCTGGGGGGTGGGGGTGGTGGGAGACATGAGTGGGGGCCTGGTGGAGGCTGCCCCTGGTGACTGGGGGGGTGGGGGTGGTGGGAGACATGAGTGGGGGCCTGGTGGAGGGTGCCCATGGTGGCTGGGGGGGTGGGGGTGGTGGGATACATGAGTGGGGGCCTGGTGGAGGGTGCCCATGGTGGCTGGGAGGGTGGGGGTGGTGGGAGACATGAGTGGGGGCCTGGTGGAGGCTGCCCCTGGTGACTGGGGGGGGTGGGGGTATTGGGAGACATGAGTGGGGGCCTGGTGGAGGGTGCCCCTGGTGACTGGGGGGGTGGGGGTGGTGGGAGACATGAGTGGGGGCCTGGTGGAGGGTGCCCATGGTGGCTGGGGGGGTGGGGGTGGTGGGAGACATGAGTGGGGGCCTGGTGGAGGGTGCCCCTGGTGACTGGGGGGGTGGGGGTGGTGGGAGACATGAGTGGGGGCCTGGTGGAGGGTGCCCATGGTGGCTGGGGGGGTGGGGGTGGTGGGATACATGAGTGGGGGCCTGGTGGAGGCTGCCCCTGGTGACTGGGGGGGTGGGGGTGGTGGGAGACATGAGTGGGGGCCTGGTGGAGGGTGCCCATGGTGGCTGGGGGGGTGGGGGTGGTGGGATACATGAGTGGGGGCCTGGTGGAGGGTGCCCATGGTGGTGGGAGACATGAGTGGGGGCCTGGTGGAGGCTGCCCCTGCACTGCTGGGGGTTGGGGGTGGTGGGAGACATGGGTGGGGGCCTGGTGGAGGGTGCCCCTGGTGGCGGGGGGGTGGTGGTGGTGGGAGACATGAGTGGGGGCCTGGTGGAGGGTGCCCCTGGTGGAGGGTGCCCCTGGTGGTGGGGGGGTGGGGGTGATAGGGGACATGAGTGGGGGCCTGGTGGAGGGTGCCCATGGTGGCAGGGGGGTGGGGGTGGTGGGAGACATGAGTGGGGGCCTGGTGGAGGGTGCCCCTGCACTGCTGGGGGGTGGGGGTGGTGGGAGACATGAGTGGGGGCGTGGTGGAGGGTGCCCCTGGATGGTGGGGGGTGGGGGTGGTGGGAGACATGAGTGGGGGCCTGGTGGAGGGTGCCCCTGGTGGCGGGGGGGTGGGGGTGGTGGGAGACATGAGTGGGGGCCTGGTGGAGGCTGCCCCTGCACTGCTGGGGGGTGGGGGTGGTGGGAGACATGAGTGGGGGCCTGGTGGAGGCTGCCCCTGGTGACTGGGGGGGTGGGGGTGGTGGGAGACATGAGTTGAGGCCTGGTGGAGGGTGCCCATGGTGGCTGGGGGGGTGGGGGTGGTGGGAGACATGAGTGGGGGCCTGGTGGAGGGTGCCCATGGTGGCTGGGGGGTGGGGGTGGTGGGAGACATGAGTGGGGGCCTGGTGGAGGCTGCCCCTGGTGACTGGGGGGGTGGGGGTATTGGGAGACATGAGTGGGGGCCTGGTGGAGGGTGCCCCTGGTGACTGGGGGGGTGGGGGTGGTGGGAGACATGAGTGGGGGCCTGGTGGAGGGTGCCCATGGTGGCTGGGGGGGTGGGGGGTGGTGGGAGACATGAGTGGGGGCCTGGTGGAGGGTGCCCATGGTGACTGGGGGGGTGGGGGTGATGGGAGACATGAGTGGGGGCCTGGTGGAGGCTGCCCCTGGTGACTGGGGGGGTGGGGGTGGTGGGAGACATGAGTGGGGGCCTGGTGGAGGGTGCCCATGGTGGCTGGGGGGGTGGGGGCGGTGGGATACATGAGTGGGGGCCTGGTGGAGGGTGCCCATGGTGGTGGGAGACATGAGTGGGGGCCTGGTGGAGGCTGCCCCTGCACTGCTGGGGGTTGGGGGTGGTGGGAGACATGGGTGGGGGCCTGGTGGAGGGTGCCCCTGGTGGCGGGGGGGGTGGGGGTGGTGGGAGACATGAGTGGGGGCCTGGTGGAGGGTGCCCCTGGTGGCGGGGGGGTGGGGGTGATAGGGGACATGAGTGGGGGCCTGGTGGAGGGTGCCCATGGTGGCAGGGGGGTGGGGGTGGTGGGAGACATGAGTGGGGGCCTGGTGGAGGGTGCCCCTGCACTGCTGGGGGGTGGGGGTGGTGGGAGACATGAGTCGGGGCCTGGTGGAGGCTGCCCCTGGTGGCGGGGGGGTGGGGGTGATAGGGGACATGAGTGGGGGCCTGGTGGAGGGTGCCCATGGTGGCAGGGGGGTGGGGGTGGTGGGAGACATGAGTGGGGGCCTGGTGGAGGGTGCCCATGGTGGCAGGGGGGTGGGGGTGGTGGGAGACATGAGTGGGGGCCTGGTGGAGGGTGCCCCTGTTGACTGGGGGGGTGGGGGTGGGGGTGGTGGGAGACATGAGTGGGGGCCTGGTGGAGGGTGCCCCTGCACTGCTGGGGGGTGGGGGTGGTGGGAGACATGAGTGGGGGCCTGGTGGAGGGTGCCCCTGCACTGCTGGGGGGTGGGGGTGGTGGGAGACATGAGTGGGGGCCTGGTGGAGGGTGCCCATGGTGGCAGCCGGGTGGGGGTGGTGGGAGACATGAGTGGGGGCCTGGTGGAGGCTGCCCCTGGTGACTGGGGGGGTGGGGGTGGTGGGAGACATGAGTGGGGGCCTGGTGGAGGGTGCCCCTGGTGGCGGGGGGGTGGGGGTGGTGGGAGACATGAGTGGGGGCCTGGTGGAGGGTGCCCCTGGTGGCAGGGGGGTGGGGGTGATAGGGGACATGAGTGGGGGCCTGGTGGAGGGTGCCCCTGGTGGCTGGGGGTTGGGGGTGGTGGGAGACATGGGTGGGGGCCTGGTGGAGGCTGCCCCTGCACTGCTGGGGGTTGGGGGTGGTGGGAGACATGGGTGGGGGCCTGGTGGAGGCTGCCCCTGCACTGCTGGGGGGTGGGGGTGGTGGGAGACATGAGTGGGGGCCTGGTGGAGGCTGCCCCTGGTGACTGGGGGGGTGGGGGTGGTGGGAGACATGAGTGGGGGCCTGGTGAAGGGTGCCCATGGTGGCTGGGGGGGTGGGGGTGGTGGGATACATGAGTGGGGGCCTGGTGGAGGGTGCCCATGGTGGCTGGGGGGGTGGGGGGGGTGGGAGACATGAGTGGGGGCCTGGTGGAGGGTGCCCCTGGTGACTGGGGGGTGGGGGTGGTGGGAGACATGAGTGGGGGCCTGGTGGAGGCTGCCCCTGGTGACTGGGGGGGTGGGGGTGGTGGGAGACATGAGTGGGGGCATGGTGGAGGGTGCCCATGGTGGCTGGGGGGGTGGGGGTGGTGGGAGACATGAGTGGGGGCCTGGTGGAGGGTGCCCCTGGTGACTGGGGGGGTGGGGGTGGTGGGAGACATGAGTGGGGGCCTGGTGGAGGGTGCCCCTGCACTGCTGGGGGGTGGGGGTGATAGGGGACATGGGTGGGGGCCTGGTGGAGGGTGCCCCTGGATGCTGGGGGGTGGGGGTGGTGGGAGACATGGGTGGGGGCCTGGTGGAGGGTGCCCCTGGATGCTGGGGGGTGGGGGTGGTGGGAGACATGGGTGGGGGCCTGGTGGAGGGTGCCCCTGGTGGCGGGGGGGTGGTGGTGGTGGGAGACATGAGTGGGGGCCTGGTGGAGGGTGCCCCTGGTGGTGGGGGGGTGGGGGTGATAGGGGACATGAGTGGGGGCCTGGTGGAGGGTGCCCATGGTGGCAGGGGGGTGGGGGTGGTGGGAGACATGAGTGGGGGCCTGGTGGAGGGTGCCCCTGCACTGCTGGCGGGTGGGGGTGGTGGGAGACATGAGTGGGGGCGTGGTGGAGGGTGCCCCTGGATGGTGGGGGGTGGGGGTGGTGGGAGACATGAGTGGGGGCCTGGTGGAGGGTGCCCCTGGTGGCGGGGGGGTGGGGGTGGTGGGAGACATGAGTGGGGGCCTGGTGGAGGCTGCCCCTGCCCTGCTGGGGGGTGGGGGTGGTGGGAGACATGAGTGGGGGCCTGGTGGAGGCTGCCCCTGGTGACTGGGGGGGTGGGGGTGGTGGGAGACATGAGTTGAGGCCTGGTGGAGGGTGCCCATGGTGGCTGGGGGGGTGGGGGTGGTGGGATACATGAGTGGGGGCCTGGTGGAGGGTGCCCATGGTGGCTGGGGGGTGGGGGTGGTGGGAGACATGAGTGGGGGCCTGGTGGAGGCTGCCCCTGGTGACTGGGGGGGTGGGGGTATTGGGAGACATGAGTGGGGGCCTGGTGGAGGGTGCCCCTGGTGACTGGGGGGGTGGGGGTGGTGGGAGACATGAGTGGGGGCCTGGTGGAGGGTGCCCATGGTGGCTGGGGGGGTGGGGGTGGTGGGAGACATGAGTGGGGGCCTGGTGGAGGGTGCCCCTGGTGACTGGGGGGGTGGGGGTGATGGGAGACATGAGTGGGGGCCTGGTGGAGGCTGCCCCTGGTGACTGGGGGGGTGGGGGTGGTGGGAGACATGAGTGGGGGCCTGGTGGAGGGTGCCCATGGTGGCTGGGGGGGTGGGGGTGGTGGGTTACATGAGTGGGGGCCTGGTGGAGGGTGCCCATGGTGGTGGGAGACATGAGTGGGGGCCTGGTGGAGGCTGCCCCTGCACTGCTGCGGGTTGGGGGTGGTGGGAGACATGGGTGGGGGCCTGGTGGAGGGTGCCCCTGGTGGCGGGGGGTTGGGGGTGGTGGGAGACATGAGTGGGGGCCTGGTGGAGGGTGCCCCTGGTGGCGGGGGGGTGGGGGTGATAGGGGACATGAGTGGGGGCCTGGTGGAGGGTGCCCATGGTGGCAGGGGGGTGGGGGTGGTGGGGGACATGAGTGGGGGCCTGGTGGAGGGTGCCCCTGCACTGCTGGGGGGTGGGGGTGGTGGGAGACATGAGTGGGGGCCTGGTGGAGGCTGCCCCTGGTGGCGGGGGGGTGGGGGTGATAGGGGACATGAGTGGGGGCCTGGTGGAGGGTGCCCATGGTGGCAGGGGGGTGGGGGTGGTGGGAGACATGAGTGGGGGCCTGGTGGAGGGTGCCCCTGTTGACTGGGGGGGTGGGGGTGGGGGTGGTGGGAGACATGAGTGGGGGCCTGGTGGAGGGTGCCCCTGCACTGCTGGGGGGTGGGGGTGGTGGGAGACATGAGTGGGGGCCTGGTGGAGGGTGCCCCTGCACTGCTGGGGGGTGGGGGTGGTGGGAGACATGAGTGGGGGCCTGGTGGAGGGTGCCCATGGTGGCAGCCGGGTGGGGGTGGTGGGAGACATGAGTGGGGGCCTGGTGGAGGCTGCCCCTGGTGACTGGGGGGGTGGGGGTGGGGGGAGACATGAGTGGGGGCCTGGTGGAGGGTGCCCCTGGTGGCGGGGGGGTGGGGGTGGTGGGAGACATGAGTGGGGGCCTGGTGGAGGGTGCCCCTGGTGGCAGGGGGGTGGGGGTGATAGGGGACATGAGTGGGGGCCTGGTGGAGGGTGCCCCTGGTGGCTGGGGGTTGGGGGTGGTGGGAGACATGGGTGGGGGCCTGGTGGAGGCTGCCCCTGCACTGCTGGGGGTTGGGGGTGGTGGGAGACATGGGTGGGGGCCTGGTGGAGGGTGCCCCTGGTGGCGGGGGGTGGGGGTGATAGGAGACATGAGTGGGGGCGTGGTGGAGGCTGCCCCTGCACTGCTGGGGGGTGGGGGTGGTGGGAGACATGGGTGGGGGCCTGGTGGAGGCTGCCCCTGCACTGCTGGGGGTGGGGGTGGTGGGAGACATGAGTGGGGGCCTGGTGGAGGCTGCCCCTGGTGACTGGGGGGGTGGGGGTGGTGGGAGACATGAGTGGGGGCCTGGTGAAGGGTGCCCATGGTGGCTGGGGGGGTGGGGGTGGTGGGATACATGAGTGGGGGCCTGGTGGAGGGTGCCCATGGTGGCTGGGGGGGTGGGGGTGGTGGGAGACATGAGTGGGGGCCTGGTGGAGGGTGCCCCTGGTGACTGGGGGGGTGGGGGTGGTGGGAGACATGAGTGGGGGCCTGGTGGAGGCTGCCCCTGGTGACTGGGGGGGTGGGGGTGGTGGGAGACATGAGTGGGGGCCTGGTGGAGGGTGCCCATGGTGGCTGGGGGGTGGGGGTGGTGGGAGACATGAGTGGGGGCCTGGTGGAGGGTGCCCCTGGTGACTGGGGGGGTGGGGGTGGTGGGAGACATGAGTGGGGGCCTGGTGGAGGGTGCCCCTGCACTGCTGGGGGGTGGGGGTGATAGGGGACATGGGTGGGGGCCTGGTGGAGGGTGCCCCTGGATGCTGGGGGGTGGGGGTGGTGGGAGACATGGGTGGGGGCCTGGTGGAGGGTGCCCCTGGATGCTGGGGGGTGGGGGTGGTGGGAGACATGATTGGGGGCCTGGTGGAGGGTGCCCCTGGTGGCGGGGGGGTGGGGGTGATAGGGGACATGAGTGGGGGCCTGGTGGAGGGTGCCCCTGGTGGCTGGGGGTTGGGGGTGGTGGGAGACATGGGTGGGGGCCTGGTGGAGGCTGCCCCTGCACTGCTTGGGGTTGGGGGTGGTGGGAGACATGGGTGGGGGCCTGGTGGAGGGTGCCCCTGGTGGCGGGGGGGTGGGGGTGATAGGGGACATGAGTGGGGGCGTGGTGGAGGCTGCCCCTGCACTGCTGGGGGGTGGGGGTGGCGGGAGACATGGGTGGGGCCTGGTGGAGGGTGCCCCTGGTGGCGGGTGGTGGGGGTGGTGGGAGACATGAGTGGGGGCCTGGTGGAGGCTGCCCCTGGAGACTGGGGGGGTGGGGGTGGTGGGAGACATGAGTGGGGGCCTGGTGGAGGCTGCCCCTGCACTGCTGGGGGTTGGGGGTGGTGGGAGACATGGGTGGGGGCCTGGTGGAGGGTGCCCCTGGTGGCGGGGGGGTGGGGGTGGTGGGAGACATGAGTGGGGGCCTGGTGGAGGGTGCCCCTGGTGGCGGGGGGGTGGGGGTGAGAGGGGACATGAGTGGGGGCCTGGTGGAGGGTGCCCATGGTGGCAGGGGGGTGGGGGTGGTGGGAGACATGAGTGGGGGCCTGGTGGAGGGTGCCCCTGCACTGCTGGGGGGTGGGGGTGGTGGGAGACATGAGTGGGGGCCTGGTGGAGGCTGCCCCTGGTGGCGGGGGGGTGGGGGTGATAGGGGACATGAGTGGGGGCCTGGTGGAGGGTGCCCATGGTGGCAGGGGGGTGGGGGTGGTGGGAGACATGAGTGGGGGCCTGGTGGAGGGTGCCCATGGTGGCAGGGGGGTGGGGGTGGTGGGAGACATGAGTGGGGGCCTGGTGGAGGGTGCCCCTGGTGACTGGGGGGGTGGGGGTGGTGGGAGACATGAGTGGGGGCCTGGTGGAGGGTGCCCCTGCACTGCTGGGGGGTGGGGGTGGTGGGAGACATGAGGGGGGCCTGGTGGAGGGTGCCCATGGTGGCAGGGGGGTGGGGGTGGTGGGAGACATGAGTGGGGGCCTGGTGGAGGCTGCCCCTGGTGACTGGGGGGGTGGGGGTGGTGGGAGACATGAGTGGGGGCCTGGTGGAGGGTGCCCCTGGTGGCGGGGGGGTGGGGGTGGTGGGAGACATGAGTGGGGGTCTGGTGGAGGGTGCCCCTGGTGGCAGGGGGGTGGGGGTGATAGGGGACATGAGTGGGGGCCTGGTGGAGGGTGCCCCTGGTGGCTGGGGGTTGGGGGTGGTGGGAGACATGGGTGGGGTCCTGGTGGAGGCTGCCCCTGCACTGCTGGGGGTTGGGGGTGGTGGGAGACATGGGTGGGGGCCTGGTGGAGGGTGCCCCTGGTGGCGGGGGGTGGGGGTGATAGGGGACATGAGTGGGGGCGTGGTGGAGGCTGCCCCTGCACTGCTGGGGGGTGGGGGTGGTGGGAGACATGGGTGGGGGCCTGGTGGAGGGTGCCCCTGGTGGCGGGGGGGTGGGGGTGGTGGGAGACATGAGTGGGGGCCTGGTGGAGGGTGCCCCTGGTGGCGGGGGGTGGGGGTGATAGGGGACATGAGTGGGGGCGTGGTGGAGGCTGCCCCTGCACTGCTGGGGGGTGGGGGTGGTGGGAGACATGGGTGGGGGCCTGGTGGAGGGTGCCCCTGGTGACGGGGGGGTGGGGGTGGTGGGAGACATGAGTGGGGGCCTGGTGGAGGGTGCCCCTGCACTGCTGGGGGGTGGGGGTGGTGGGAGACATGAGTGGGGGCCTGGTGGAGGCTGCCCCTGGTGGCGGGGGGGTGGGGGTGATAGGGGACATGAGTGGGGGCCTGGTGGAGGGTGCCCATGGTGGCAGGGGGGTGGGGGTGGTGGGAGACATGAGTGGGGGCCTGGTGGAGGGTGCCCCTGGATGGTGGGGGGTGGGGGTGGTGGGAGACATGAGTGGGGGCCTGGTCGAGGGTGCCCCTGGTGGCGGGGGGTGGGGGTGATAGGGGACATGAGTGGGGGCCTGGTGGAGGCTGCCCCTGCACTGCTGGGGGGTGGGGGTGGTGGGAGACATGAGTGGGGGCCTGGTGGAGGGTGCCCCTGCACTGCTGGGGGGTGGGGGTGGTGGGAGACATGAGTGGGGGCCTGGTGGAGGGTGCCACTGGTGGCAGGGGGGTGGGGGTGGTGGGAGACATGAGTGGGGGCCTGGTGGAGGCTGCCCCTGGTGACTGGGGGGGTGGGGGTGGTGGGAGACATGAGCAGGTGTGCAGGGTAGTCCCCTGTTTTGTGGGCTGCCTGCAGGGGCCGTCGAGGGTGTACAGGGAACACCTGTGAGGACCCACCCAGCCTAAACGCGTGTGTGACTTCCCACGCACCCCTGTAATACACGTACCAAGCCAAATCGCGTGTGATAATTCCCGCGCACCCCTGAAATACACGCGCCCAGGCTATTCGCGTGTGGAAATTCCCGTGCACCCCTGAAATACACGTACCCTGCTGTAATCGCGTGTGGGACTTCCCGCGCACCCCTGAAATACACGCGCCCAGGATATTCGCATGTGGAACTTCCCGCGCACCCCTGAAATACACGCGCCCAGGCTATTCGCGTGTGGGACTTCCCGCGCACCCCTGAAATACACGCGCCCAGGCTATTCGCGTGTGGAACTTCCCGCGCACCCCTGAAATACACGTACCCTGCTGTAATCGCGTGTGGGACTTCCCGCGCACCCCTGAAATACACGCGCCCAGGCTATTCGCGTGTGGAAATTCCCGAACACCCCTGAAATACACGTACCTTGCTGTAATCGCGTGTGGAACTTCCCGCGCACCCCTGAAATACACGCGCCCAGGCTATTAGCGTGTGGAACTTCCCGTGCACCCCTGAAATACACGCGCCCAGCCTATTCGCGTGTGGAACTTCCCGCGCACCCCTGAAATACACGTACCCTGCTGTAATCGCGTGTGGGACTTCCCGCGCACCCCTGAAATACACGTACCCTGATGGAATGGCGTGTCGAACTTCCCGCGCACCCCTGGAATACACCTACCCTGATGGAATCGCGTGTGGACCTTCCCGCGCACCCCTGAAATCCACGTACCCGGCCAAATCGCGTGTGAGACTTCCCGCGCACCCCGGTATACACGCACACGTATTTTTTGTCAGCGTGTCCGTGTTTGTGGGTACCCCTTTGCACGTCATTTGTCCTGGAGGGCCACAGTATAGGACATTCATCATGGCAGCATATGGGTGCTATTTGTTGGCGCACCTTTTGGCGCACATTTCTTACAGCCGCAGAGACGCTACCGCCTGCTTTCTTGTGGCGATCGTGTTTGTGCCTGTGCGCTGGTTTGAGCGTGCGCTTTTTTGCCCTATTCTATTCCATGAATACGTGTTGTAGGCGATAGTGTGGGCATTCCGCGCACTTGTGCCCTGTACTTCCCCCGTGACGCCCACGTTTTTGCAAGTTGTTCCCCATTCCGAGTGTTACGCCCGTGTTCCGCCTACTTTTGTTGCGTGCGCCGCGCTATGTGCGAATTTCGCTGTGGCCTGTGCGATTTTCGCTGTGACCTGGCGCACGCTGTTAGATGGCCTGTGCGCCAACGTGCGCGGCGCACTTTTTATCGCACATCCGCTGGTTTTCTCGCACACGGACTTCCATGAATCGACGTGCGCTGCTTTTCGTGCGATTTTCGCACTTGCACTGCGATTCGCACGTTTTTGCCCACTTGCGCCGCGCTAATTATTCCATGAATCGGCCTGTTAATGTTTTTTCTTGGGCGACGCTCGTGTTCCTCAAGTGAAACTTCTCGCTTCAAAGAACCTGCAAAAGAAAGAGAGAGTTGTTAGATTTACATCAAGAGAGAGCTCTCTCCTCAGAACCTTTTTTCTCTCAGAGACTTCAACACCCAACTGAATAAAAACGAAAGATCCTGCCAAGAATAAAGACACTTACCTTAAGAGGCCTTTTCAATGTTTTACAGCCTTATTTCTTCTTGTGCCTCACCACCAGTGTACACCTGCACAAAAGCAGAATGGAGATCTCCCTAACATCAAAACACACGTGAAGAAAAGAATGGGGCACATAGAAACTATAGGGGAGTCAGCAGGGTGGGTAAAAAGGGTAAGTCATTGGGCCATAGTATAGTGACCATATAATATTTATTCCAATATAGCTCCTTTTATTTCTTTCCTTTATGATAGGGGAATTTCCTGTTTAACCAGTGTTGGCAGATCAAGAGGGGTCCCAGACCATTTATGCTCCTGTGGGGATAAGGTAAGCGTTACAGAATGGCATTGAAGGCTTCTATTGATTTTGCTGAAAAGTAATTTTCCCTCCTTGTCCAGTTGAGGAATTCTCGTGATCTCTCTTCCTCAAATGGGCATCTGCTTTTGGAAACTCTCCAATGTTTAGGTCACTTTTAGGAATCACTAATTCTGGAACATGTATGAGTACCACGGAACACGTCCATCCCCAATCCTTGGGCAGCTTCATGTAAGCTCTGGATCCACACGCCCAATATCGATCCATCAGGACGGCTGTCCCTGCTCCCATTCTATTGACGATTGTAGTCTTGCAGCCTTTATTTCTTCCCACATAATTCTTTCCCTTTATCTGAAAGCAAAATGTTGCATTTATCTATGGAACCACCATCATTTGGCCAGATTCATCTTCTACCCATGTCAACAGTCTGGCGTGCTTAGCCCATGACTTTAAACAAGCATCATTCACTCTCTGTACATCTGGCAAATATTCTGACTTCAATAGCTGAGCTGTGCAGGACATCACATCTCTTTCCCATCCTTTCATGGATTTCACTTGTCCATAAACTAAAACTTGTGTTAGTTCCCAACATCCTGGCCATCCTGCTACTTCTGCTCTGTCAGGGCAATTCAGTCTCTTCATCTCTGTAACTACCACCTCTTCATGTCCTTTCTCAGGATATCTAAACATCTTGCTTTTCCACTCAGGTTCCTTTTCCATCAGTGTAGTCTTCATATAATCATCCTGGAATGGAAATGACCATTTCGATCTCCATTAAAAGTGGCCCAGCTTCCTTGAAATTGGTCTCTTGTCATGCATGCTGCAAGATGAGCTAGACATCTGGCGTTGTACTTAGGAATTTATCTAGAAATGAACGTTCATGTTGCATCCATGGCATAGGGTATGAGTGCGCAGACATAGCAACTCTGCTTAGATGTCTTCTCTCCCACCTTTTTCATGTGCTGATACCACATGTTATTACCCAAGTGTTCTGTACTATCTAGATGTATGTTTATCCCTTCATTATCTTCCTCTGCATTTCTTTTACTTTGCACTACTACCAAATCATTGCTCAAATAATAATCATGAAGTATATCATAAAGAGGTCTTTCTCTGGGGAGAACCATGAGAGCCTCTACCTTATTGGAAGTGAATAAATCAAGAGCAGTATTGTAGTAGGAGAAATCATAGTAATCCCTTTCTCAACAGGAGTGTTAATGAAATAGGGAATGCTAAACAGAAGAAACAGAAAGACACTGAGTATGGTGGCACATACACATATCATAAACCAACATATCAATCCCCACCATTTGCGACATTCTGGACTTAGTTGAGCTTGTTCATTCTCTAAAACTGTGCCACTTTCAACATTTCTATTTTTTCTTATGCTCAATTAAGGAAGGAAAACATTGCTCCGGCAGTTGTAATATTTTTGGCATTTGCAATGATTCCTCTACGATTGCTATAAGCAGGCTCCTTATAATAGGGCCATATTTAGCATCCTGTAAAAACATGTGGATATCCACATCTCTTCTAACAAGTGCAGGACAAACCCGAAGAATAAACACAAAAATAACAAGCACGATACGATGCACATTACTTTCAGGAAGACCCATAAACTCAGTCGAACAAGTATTCATTAAGAAATTAATCGTGGTACTGCTCCCTTTTCCAATTATCAAAACCAAATTCGAAATCCAGTTCAGGCATATTTATAATGTATCAACAACTTTCTAAAGTTCATTTTCAAAGAATTCTGTGGCTCAAGAAACAAATTTGCACAACTGCTATAATATATATATATATAAGGAGTGTCCAGTGAGAAACACAGTCCAAATACAAATTTGAATCTATTAGTCAATCCGTTGGTTTATCGTCATTCTTCCTCATCATCGATCGCATCTGCATATGCTGAAATTCTTCTTCTTGTCTTGCTTCTGAATCGATCATTGAGGGTGTGATGGTCTCACCGTTGTAGAGCTTGATGTCGTTGAGGTGAATCCAAGCTTGTCTGCATTGAACTTTTACTGCTGAGGGAGTAATGTCCTCCACAATGCACGGTCCAATAAATCTTGGCTCATGCCACATTCTAGTAAAGTTACAGATCACCACTGTGTCTCCAGCAAACAGTTTAGGTGCTGATAATAATTCAGAAAATCCGGTTGCTGAATGGTTTTCATCTGTGTTCTGAGACTGACCCCCCTGATGCTTGAGTTGATCTGAAATGACAGTGATACTAGTGGTCATACATGTCAAATATTCATTTGATTAATTTCCTAACATTTTTGCAGTGCTCTGGGCATCACTTCCTTTCCTCAATGGAGGAGTTATGGACATGCACATTCGTCTTCCTGTCACTAGCTCGTGGGGTGGGAGGTGGTGGTCAGACCTGGGCTGATTCCCTAGGGCATATAAAGCTAGAGGTAGACAATGTAGCCATCCCCTTTTCAGTGTCAGTTTAAGCTTAGTGCCTCTTTCATTTAGAAGGCCATTGTTTCCCTCGTATATCCCATTCACTTGTGGGTGATAAACAAAAGGAAACTTGTGCTTAATATTCAGCAATAATCTTATTTGTTCAGATACATAATTAACCATTATTGGATCTCAGCACCTCACACACTCCCCATCTTGGAAAGACTTCACATACTAAAATCTTCGCTGCACAAGTGGCCTCAGGGTGTGTACAAGGACTTGCTTCAATCCACCTGGAGAAGGGACACACCACCACTATCATATACCTGTATCCATTACATACTTGCAGCATATCAACATAATCGATATGTTAATGCTGAAATCGTTTGCAGTGTATGCCCAGAGATAAACATTTGACATATGATGCAGTTTACTACATAAAATGCAACGTTTTCGAATAGTTGCCGTGAAACTTTCCCTAGTTACTTTCACGGGGTAGTGCAGATGTTCAAGCTCTACCTTTAACAATGCTGCTGGCATCACTGGCTTCCTAGTACTGTCCTGCTGCCATAATGCCTCTGTGGGGGATAAAGTACACCCTCTTCATTTCCATAATTCCTGCTCTTCCTGTGGTGCACTGCCTTGAACCTCCATTAACTGGGCTCTTGGTAAATGATTAAATCCTTCATTCACTACCATAATTGTAACTACTTTCTCCTTAACATCTGGAGTGTCAAAACTTGAAATATCTGGTGAATACGCAATCCTTTTTGCTTCTGCATCTGCGGCTTCGTTCCCACAAGAGATAAAGTCAGTTTGCTTAGTATGCACTGTGTATTTAACTATCTCTATGGCTACTGGGAGTTGCAGTGCCTTAATAAGTCTGTCCAATAATGATGCATGCTGCACTGGAGTGCCGCCCACTCGGAGCGAGCTCCTCCTTTTCCAAAGTGCTAGTCCTGCGTGTATGGTTGACATCACATAGGCGGAGTCACTGTACACCGCCACTTCCTTCCCTTCATGTTTTTCAAGCACGACAACAAGCACTATCAATTCTGGTGCTTGCGCTGAAAAGTGAGACGGTAGTCTGAATCTCTCCTCCTGATAGTGTGTTCTCTTTTACGCGCAATATGTTGTCATAAAACTCTTCATAGTTCGTGCAGTCATGCACATGCTCGCCTTCTGCCACTGGTTCAGCTACAAATGTGGCAGAGTTCACTAATTTACATCTGACAATTTTATTTGCTGGGTTTGAGATGATTACTTCATTACAGAAGCTCTCTGAGATGTCAATGTACTCTTAGGTTTCTCCAAAATGGCAAACATAGCATGCTCCACAAAAAGCGTCATAGAACACCCATTACAATGCTTGTAGATTTCCCAATTGCGAATGGGAAGGCTGCCAATGACTGTTTGCAAAGAAAATGCCCTTTCATAACCGGGTCTAAAATTTCACTGTAATATGCCCGAGGTTTGTACCCTAATGTACAGTGTATAGTGTATCAGTGGTCCCAGGTCCAGAACTACCAATGAACCCCCAAGCAGACCATGTAGCCCATCCATGAGAAATGCTAGACTTAGAGCAAGACTCATGAGACTATATGAGCCTCTGACCAGATCCCTCCCTAGCACTAACAAAAGAACCTCTATTCAACCAGCTAGTATTGTTATTAGCAAAACCAAGACTTCCTTAACTTCCTCTCTCACAACCAAACAAACCAAAACTACCATAGCAACCCATCCGCTCAAAGGTGGACTAATAAATGCCAGATCCCTAACGCCACATGCCACCGACGGTTCTAGGTCATTTGGTCGAAAATAAATGGTTGACAGGACAAATGGTCGACACCAAAAGGTCGACAGTTGAAATGGTTGAATTGTTTTTTTTTTCCACTTTTTTTTTTTTTTGGGGGGGTCTCCCCCAACCCCCTTTTTTTTGCTAAAAACCCCTTTTTTCCCTAAACGAAACCTAAAAAATATATATATAAATAAAAAATAATTCAACCATTTGACCTGTCGACCAAATTGTGTCGACCATTTGTCTGTCGACCATTTGTCTGTCGATCATTTGACTAGACACCGCCACCGACATTTGTGAACTTATACTATCTAATAAGCTGGACTTCCTCGCCATCACAGAGACCTGGCTCCACGAGGCAGCTGGACCTCTACTATCCCTAGCTATCCCAGATGGCTACACCATCCTGAGACAAGATAGAAACAACATGCGCGGTGGTGGCACTGCCATCATTGCCAAAATTAGCCTCAACATGAGATCTATCTCCATCCCAGATTTAAACTGTTGCGAAGTATGTGCCATCAAACTCCCACTTCAAAACTCCCAAACTCTGACCATTTACCTTATCTATAGGCCCCCGGGCCTGGTGGGTACATTTGAAGAAGATATTAACTGTCTAGTATCCACCAATCTCAAAACCTCTTCACAACTACTCATTCTTGGAGACTTTAATCTAGGTTATAACGACCCATCAGACAAAGATGCCCTTAACATGGCTAGGGCCCTCACTGAATTAGGACTAACCCAAACATCATGGAACCCACCCATAACAAAGGGAGAACTCTCAATTGGTTATCAAACTATAACTGCTCTGCTTCCATTACCTCCATCTCCCCACAATTATGGACAGACCACTACTTGGTATCATACAACTTATCCACCACTAGGCCACTCCCAACTATACCCAATATGGCCCCTTCTTGTCCCACTAGGAACAAAAAAAATATCACTAAGGATAAAGTAATTCCTGTGATTCTACCCATCCTAAACCAACTTGATGAACAACTAGATCCAGAGATGCTTGTTGAAGAGTACAACAAAATTATAGAAACCACCCTCGACAACATAGCGCCTCTAAAAGTTAGACCAAGTAAACCTAAAGCCCACCTCAACAAATGGTTTACCCCTGAACTGAAAGATCTCCATCAACTTAAAAGAAGCTGCGAATCCACTTGGAGACTCACCCCATCAGAAGACCATAAAAATAAACGTAGAGATATCTTCTCACAATAGAAGAAGGAAATTATCCTGGCCAAACGCAACTCCTATAATAAGCGTGTATCCACGGCTAACTCAAGCATGAGAGAGCTATTCTCCATCCTAAAGGAATTAGAGTCAACTATTCCCATTCCAGATATATGTATAAAAGACAATGCCTGGTGCACAGGGATACAGCAAGCACTGGCCAACAAAGTCACCATGCTACAAAAAAAAATAGCGGCCAAGAAAGCAGCAATCAATCAACCACCTATATCCAATGCCATCTCACCTATTCGGGAGCTAAACACAACTTGTCAATTCAGATTTGTAAAAACACTGATCCGAGAGGTGGATAAAGTCATCCTCACTCTCAAGCCTTCCAATTGCCATGGTGACCTGTGTCCTGCACAACTTATAAAAGATGCCGCAAGAAAACATTCCCCTTTCATAACTAAACTTGTTAATGCCTCATTCACCTCAGGTACTGTACCGTCCAACCTGAAACAATCATGGGTACTTCCACTCTTGAAAAAACAATCCCTAGACCCCCTCATCCCTACTAACTATCGCCCCATTACTACCGTCCCTTTCATGTTAAAAATCCTGGACAAAATAGCATATACCCAAATCCAAAAATTCCTAGAACAGCACAAGCTCCTTGGAGTAAGACAGTCTGGATTCCGCCCACAACAAGGGACTGAGACCGCTCTTATTGATTTGAAAGCTCAAATTGACGAGCTAAGAGATAAAGGTCAAAGAGCCCTCCTCTTACTTTTGGATCTCTCGGCCGCATTCGACCTTGTAGATCATAAGGTCCTCTGTAACCACTTGAATTCCACGGCACACTTCTCTAAAGAAGCCACAACATGGGTTGAATCCTTCCTCAGGGAAAGGACTATGAGGGTGTTTTCCCCATCAAATGCAGCAGACCCGATTCCCGTCCTGTGCGGCGTTCCCCAAGGCTCCTGTACATCTCCGACACTATACAACATATTTACTAAGCCCCTTTTTGATGATCTGGACCTTCTTGGTATCACCTACACTAACTTCACAGATGATACCCTGATTCTCCTCCCACTTTCAGGGGATTACAATAAGGATTTGGCCTTGGTAAATAGGGTGTATACCATCATCCAGGCACGGATGGCAACTCACGGTCTATGCCTGAATGATGATAAAACAGAGTTAATCATTCTTGGCACAGAGGCTAATCTCACCAAACTAGGCCAGGATTACTCTGCCTTTGAGATCAACGGGAATACCATTAAGGTAGCCAGGGAGTGAAGACTCTAGGTTTTCATCTAGATGCCACCCTCTCCTTCAACAAACAGGTGAACTCACTAGCCTCTACCACAGCTTACACATGTAAGCTTATTAGAGCAGGTAAACACTTTATCACAAATGACAATTGCATGATCCTATCTAGAGCTCTCATTCTCTCTAGACTCGATTACTGCAATGCTTTGTATATTGGGGCCAACAAACACATCCTACATAGAATACAAATTCTACAAAATAATGCCTTGAGGGCAGCTCTTGGTATCTCCAAACGATCACATCTCTCTCAGATAAGGTGCAATAACAAATGGCTGTCGACCCAAGACAAAATCCTACTGAAAGTGGACTCCATTACACATAAAGCCCTGAGAATAATGTAGCTCCTCCCTACCTAACAGATAGATTTATAGAAAGAAGATCCAACAGACCCTCAAAAACTACCTATGCCAAAACACTCATCATTCCAAGATTCAAATTTACCAAGGCCGGAGGTACCATCTTTCCCGTCCGGGCAGCCCAAGTATGGAACTCACTGCCTCACACTATACGTGAAGAGAAATCCTACTTTAAATTCAGATCTAACTACATCAAACACCTGAAACAGTCCATTAACTGGCCAGTGCATCCTTCCCTTACCACCCGCCTGACACTTTACTTGTATCCTGTACAATATCATGTATATAATCTACTGTATCATTGCCACTACCTGTATATATTATTTGTACTATTTGTAATTATGTGTATTCATGTAACTGTGTAACCTAAGCTTTGCATATATCCTGTACTGCTGCACACTCTTACCCTCGGGTCTGGTGCACATTATAAGTGAATAAAATAAACAATGTAGCTCTCAGTGAAAGTACTGCTGTCATAATTGTCCCATTTGTGTGTGAAAACGATAAAAACTCCTCAGCATAATTAAGAATTCCTTAAACAGGAGCTGTACAGATTGCCTTCTTTAATTCTTCAAAACCATCCCTTCATTGCCTCAGTCCATTCTATTTTCTCCTTATTCACCAGTGCTTTCTTTAAAACCTGCAAAAGGGGTCTTGTGTATGAACTATAGTCAAACACTCATGCTCTCACATAATTACATAATCCCAAAAACGGTTGCATCTGCTTCAATGTGTGTGGTTTCACAGTTTCCATGATCGCTTCAGCTCTTTCAAGTGTGACCTTCGTTCCCTCATGTGAGATCAACTGGCCTATGTACACCACTTCTTCTTGACAATATTGTAACTTTACTTTGTCTACTTTGTATTCCTTGTCTTCTAGAAAAGTCATTAACTGAATCGCGTCTTGTCTACACTCGTCTTCTGTTGTACTACAAATCAAAATGTCATCTATGTATTGTATCACAGTGCTTTTCAAATCAATATTGCCTAGGTCCATCTGTAGGACTCTATTAAAGATCGATGGTGACTCACAATACCCTTGAGGCAGCCTTGTGTGTTTCAGGCAGATTTGACAGAACGTAAATGAAGCCAAATCTTGTGAATCCTTATGCAGGATTTAGAAAAATGCATTCTTAAAAGAAATCACCGTAAAATATAGTGCTTCTATTGGTATACTGCATAATAATGTCACTGGATTAGGAACTAAAGGAAACTTTGCCTCTACAATCTGGTTAATCAGTTTTATCTTGCATGAATCTCCACAACCCTCCCTTTAATTTCTTCACATGGTACACCGCGGTATTGCACAATGATTTTGACAGTACCAGAATACCTTGCTCCATCATTGCTGGGATAGAATAAAAAAAAGGCCCTTGTCTGCCTCTCCAGACATTGGGTATTGTCTTGCTCGAGGTAAAATCGCTCCTGGTTTCAGCTTTATTTTAACCTCCCGTACTCCTTTTAATAGGCCTACATCATAAGGGCCTGTGGTCCATAAAACGCTTGGCATTTTCCACTTTATCATTTGATGGATCATCTTTAAACATATCATCGTCAGTGACGTCAGTCAATCTGCACCCTTCCTCAATGGCAATCACTGTTCTCCATGGTCTACCCTCATCATCTTTTCCTTCGAGCAATGCCATTTCCCCTTGTACAATGGCTGCATCTAACTCTATGGGATGGTCTGTCCCCCCTCTTTGTCCATAGGTATCGTGGTCTAAACAAAAATTCATCAAGTATCCTCATAGTCCTTCCTACTAAGCTGGGTAGCCATATTAACAGAATGCTAACCCCATAAAGGAAACCTTTAGGTTCTATCGGCACACCTCACAGAGCTTTTGCCCTCTGAATGCCAAAATAAATTCTCCCACATTCATACAGTGTATCCCAGGAGTGGAGCACACTATACCTTTGTCAGCAAAAGAAATTGTCATGTTCAGTTTTGTTATTATGTCTCTTCCCAAAATATTAACTGGAGTCTGCCATGAATACAACTATGGAGCAGACATGTCACACTCTGGTATTTAATCAGTAAAAGGAACTCAACTTGTAGCTCCAGAGAATCCTTGAGCATTCATGACATTTCCCAACATTGGATATTGTCCCTCTTGTATACATGAACGAGTTGCACCAGTGTCTACTAAAAAGGAAAAAGATTTGCCCCCTATCGTCACATCAACCCTTGGTTCCTCTTGGGGGTCTGGTGTCACAGAAAGTACTGAACACATCAAGTCACCATGTGAGCTGTTCTATTGTGAATACATGCATACCCCTGTACCTGTGAAATTATTCCCTCCCACCACAGTGACACCCCTATTCTAGGTATCAATAATTGTCCTGTGTTTGTTTTCTGCTGTTTCTGCATGGGGTGTGCTGCGACTGCCCCTGCAATGGATTCAATGGTGCTTGCTGTGGTTACTGTGCTTGTTGCATTTGCGGCGCTTGTGTCTGATATAATGTCTGATCTTTGGTGAATCCTTCCCTAGCTTGTGAGCTATATGTTGGAGGATAAGCTGTCCCCTCTCTTGAGAACTGGCCATTTTGTACATACCCTTGGCTTCCATATGCGCGCGCAATGTGCCCTGTCATCCCGCATGTCCAACATATAGGAAGACCCTGTCTGCCTAGTCCCGCTTGGTTGAATCATCCTTGCACACTCTGATTCTCATTCTGCGCATTCTGAAACCCATTTTGAGTATTTTGAAATCCACCCTTTCCTCTGTAGCCCATGCCCCTACCTTGTGGTACAAACCCATTCCCTCCTTGGTCCATCGGGCGCTGATTATTCACCTGTGATGTACTCACTGCTTGCTGTACTCCTAGTCCTTCTCCACTTGTCAATACCCCCCCTTCTATGGCATATTTTGATAATTTCTTCTGAACTAACTTGGCTTCCTTAAGTTTTCTAGCATCGTCATTCTTCCTGTTTTTCTTTTGTAACAGCTGACAGTGATGCACTATAGTCAACTGTATTTCAGTCCATGGCTTTGCTTCCATTCACACTTACTTCATGAGTTACATCTGTACCTGCTCAGGGTATCCCTGGCATCAAATGTGGCATCAAATGTGGTAAAATACTGCCACTGTTTTTCCCCATGGCACGTGCATTTAAAGAGTCCAGCATTCCTGAATGTCCTGAATGTAAGAAACTGGATCCTCATCCTCATTCATTTTACGTGTGATAATCGCATCCATGTCTGCTACATCGGGATACTGTACTCTAAGAGCTCTCCAGACATCTGCCCTAAAGTTATTAAATGGTGCTCCATTGTGCGCTGTATTTTGTTCCGTGGCACTTGAATAGCCTGCTCTCTCCCAAATGTCATCATCTCTTTCCCCAACAATAGCTGCTATGAGATCCTTAATATCTCGTATTGCTAAGGTATTTCCTTCTGTCATTTTTTCTAACTCATGAATCAATTTCCCTGCACCCGCCGTTAAACTGGGGAGTTTGCACCTCAAATTATCCTTATACCTTTGTGGCCATGGAATATACTGTGGTCTCGCCACCCCTTTATTTTTCCAATAAAGGAAACAGTGTAAATCTCAATCTCATTCTCAATTCGTAATCAGCTCCCATCGTCTGCCTATGCATAGTGGGGACAATGGTTCCTGATAGCCTTCTTCCTGGCAGTGACCTTAAACTGTTTGCATATGGCAGTGATTCTCTCTTCTCGCTATACGATCATCTTTTAGGGCGCTCTGGATATGCTATGGGATCTGGTGTTCTGTCTTTGGGTTGCTCTAGATTACACCATCATACTTATTTGTCTGCCTGGGGGCACATTGTCATGATTCCTGTCCCTCATGTCTTCAGCCCTCCAAGATGTCAGTCTGGAGCCAGGCCACGATCACCTACATGGCCCTCAAGGGCCTCTCCATCCCACCAAAGACCCACTTGGCGTCAGACTTGGCGCTTGTGGCACCAGACTCACTCACTCCCAAAGGATAACATTGGGGATTGGACTTGTAGTGCATTGATGGGGACAAGATGGATGACCCCACATATTTCGGTTACCAGAACTGCATGTGCAGTCTAGTCTTTTGGGTGTGATTCAGCTCAGAGACATCTGGGATACCCAGAGACTATTTATGCCATGCCCAGGCTGAGAAACATGCTTTGTGTTTTCTGCACCTGCAGCATGACACTCACCGTGTTCGGATCGGTCTCCAGTAGGCCTGCATCTTTCTTCTGCGCTCAGATCCTGCAAGAACAAGAACACCGTTAGGAACAACCTTAAGTTGTGGCGCTTCTGCCCATCATTCATCGCTTCTTCTGTTCTGCGGGCATCTTCGGCGGTGTCATTCCCATCCCGGCACGCCGCTTCCTAAGGAAAAGGGAAAAGTCCAGAAAAAAAGGTATTAGTAAGCATTCAGCAAATCTTTGCTTATTTTTAAAGACTGTACAAGCTTCAAACGCTTACCTGAATCCCAGCCGCTCTGGTGGAACTCTGTCTCCGGAACTTCTCATCCATCTGCAAGAGGGAAAAGACACTCCAGGTTAGCGTGGAAACATCTAGAGGCACCTGTCATGGGTTTTGACCCATGTTGAATCAATAGACTGGGTAGATGTGGGGATGAGCTGTCGCCGCCCATTATTCTATCCCAGAACAAACTAAATCAATAGACTGGGTGGATGTGGGGATGAGCTATCGCCGCCCACATTCACGCCAGAATAGGAGTACTGCGCAGTTGGCACGAGACCACTCCAAAGATACAACCTTCTTGTGGGGAATTCATTTTCTTAATCCCAAAAATAGTTGCATTACCAGTACTCACCACTATCAGAAAGCCGGCCTTTTAAAACCACCAGACTTTTGTGTAAAACTGAACAAATGAAACAAAACCAGACCCAGGAAAGACTTGCTAAGAGGTGGATACAATGTAAAACTATATTCTGAAATGACTTGAAGGAAGTAATTATTTAATGTATATGTAAAAATTGTCAGTTTGATTTGAATGTAGAAAACTGGGAACAAAAAGTGGCATTTAGCTGTAACCTGGCTTAATGAAACTGAATTCTGCCTGACAACTACCCCCGACAGGAGTTGATACTGGATCAACAGCTGTGTTCCCAGGCCTGGCTGCCAGGCCTGGCTGCATCCTGAGGCCACATGGCCCTGTTGATTAGATTAGGGGTGGAGCAGCTGGGGACTACAGGGAGTTGAACAAAGGCCTGTCCTGGACTCAGGCAAATGTTATATTGGGGGGCCGTAAAGTGGCTTCCTCTTAGGGGAAACTGGGAGGAGCAGTGCCTCTGCTAGCAGCTGAGCTTGGGGGAAGTGGATAAACCAGTTATTTCACCCTGTGATGTGGGAAGCCACACCCCTTTTTGACCAGGGCATAATTTTAAAAAGATAGATAACTCAAAGTGCGGACTTGTCAGAATTATATAAGTAATATCATTATTTTTGTGATTTTTCTGTGAACATTTTGAGATGCGTTAGGACCCTGTGGTGTATTCTGCGGGGTTGCTAGCGGAAAATAGGGTCTCACTCCAAATGTCTGCATGTTAAAAATCTGACACTTCATCAATTAATGTCCATACTCCTTGCGCACATGTGTGTAAATTTGGGTAAATGTCCGATATTGCAAAACCAGTTAAAAAGCGCAAAATGTTGTCATTTTTTAATGCAAGCCCCCAGGAAGATCAGAGACGGACAAGCATGGACCATAAGGAATATATAATGTGCACATGTAATTTCAACAAATTGTATATCTGGGAAGGATGTATTTGAATCAAATATAGATTTGTGGGCAAACTGACCAGGGGAGGATCCTCTGACCCATAAAACCTACAGCATCACTCTGACTCACATTTCCTTCCCCCAATCATGGGAGAGGGGAGAATTGGGCCAATGACAAGTAGAGAGGGGCAGGCTTAGCTAGGCCCAGGCACACACCCATTTTCAAAACACATAAAAAGAGACTGCTGGGACAGGTAGAGACATTCAAATCCAGTTGCTGCGGAGCATTTTGCCGGACCACACAACATCCAGAAGATACCAGTTCCAGACTGACTCCAGCTACATACTCCAGAACCTAGAACTTATACTTTAGAACCTAAATCAGAGGCCTAAAACCACAAGCTGAGTTCTCTGCAGCAGGCCTCAAATCATTGCAAGCTACTCACAGCCGGGCGAGCTGCTTGAATCCCTTGCCAAGAACTTTTGCCAGGACCAGTGCAGAGATCCAGGAGCCGTGCAGAGACCGCTGTATCCGGACAGACCAGACCAGAGATCCAGAGTGACCCAGACCGCTGTGAGCAGAACAAGAGAGCTGACCCAGATCACTGTGAAGTGCCGAGACCAGAACCGGAGTCCAGTCCAAAACCAGACCAGATCCGTGGCGAGGCCTATTTCAAATTTATATTGTGAGTACCTAGCAGAACTGTGCAGAACCAATCTCTTAGTTAAAATAATCTAATCCAAACTATTTTAACCTAAGTAGAACAGCCTCCTAGAAATTGTGTCATCTGTCATTTGTAAAGCTGCACAACAGTCACCTGTCAATTCTGAAGCTGCAAGCTGTCACCTGTCATTTTGAGTTTACTTTAAATCTGAAAAACTACCTTTATTTAATCGTCCGTATCTCTGGAACCGTTTGGGATAGGAACGATTCACGCACTCGCGAATTTTACCGCGATTTGCGATTTGGTTAAAAATCCAGCCACGTGTAACCATCAGCAGTCATTTCTTTCCTTGCTAAAAATTTGTTTGCCTCTTAATCACCATCTCTGAATCATTGCTAAAGTGAGCCTGAACTCATCCCAAGTATCTCTCACTCACCCTGAACCTCTTAAAGGGAATTAAAAGCATTTTCAGCATATTTCTCAGTTCATTGCCACCACATTCAAAGCACTTGGGCCTGTGTTTTAAAACTCATACCGGTTTTCTCTAAGCTTGCTGGGGGGGAACTGAATTTCGTATTGTATTTGATTGCATTCCTGAGAACTGTGTGCTCCTCTTTCCATCTACTTCCATGTCTTACATTGCATAGGGGAGGTGGGTGAATTGCCAGAGAAAAAGTGATTATATTATCTTTTGCTAAAATCATCTCAAGTATTTCTGTACTGCATTTTATTCCTCATTGCTTTTCCCTTGAAATCATAAAAGTATTTTTGCTACTTGATCCATCCTATACTAACTCCTCATTGATTATAAAGAAGTGTGCTAGTGTCAGATTACCCATTGTTGATTAACATTATATTTATAAGGGCGATATTGATTATTAATTTATTATAAAAGCGTGGTATCTCTATTTTGTCTTATTTCTCAAATAAACCTTTTAAACTTGCAAAACAGAACTACTTCTTGGCTCAGTGGGGTCAGGGGGATTCTAAGAGAGGGGTGTTATATAGGGGTAGTCATCCAGAACTCATGAACTGGACATGAAGATATATCAATAAGGGTTTCCATTCAGTATCCCAGACTAGGCAGTGACTTAGCTGTAGTGTTGAATTGAATCTTCTTACAAATTGGGGGCTCGTAGCTGGGGATTCCGGATTAGACCTATCACTTGTGCAGATTAATACAGTGTGCTAACTGACAAAATACATACATCCGGTCGGATCACCACGCTGTGTTACGCTGTAAAGCACTCCTCAAAAGGACGCTCTAAGGGAAAGGTCTGTTTTGCAAAAATAAAATACAAACTTCTGTAAGTCAGGAAGGAACTCAAACTCCAGAATGACGACCTTGGTAGATATGAAAATAGCCAGAGAGCACTTCTTACATAAGCTATTTGTGAGAGGTGAGTGGACTCATCAGGACCAGACGGTCTTGTTGCAGGCAATCGCACCCCAGATCACTGAAACAGGGTCAGATAAATGGAGAGACCAGGGTCCCTTACATGTGGCCCTGAGTGAACTATATATGGCCCCTAAGGCCAAGGATGAGCACAACAAGATTGCCAGGGTAGCGGCATATTTATATTTACATATGGGAGCCATGCAGGACAAATGTGCTGAAGGCCAAGATCTGGCGAGTAGGCAACAGAAGGCCCAATCTGACCTGGTCTCTTATGAGCAGAGGCTGCAGAAGAGCCAGGAGTCAGAAAATGATAGTAGGCAGTATATCATTAAAATAAAAGAGGACATGGATAGACTGCAACAGGAAAAGACGGACCAGGATACCAGAATGCTGGCTTTGCAGAAGGAGCACCAAGACAGTCTGGACTCCTTACTGCAGAGCCAGAAAAAGCTGGAGCAACAGATCAATTTCAACAGGGCATGCACAGAGCAGGTAGCCACCCTGCAAATCCAACTAGACAGAGAGAAAGAGGAAAGCAATACATTGATTTTGAAAGACCTGGATACCCAGGCAGAGTTTGATGAAGAACACCAGAAAGCTAGTGCCTTCCAAAGGCAAAGGGATGACCTGGCGGCACAGATGCAGACTCTTAGTCAGGAAAGGGATACCTTAGGCCAGGAAGTCTGCCACTTAAAAAGGAAAATGGAAGAAAAACACCTGGCCCTCCAGGGACTGGGTGACCTCCAAAAAGAACACCAGAACTTGTTAGAGCACACCAGGAGGGTGGAGGATGCTCTGGCAAGAAAGGAGCAGGCCAATAGGGACACAGCTCAGGAGGTAACCCTCCTGCAGCAGAGACTGGCCCAGTACTCCAGGACCAATCAGGAGGCACAGAGAGAAAATGAGGCTCTCTGTCAGCACAATGATAGGCTCCAGCAACAGGTAGCGATGCAGGAGAGACTGATAGAGTCTAGTAAGGCCTTAACTGAGGAACTGAAAGCGCAGGCTCTTGCATTGCAACAGGGAGCAGGGGCGGATAGAGACCAGGTTCGCTGGGAGAGGGAGACTCCTGAGCATAACCTCAGGAGCCCTAGTACCAGAGGCCTTCATATCTCTCAGTCCCTGGACTCTGCCAACCCCATGTCCCCTGGCGCACATGAGCACCGGGCCACAGGGATGGCAGATTACTATCCAACCAGAAGTATGGGGCTCATAGGCCAGTACCTCCCAGGAATGGAGGGGCGGGCATCCGGGTATGGGCACCCAAGCACAGTGCAATTTAGTGGGGAACCCCAGGAGAGTAGGCCCATTAAGGGCATCCTGAAAACTTCTGCCCAGTTAGGTCAGTGGGGGTTTGTACCCATCAAATCCTGGCAGCAAGGAGGAATCGGAAGACTCCTCTGAACGGCGCAGGACACAGGAGACCAGGTCCCCACATTCTGCCAGCCATTCCCAGGCTCACAGAATCCGGGAAAACCTGGAAGATCAGACAGGAATCTCTGGGAGCAGTGAATCTGAGTCAGAGGATGAATGGACCAGGGTTACCCGAACCAAAAAGGCCAATAAGGCAAAAAGGGCCTTGCTTAAGGACCCATTGAAGCAAATAAAGGCAATAAGGAGTGGTATCACACCTTATCATAAGAACGCCAAGTATTCTGTTTGGGAGCACTTACAGCTGTTTGAGCAAATGATGGAGACTTTTCATTTGAAGGACAGCCAAAGCTGTATTCAATATGTAAAGTGGACCTTCTCACCAGAGTACTCCAGTTTCTTTGCGGGGCTGGAGGACCAAAATCATTCAAGGTGGTCCACATACAGGGCGGCCATCTTGAAACATTTTTCTGTGCACAGAAATCCCCAAGAGGCTCGCAAGGCAGCCTACAATTTGCAATGTGGGGAGGATCAGGCCCCACAAGAGTTTGTGCAAGAATTAAAGCGTGCTTTTGCGCAGACCACCAGAAGGGTGCGCACAGACAGCAAAGAGTTTGTCAATACATTTTTCCATGCTCTCCCTAAATATATAATGACCCAGCTCGTGAGAGATTTTCATGAGAAAAGATCTTTAGACTGGGTCATTGAACAGGCTACCCGGATCTATGAGGTGCAGAAGCCTATCGAAAATAAAAATAACGTGCCGAAAAACCCCAAAACCAACAGCACCCCTGCTGCTGCCAAGGTGGCAGAGGTAAAGGTTGCCCCCGTTTTAGATTTGGAGATGGGGGGGCCTAAAAACCTGCCTGCACCAAATAATTCACAGCCCAGAAGGCCCTCGGGCCAGTCACAGACAGGGAGGGAGGAGGTAGTCCCACAAATGGGGTCCCCCGCTCCCCTGACTATGTAAGTCCCCGCTATAAGGGAAACCGACCAATCCTGGGTTATTGGTGGACTCCACCAGCCCAAGGGGGGGATCCGGCCAAGCACCTAACCCAGGGAACTTCCCTCCCAACTTCCCACAGGAGGGCAGAAATTCTCCAAATCCTGGGCAGAACTTTTTCCCCAGGTATCCACCCAATTTCCAGCCCCAAAATCATCCATCCTTCTTTCCCCAATTCCCTGAGCCCAGACAACCTAATCCGGGGGAGGGGAGGCCAAGGGTGGAGGGGTACCAAAATCTTCCCAACCAGGGGTACTACCAGAGAAGGGAAAGCTACCCTTCCCGGGATCAGCCCAGGGGAGAAAATAGAGCCCCGTATCAGCCTGAGCGGGTTTCCCAGTTAGAGCGCCAGGTCCAAAATATGGCACGGGATCTGGGTCACATGCTGAGGGCTCAACAGAACCCTCAGATGAGCATGCCACCACAAAATGCCCCAAACTCTGGACCTGGTGCTCCAGAACAATGACGGGGGAAGCACCCCGATAACCCACTGGTTCCCAGGGAGGAGGCACAAGGGGAAGGGGGGTGTAACGCCTTGGAGGAAGCTTCCTTCCCAACTTGTTAACAGCCCCTGGAAAACCAGGAACCGGAAACAAAATCTCCTGCCCCTGAAAGCCTGCCTCCCAAGGAGCAGAGGGGGGTAGGAGAAACAAAGTACCCAAACAGACCCACTTTGTGGAGGAGGTACAGGTCTTCCAATTTGAGGGAGAGGGATCCTCAGAAGATCCTGGGAAAAGGATCTTCTCCTTCAGAGATGGGGGAACTCCTCCCAAGGAAAAATGGGTCCCAAGGGATGCCAATTCAGACTGGGGAGATGTGGAGACTGAGCTACCGCCGCCCATCATCTCATCCCAGAACCGACAATACGAAAATCCCCTGGTTCAAACCCATCCTGGTGACTGCCTCCAAAAAGGGGGGGGCGGCCCAGAACCGGAACCAGGGGAACCCACAATGGCTCTGATCTCCAGTTGCCAACTTTTTCTTTCAGATTCCCAAGGCTCTCCACAGAATTCTGCCCAAATCTCTTCGCTAGCAATGTCCAAAACCAGAAAATTAGCCCACCAGTTGTCCAAAAATGTGCATTATCTGTGCCCCCTTGAGGAGAAGGAGGGAAGATACTATGCCCCTGTACAAGTACAGGGGCAGGGTACAATTTTGGCACTGGTGGACACTGGATCCCAAGCTACCCTTCTGTCCAAAAGGGCCTTTGAGGAACTAAATGCAGGAAGGGGGGAGAATTACCGAATTCCTCTCACCTCTCTTCCTGGACAACTGCAGAACTTTGACGGGAAGGAAATTCCCGTTGAGGGGACTGCAGACTTGGACATTAAAATTGGGCGACACAAGGTGAAACACCCGGTCATAGTAGTGACTCCAGAGGGCACCCCTTGTCTACTAGGGAATGACCTCCTGAGAAGGTTGTCACCCCTAATAGATTGCGTAAACAAGGTCCTATGGACCCAGACTAGCCGACCAATAAAATTAAAACAGAGTGTCAACCATGTTAGTTTAAATGGCACCTGCCACATGGTTGAACAAAAATCTGACCAAGTAGAATTTCACTTCCAGAACAATCAAACTCCAGACGTGACAGTAATAGCAGTAGGACAACAGACTGGTGATGGGGGGGTCCTCTCTATTTCTGAAAATCAACCTTCCTTCCAGTTTAAGGTGGTATTCCACACTGGAAGGAAACACCCTGAAATTCTTTACTAATCCACAATCAGAAACTCCCACTCCTATAGTCCAGAAAGATGTGAAATCAGCTCAGAGCCTGGCTGATATTCAGCAAATTGGAGAGCAGTTGTTCATCCCTGTCCAGTTAAATGATAGGAAGGACTCTGTTCTCGCTCGAGTGTGTGTGAACAACGGTAAGAGCTTCATCAGCGAAGCCATGTTCTGCCAACTCCCAAAAGATCCAGCCATTCCCACATTCAAACTGATAGACAAATGGGAAATGGACCTGGAAGCACCTAATTCCAAACATCTCCTGCCAAGCAGGTGTATGCTCAAAATCTCCATTGGCAACAAGAGCATAGTCCATAATTGTTGGGTCGTGCGGGACGTCACTGCTGCCTTTTACTTAGGCAGTGACATTCTCAATCGCTTTGCCATTAGTTTGGACCTAATAAACTTCAAAGCTTGGTCCCGATTAGCGGATAATCCCATGGGCTTTGATGATCCAGAAAAAGCATTTAGGTCAGCTCAATTGCTACCTTATGCAGTTGAAATTCAGATCAAAGAGGAAGTCACCATCCCAGAAAGGACCCGACAATTCTCCCTGTAAGTGAAAGTTAAAAGAGGACAACATTTGAAAAACCCTGATGTTTACATACATCTAAACGCTTCTCTTCAACAGCAAGGGTTGGGGTTAAACCCAACTCCATTAGTCAACATAGAACATGACACCATTCTAATAGAGGTGGATAACAGCGACTTAAAGAGTATTACTCTAGCCGCAGGCACCATTATTGGAATGGCGGTTGATGAGCGACATTTTTCCATCGATTTAGGAAATGAACTGTTAGGACCAATCCCCAAGGACTGTTTTGACAGTGACAGTGATGACAATACAACACCAGACAGGATTTTTACCCGGCATAGGGGGAACTTCCTGGTGTACACTTCCTGCCCCTATGGTAAGGAAGATGTGACTTGTGACTTCAGGAGGGATGAGGTGATTTTCCAGGTCCATGAGGGTTGCCTTTCCCACCTGAGGCCTCCAGTCCAAATCAGCACTCTGACCAGGGACTTCTCCACCCAGCTGGAGGAGGCCGCTGAGATAGCCAAACCAGAAGTCTTTCCAGGCTTCAGGCAGATGGTGGAAGAGAGAGTCAACCTAGCTGATGCCTGTGTGACTCTGGAACAAGAGCAAAAGTTGAAACAAGTTTCTTGGATTTCCAAGATCTCTTTGCGGTAGACTCATATGACTGTGGCCGCATCGACATCCACACAACAACAATTCCCACGGACCCTGGAATGACTCCAGTGTTTGTGAAGCAATATTGCTTGCCTCTCTCCTCCATGGAGTCCCTTACTGAAATAATTAAGAACCTTGAGTCCCGGGGAATAATACGTCCAGTACACAGCACCTTCAATAATCCGGTGCTGGGAATATTGAAGCCAAACGGCCAGTGGAGACACTGCGCCGACCTTAGGGAGCTCAACAAACGGGTCCATACTTCCCGATGGCCTCTGCCCTACATTGACCAAGGGCTGGCCCAGATTCAAGGGTCACAAGTATTCACTGCAATAGACCTGACCAATGGATACTGGACCGTGCCTGTCAGTAGGGAGGACCAATACAAACTGGCTTTTACCTTTGGGGGCCAGCAGTACACCTGGACCCGGACTACCTTCGGATCCCTCAACTCCGGCAATGAATTCAACATTTTCCTACATAAGGCCATCCCCGACCTGGGTGCGAGGGGTAACCTGGCTTATGTAGTCGATGTCCTCATCAAAAGTTCATCTGTGGAGGAACACATAGCGGAGATCCATTATGTTCTGACACAGTTGAGGGCCGCCGGAGCAAAACTTTCCTTTCAGAAAGCACAGTGGTGTAGAACCCGTGTTAATTTCTTGGGGCATGAGATTACTCCTCAGGGTCTCTGTCCCCAAGAAAAGAAAGTGGAAGCACTCCAGAAACTGAAAGACCCCACCACTCTGCGGGAACTAAGGAGCCTCCTTGGACTGACTAATTACAGCAGAAAGTTCATTGAAGGCTACGCAGAGATCACTAGACCCCTGATTCATCTCTTGAAGGGGGGGTCAAGTGGGAATGGGGTCCAGAACAATCCGAGGCGGTAAGACAACTCAAAAGAAGCCTCTCACAAGCGTCTTGCCTAGCTTACCCTGTCAGAAACAAGGAGTTCTTCCTGGAGACGGGGTTCTCTAATACGTGCTTGACGGCAGTATTATACCAAAAGCATGACAAGGTCAATAAAGTAATCTCCTATGCGAGCAAAACTTTATCCTCTGTGGAGGAAAAATTCAACGATTGTGAGAAGGCACTCCTGGCAACGGTGTGGGCATTGAAGAATTACCGCCCGTTTATCCAGGGGGAACACATCATAGTGGAGACTCCACACCAGCCTCTGCAATATCTCCAAAGTGACAGAATCCGGGCCGGAAATGTGAGTAATTTCCAAATTACTTCCTGGATTCTGTCAATGCAAGGCTTTACTGTGGAGGTCAGATATGTCCAAAACAAGAAGAGTCCCCTCGCGCAAGGTCTGGCTGACTTGCATGATTGTGCCGGAGAAAGCTGTCTCGAGGACGAAAGTCTAAAAATCAAGGACAACATGGAGGCATACCTTAATTCCCCACACAAAGTCTTTGAAGAAGACAAGTGTGAGGGAATGCCCACTGTCTATGTGGATGGATGCTCTTACCATGTTGACAACGACGGGGAGAAAGAACTGGTGGCTGGCGTAGGGAATGCATGGGTGAAGGAATTCCCAGAACCCTCCCCTGGATACAAAATTGGTCCCCGAAGTAGTCAGGTGGCAGAATTGATGGCTGTGCATCAGGCCATCCTCACTGCTGTCCAGCATCAACTCCACGAACTGGTCATAATCACAGATTCAGATTATGTACGGAACGAGTTCGTGGAGCACCTGGTCAACTGGAAAAACAGAAGCATGTTATGCGCTAATAACAAACCCCTGAAACATGGGAAGTTAATCCAAAACATTGATGATCTGGTCACCTCGAATGGGATGACCATCTACTGGAAGAAGATCAAGGGTCATTCCAAAGTAGAGGGACCAGACAAAACTGGAAATTACTTAGCTGATCAGCTGGCCAAAACCGGGGCCATCCAAGGGGATCTAATCGAAATAGAGTCCCTGTTGGGGGAAATCCAGGTCACCGCTATCACTAGGTCCCAGACAAATGCTCACAATGATCTTTCAACTGCCCAATGGAGCAAGGAGACCCCTGATGCTGATTTGATTACAGCTCAGAAGGGGGATCCAATTATTGGTAAGTTTTACCAACACCTTAAGGACCTTGAGAACTTTCCCCTGACGGATACCGATTACACTGGGAAAGAGGACCTAAGAGTGTTGATGAAATGTCCAAAAATGTTCCGAATCCAAGACGGTTTGTTGGTAAGGAAATCCCAAGCTGGCCATGATCAGTGGGTGGTTCCTACCTCATTCCGAAGCCTGATGTTAAGTCACGCCCATGATGCGGCCACCGCCGGTCATAGGGGGTTTCACACAACACTGGAAATCTTAAGAGAGGTTGCATACTGGCCACACATGGGCCAGGACCTCAACCAATATTTGAAGGGTTGTCTTGTGTGTGCACAATTTCAGTCAACATCCCTCACACACCGGGCACCTCTCCAAAAGAGGGGAATGACACTCCCATGGTCAGATTTTCAAATTGACTTTGTAGGCCCCGTGATTCGCTCTGCTAGGGGGAATAAGTACATGTTGACGGTGACATGCTCGTTTACCAAGTGGGTGGAATGTCTCCCAGCCCCAAATTGCAAGGCAGAAACTGCAGCTGCCCTGATGATTAACCACATCTTTTCCCGTTTTGGTCTACCTCAAAGGATTGAGTCAGACAGAGGTAGCCACTTCACCAGTGAAGTAATGACAAAGATGTGGGAGATACTGGGGGTTAAAAGGAAGCTACACATTGCTTACAGGCCAGCTTCTTCTGGAGCAGTGGAGAGATACAACCGAACCATTGTGAGCATATTAAAGAAGTTTGTGGCAGATTCTGGGCCAAGTTGGGATATCCGATTACCTCTGGTCCTAATGGCCATCAGATCTACCCCTTCATCTGCAACCAAAATGTCACCATTTGAGTTGATGACCGGGCGCAAGATGGTGCTTCCCCAGCATTTGCTGCACAGGACCCAAGAGCAGACAATGATAAATGCCTCCACAACTCATGAGTATGTGGAGAATTTAAGGAAACACTTTCAACATGCTTTTGCCTATGCTCAGCGCAATCTAGAAAGATCAGCCGAGAGTATGAAGACCCACTATGACCTGATAACTTCCAGGAAGGAATATCAGGTGGGGGACTGGGTCAATTTATACAACTTCCAAAGAAACCAGGCAAGACAGCGCACATTTTTGCCTACATGGAAGGGACCCTTTGAGATTATAGACAAGATCTCCCCTGTGGCCTACAAGATCCGTATCCCCAAAGGCGGTTTGGCAGAGGGGGGAGACAAGTGGGTCCACATAAACCAGTTGAAGTGTTGCCATCCCAGGCACACTTTGCAGCAACTGGAGGAGTCCTCTGCAATACCAGAGGGGACCGCTCCAGATTAATTCAGTTCCAACCCTAAAATATCCCACATATAGTCTCTAAAATATTATACTCTTGTAAGCCACTGTCTTTAAATGATAACTTGTATCTCAAAAGTAAAATGTTAGGTATGTTAAAGTATAAAATGTATATGTCTGCCACACCATTAATAGTGGTGGAAAAATGTCTACGAATAGGTATTGCCGCTTTTCCTTTGTCGTCCTAGGAGAAAGAAAACCTGGAGACTGACCAAGGAGGACGACCGGGTACCGGGAGCCGAGACCCGAGGGGCCCAGGGTACCGCCCAATCCTCCCATCAGGACCAGCAAGGAGAACTGATTGATCGACTGGAGGGAGGAAAAGATGCTGAACTGTGCCACCTACAGGATTGGAAGAAGATAATGGGGACATACCAGCGCAAGGGCTCAAAACCTCCTTTGCACCCGACTTCCCCTCGACTTGAATCAAAGCGCAGTCGGGCGGGGGGATTTGTCATGGGTTTTGACCCATGTTGAATCAATAGACTGGGTAGATGTGGGGATGATCTGTCGCCGCCCATTATTCTATCCCAGAACAAACTAAATCAATAGACTGGGTGGATGTGGGGATGAGCTATCGCCGCCCACATTCACGCCAGAATAGGAGAACTGCGCAGTTGGCACGAGACCACTCCAAAGATACAACCTTCTTGTGGGGAATTCATTTTCTTAATCCCAAAAATGGTTGCATTACCAGTACTCACCACTATCAGAAAGCCGGCGGTTTAAAACCACCAGACTTTTGTGTAAAACTGAACAAATGAAACAAAACCAGACCAAGGAAAGACTTGCTAAGAGGTGGATACAATGTAAGACTATATTCTGAAATGACTTGAAGGAAGTAATTATTTAATGTATATGTAAAAATTGTCAGTTTGATTTGAATGTAGAAAACTGGGAACAAAAAGTGACATTTAGCTGAAACCTGGCTTAATGAAACTGAATTCTGCCTGACAACTACCCCCGACAGGAGTTGATACTGGATCAACAGCTGGGTTCCCAGGCCTGGCTTCCAGGCCTGGCTGCATCCTGAGGCCACATGGCCCTGTTGATTATATTAGGGGTGGAGCAGCTGGGGACTACAGGGAGTTGAACAAAGGCCTGTCCTGGACTCAGGCAAATGTTATATTGGGGGGCCGTAAAGTGGCTTCCTCTTAGGGGAAACTGGGAGGGGCAGTGCCTCTGCTAGCAGCTGAGCTTGGGGGAAGTGGATAAACCAGTTATTTCACCCTGTGATGTGGGAAGCCACACCCCTTTTTGACCAGGGCATAATTTTAAAAAGATAGATAACTCAAAGTGCGGACTTGTCAGAATTATATAAGTAATATCATTATTTTTGTGATTTTTCTGTGAACATTTTGAGATGCGTTAGGACCCTGTGGTGTATTCTGGGGGGTTGCTAGCGGAAAATAGGGTCTCACTCCAAATGTCTGCATGTTAAAAATCTGACACTTCATCAATTCATGTCCATACTCCTTGCGCACATGTGTGTAAATTTGGGTAAATGTCCGATATTGCAAAACCAGTTAAAAAGCGCAAAATGTTGTCATTTTTTAATGCAAGCCCCCAGGAAGATCAGAGGCGGACAAGCATGGACCATAAGGAATATATAATGTGCACATGTAATTTCAACAAATTGTATATCTGGGAAGGATGTATTTGAATCAAATATAGATTTGTGGGCAAACTGACCAGGGGAGGATCCTCTGACCCATAAAACCTACAGCATCACTCTGACTCACATTTCCTTCCCCCAATCATGGGAGAGGGGAGAATTGGGCCAATGACAAGTAGAGAGGGGCAGGCTTAGCTAGGCCCAGGCACACACCCATTTTCAAAACACATAAAAAGAGACTGCTGGGACAGGTAGAGACATTCAAATCCAGTTGCTGCTGAGCGTTTTGCCGGACCACACAACATCCAGAAGATACCAGTTCCAGACTGACTCCAGCTACATACTCCAGAACCTAGAACTTATACTTTAGAACCTAAATCAGAGGCCTAAAACCACAAGCTGAGTTCTCTGCAGCAGGCCTCAAATCATTGCAAGCTACTCACAGCCGGGCGAGCTGCTTGAATCCCTTGCCAAGAACTTTTGCCAGGACCAGTGCAGAGATCCAGGAGCCGTGCAGAGACCGCTGTATCCGGACAGACCAGACCAGAGATCCAGAGTGTCCCAGACCACTGTGAGCAGAACCAGAGAGCTGACCCAGATCACTGTGAAGTGCCGAGACCAGACCGGAGTCCAGTCCAAAACCTGACCAGATCCGTGGCGAGGCCTATTTCAAATTTATATTGTGAGTACCTAGCAGAACTGTGCAGAACCAATCTCTTAGTTAAAATAATCTAATCCAAACTATTTTAACCTAAGTAGAACAGCCTCCTAGAAATTGTGTCATCTGTCATTTGTAAAGCTGCACAACTGTCACCTGTCAATTCTGAAGCTGCAAGCTGTCACCTGTCATTTTGAGTTTACTTTAAATCCGAAAAACTACCTTTATTTAATCGTCCGTATCTCTGGAACCGTTTGGGATAGGAACGAAATTTAACTTTCCTCTGAAAGCTTAGAATCTCAGCTCTCCAACGAACCTTGAACCGACTCCTTATATCACGATTCACGCACTCGCGAATTTTACCGCGATTTGCGATTTGGTTAAAAATCCAGCCACGTGTAACCATTAGCAGTCATTTCTTTCCTTGCTAAAAATTCGTTTGCCTCTTAATCACCATCTCTGAATCATTGCTAAAGTGAGCCTGAACTCATCCCAAGTATCTCTCACTCACCCTGAACCTCCTAAAGGGAATTAAAAGCATATTCAGAATATTTCTCACTTCATTGCCACCACATTCAAAGCACTTGGGCCTGTGTTTTAAAACTCATACCGGTTTTCTCTAAGCTTGCTGGGGAGGAACTGAATTTCGTATTGTATTTGATTGCAGTCCTGAGAACTGTGTGCTCCTCTTTCCATCTACTTGTCTTACATTGCATAGGGGAGGGGGGTGAATTGCCAGAGAAAAAGTGATTATATTATCTTTTGCTAAAATCATCTCAAGTATTTCTGTACTGCATTTTATTCCTCATTGCTTTTCCCTTGAAATCATAAAAGTATTTTTGCTACTTGATCCATCCTATACTAACTCCTCATTGATTATAAAGAAGTGTGCTAGTGTCAGATTACCCATTGTTGATTAGCATTATATTTATAAGGGCGATATCGATTATTAATTTATTATAAAAGCGTGGTATCTCTATTTTGTCTTATTTCTCAAAAAAACCTTTTAAACTTGCAAAACAGAACTACTTCTTGGCTCAGTGGGGTCAGGGGGATTCTAAGAGAGGGGTGTTATATAGGGGTAGTCATCCAGAACTCATGAACTGGACATAAAGATATATCAATAAGGGTTTCCATTCAGTTTCCCAGACTAGGCATTGACTTTGCAGTAGTGTTGAATTGAATCTTCTTACACACCGCATACCGCGCTTACTCACCACATTTCTTCTTCATAACCGACATCCACGCTGAAAATGTCACGGCACTTAAAAGACACAGAAAATGAACTCAGTTCAATACAAATACAAAAGGGTTGCATCGCGCATCGCGCTCTCACTCACCTTCAGCGCTACTCATCTCAACAGCACGTCGCCATCCACGTACACCGGCCATCATCTAAGGAAGGAAAGGAACGAAGTTAGAGAACTGTTCAAAAGACTCATTATACTTACCTGTCGGACTCTTGCCAGTGAAGTAACTAGGCAGCAACGAGCCTGCATCAATCAACGCGCCCCTGGGCTGAAAGCAGGACGGAGAGCACACTTTCCAAGAAAACAAGGTGAGCTGTGGATCAAAGGGAAAGGTTGGACCACGGGAAAGAAGGGGTACAAACACACAGAGACAAAAGGGAGTTAAAATCTACCAATCCTGTGTTTCAGGCCCAGTCTCCAGTCGAGTAGACTTCAGGGAAAGGTTTGAGGTCATAAGAGGTCAGAACAGGCTGAGTGACGTCCCTGTGTTACCAGGTGAACGTTACAGAACACAAAGCCTCACATCAAAATCCACCTGGGCATCATGGAAACATCAGAAAATGACCAGTTAGCCCACATGTTGGGGCAGCTACGTTCCAAAGTACATGCAGCCAGGCAGGAGACCAACACCCTGAGGAGAGAGCTGATAGTAGCCAAAAAACGCACTGATGATTTAAGCCGGCAGGTCTCCAGTCACAAGCAGGGCATGCACCATTGCTGGGAAGCGTGCCCTCGATACCAGAACCCTCAGCCAATCCCGTTCAGATAACCCTTCCTGGGGCAGTTCCCTTGGCCCCGCCCGAACGATTTACGGGGATCCCAAGAGGTTTGCAACGATCATGAACCAGTCCCGCTCGCACTTCCTTTGTAGACCAGGGGCCTTTCCGAATGACTAATCACGGGTCGCTTTTGTGCTATCCTACTTGAGTGGTAGCGCCGCGGACTGGTCTGTACCCTTTGTGGCCCAAGACGATCCTTTGCTGCATGACGTCAGGGGCTTTCAGCAGGAGATGGAAAAGCTGTTCCCCTGTCGTACTCATGGGCAGGCATTAGACAACAAACTTCTGTCCCTACACCAAGGGAATCAAGACCTACTAACATACATAGCCACGTTCAATAGACTCGTAGTTGAAGCAGAATGGCCGGTGGAAAAGAGAATCACGTTATTTCATCGGGGGTTGCAGGGGGAGTTCAAGGATGTTCTTGCACAAGTAGTGAACCCCCCGAAAGACTGCTCAGAATTCATCGACCTTGTTGTTCAACTGGATCATAGGTTGCAGGACCAAAGAGCAGATCGAACCAGACCGGACCCTCGCCATATGTATGTGTGTTCAAAGGACAATATTGCCCGCACAACAGAAGGTTCAAGAGAACCAATGCAAATCGGGGGGGGCAGATTCCCCTTGACTAAAGCGGAAAGGGATAAAAGGAGACAGCAGCAGTTATGTCTGTACTGTGGAAGGTCAGGTCATTTCCTTAAAGAGTGCCCTGTGAAGCCACCGCGGAGGACGGTAGGGGCCACGGACAAGGAAGATACCATCAAGGAATCGGAAAACTCCCCAGCCCGGTAAGTGTAGGGGTCCAGTTGTCGAGCGAAGAAAGTGAACTACAGACCTCCCATTTTGCACTATCTGTGGTCTTGATCAATCACCAACAACCATCTCGGATGCACGCAGTAAGAGCGTACATTGACAGTGGAGCCGTTGGGAATTACATCGACCAGGATCTTGCGGCAAAGATGGGGCTTCCGTTATGCCCTAAATCAACCACCGACACTGTTACCACTGTCGATGGCACGGAAATAGCTTCTGGTCCAGTATCCCAATGCACTGCAGCTTTAACCCTTCTGTGCCAGGATGGACACCAAGAATCTATCATTTTCGACCTCATTAAGGCACCACAGTTCTGGTTGATTTCGGGAATGCCATGGTTGGTAGCTCACAATCCTCGAATCGATTGGCGAGCAAAAGAATTGGCCTTTCCCGAGACTTGTGCCCACACATGGTATCGCCAAGAGAAACAACCAATAGACACCAGAACCTCCACGCTTGCGACTGTGGCAATCGGCACCCTACCAAGTGAATACCAGGACTTTCAAGATGTCTTTCAGAAAGAACAGGCTAATACCCTGCCACTGCATAGACCATACGATTGCCAAATTGACCTGATACCCGGTGCACAAATCCCTTGTGGGTGAATTTACGCACTCACGGAACCAGAACAACAGCACCTGAAGGCCTATCTTGACCAATACCTGGCCAACGGGTTCATCCGTCCCTCGAAGTCTCCAGCAGCCAGTCCTCTATTCTTTGTACCGAAAAAGGAGGGGGACTTGAGAACATGCATCGACTATCGCACACTGAACCAGATTACCGTAAAAAAACGCTACCCCCTGCCACTGATCCCTGAATTGCTTGATCAAGTCAAAGGTGCCCAAATCTACACAAAACTAGATCTGATTGGGGCATATCACCTTGTTCGAGTAAAACAGGGGGACGAATGGAAAACCGCTTTTCGCACCAAATACGGCTTGTACGAATATCAAGAAATGCCCTTTTGCCTTTGCAACGCGCCTGCAGCATTTCAATACTTCATGAACGATGTCCTAAGAGAATTGATTGATGTCTGTGCTCTAGTGTACATAAACAATATTCTAGTATATTCCGCATCAAAGCAGGACCACGTTAAACACGTCTGATCCGTATTTCAGAAACTCTGTCAACACCAGCTATACACCAAGCTCGAAAAGTGCTCATTCTACGTCTCCGAGGTGGAATTCCTGGGCTTTATTCTCAGCCCGAATGGAATCCGAATGGATGTACACAAGGTAGATGCTATCCTGAACTGGCCATCCCCAAATTCATTCAAGGGGGTTCAAAGTATGCTGGGTTTTGCAAACTTCTACCGCTGGTTCATCCCAGGATTTTTGCAAATCGTGCATCCCATCACGTCATTGCTAAGGAAAAGCAACAAAAAGTTCCAGTGGACAACAGAAGCCGAGGAAGCTTTCCGGGAACTCAAAGCAAGATTCACATCTGCCCCAATCTTACGCCACCCTCGCCCTGATCACCCATACCTGGTGGAAACGGACGCCTCAAGCATGGCTATGGGAGCCGTCCTCTCACAAAAGGACCCCGAAACGGGCCTGTTACACCCTGTTGCCTTCTTTTCGCGTAAATTCACACCCCCTGAACTCAATTACGCTATCACAGACAAAGAACTCCTGACCATTAAGTCAGCCTTTAAGGCATGGCGGCACTACCTCTTGGGCGCCAGACACACAATCACGGAATAACTGACCACCAGAACCTCCAGTACCTAAAAACGGCAAGGGTCCAATCCTCACGACAACTATGTTGGCCTCTTTTTTTTGCTGAATATGACTACATGATTACATTTCGACCAGGGGTGAAAAACGGGAAGGCCGATGCCCTTTCCCGTATGGGGGTGGAAGAGCAAGGGTATCAGACCCCTGACCCAATAGCAATCATCCCGAGTGACAAGCTCCTAGGAATCACAGCAACCATAACCCGGAAAGAATTACATGAAGAAATCCAAAACCTGATGAGTCCGGAGCAATTACAAGCGTGGAGTGCACAAGGAGAACATTACATGATAAAAGATCAGTTGCCCTACTTCAGGAATCGTTTATTCTTACCAAACCAAGAACTACGAGAACAAGTCATGTCCCGTTATCATGACTCTTTGATCGAGGGCCACCCCGGAATCGCTAAAACCCTAGCCAAGATAAAACAACATTTTTGGTGGCCCACGTGGTGTACAGACATTATCCAATTCATCCTATCTTGTGGAGTGTGTGCTCAAAACAAGTCATCCAAGCAGAAACCAGCTGGGCTATTACAACCATTGGAAATCCCACCAGCACCTTGGCACACGTTGTCCCTCGATTTTATTACTGACTTACCACCCAGTCAAGGGTTTAACACTATTCCTGTGGTCATGGACCTATTTTCCAAAATGGCACATTTCATTCCTCTTAAGGGGCTCCCAAATGCTTCCACTCTGGCAAAGGTATTTCTTGAAGGCATCGTACAGCTCCATGGGTTTCCTTCAGTTTTAGTCTCAGACCGAGGTACTCAATTCGTATCTAACCTCTGGAGACAATGCTGCTCTATGGCCCAGATCGACATCCGGCTATCCACCAGTCACCATCCCCAAACGGATGGTCAAACTGAGAGGACAAATCAGACGCTCGAGCAGTATCTGCGTTGCATGTTACACCAAGCTGAAAGAAGCTGTTTCGACCTATTATGGATAGCTGAATATGCTTATAATAATTCCCTACACACCAGTACTGGGCAGACACCCTTTTATACCATGTATGGCAGGCACCCACGTACTTCTGGGTTGGACGTTCCTACAACCCTGGAAATGCCAGCAGTCAAAACCTTGCACACAACCATTTCTCAAACCTTTAAAAGGGCAGCTGAACACCTACTTCAAGCTAAGAATCGCCAAAAGAAGTTTGCTGATCAACACCGAGCAAAGGCCCCCAACTACCAAGTGGGAGACAAAGTCTGGCTGGCGTCTAAACACGTGTCCATTAAAGGAACCCGAACTTTCCATCCAAGATACCTGGGTCCATTCACCGTCCCCTCCGTGATAAATCCTGTGGCGGTCAGACTAGCTTTGCCGTCAAACATGCAGATTCATCCTGTGTTCCATGTGTCTCTCCTTAAACCTGTTCAACCTGGGACCCGGGTAGCAATGCCACTGCAGCCAGTAGTAGTCGCTGGGGAGCCAGAATTCGAAGTCAAGGACATCCTGGATTCAAAGTACGTCAGATCCAAATTATACTACTTATAAGTAGTATAAGACTGGAAGGGGTATGGTCCACAAGAAAGGACATGGGAGCCTTGTGAGTACATCCATGCACCTCGCTTGCTTAGACGATTTCATCAAAACCATCGAAACAAACCAGGACCAGACAGGAGAGCCTCCTTGAGAGGGGCCTTGGGGGGGGAGTGCTGTCATGATTTCTGCCCCTCATGTCCCCAGCCCTCCAAGATGTCAGGCTGGAGCCAGGCCACAATCACCTACATGGCACTGACCCCGGGGAAGAAGGGGTACAAGCATACAGAGACAATAGGAAGTTAAACTCTACCAATCCTGTGTTTTAGGCCCAGTCTCCAGTCGAGTAGACTCAAGGGAAGGGTTCGTGGTCGTAAGAGGTCAGAACAGGCTGAGTGATGTCCCTGTGGATACCAGGTGAGCGTTACACACATGCACCTCTTGCCTCTTCCCCACGGAAGGATTCTCTCTCTTTGTCTGACATATCTTGTCCTCAACTAGTGTGACTCTCATCCCCTTCACCCTTGTCTAAGGTCAGTCTACTTAAAGACAAGGATCTATGCTCAAGACTGAATGGATTATTCTCATCGCTTTGTGATTGGAAGACTAGGGTTTGATCTCCCTTGCCTCGGCTCCCCGATTTGCCACCTTTATCAATCCCATCTCTGGTGCTCCGTGTATCGATGTTCTCTTCTAGGGTCACTCTAGATGACCCTGACGTTACTCCCTGTACTTCTATGCTGCCCCATTCCATTACTGGACTTGGTTCCATTAAATTCTTTTCCCATCTAGCTTTAATAATATATGTCCTCCCACTCATTTGTTGTGTACGAGTGTTACTTCATCAGCTTTATCCTTCTCTCCTTTCCATCTCCTGATCTCTCGTTCTATCTCTGTCGATATATTTGATCGCTTGCTTTTCTCTTCCTTATTCTGTAAAACCTTAAAAATATCCTCTTTTCTCCTAATCTCCTGTGGACTATCATTATTATTTTTTGTGCATTTATACAGCGCGCCTAGCTCATAGGCCTCTGCACGCTACCATGTTCATTTTATCATTGATTTTAAGAATATGGTTACAGGTTTACAAGTCTTCAATCCAGATAATACATTGAATATAATATTTACATGATATGCATGGCAGATCATTACACACATTTTTACAGATTTACCTTTTTCAAAGTTGTTAGAAGTCTACCTGATGATAGGTGCATGGTTTCAATAGGCTATTGCTGAGGGTCACATCTGAAGAGGAGAGTTTTTACCTTTTTTCTAAATTACCAGAATGAGGTGTCATTTCTCAGGTGGTGCGGGAGGGCATTCCAAAGTTTGGGCGCTATTACTGGAAAGCTAGAGCCTCCTGCTTTTTGTCTCCTGAATCTAGGTATACTGAGCATGTTGGTGTATGCAGTCCGGGTTGGTCTATTGGAGCTCACTTTACAAATGAGGTCACTAAGATATTTGGGTGACTTCTTTGTGATACATTTATGAGTCATCGTAACGATTTTGAAGCTAACTCTGTCTTGGACAGGAAGCCAGTGAGGCTGCTCTTTTGGCATTATTTTGTAATATTTGTAACTTAATGTTTCTGGTGCTGGTTCCGGCGAACAGAGAGTTACAATAATCAATCCTAGATAATATGAGTGCTCTTGCCAATGTGATGGTGCCGGGGAAAGAAAAGGGCGGCTATCTCTTATTAGTTTGGCTGTGTATGTGGTTGAGGAGACCACACCATTAATTTGTCTGTTTAGCTTAAGCTCGGAGTCAATGTAGACTCCAAGGGTTTTTATTTCGCTGGCTACTAAGATCGTATTGTCATCGATAATAAATGATTTGTACTGTTGAGGGAGGTGATTGAGTTTTGTTTTATTGCCGATTATGATAAGCTCTGTCTTATCGTCGTTGAGGCATAGTTCATTGCTTGCCATCCAGGCTTGAATTTCAAGGTATATTTTGTTTAAGTTTTTAGAATCAGTGTCGTAACATCCGCTAATTGGTATGAGAATCTTGGTATCGTCCGCATAGTTAGTATACGAGATACCCATATGGTCAAGTTTGTGGAGTAGAAGTTTGGTAAATGCATTATAGAGAGTGGGTGAAACACAAGAACCTTGTGGTACCCCGCAGGTAACCGGGACAGGTTGAGCTGCTGAAGAGTCTGCAAAGACTCTCATGGTCTGGTTAGATAAGAATGATCTGATCAAGTTGATGGAGTCTGATGAAAATTGGGCTGCAGTATCCAAGGGTTGGCATAGGATATCATGATTTACTAAATCAAACGCAGTGGGGAGATCTTGTAATAGGAGGATGCTCAGTTTTCCATTATCCTTGTAGTGATCCATTTGTGTCTTTAGATCAAACAAGTCTGATTTTGTGCCATGACCTGGTCTGAAGCCAGATTGTCTTAAGCCTAGGAGGTGATTGACTTCAAGGTACTTTTGGATTTGCAGGTAAAAGGGGACAGTTGTGTTTGTGATAGGTTGATAATTAGTTGGAATGTTAGGGTCTAAGGTGGGTTTTTTGAGCAAGGGCAGAACCCAGGCTGTTTTTAAGTCATTAGGGACTATGTTCGAGGCAAATGATTTATTAAAGAGGTTGATGATGAATGGTGCAAGTTCCGACAAACAATCTTTTATCAAGGTAGCAGGATACATATCTCCTTTATATCTGGAAAGTTTTAAACTTTTGACGATATTAATTGTGTCTAGCGTTGTGAGTGGAGTAAAAGAGAATTTAGTTATCTTAGGGGAATTTATTGGAGGGTCTGTGGATGATATGGTTGGGTTGAGGTTGGGTTTAGATTTTTTTAGTTCTATTTTAGATTGTAAGTGAGATTTTGTCAGCAAGGGCATTCTGGATATTAGAGCACCTTTGTGCATCTTTGATTGTATGGGCAGTCGTGGAAGCTGGGGATTCCAAATCCCTGAGAATTGTGAATAGCTCTCTGGTATTAGATTGGGCATTTAGGATTCTATGATTATAGACTTCACTTTTGGTTTTGATGGTTTCAAGCTTGTAATTCTTGGATATGGCTTTGAGCACTGTTTTATTTTCTTGAGATGGCGTTTTAATCCATTTATTTTCAGCTGATATTTTTTGCGCCTGCAGGGCTTTAAGTTCAGGGGTAAACCATGGATTGGTGTGTGCCGGAGGTTTGGACTTTTTTCTTTTTAGTGGGGCGATTTTCTCTATAGCTGCTGTCATAGTTTTGTTATAGTGGTTGACCAGTGCAGACGGGTTACAATCCGGTTACGGTAAGTTTAGGATAGGGATGAGTAGAGGTGACATATTGTCTTGGTTGATGTTTTTCAGATTTCTAGATGGGGCCATCTTAGTTGGGTAGTGCTTCTTTAGGTCTTTAGTAATAATAGTGGTAGTGAATAAGATAATGTTATGATCAGACCAAGGTGACAGGGTATTAGACTGGATGATGGTAGAACAAATAGTGTCAGCTAGCCAGTCCATGGTACGCCCTTTGTCATGGGTTGATGTTGTAATTCTATGTGTAAATCCTTGGGCTTCAAGCAAGCTCGCTAAGAGGCTTGCATTTAGATCTAGGGGGTCATGTAGTCCTAAATTGAAGTCGCACATGATAATCGCTTTGGAGTGTGGTTTCAGGTTATGGGCCGCGAGTGTTGTGATGTCATCTTCAAAAGAAGAAATCGCACCAACAAGTGATAAGCAGGGGAATCTAGAAAAGGCTTACTAGAACTAGGATTCAAATCAATAGGCTTGGACCAATGTTAATGATTCAGAGTCTTTGCAGAGGATCACACAGTTCAGAGTAATTCACGGTTAAGTCTTTGCCAAGAGTTCAAAACGAAGTTGGTCGGCGCAGAAGTTATTCAAAAGAGTAGAGAAGGACATACCTTCAGAGAGGCAAAAGATTTAAAACACTCTCACCACGGTCGGATAGAACAAACGACCAGATTTGAACAGTAACTTAGATAAAGAAGAATGCTGTAGCTGAGGCGGTAGTTCCTGGCAGTTCCTGCAGGCTCATAGTTCCTGAAGCGACTGTCGGACTGACAAGAAGGAGGAAGGCTGGAGGGTCCTGCTCTGCCCAGGGAAGAAACCAGCAGCAGAGCAAAGCAACAAATAAAAGGTGCACTCCTTAAAAGCACAAAGGGACTCTTTCTCACTGGCTATCCGGTTTCCTGCAGGACAGCAAATTCGACCAGGCTGAAGAGGAGGTCCAGGGGCTTTGTGAGCTGGTTGGTCCCACCATGCTCAAGGGGAAAAGACTCCTTGCGGATCTTCACTGTCGTCTGAGTTTCAGGCGATTCGGACCTGCAGCAGGGCTTCACCGGGATGTCCACTAGTTGCAGCAGTCGTCTACCTTCAGCTCCTCGTTGGTTCTCTCGTTCCAGTGGCGACTGTGCCTTCCAAGTCCCAGACACCTGCTTTTTATGCAGTTTTCCCACATTCACCCATTTTCCCCCATGGCTGTCAATCTCACAGCAGGGTGGTTGTCCTGGCAGGACAACCGCCTAGCTAATCAAACTAGAGTGCGACTTGGGTCTCCAAGGAGACTCTGTGCAGGGGGCCTCAAACCCCTCCATCACATCCTGTCCTCCCAGACACTCAGGCGCCTAAGGAGTGCTTCTGTGCAGATGCCCACCAAAGGACGGTGAACAAAGGAACCAAACTTGGTTTGGCGTGCAGAGTAAAACACGAGAAAGACCTTTACAAAAAGAAATGGTGAATAAACCCAACCAGAACCAAATAAAATTAAAAGGGGTCCCGCGGATTAAATTTCCGGGCTACCACCATAGCCTCTAACAGTATCGAGACTATTTTCATAGCTTGCGGTAAAATAAAAATGGTAGATACCACTGCTACCAGCCAAATCTTAGAGAAAAGGGAAAGAAATAATGTTCCATGAGAAACAGACAAAAAGGGATAACTATTAACCCTTCCAGTACTCTAAGGAAGATAGTTTGTACTGGGTCTGCACATTTAAAGAGACTAGTAAAAGTCAATGGCAACTTTACATGTTCTGGGAGACAGTAGTCAGTCCCAGAAAAGGGAGTTTAATGTAGGAAGTCCAAAAGACAACCCTGTGTCACTGCACTAAAGATGCCGTGTGACACACAGTAAAAAGATGATGCCTATGGAGTAGGTGAGACTCCATAGTCTATGAGCACAAAATGTACAACACATAGCCAAAAACACATTTAAGAGTGGGAAAAAAAGGCTCACACTCTTACCAGGTGAAAAGTTTAAATCCTAGAAAGCCAGCAAAGCTTCTGAGGGACTCGGTAGGTAAGGGAAATTAGCCATTCTGGAGAATTCTCCCTAACAATGTGACACACACAGCTATCAATCCTCCCTTCTCCACGGGTTAAGCTTACTAAAATTGTGACATCGAATGTCCAGATCGAATGTCCACAATATATATATATATATATATATTTATATATATATACGACACCACCTGCAGTCTATTCACTACGTATAGCCAGCCATTGCAATTACTTAGTCTACTTGCATTACGGCATATGTACAGTGATAAGACGACTTGCAGTTTCTGCAGTGCTTCTTCACACGTACAATCTTAATTCCGCACATGAAAGTCTTCTTGATTCTTTACTTCACCATCTTGTTCTATAAGGTCTATTCATTCTCTTCTTTGGTCATACTTCTCAGTGCGTCACCCTCATTTCTTGTGAAGTCACCAGCCTCTTCTTTTCATAACTGCACACTCCTTCGGGACTCTCCTTCAGGAGACCGGCATCTCTTCGGGGATACATCATAGGATACCTTGTCTCAAAGGCTCTTCATGGTACAGGTACTATTGCTGTCATTGCACATGTCGCAATTTCTGGTTTCCAACATATAGGAAAAATAGCAGTGGGACTTCCTGCAGAGGCATTCAGCTGCTCCTCTAGTCGAAGATGACACCAAGGTTTTTTGCCTCACAAGAGGATGAGGGGAGGGGACCCATGGAGGGCAGCCAGAGAGTAGGGGGGAACGAGGGAGCAAGGGTTCCAATGAGAAGGATCTCATTCTTACTGGAATTAAGGTAGAGATCATTAGCAGCGCACCATGCCTGAATAGCAGTCAGACAGTCAGGAATGAGAGAGGAGGTAGAGGAGGGAGTGGAGGGAAGCTTGAAGGAGAGTTGCGTGTCGTCAACATAACACTGGAAGTGAGGAGAGAAGGTGGAGAGTGAGCCAGAGGGACTAGTTGACGTTGAAGAGCCACAGCAAGAGGATAGAGCCCTGAGTGATGCCACAGGAGGAGAGTGTGGCGGGGGAGAGGAAAGGGCCAAGTTGAACCTGGGAATGTCTCTCAGATAGGAAGGAGGTCAACTCGTCCAGTACCAGGTCTGTGATACTAATGGTACTTTATGTGGGTGGCATGATTTACCATATCAAAGGCAAAGGAAAGATCAAGAAGGATTAGAATGTAGGGAGAGTTGGAATCAATATTAGAGAGCAAGTCTTCATGGGTGTTCAGGAGAGCAGTTTCCACGCCTCTGTCTGCTCTGAAGCCAGACTGGTGGTCGCAGAGACAACCAACAGATTCAATGTGGTGGATTAGTTTGTGAGATGACCAACTTCTTCAAGAGTTTGCCCAGGAAGGGGGTAATGGAGATTGGGCAGTAGTTAGCTGGGCAGGAAGGGTCAGCAGAAGGCTTTTACAGGCAAAGGTGCACAAGGGAATGCTTGAGGGGTAGAGGGAAGGAGCCAGTGGCAAAGGAGTTATTTCAGAAATCAGCCATGGCTGGAGCAAGGGAGGTAATGTTATCCTTGATAGTTCTGGAGGAGCAGTTATGGGCGGGGAGGAGTAGAGTAGGGGAAGGGGAAGGTGGGCCAAAAGAGGCCTGAGAGCAGGTGAGGGAGGAGGGAAGGGATAGAGGAGAGAGAGGACAGGATGTCCTGAGTTTTGGTTGTGAAGTAGGCTGCTAGTGCAGTGCAAAGGCCCTGGATAGCTGGAGACTGCAATAGGATGGGCAAGTTCTTTGAACATTTTGAACAGTTCATCCATGTTGGTGGTGGCCCCAGAGATGCAGGCTTGGATATGGGCCCTCTTCTTCGAGTGGATGGGGAGTCTGAATTGCCTTTGGAGCAGGGGGCAGGCCAGTCTGTTAGTGGATGTGCTTGATGCCAGCGACTTCCATTCAGCAACTCTGCAGTTGCATTTCTTAGAGGCTAGGTCAGAGTCATACCAGGTATTGCGCTTGGAGGCAGACTTCTCTGCAGATCCTCATGACAGGGCCAAGGATTCTCAGGGTGCTGGAGTTGAAGAGGTGAAGGTTAGTGAGGGCTGTGTCAGTGTGAGAGTCAGTGACTGGAGTGGGAGGCGTGATGAAAGTGGTGGCAAAAGCAGCAACTGACACTCACCTCATTGGTTGAATGACATAGAAGGAGACTGGCAGTGTGGGCAGAGGTTTAGCCAGGGGATCCAAGAGAGCCAGATGAGAGGACAGGAGAGCATGGTTCACCAGGAAAGAGGTGTAGTGAGAGGGTTGGAGATGGGGATGTCTGCTGAGATGAAAGCATCCCAGATGTGTCTGGCAGAGTGGGTCAGCCCGAAGGGTAGAATGGTAAGGGAAAGAGAGTCACAGAGTCTCTGGAAGAGTCCAGTGGCCGCATTAGGAAAGTAAATGTGAATGTTGAAGTCTCTAAGGAGAAGAAATAGATACCACGAGAGAAGAGGTGAGGTCAGACCACTCCAAAAGGAAGTGGGCGACCAGACCAGGTGTCCTGTAGATGGTGTCGAGAGTCAGCGAGAGGATAGGAGAAACACAAAACCTGCAGATAATGCATTTGAAGGAAGAGTAGGACTGAGTGGGTATGATAGTAGCAGGGACGCATTCAGAGAAGATTGGGGGGCTCTGCCTCCAGACCGGTTAGGCCTGGACTTAGAGAGGATCTTGTAACCCTCAGGGAGGAGAGTGTCAAAGCATTGAAACAGCTGGCAGTAAACCACATCTCAGTGAGAGCGAGGACATCAAGATCAAGGTCTTCAAGGAAGTGACAGATGTCAGAGGAGGGTTTAATAGCAGATTGAGAGTTGAGGGTAGCTAAGTGAAGCTGGTTGCCACCTTTGAAGGTCTTCTGGGAAGGGGTCCAGGGATGTGATACACACGTCGGTGGTGGCAACGGGGCCAGGGGGGTGGGAGAAGGAGAAATGGCAGGAGAAGGGAGGAAGTCGATGAGAGACAGAAGACACCTATCAAGATGGAAGAGATTGGGCAGAGAGCCCTGGGCCATGACAGTGCCATTCCGGTAGTCATTAATGATACACCTATAGGATGGGAAGTGTGCCAAGTGTGCTTCCCATTTGGTCCACCATTAAATGGCAAAGAAGAGAAAGGGAAGAGGACTAAGATCAATGGGGAGTCAATTGACACAGATAGGGAGTGACAAAGAGGATGTCAGTGAGAGTCTTCCTGGAATAAGCGTTGACGTAGGTGTCAGTGATGGGTAGGCCTGGGTTGGAGACCAGGAGATGTTTCTTGAACTTGTTGCTTCCAGGCTTCGAAACAGGGGTAGGCAAGGTGATAGAGTAGCAGTTAAGAGTAAATATGGGGGATGGAGAGCACCACAGAGGGAGTGGGCAGAGAGATGGAAGGCAGAGAGAGAGATCGGACAAACTCAAGACAGGCACAGACAAATCAGGTACACAACATCACACAGGTTGCTCCAGCAGAAGAGGAGGAAAGATGGCAACTCATCTGACACGAACCGTTCTCCGGAATATCAGGAAACATTTTGTAAATCCTCCTACCCTGCCCACTCTTGGCCCTCTACCTCTGGGGAGCAGTAGAAAGCACCACTTTGCGGTTGTTTATCAGAGTTCAGTTGCCCAACTTCATCCAACTTCAAAACATGAGTGTCACCCCTGCTAGTTCTCACAGTCACTGTGGTGAGAATTGGTGCACCCTGCATGTCTGAGCCACCATCTTGGAGTCAAGCATACACTTCTATGTAGGGGGAGGGTATGCTGCAGCTCCCACACCAGATCCGATGGCTCACAAGAGCCAAAAACGGAACAAGGGGATGTGGTGACCCTCATCTACCATCATTGAACTCAATTAATTGGCTACAGTCGCATCGTAAATGGACAGGGTCTTGGCTCCACAGTTTAGCTCCAAACATACACTTCTATGTTGTATTTAGACCAGGGATGTAGGCAGCAGCCAACCAAAATGGCTGCCTGGGTCGGGTCTTAGTGGGGAAGTTCAGATCTTCAGTGTCAAGTCTCACCTGCTGAAGGGTGAGCTCTTGCAGGATCCATGTCTCCACATCGACCGTGGTTGCACCGCCTGTGTTATGAATGCAAAACAACCTTCAGCTGTTGTACACTACTATGGAGTCTCTTCTGATGGCCCTGCAGTGAGCGTCTGTTCAAACCCGCAGCCTGATCAGCTCAGCCCTCTGCAGCCAGAGAGCCCTTTTTGCTCTGGCAGCGCCTCAGCATGTCTACTGGCAGCCTCCTTCCTAGCTTCAAAGGGAGCGGTTGCAGTGCTCAACAGGATCCAGAGCCTGTCGCCAGGCTCAGTAATTGCATGGGGCGTCTCCCCAAATCGCATCTGCCGATGCTCAAAAATACTCGGCATGCCCAGGAACCAAGTCAGTCAGTTCTGTCATTTTTGGTGTGCCGGATTTCTAAATGATTTGTGTCGGGTTTTGGTGCTCCGCATTTAGGCAGCCATTACTCTTTCTGCGTGTAAGCCCTAGTTATCTTGGGGTGTTTTTCTCTCCACTACTCCGCTCTGGGGGCCACACTCAGAGCCACCTCATAAGCAGCTATGCACCCACGGGTACAGTAAAGATCCCTTGTCACCTGGGCTCCAGGCAGCAGATCGGCATGACTGTGGCCTGCCCGTCGGGTTTCAAGGTGTGTGTTGCCCTTGGTGCACCCAGGGTTCTAGCAAGCTTCAGCCCCTAACGAAGGGCATGGGGAAGTGCTCACTCAATGGCAGGATGCTGCATTTGTTCTGTGTCCTCCAGGGCATCCGCGCCCCACGGTCCAGCTGCATGGCCTTGCTGTTGCTCTACTTCCTACCTATGAGACTGACGTATTTGCACTTTTAAGCAACCTTTAATTGCTAGCTATCAGTAGGTCAGATGATAAATCAAAGAAATCAAATTACTTTGAAGATGGTGGGCCAAATTTGTGTCTGACTCAGATTGTAGTGTAGCCTCTAGCCCTATGGCTATTAGTGCTTTTTGTTTAAGGGCTGTTACCGCATGGTAAGAACAGATAAGGTATTTAACTGTCTCTATCATGTCTGTCTTGCTTGCATTGCCTGCAAGTCAGTTCTTCTCTATTCATGTTTGTAGTAGCTCCAATGACATCAACAGTGTCCACAGGACTGAATTTCACTCTCATATATGCTAAGCGAATACATGAGTTGGGGAATTCCCTTAGGTATAGTGTTAAATTCTTAGTTGCGGTGTAGCAATTAACATAAACTCTAGCTCTCAATTCAGTGACAAAATGTGTCCAGGTCTGAGTTCTATCCAGTTCTTTAATTAGCTTTTCCAGTGTTCTTTTGTGTTCTAGCCTATACAGATAAATATCATTATTCTTAAGTCTTTGTTCCCAAATGCCCCCTTCCATTCAAATATCCAGGTAGATTGCCCTTCTATCAAGCCATTTCCTGTTTGTAGCTTCATTGTATAGTAAACTTAGTAGGACACTGTTATCTGTCTTTACGATGTTCCAATTGAAAATTAGTTGTTGAAATTGCTTCAGGGATTTAAGCGAGGTTATATTCATTTCGTTCATTACAAACTCAACCGGTAGTCTTTCCGGGATTTATAAATGGTTTTATTACAGCATGCCTCTAATCTCGTTCATTTTATTTATTTATTTCTGCTCCAGGCTTCTATACCATATACATGTTAAGAGCGTTGTAGATATTTGTTAAAGGTGACAGTGTGAAGCCTGCATGTTTGGTTGAAAACGTTTTATGACTTCAACCTGATGTTATCTGGAACTCTATTTTTGGCATTTGAGCGTGCCAATTTAGATGATCATCAAGAGTGACTCCCAGATAGTTATATTTGGGAAACGCTCTATAGTCGCCCCATTTAGGGTCCAGTTAAAATTACTAATGGAAAGTTTTCTGTCTGGGGCATTTTGTGTTACCTGTGTTTTTTGCTAAATTGATAGTGAGATTTTGCACAAGAAGAGGCATTAATTGTCCCCCTTGTGTGAGATTGAGAAATACTAGATAATCGGCATAGCTGAGCCGTTTGATCGGTGTAGTGCCCATCCTTAGTGGATACGTTTGTTCTGCAGCAAGATGTAGCGCTATTGTGACGTCCAAACTCCCCTCCATGTCTATTCTGACCTTTACAGAGGTGTTTTGGTATAAAGAAGAGGTGATCTTCAACACACTTGTTGGAATACCACAATCAACTTACACCATAGTTTATTTCTATTAACGGTGTTGAAAGCACACTGAAGTCTAGGTAAGCCACATATATTGGTTGAATATTCAGAATCCAGACGCTCTTTACTAAGGTGGTTAAGGTAAGAATATTATCTTTCGTAGAGAATTATTTCCGAAAACCAATCTGATTAAATTGTAAGACTTGTTTCTGATTAACCCTGTTCATTCAGGTCAGCAAGTCAAATTCCAGCAAATAATTTTGCAGGGACATAGAGCATTGCTGGGATGCGATAGCTCTTTGGATCAACTGATTATCTTAGTTCATGCTGCTGTGAGAATACCATAGCAACTCCTGCTGATTTTTACAAACTGCTTCCAATATGCTATTTTCTGGCATCTTCTATAGCCTCGTAGCCAACATCGATTTGCTGATTGGATTTGCTTACAGCTGTGTGCTCATGTAATGGGCTCAGTTTTGACTCTAATGGCTTATCGGCAGCCTCTCCTCAGTTCTCTTCTTTTGTTCTTTATCTTGCAATCATATGTGCTTGTATTTGTTTTACAATCAATCGAGTTAACTGTATGTATTGTTCCCCCGAGTTTCGTCCCTATTAGGAAATGTCCTACTAATTAGTTTCTTAATGAGTAGGATGTATTGCTCTAAATACAGATCAAATTGTCCACTTGCAGCGTTTGGAACGAATCGCAGGAAATCAGTTTTCCTTCATAAGAAGTTCCATTGTTCAGCAACACTCATATCTGCAAAGCAGACATTGGCCATTTCTAGACTGTTTCCCTTCCAAACAATTTGTGTCGCTTTTGTATTGATGTCAATGAGACCAATGTTGTCTCGCTCTGGTTCCAATAAAGGCACCAGTGATTATCAAAGGGAGACGATCGCTCTGCTATAGACTTACCCTCTGCGTGACCATGAGAGGGCATGACAGTGACACAGTTAGAGTGCTTTGCGCGTCTCACAAAGCACTTTCAGGCCACTGAATCACTGTTTTAGCTTCCCTGTCATTAAGATGTCCCAGTTTTGGATGGATCAAAGCGGTCCTGCCTTGTAGTCTCCGTCAATGCTACTGGTACTTTGGATCTTGCAGAATCAGGTACGTAGTAGTGCAATGATGCTAAGCGTTGTAGTGCCGCTTCAGCTTCCCTGGATCTTTCAGGTGTCCCAGGTGTGGGCGGTTCAAAGGGGTCCTGCCCTGCAGCCACCGCAGATGGTACTGGTACTTTGAGTCTCGCAGAACCAGGTACGTGGTAGTGCAATAATGCTCAACGTTGTCAAACATTTTCAGTGCGACTTGTTGCAAATTGCCTATTTTTATGTTTGTGAAATAGCTCTCAGCTATCTTACTAACCAATAGAGCCACATGAATATAGCAGGATATTGCTCCATAGATATGTTTTAAAGGATAAAGTTTATGGTAAACAAGAGTTTCCTGACATCTGTCCATTTGAAGAGGATATATAAATTAGGACAGGGTGCCTCTTTTTTTAGCAATCTTCAAAACTCCATGAGTTGCCTCGACATGCGTGACATTTTATCACTCCCTGTAAATCATGATCAATCTGCCAGTTAAACAAACTGAGAACTTCCCCTTTCGCGACAACTTCTTCCTAATGTCATTGTGTCCTAACTTGGGTCTTGTAGAAATTGGGGAAAAAGAGGATCGTGTGGCCAGGGGAGGACTGGCAACATCTAGCCTGCACACAAGTGTAATTTATGGGCTAATAGTGCAGTGGTCCAAGCCCCCAATGCAGCGCCGTAACTTCCAGAACAAGTGAACTCCGTATCAACCTGGCTGTAATTCCAAACATTCTCAAATATATGTAGTAGATATTATTGACACTACTTTCCTTTTATGCAACATATCTTTCAGTTCTGTTTGTGCTTTCTTGGAAACCTGATCCCCAGAAACTCTCTCACATAAGTAACATAATTTTATCTGGATAATATCATTGGTGAAATGGGAAATCTGGGTTTTGAGCAGAGGTTTTATCATTTTTCAGCTTGCAATTTGACAGCAGGCTACATATCCTCCCATTCCATCTGATCCCTTCTTTAGTTTTAGACCAATTTAAAGGGTTGAGGAAGCTAGAGATTTCATTGGTGAGCAGAGTCATTGCACAATTAGTGGGTCTAGATCAACTCTCAGAGCCATACATGAGCTGGCCCAGCAAAAGACCCATACTTGGCATCCAGCCTCCTTAGCACACAAAACAAAACCCTTCCCTGGCACCCTGTCTACCTTGCACTGTCCCTCACTAGATATCCAGCCTTCACAACAATATCCATTATATAAATGGATACATTTAAAATTATTTATAGATTAGCATTATACACTATAAACTCGTATGAGTGAGCACTTTTCCACAAACCTAAGCACAAACTACTTCAAATACAATTACACATTAAGAACTGTGAAGACTAGCACAGGTACTGCACTAGGGGAGATTGCAATGGTTAGCGCATTTACTTCACTTATAAGATCGGTGAAGGTTAGATGGATTGAAGGATGGGCAATGTGCTGCTCCTAGACACCTCTAGAGCGGACATTTGGGCAGCACCTTATAATGTTAACTTGTCTAGTGTGCTCAAAGATATTTGATTGTAACCTATCCATTGCAATCAGTAGATCTACATGTTAGCTACTATAACACATAATGATATATGCAGGAGTCCTTGATAATGCACTAGAAGATGCCTGAAGGTACCCTATTATGGAACTTAGAAGACATAGAATAAGACTGTAAAGGTAGCCTGTCTATTGTGTTAGAGAATCCTCTGACCCTAGATCTTAAGGCAGCCAATCTGCCGCGTGTAGAAGATGGTTCAAGATAGCTGGTCTATTTGCACCTAGAGGTCTTTGAGGGTAGTCTGTCTATAATGCCTAGAAGAGCATAGGTGGGTAGCTTGCCTTTTTTAATCTTACACAGAGCATCGAACCACACAGTGCGGTCAAAAAAAAGCTCCATCTGAGCTTAAGGAATGTGTAATCGCACCACTTCGGTGGACATCTGCCACAGGAACAGCTTTCCATCCACACACTTCAGAATGCAGCTATGAGAATAGATTTGGTCTAGCTGCATAATTAATGGCTTCACTCCTTACACCAGACTTGCTTCAACACCTCTGCCATTAGAATACAACGACAACCTATGACTATTTTCGGTCTAGCTGGTCACACATCGACTCTCTTGCACTTGTGCTCTGTGCTACCTCCCTCCGCACCCATCCACATGCCTGACCTCTTGGGTTGCTTACTGGAGTCTAGCCAGCCCACCTAATTCCTAATCTTACCAAAATGCACACACGCACTCTAAGCCTTTCCGAGGGCATTCCTACCACAAAATGCTTTGAGGCCATACAAATGTGAAAAAGGCATTATATAAATTGACATTTACTACTACTGCTACTATAAATAGTAACACAAATTAAGGCCTGGTGCTAAAAAGTAATTTGCTCATGATCACATAAGGTATGAGGTGTGGAATGTGCGGAAAGTGGGGATTTGATATCTGTCTTCCTAGATTGACAGTTTTCAATTTAGGGAGCAGGGGAGACTTTGGTTTCTCCTATTCCATTTTTCAATATTAGAAACAACAAAAAGCTTCTGCAAAGTTGTTATTCAAGGGATAATCCAGTACACTGTTCAATACATCTAGCTTTCAAAGCACCAATGAATCTACAAGAGGGAAGCCTATTAATCGTCTGCTTCCTGAGGCAAATACATCTCAGACTACACACAATTGTACCGACTAAGAATACAATTAAAATTAAAAACTCACTTTAATTACAATCTTAGCCCGTACAATTGTGTGTACTTTAAAAGCACCAAGCCACATGATAAAGCAACATGAAAAATATAAAAGAAGTCTTAATTGAACAATGTGCATAAAGCAAGCATACACCACCTTGTCTAAATAAAGGGGGTGAGCCAGTCCCATAATAGGGTGCAGTGGCATGCAGGTCAGGGACATATCTCAGCAACAGCCTATCAACCTGCTGACCTTTCCTGATATGTACCTCTGTCTCATTTAACCTATTTTCCTTGCCGATCACCCACAATTGTCCTTCCTTTACACCACATTTTCGACTCTCCCTATTCCTTACAATTCACTTTCAGAACCCTGTTGCCCTCTTGATCCATCCTTCAACCCTTAACTCAATCCCCTTCCCACACCTTGTATATTCACCCTTCCCTTGTTGCTTGGTCACCAAGTCATTGCCAATGTTCCCCTTTAATTGCTCATCACACCAAGCCCATTACTTGCCCCTCACCACATTCTGTTACCCCGGCTCACATGTAGATAGTAGAGAACCATGATTTGCCAGTCAGTCTCTGCCAGACACAACAAGAATCTGCGGTTGGGGTCTTGCTGGCAATTGTGGGAATGGGGATTGCACTTGGGCAATGAGGAGCAAAAGTCACCAAGAGGACTTTGCATTTATTGTGCACCCAAGCTGCACTTTCTTGGAAAGTCAGCTGCACATTTCAATTCATGGAAGCATAGGGAACTGCAAGGGAAATCCAGCTGGGATCTGCTGATGGAGAAGGAACGTAAGCAACCTACTATATTTATTTGTCTTTTCGAGTAAGGCAGAGTGTGTTTCAGTCTCTGTAAATGGAGTGGTGTGTTTGAGTGTGTTTGTGACTGTCAATTGTAGCTGAAAGGATGTATATGTGTTCATGTGACTTTGTATCTATATATTTGAATCTGTTGTTGTTCAGTTCAAAATCTTTATTTTGGGAACACTCACAAACAAGTATGAGTGAAAAACAAACAATACATTAAAACATGTGTGCCCAGGACAAAAGGACACAAACTTCACAACTACTTAATAAATAAAACCAGCATACAATGCTGGTGATATTATTAGACTCAATCAATAAATTACAATTAGATTACTTTATAATCAATAGCAGCATTACCATGGCAGTCTGTTTTTGATTTCCATGTGTATCTTTCATAGTCACATAAAATAAAGAGCGTTCGCGACAAGACAATAAAAAACAATCACGTAATTAGGGTGGCATTCAGAGTTGGGTGGTGATGAAAAGATCTAAAGTATTTGGCAAATACCACAGATTTTACTGTCCACCCATTTCAGGATTTGATCAAATACTATTGGTGATATTAGCATTTTTTACTGTACAGAAGGCGAGTGATTGTGCTTCTCTGCAATAGAGTGAAACACGTTTTTAGAAAAGGCTGTGTCAAAGGGGTGAACAAGTGGGCATCTCTGATTGCTTCCCTCCGATTGCGTTACCCATGGAATGCATGTAAGGCCCAGAATTGACTCTTTTGTGCATGAAAAAATACACAGTACTGGTTAGGAGCCACTACTGCACATAATCCATTACTCCCCTCACATTGATGGTGAAAATGGCGAATGGAATGTAAAAAAAAAACGTTATGTTAATAGGGACTCAGCTGGTATTTCTGAAATAGCTCTGGGGGTATTCCAGAAATGCCACATCGCTGGTTGTAAACTTTGAATAGGGTGGATTTTCAGAACTGCCACCAGCGGAGGTGGTAACTTTCTCCAGTGGTATTTATCTAATCCACCCAATTCAGATTGTTCTCCTTGGTTTGTGGTCTACTAATAATTAATAGCTGAATGTTACATCTTTCTGTGTGTGTGTTCCAACTCTGCGTAAAAGTAAGTACCATAAACAATCCAACAGCTGTTTCTATAACCACCATATAGTAACATTCACAGGTGCTGTTAGGGGTGCTATTACATAATTTTTGTAATAAACTCACTAGTGAAAAAGAAATTCACCAGAGCATATGGTGGGGAGGATAGATCAGGGGCAGTGCACTTGTCTTGAAACCAAGAGTACTCTGAGCAGCATAGGTTTGATACCTGATGCCATGCTTAGAGGCTGGCTTCCGGCATGAAGCTCGATATAAGAAATCATTTTTTTTTTATATAGGGGAAGCATTCATACAGAAAGAAACTCAGGACATTCTCTAATGAGATATGGATACTCTATGTCGGAAGCGGATGCAATTCTGATTGTGTGAGAGCGAGGGAGACAGTGCACAGTGCGGCTTGACGTCTTCATTTCTGGTCTTGGTGCTTTCCTCTAATACCCTGAGGGAGGAAGCCTGGAACAGTGCTGGTGAGCCGTGCTAAGCTGTGCGGAGTCGGAAAGTTGGACGCTGGCATCTGCGACCCAGGCCCACGCTGACTTGCAGAGCTGATTGATCCACTGAAGGGTTGTGTGCTGCACAGGCCTTTGAGCCACCTTGAGCGGACAGTAAGCAGAGCGCCATTATGTGGAGAGTAGCCTCAGTGCCCTAGCAGTTACCAGTCACACACCAGCAATTTGTTGGAGTCAGGAGCGTGTTGGGAGCAGCTATGGGCAGATCGCGGCTGGTGTGACAATAGGCTTGAGGCGGACTTGGGAGTGCACACCCCCCGCCCCCCACTGGCAGAGTTTGTATTGTAGGACCTGCTGGTGTGGAGGAGTGGGGGTTGGGGTTCTTTTTGTGACATCTGTTGTGACCCTCCCTCACCGCAACACCTCCATTGTGGGCAAGTATTTTGCCAGGCAACATGCCCCTGCCATGAAGACCTTTAGCTGATAACTGTCCCACCAATACCTCTGGTACCATTATTAGCCGACCTACGGTGTGTCTCAACAGTTTACTTGGCTGTCCAATTTCTGTGTATTGGACTAGTAGTGAGGGATGAAATCCACGGCTGTGCCCATTTACCCACTAAAGAGTCAGGTTAAGCTAGCGTTTCAGCACACCAAATGTGGGTCTCAGGCCAAGCGTTGTGCTAAAACTAAACCAAAAAAACAATCACTTGCTGCAGAGAGTATGGATGGTGAAAACTCAGTTGTAGGTACTCGATATAGGCCTGAGGTGAAAATCAGTCTAAACTAATCGCTGGAGTTGCGTAAAATCACGGCCTATTATATGCCCATTAAATTACCTAAACCTTCTAATAAGTGTAAAATGACTGGACATATTGAAATAAGTCTTCCAGAGAGGCCAGAGTCACCATCGGCCATGAAGGCGAGCGATAATAACAATGCACTCCTGAACATGTGCTTAAACCTGCGTAGAAGGTCTCTGGGTGAGCCAATACAGAGTGAAAATGTTTTCTCTGGAGTCATGGCAAGTAATTTGTCTGCCAGCCCTGATTGGACTGGAATTGCTGAAGGGGTGGCCAGTCCATTGGTCGATTCGTCCTCTTCTTCCTCTGAATATTCTGGTGAGCAATTACTTGAGGATCATGAAATGTCATTCGCGCTGACATTAAGTTCCATAGCCATCACTATGGATGCAGTTTTTGGTTTGTGTTCAACGATTGCCAGCGAGCAAAACAAACAAAAGCGTGTATTGGCCCTGGGGGGTGGATATTATAGTCACTGAGAGCACACATCTTTCCCGGATAGATCCGTCCAATAATCTAAAAGAAGACAAACAGATGAACCATGATTGCTTTCAGGAATATGCCATGTTGGACACACCTTTGACTATTTCATCATTCACTCGAAGGGTGGAAGTGCAAGACCCTTGGCAGGACATGACCATCTTAACATCTGAGGCAAGATAAATCCCACTTAAAGGGCCCAATCAGCGAGGGAAAGCATCCTGAAGACACCAAATAAAGCCAAAGGTGGCCATAGACAGCATCTAGGGAAAATGGGAGCGGACCCAGAGGCCAAAGTCATGAGTGGTAGACGAATGAAGCAATCCTCGATGGAGAATTTAGGTTGGACTAGCCCAGGAACTAAAGCGAATGAAGTACAACATGAGGTATCCTTGGAACACAGCACACATCGGCTGGCAAAACGCACGCGAGTAGCGTTGTTGGCATGCTTGACAAGTGGGTGCAGGAGCAGGAACAGGGTATTCGGAGGTCAATGCCCCTGCAAAGTACAACTGAAGAACCGCAAGAAACTAGTCTGCAAGACTAGCACCTGCAAATCATCCCTTGAATATCTGTGACTCACATTTAGCCAAGCAAGGTCTGATGCATCAGCATCATGCTCCACAACTAGAACTCTGGAGGGCCTCATCCATGCATTACCTCCAGTATTTGTGCAGGGTCTGGGCTGGGGCGATACGAGGCACCTTTTACCATGCCAGGCGATTTGCATGCGCAATGTGGTGATGTCCCTAGCACAAGTCCCCTTACCAGCACAAGCACAATGTGTATGCCCGGATGCTGCCTAATGGGGATCCTCCATAGGAGCAGGGGGCAAGCCATGTATTCAGAGTGAGAAGGGCATGGAATCTCACCTTCATCTTATTCGTGGCCCGAGTAACGCCTCGATAACTATGGGAAGAGTGCCTGCAAACAACAATATTGATGCAGGAACGTGTGCCCAGCAAGACTAACAAGAACGCACATTTTAAATGATGGAGAAGAACGAACATTACACATTAAGGAATGGTACCTCGTGGAGGATAGTCCATTTCTGAACAAAAAAAGAATCTAATGCTACTGTTCCAGCAGATCAAGGGCCTCCAAATTATAAGATCTAGAGAAATAGAGTGGGTGGCCTTACCGAGTGTGAACAGCAGGAACCGGGCCATCGTACCTTTCTTTCCTTAGCAGTACCTGAAAGGGTCCTGGCGGCTGCTTCAGAAATATATAACATGTGCTATGAGATCCAGACTAACAAGAATAGTGGAATGGAGAGTGCTTTGGTATAAAGCAAACGTCATATGGAAAAATGTGATAACCCAGGGTTAAAACACCTAAGGGATTTAGCTGCTTATGTTGTGCAGGGCAAGCAAATAAATGGAGGGGGGCAGAGTGGCACAGCTTCATGAAAATGGGTTATTAGCAGGAACTGTACCCTACTGGTGTGGAACACTCGGGCCATAATTCGTTAATGGCTAATATGGAGGGCATTGCGGCTCTGACGAAGGTGGATTGCTTCAATTTTGCAAGAGACACGGGTGACCATAGACATTGTCCTGGATGCCTATAGGATTTTCCCCCTAATGCACTCCCAAGTAGCAAAAGATGGCCGAACGGTGGCCTCTGTATTGAGGTTTGCTTGGGGCTAGAACCTAACTGGTATGGTCACCACAGCTAACTTCCCTGCCAAGAACATGATTATAAACATCTCTGAACCCCCAATGATAATTACGCAGGATCTCTTAGGAAGTCTGCTAAGAGCTCTATTGGCGAGATCTCTACGCAGGAGGGAACATTCTTATGCCAGGGGACTTTAACGCCCATTGTTTAACAATTTGGCACCTCCAAAAGTTTGGAGGGGCACCGATCCATACTGAAGAAAAAATCTGCTGCAGCGAGTATATACGCATACGAGCAGATAAAGCATGGCACACTGTGTGTGGAAGCCATGCTGCAACTCTATCTGGAGCCTCTGTTACCTAGTGGCGAATCTTCATTCGTGGATATAGCCACGAGGCAATCAGGGGATTCCTATTCTAAATTGGATTGTATATTTGCTCTTCTAATATTTAATTAATTTCACCAAACTGAGCGACCATGCCATGCTGAAGCTCAGGTTTAAAATCGACCAATACCCTTGTCAGCTCCCTTTAGCAAGCAGGGCGATGCCTTCAGTAAAAGGCAAGATAATCAACTGGAGAGAGGCAAGCATCCAATCAATTAATGAGACCATAAACAAAATGACATGGAAACCGGTACAGCTTTATGGCAAGTGCAATGGTGAACTGTTGCTGCTATAACAACTGCTCTGGCCATGTATAAACAGGCCTGGCCCGTTATTGTTCCTTAAGGAGGTGAGGGCGGATCCCTTTGATCCAATAATAAATGATAAGAAAAGAGTTAGAAGATGCGAGTTAGCCACCATCAAACTTAACATAGTCCTAACGCCAGGCCACTGTTTCCATACTTTTATTTTCAAAAGAAACCATTCTGAAATGGTTTAGTTTTAAAATAAAAGTGTAGGAAGAAGCTGATGCTTGCACTTCAGTGCACTGCACTGCACATTCCCATAAATAGTAGGTGTGTTTCTTTGGGGGTTTGGATTGTGTGTGGGAGGGGGCTCAGTGATGTGGTTTGTGAGGAATGGGGCAGACCAGCAGAGAACATAACTCCAGTACTTCTTTTCGTACACTTCGGCCACTGCAGAAAGTTAGAAACTACCTCTAACTGGCTGCCCATTCTCGGGCATACCCTTCCAGATGATGGTAGGGGGCCCAGTGGCTAACACGCTGATGCGTAATTGGCAGGTGTTGAGGAACTTTGTAAGAACTAAGGAGGGTGAGTCTATTGAGGGCCTTATTGAAGTATACAATACATCTGCCATCCCCACTCTGTTATATGGTGCTGAATCCATGTTGGGTGTTAATATTAAATGGCTGACCAATATAGAGGGTAAGCTCTTGAGGTCAATAGTAGGCGTTCCCCAGTCGGTGACGGCCGAAGCTCTGAGAATGGAGCTGGAGCTGCTTTCCATTGCTACTCATTGGAAGATGAGGTGCACTCAGGTGTATATGAAGATGTTGGAAGGCGAGAATGGTGCTAGCACAAACCGTTTCCTACAGTTACTGCGGTCGCATGTAAACATTACGCCAGGCAATTTAGCGCACCGTAGTCTGAAGTGTACTGTTATTGGACACTTAAAAGATATAGGTCTACAAGTGGAGGACATGTCTGAGCCTGGGGTATTCCTACATGAACTAAGGAAGCGCTTGTTGTTGTGCGATCAGGTTGTGACCATCGAAGGACTGACCCATCGTAAACGTTATATAGAGCTCACCAAGCAGAGTTTCTTATGATCTGAGCCCTGCAGCTACCTGACCAAATACTGTAGCCTTCCCCTTCCACGATTTGTTCTTTATCTAATGTTCAATATTCTGCCAGTACGGGAGTTAACAGGGGCTTGGAGTAAGGAACCCAGAGAATCTAGATTATGCAGCATTTGTGGGGTACGGTTAGAAACTAGTAGGCACATCTTGACGTGTTGTGCCAGGCTGGGTAATCTATATGAAAGGGGCTATGAGTCTCTCACGTCAATCTCTGGGAGCCATTCTTCTGATCCATGCTCTATTCTGCAGTACCGCTGAAGGCGGTGGCAGCAGCCTTTCATATATGGACTATGGTTAAAATCAGTCTGAAGGGGCACATTTTTGAAAGTTGCAGACTAGTAGAGATTATATAGGTTGGATTCAATAGAATGAATTATCAGTTATAAATGTTGTTGTAAACGGATTATTGGAATGAAGGATGTGCGCTTTGTATGATTAATGTGCATTGTTTTTATGGATTTTAATGTTATGTATTGCAAAAGGCTTGAATTAGCCAAAAGCATAAATAAAAATAAAAATAAATAAAAGAAAATATGGACTCTTACTTCCTTGATGAGTGGGAGTTATGATAAAATGCTGTGGATTGAAACAGACTAGTGATGTATTGTGCATAGTGGTGCCAACATTACATCACCGTGCCTTCTATGGACTTGAGGCCGAATATCTGCTGGACAAGTTTCCTCACTATAACCCCACTCAGTGTCTTCGCTCCCAGTCTGCTTCCCTTGTAGCGGTCCCTCAGTTCAGACTCACGCGGACTGGCGGTCGGCCGTCTCGGTAGCTGCCGCCAAGGCTTGGAACGCTCTCCCTCTCACACTCCGTGAGACTGTGGACCATTTTGCCTTTGGCCGTTCACTGAAAACATTTGTGTCCTAGTCTCTGATGATAATCTGCTCTGCTCACATTCAGTACCATGGTGCCTTCAGGCGTGGGAGCGCTTAATAAATTATTTTAACATTACCCGCCAGGGTCACATAATCTGTCATTTAAATGTGTACATTGACGCTGGGCACTCACTCACTGTGGAGGCCCATGTGTGGAAGCATTGCTGAAAACAAGGTGAGTGCCTTGCCGATCTACACAGAAGCCGAACAGACCTGGCAGTACTAGTTTCCTTTGAGGCAGGCTGGATTCTTAAGGATTGTTCAAGAGTCCAGCCAGTCTGAGGACCAATTTCCCCCTTGGCCCCTGTCTCAGCCCACCGCTGCCTGTGGCCCAGGAGCTTGAGATTCCACCTATTGGCTGCTGAGGAAATCACCCTCTCTCCATATCTTGTGCTCCAGAGACCAGTTATGACAGTCACTGCTAGATTTCAAAACATCACGACGGGTCTAACGTTGGCTCTCTTGACATCTCAGAGATGGGACTGCAGGCTTGCTTAGCCACATTACAGCAAGTCATCATTTGGAGTTTTCATTATATTTGCTATCAACTCTCCCCAGACAGAAGCCTGCAGCTCAGAGTGGTCTTGAGTTATGCAATTAGAATTTGTTTTAGCTGTTGGAAAAGGAATAGTAATGAGCTTGCTAGCAAATGTGATGTTCTACAAACATTACTTTATAGATGCCAAACATCTGAATAAATACAATGTAAAAAATCTCAAATACCCTCGTAGATCCGAATCAACGTATTAGTGTAGTTGTTTCCTGCGAGTTTCATTAATTTTCTTTTTTTTTAAATAATTGTTGCAAATTATTAGCCAGAGCATTTCGAGCGATACAAATTACCCCTGAATTATGAAAGTTTTATGAATTGTATGCTTGCCCTTGCAGTCCCTTTGTTTTTCTGCCTTTAACTCTAATTCACTGAAAACATGTAGCAGTTATGAAAAAAGGAAACCGTGACCGTCTGTAAGCAAATATATAAAACATTTTCGTATGCATTTTTTAAAATGTCCACTCTGTTTTTGAACGCGCAGAAGATGTCATATAAACCCTGCACAGCGTTTATTCATGTAGTGTACTGAAAAACTACAATTTTCTAACAATATTTGATTACCATGTTAAAAAAAGACAAATATGTGTCACATTTTCTTTTTTTCTGACACTTCAAAAAGGAAAAAAATAAATAAATAAAAAACAGGAGTCATGAGAATTGTTGAAAGTTCCCTAATATGTGAAAAAGGGATGCATAGTCTGGCTGGGTATAACTTACCTAGAAAGGTGTCAATGTGACCACGTCACATTTGAAGTGGATGGAGATAGTTTAGGGGAAGACCTGCTCGGAAAAGCGGGAAAGCTGTATTATTTCCTTAGATTTTCATTTAAAAACCATGGGTTAATAAGAACTGCGAGGCCCACTTGCAGTCGGAGGTGAACAAAACCAACCCCCAGGCGTTGCTGCGATTCTTTCTTTCTCTCCTTCCTCTGATCATCCTCGCTCTTCTCATCTTGACAACCTTTGTCGTGCCTTCTTACTTTGATTTTCCAACTTTCCTTTTTTAATGTCTCACGACACAGAAGAATAGAATTTAGTATTGTAAAGCAAAACATATTCAGCTTCTTTTTAAAAGCAATAATGAGAATGTGGGCAGCACAATTGCCTGATTATGGCAATTGATGTGAATCATGACTCATTCAATAATTCAGTATTTCCATTTAACACCACGCTTTTCAGAAACAATTTTTCTTTCATGTAGTAGGGAATTTTAATGGTTACTTAAATCATTTCATAGTATTCTATTTCAGACATTTTATTTCAATGCGTCATATATGTATGAGACGTTTAGAAACGTTGTGCCTCATTATGAGCCTGCCGGACCGGTAACAATGGTTCCAGTACGTCTACCGGCACTGTTGTTACCAGACCGGCACACTCCGAGTCTGCGGGCGGGATGGCAACAACTGTAACTCGTTTCCTCTTAAGTAAGCCACCAGATGCCACCGGGCTCGCCGCACAATATAAGCTTCAAAATAAATTAATAAATATATAAATAAAAATGAGTTGGATAGCGACAATGCTCGGCACTGATGATGGCCATGTGTTAGGGAGATTTAACATTGTTATGCTTCAACCCCTCTCCTAGTGAGACCCCCAGCACGTTTTGCTGGACTTCTGGACATTTTTGTACTGCAGGTTATGTCCATAGCCCTGGTAGTGCAGAATAGGGCCTTACTTTTTTCTCCATTACTAATGTGGTTGTTTTTTGTTAGCCCTTCTTCTACCATTCTGGGAGGGGAGGCCACTGTGTGTTTTGCCTTTAGCGGGAACCCTTGGGTGTCCCTGCCTAGGCTCCAGAGTCTCTGGGCAGACAGGATAAGGGTGAGCAGTTTTCCCCACCCTGTCCTTTCACTACCAGAGTGCCTGAATAGGACCAGCTCCCACAGGGGGTCTGGCTGTCCTGATTGGACAGACAGAAAAATGCCTCTTTCTGTAAAATGCTGAGAGTGATTGCAGAGGAGTGTGCGCTGGGATTGTAAAAAAGGCGAAGGCTTCTGGAGTGAAAAGCAAGTCAACCACTGGAAGCTGAAGTAACTGAAAAAGCAGACGACCAGAGACAGTTGCAGACCCCTTGTAACATCATGAAATGACCACTGATATCCTGACCCCGTTTTCTGTGTACCAGTGGAGCTCCGAAGAGGATGACTGCTTCCTTTTTGGCTGGTTGGAACAGCTAAGACGAACTTTGAATTGAGCCATTTTCCCGAGATCCTAGGAGTTTCCAGAGCTGGGCAACCCCAATACCATGAGGCCTGGTGCCCATTTCGAGTGCATCGTTGTGGAAAGACCGAATCCAATCAAATATTTGCTGAGCCCTCAAGAACACTCCAGAGATCCGATCCCACTTGCCCATACCCTCTCATCAGAGCGTGGGCCTGCAGGAATTGAAGAAGATTGACTGGGTGATCTGCATCCTTTGTTGGTGCTGCAGAAAAGGTTCCAAAACCGCAGAGTGAAAAACAACATTGTTGAATGTCGTACCCCAGGTCCTCCCTTAAGACTGCTCCTGAGAGACCCCATCCATTGTCCTGCCTTCAGTTATCAGACTGTCACTCTGAGTGGAAATCACTTACTGTCCGGGGCTTGGCATTTTTACCCTAGCCGGTGCTTCTCTCGCCGATCCAGTTATGCAACCGTTCTACAGTCTTCCCGGGTGGGCGATGCAGCTAACTAATCATGGGATCCGCTCTGTTGCACGTCACACTGTGCTTTCCAGGCTTCTGGGACGTTGCCCATGCTTCTATGATGTTGCCAAGGAGACCAAAGGCAATGCTACGGAGCCCCATAAAGGCCCACCACACCAGGGAGATGGCACATCTTAATGCTCTGTTCAGGTCACTCTTATAGTCCCTGACTGTACCAGTTGCTGTTCTTGCAGTTTGTTTTCTCCTGCCTTGTTCTTTCCCTTGTCCTGACTCCTCCACCTCTCGTTGTTCTCCTTCTTTGTTGGTTTCCTTCTGTTTTCCCTTCGTGCTACTTGGCATAAGGCTACCTCATTGGCCCATTGATTCCTGATTCTTGCTCTGGCCTTTTATTCCTCATGTGTATTATTTCTTGGCTCCATTACCTTCCGGCCCAGCATTTGCACTGTCTTCATACCACGTAAATACCGGAAGGTGAGCCCGTGTTGTGGGGAGCCAGTGTCCAGTCATTCCTGTGTTGCAGCATCTCAGGGTTGTGGGGGGCAGTTTTCTCCTACTGCACAGTCATCTTTTCAAACCCTGGCTTCACGATGCACCAGCCCAGCGGTCAAGACCCAGCACACCCGACGATCAAGTGATCAGGTGATCAGGTATTTGACAGGCTTGACAGAGTAAGACGCCAAACGACTGAGTCTGATATGAAAGCCCTACAAGAAATTTGAGATAAACTACAGGCTCTGCGCCTTGAGGTTAACACCCGGAGACAGGAAAACACCAAGTTAAGGGCCGCTTTAGCCCAGGATCTCACGGCTTCCACTTATGAACATGTTGTGGCACATACATCCTCATTGAAGTATGACAGTGATCCGCACAAGTTGTCAGAATGTTTCAGTCAATGCAAAATCCAGTTTATGTTTCGACCAGCTCACTTCGCTCAAGACAAGACCAGAATCGAGTATATCCTAAGCAACCTGACTGGGAACGCATTGGCTTGGGCAGCCCCGTATGTGTCTGCTAACAGTTCTGTATTAAATTCCTACCAGGACTTAGAAAACGCCTTCCTGGAGACCTTTCAGTCACTGAGTCTTGTGTCAAAGGCACACAATCAGACATAAAACAAAGAACACACGATCTGGTTCAGTACATCAGTTGGTTCTGTTAATTGGCAGCCAATGCCCAATGGCCTGAGATTACACAATGGACACTCTTTCGGCGAGGTGTTCGAGAAGAATACAAGGATGAATTGTTGAGATGTCTCGGATGGGACCAGAACCCACGCAGTTGGGCGCAATCCAGGTGCCATTTTCCAGAGATGAGAAATGTTGACGACGTACACAGCGGTTGTGCGTAAAAAGTGGTAGAGCAGGCCATTTCTTAGGGACTTGTCTATCACATCCACCCAGGTCAGCAAAAAAACTAATAGGCATGTTGTCCGGCGGGAAGAAAACAACAAGTCTATTGGGGGCCCGTTCTTCCCACAAACATTCTGGGACCTATGCTGGCCACCCATTTACTGGTGCTGCAAGTACAATTGCGCCATCCCATTTCACAAACCTGTATACCCACCCTGGCGTTATTGGACTGAGGTGCTTCAGGCCACTATACCGATTGTTCTTCTGCCCTTCATCATACAGTACCATTATCCATGAAAGAAGTCCGAGCTAAGGTGGAACTCATCTATGGCCCTACCTTGGCTTCGGGTCCTATTAAACAACATTCAGTTCCACTCAAGATTGCCATCTATCAGCATATCAAACACTTGGAATTCATTGTTATTCAGACACCCTCATACCTTTTGGTGTTGGGACTTCACTGGTTGAAACATCACAACCCCCTGATCAATTGGGCAACCCAGACATTGACTTTCAGTTCCCTTCTTTGTACCATGCACTGCTGTGCCCACGATGTCTGCACCATGTTTGTACCAGTGACCAATGCCAACCCTGGATTATGGGTCTGTTCGGCACTGGGAGTTCCACCCGAATACTCAACCTTCAGGAAGACGTTATCTGAACCTAAGGATATTCCTGTCCCTCCACATTGTCCTTTTGATTTTGGTATTGATTTGGTGCCAGACAAACCAGTCTCTCATGGCCGCATTTATTCTCTCTCGCCCAGGGAACGTATTGAGCTACAAACATATCTACAGGACAGTATCCAAAAATGTTACATAGTGGGTCTATCTGGATGACATCCTTATCTTTTTGCCTTCTCCCGAAGAACATCGACTTCATGTTTCCCAAGTCCTGCATTGCCTACAAGAAAACCATCTGTATGCCAAGATTGAGAAGTGTGCTTTTCACCAGCCCCTATGGGTTTTTTGGGACATATTATAAGTGGCTCAGTTATTCAGATGGACACCACTAAAGTCCAGGCCATTAAGGATTGGCAGAGTCCCTCGGACTGGAAAGCCATCCAATGCTTTCTTGGGTTCGCCAATTACTATCCAGATTTTATAGCTGATTTCACCTCATTGTCTTTGGCCATTACCCAAGTGCTATGTGTCAATGAACCCTTTTTGTGGACAAGTTCAGCCGAGACCGCTTTTCGATCCCTTAAGAAAGCCTTCTTGTCGGCTCCTATCTTGCACCATCTGGATGATGAGTTGCCATTTATCATTGAAGCTGATGCTTCTAATTCTGCCATTGGCGCTCTGTTGCTACAAACCGATTCCTGTACCTTGATGGAACACCCTGTCGCTTATTTTTTACGCAAGCTATCTCCCAGTGAAAACAACTATGCTGTGATAGAAAAAGAATTATTGGCTATCAAAGGGGCATTTGAATAATGGCGACACCATATTCAAGGAGCCTGCATACCATGGACTGTACGAACTGACCGCCGAAATCTACAATGTCTTCAGAAACTGCAGGGTTGAAAAAGCCTCAATCCAGTTGGGCTTTCTTCTTTTCACAGTATGAGTTTCTCTTGACCGACATACCTGGGACAGCTAACAGGAAGGCTGATGCCCTTTCAAGTTCTTTAGCTATTGAGAGGACCTCTGTCCTCCCCTGAGAACACCTACTCCCTGCGAAACATTTTATGGTAGCCCTACAGTCTTACCTGGATCACTTCCTCCAAACCACCATGACCGACCCATTGATTCCTCGTCTTTGGAAACACTGCAACAGCAAAATGATTGATGGACTGCTGTTTTACAATCAACGGTTATATGTATCAGAACAACATAAGGCCTCATTACATGGGTTACACGATTCCTGTGTGGCTGGACATAGAGGCACAAAAGCAACCTACAAGTTGGTGTCCCGCAATTTTTGGTGGCCCAGATTACGAGAAAAGGTGACCTCCTATGCCTCTTCTTGTCCTACTTGTGCCCAGGCCAAGACTTCTAGGCAGCGATCCATAGGTCTACTTCATACCCTTGACATGCTACCCTATCCCTGGCATACAATCGCAACAGGCTTCTTTGTTGACCTGTCCAAGTCCAATGGTAGGACTTGTTTCATGGTTGTCATTGACTGCTTCTCCAAACTGGCTCATTTTATACCCCTTCATGCTCTACCTACTGCTTCTCAAACAGCCATGTCCTTTTTCTATCATGTATACCATCTGCATGGATTACCAGAAAAGATCGAATCGGATCATGGGTCCCACTTTGTGTCTCAGTTTTGGTCTCAAATTTGTCGACACATCAAGATCCATTGTGGTCTTAGTGCTGGATACCATCCCCAGACCAATGGCCAAACCGAGAGAACCAATCAAACCTATGAACAATACATACGTTGCTATGTCTATGCCACACAAGATGACTGGTATCTTTATTTGGATATGGCTGAGATTGCATAAAATAATTTGTGGCACTCATCCATCAAACAAACACCTTTTTATGCCACTTATGGCTACCATCCCAAGGTGTTCCCGATCCTGTCAATTTCCAGTAGCTCTGTTCTATTGGCTGGTAACATAATCAGACAGTTTCACAGACTGCAAGACCACTTCCGATATTCTGAAGGAAACCAAACTGTGTCAGAAACAGCAGGCAGACAAACATCAGACTATTCAACTTGATTACAAGATAGGGGATCTTGTTTGGCTTTCATCCAAAAATGTGCCTTTGCACAGTCTGCCCACTAAATTGGCTCCCAGATACCTTGGCCCATTCTCCGTTCTACGACGAGTATCTGAAGTGGCTTACCACATTCATCTTTTTTCCACTTGGCGAATACAGCCTGTATTCCATGTTTTCTTATTGAAACCCTACCTTCCAGATCCTTACAGAGGGCAACACGCTCGTCTAGCCCTGATTTCGGTCGATGGGCACCCTGAATTTGAGGTACGGGCAATATGTGATGCTCAGTATCGCAGGGGCTACTTGTTCTTTTTGATCGATTGAATGGGCTACTCTGCAGCGGATCATACGTGGCAGCTGGCTGACTAGGTTCATGCTCCATTACAGGTACCTAATTTCTACCTTCAGTATGCATGGAACCGGGTGCCCCGAGGTCTGCTGAGGAGAGACAGTGTGTCAGGCCGATAGGCTGTCACTTACCGTCCATGGCTTGATGTTTGTACGCTTGTTGGTGCTCCTCTGGCCGATCCCATTATGCAACTGTTCTACGGCCTTCCAGGTCAGCAAGGCAGCTAACCAATCATGGGATCCGCTCTGTTGCTCATCACGCCCTGCTCTCCTGGCTTCTGGGATGTTGTCCATGCTTCTGTGATGTTGCCATGGAGACCAAAGGCAGTGCCAATGAACCATATAAATGGCCAACATGCCTGGGAGACAGAGCGTCTTAACGCTCTGTTCAGGTCACTCTTGTCACTCTTGTAGACCCTGCCTGTACCCTTTGCTGTTTTGCTCTTTTACTCAGCCCAGCATTTTCTTGTAGTTTGCTGCCTGCCAGTCCTGTTTGTTTTCTTCTGCCTTGTTCTTTCTCTTGTCCTGGCTCCTCCCTCTCTTGTTGTTCTCCTTCTTTGCTGGTTTCCTTCTGTTTTCCCTTCTTGCTACTTGGGCTTCTGCTATATTATTGGCCTACTGATTCCTGTTTCTTGCTCTGGCCTTTCATTCCTCCTGGGTATTCTTTCTTGGCTCCATTGAGTACACAGTCCATTACCTTCCGGTCCAGTGTTCGCAATGTCTTCATACTATGGAAATATGGGAATGGGAGTCTGTGGTGTGGGGAGCCAGTGTCCAGCCATTCCTGAGTTCAAGCATCTCAGCGTGGCAGAGGGATAGTTTCTCCTACTGCACAGTCATCTTTCAAACCCTTGCTTCATGACACACCAACCAAACGGTCAAGACACAGTGCACCCGACAACCAAGTCATCAGGTATTTGACAGGCTTGACACAGACAAGGAATCTGGAGGTCAGGTCCAGAGCTGCAACATCATGGAGCATCTAGCCTGAACATGGTACTGTGAGGAAAAGGGCATTGCTTACCTGATTCCAGAAAGTCACTCCAGAGCGTTGGAGTGCACCTAGAGGTGTTAGGGCAACCCCCACTTATCTACTACCCAAGCCGCTTCTTATGTCCATTCATCGAGTCCTTTTTAGGGTCTCCAGCGTTAGTTATTAACTTGCTGCTTCTGAGAGACTAGAGACTCAAAGAAATCCATTGTAACTCTATGTATTCTGCTGCTTGTCAAGACTTTGAGCCCTCTCCGAACTGCCTTTAGGTAGGGTTGCATTTTTGGACTTCCTGTGTGAAGAAACTGTCTCTAGAACCTTGAACCAAACTAGTGTTACTCTAACTAACCCTTTTCCTTCCTTTACGTTACTTCCTTATATGTGTTTACAGAGTAAATGTCTTACCGTAAAGGTGCTAAGGATCCATGAGTGCATGTAATTACTGATAATACAATAGCATTGTCTTTTCCCTTTCTAATGTTGCAACAAATGTAACCATGAAGCAAACACAAAAGTGAAAGTGTCCTTTGAAGTGTATTCTAAACGTATTCCAAAGTTCTAGTTTAAACATATGAGGAATAAAGTGATTTGGGTGTAAATATAATACATTATAAGTGTAAGTACTTCTTTCATGTACATGTCTAACTCGGTTCATTGTACTTACCTACAGCTCACATCTTCCTCTTAAGATAAGGCTGACTGCTCTGACACTCTACCAAGGTCCTGAGTTAGTACAGACTGATACTAAGAGTTGGGGATCTACAAATCACTGCAATAGCTTACTAAAGTGTTACTATCAGTAGGACTTTAGGAAAACTCCCCTAACACCATGTCCACACACTGCTTCACTCAGACTGCATGACATTGCTGCAAATTCTCTACTGCAATAACCATCAGGGTGGTTTGACAACAACTGGAGAGTCACCAGCCAGCAGTTCGAACACAGAGGCACAATCAGTGAAAAGGCTAATATCGAAGAAGAGTCTTGAGTGACAAACTGTATAAGACAATCTTGCTGTAGTGCTTGAAAACCTGGTTTATCATTTAAGCATAGATTTTCCCTGAATTTGTCCATCAATTTACCATAGGAGGAATTCATGCTTGCTATTTATTTCTGTGGACAGATCATTTACATGGTGGTCAGCCAAAAGGCCGAAAAAAAATATCGAATGACAAAAATCTCGAAATAAAATCTCGAAAAAAAAAAAATGAATTTTTTATTTATTTATTTATATGTATTTTTGGGGTCAGGTAAGTAAAAAAAAGGGGTAAAATAAAAAAAATGAAAAAAGGGGGGTTGGGAGGGAAACCCCCATTTCGAAAAAAAACGTATCGAAAAAAAAAAAACGATTTTTTTCGAGATTTTTTGGTTCAACCTTTTTTTCGATATTTTTATTGCGGTCTTTTCACTATAAACCGGTTTACATGTTTCACTTACCACCGATAGGATCAGTGCAAAATGTTAATGATGATATGATTTAAAGGAACACTTAATCATTTAGTTTATTTCAAGGGACAACTAATATCTTATGTTGATGGTATCCAGTGATTTGAACAAAAACTTTGCAAACATTTTTTAACTAAACAAAAAAATTGAAATAATATCATAAAAACATATGTATATATATATATGAGGGTGGGGTAAGGGGTTAATAGGGGTGGTGAAGGGTTGGGGTGGGGTTTTATAAACATAGGGAAACAGGTGGGTTAGGGGGGACCTACCTAAATAATAAAAGAATATCAGTGATTTTTTTGATTTCTTCATTGAAAAATCATTCTCTGAATGTTTTTTTGGTAAAATCACATATATCCATGTCGATTGATATCTGTAAATTGCACGGTAGATGCATCTCCCTAAACGAACTGGTGGGAGTTGCAGCTTTTACCACAAATATGTTGACACAGTATGGAGCATGCATGGGTAGTGTCAACATTAGGTGGGGAGTTCCCCATCCCAATGTGTAACAAGTGCGTTAGAAAATATTTTGGACCAGGCACTTGTTTTCTTACGAATTATGCACTTGGCTTGACCCTCAAGTCCAAGGCTCCATCTACTCACAAAACTCACTCTGCAGTGTCTGCCATCCCAATTGGTAATGCTTGGGTCTACAGGGAATTGCTAACAACTGCACTTGTAAATAGACGTGCTGTCCTGTCCTGCCATGTTTTGAGTTATCATGCAGAGCTGAATCATTGTGATGATAAAACTGATACTTCTGCTGGAGCTTCCTGGATTTTCCATGAACCTCTTGCCACCTATTGGACCTCTTTCCCTTATTGGACTGGTTGTACCAGATTGGAATACAATTACCATCTCAGAAAATGTTCCCCTACTGGAACTGTGGTCCTCCCCTGACGTCATTCAAATTCTGATTTGTCTATTTGAATATTCATCCCAGTTGGAACTAGAGCCCCTCCTGAACTGTGTTATGACTGATGATGCTGTCCCTACTGAACTACTACTGCACCTTAATTCCTGTTGTTCTGCCTGTAGCCTTCCTTGCTCAACTCTGATGTTTAATGTGTAACAAGGCATTAGAAATTATGCATACTAGAAAGTTAAGTTCAAACAATGCATTTGTTTTGTCATGATGACTCTTAAGGTTGGGGTCTCTTCATAGTTGTTGTCTTCGCTGTGGGTTAGTGCCCTGACCACTCTTCCCACGTGTCTCTCCTTTTTCTTTCTAAGGGCCTCAGCCTTTCCTTTCCGTGCATCGTAATTGGCCAGTGGTCTGGCCTTTTCCCCTGGTGTTCCCCTTTGTCATGGCTTCTCCCTTTCAGGGGTGCAATCTTTTATCCCTCCACCCTCTCTTTGGATATATTTTGCTTTTATTTTTGCAGCCTGTTCATAGACATAGGACTGGCCAGTTCAGGGGGCAATAGCCTCTTCTTTTGTCCCACATCTTATACTTTATTTTTCCTTTCAACAGGTTACAGCCTCTAAATCACAATAAGGCCTCTGTCTTTTTTCCCTGTGGATAAGGTGCTATGGCAACTCTCATCTCTTTCTCCTGGGTATTCACCTTTTCCTTCACTCTGGAAGTTTTAAATTGTTCTCCTTCTTCCTCCAGTCTCAGGGTTTACTCTTTCACGCCACCTTCCTCTGGTCCCCGGTCCTCGGATCTATGTGAACACTGCGAAAAAAGAATTCTGAAGCCCAAAATACAGAATTGGTTTTTTATGTTACCACTCAGATATATATTCATGGGGAGACCCCCCATACGCCCTCGTAAATCCATCCACCTTTTGTATTAACTTAACCCCCCACATATATACGCGGTAAAATGGGGGCCTCAAATGTCAGCATTTTGTGCATCTAAATGTTTGCATTCAGTTTTTTGGTATGATCCCCAGTTTTCTGCTTTCACTCCACTTGCCTCCAGTCTCTGCATTTGTTCCTCCACTCACCGCTACTATGATCTCCAGGTTTTTTGTCTTGCATACTTCCCCTTCCTCTAGGTCATGTCTGTCTTCTTTCTCTTCGCTTTCCTCCACATTTAAGGTCCATAGGGTGCCTCCTCTTAACTCTTCTGAGGGCACCTCCTCCGGTTCACAGAACTTGCCTTCAGCAGCAGTTTTCCAGCGTTCCAATATTATCACTTGCCAGCTCTGACTCCCAAACTCCCTTTCACTGTTGCCTAGGACCTGGCCCTTTTATATGGCTCAGACTGAATACATCCTCCTTGAGTGGCTGGAAATGTCAGGTGCCCTGTCTGAGCTTGGTCAGTGGAAGGGTGTTTTGTGTTTCTGTGTTAGCGACACAAGCCTTTAAATGGGCGAGCCACCAATTTAGATTTCTTTACTGTTTGGTGCTACAAGCAATTCAGTTGGTGCTGCTTTCTATCCTCTTCCCTTCTGCCTGTTGCCCTTCGTGGCATTTGAGCTGGCTGCTTCCATTACTCTGCAGGTTAGTTAGTCAGTGTATTATGAAGTACTTTTTGGGGAGTGTGAGGTCTAAAACCTCTTTCTGCTGTATTTTGTGTTGTGGTTGTTTCTCCAATGTATTCCAATATGTAGTGCTGCCTGCAGTATACTCTTTTTCTGCTGGGGTTAATGCTTTAGGGAAAACATGAGTTTCCATTTACTCAAGGATCCCCATAGTGTGGGGAAGGATTGCAGTGTTCTCTGTAGTTCTAGTTGTTACACAAGGGAGAATTGCAGTTCTCTCTTTCTCCCTGGGTGGTGAATGTGGGAGAAGTGCTGGTCTCCCATAGTTATCTTCCATACGGGACCGAAAGAATCATTGTGGGCTTATTAGATGTGCCCCATAGTCTTTTTGCCCTTGGATATGTTGTTGTGTTTTACCATTTTCACATTGTCTTTTCGCTTTGTTAGAAAGGGGCTCTGAAACATTTAGCCCTTAGTTGGTTGTGTTTTCTGAAGGATCTTGGAAACTGGTCCTTGAGAATATTCTTAAGAGTCTTTGCTGGCTTCAAGGATGTGGTGATATTCCCAGGTCCTTGTAACAATAGTGGGTGGTTACTTCATCACATTCGCCAAACCTATGGACCCTACATATGGTTGCTGTGCTCTTGCCTTTCTCTTCCTCTCCCATTAATGGTGCACCCGGTAGGATGCCCTCCTGGCCTTCTTCCATTCCTCTATGGTCATCATTAATGTTTACTCCAATGGGACCGTCCTGGTCCAAGGCCCTCAGGCCAACCTTCATCTCTTTGATAGACGCTTCCCACGCCTCATCAATTTCCTTTCTTCTCCTGCTGTCCCCTCACCCCCCGTCCACAGCCTCCTCGCCTCCCGCTGTGGCCTCCTCCGCGGCTACCTTGCCATCTCTTTCCCTCTCTTCCCCCCTTCGGGTTCATTCCACATCTTCTTAGGGAGTACCTCTGATCTGTACCACCTCCCCAGAAGTCCTTCAAAGATGGCAACCTTCTCCATATTGCCACTCTTAACACTCGCTCAGCTGTCAAACACTCCTCCAACATCTACTGTCTTCTGGAAGAACTTGACCTCGATGTCCTCGGTCTCACCGAAACATAGTTCATGGCCAGCTCTGTCACAAGCTTTGGCACGCTCCTCCCTGACAGCTACAAGATCCTCTCTCCACCCAGCTCCAAGCACTACGGAGGGGGTGTAGCCCTGATCTTCCCTGAGTGAATTCCAGCCTCTGTATTCCCTACGCAGGCCTACTCCTCCTTTGAATGCCTCGTCTTCAGGCTCTCTCTCTCCCCTAGCCATTCCCTACTGTGGCTACTATCTATCATCCACCTGGTCAGACTTAATCCTTCCTCTCTGAGTGTAAGGAGCCTCACCACCCTCCCTTCTGGCCCGACTCACTCTGCAGGGCACACTCTGGATGTTCTGATCTCCTCAGACCTTCTCCTTTCTATCCCTCTCACCACTCCTCTCTCCCGGAGTGATCACTTTCTCCTTTCTTTGCACCTCACCCTCTCTACCCCACAGGCCAAGCCACCTCCATCACTGCCACCCACCTTCTCGGTCATCAGACCCATGTAGAGCGTATCAGTTGAGGCTTTCGCCACCACTTTCTCACCCCCCCCTCCTCCTTTGGCTGACTCATACTCTGACACAGCCCTTTCCATGCTCCATTCTGCTATATACGATACTCTTGATGTTCTTGCCCTTGTCATGAGGATCCGCTTGAAGCCCAAAGCTAGGTGGAACTCCTGGTATGACTCAGACCTTGTCACCCTTAAACGCAAGTGCAGGGTGGCTGAGAGGAAATGGTGTGCTTCCTGTACATCCTCTAACAAACTGGCCTGCCGCCTGCTCCAAAGGCAATACCGGCTCTCTGTCCTCACCAAGAAGAGAGCTCATAACAAGCCTGTGTCTCAGCGGCATCTAATAACTCGGCTGAACTCTTTAAAATCTGCAAGGAACTGGCCAATCCTGCTGCAGTCTATACCTCTTCTATCCCTCCCCTGGCCCGCTGCACGGCACTGGCTTCTCACTTCATCTCTAAAACCCAGGACATCCTGTCCTCAGTCTCCTCCTCTCCCTTCCCTCCTATACCCCCTGCTCTTCCTCTGCCCCTTCTGCACCCACTCCTCCTCCCTCCTTCTCTGCCTTTCCCCTATTCTCCATAGACAATGTTTCTAGACAAGTCTAATCTATGAAAGGCTCGAAAAAACAGGTTCACCCTTGTTCCTCTAAAATCATCAAGAACCACATTGACACCCTGGCTCCTGCTCTAGCTGACTTCTGCAACCACTCCTTCACCACTGGAGTCTTCCCATCCCCCCTTAAGCACTCCCTTGTGCACCTTCTTCTTAAGTAACCCTCTGCTGATCCCTCCTGCCCGGCCAACTATCACCCAACCCCCATCCCTCCCTTCCTGGGAAAGCTCCTGAGAAACTGGCCATCTCCCAGCTTAATCTCCACACTGAATCTGCTGGTTGTCTTCATGACCATTAGTCTGGCTTCACAGCTGCCAGAAGTATGGAAACTGCTCTCCTGAATATCCGTGAAGACCTGCTCTCCAACCTTGACTATAACACACCCTGTGTCCACATCTTGATTGATCTCTCTTCTGCCTTTGACACTGTCAACCATGCCATCCTGCTAAACTGTCTCTGTGATAACCTAGGTGTCACCAGTCAGGCCCTGGCATGGCTGACTTCCTTCCTCTCTGACCAACCATCCCAGGTCCAGCTTGGGTCCTTCCTCTCTGCTATCTTTTTCTCTACCTGTGGTGTTCCCCCGGGGTCTAACCTCTCTCCCTGGCTGTTCAACCAATACCTTGCAATCCTTGCCCAGCACATTGCCACTCTCTGCCCCAACTTCCAGTGCTATGCGGATGACACTCAACTAATGTTCAGGCTACCTTCAGCCGCCTATTCCCCCTCCCTCATCTCTGACTGTCTGTCTCCTATCCAGGAGTGGTGTGCCGCCAATGACCTCTGCCTTAATGCCAGTAAGACTGAGATTCCCCTCATCGGCACACTCACTCCCTCCTTTCCTGTAGCTCTCTGGCTGGCCTCTCTTGGCCCTCTTCCTGCTCCCACCTGCAAGGCTAAAAACCTGGTGGTTATCTTCAACTCCACACTCTCTTTCTCCCTCACATCTCTGACATTTCTAAGAAGTCACACTACCAGCTGCACCTCCTCAGAGGTATTCTTCCTTTCCTCTCCTTCCCCCAGAAGCTCACTGACTCCAGAGCTCTGGTTCTCTCCAGACTGGATTACTGCAACAGCCGCTTTCTAAATCGCCCTGCTTCTACTCTACGCCCTCTGCAACTCATCCAGAACAGGACTGCAAGACTTGTCCTTGGCCTCAAGCCCAGGGACCGTATCTCTCCAGGACTGAAATCTCTGCACTGGCTCCCTGTGGCTGCGAGGATTAAGTTCAAAACCCTTTGAATCGTCCACAAGGCCTTCTGAGGCCTGGAGCCTCAATACCTTCAACTCTCTCTTCCTAAATATCTTCCCTCTCGAGCTCTTTGCTCATCCTCCAACTCCCTCAGGGTCAGTCCCTTCTCCAAGTAATGAGTTGGGGGTAGATCTCTCTCTTCAGCTGGGTCCTCTCTCTGGAACAGCCTCCCCACCAACCTGAAACTTGAGGAGAACCATCTTCGGTTCCGGAAGCACCTTAAAACCTTCCTCTTTGCTTCTACTTTCTCCCCCTCAATCCTGGCTGACAATGAGACTGCACAGGTTCCTGGCCACTCATCTGAACTCTGGCCCTAGCCCTGCCAGTTGCACACTTGCACTGCCCCCCTGGCAACCCTGCACCGGGGGACTGTTTTTCAGTATCCCTACAGTCCCCTAACCAGCACATATGTTTGCACTTACCCTCCACTTGCCACCCGCTGGACGTTCTTTATTTATTTTATGTGATTATTATTATCCCATGTACTGCACTTCCTCCCCGCACTTTCTTTCCCCCTTCCATTGCACTTGCACGATCTGAATGACACACGGCCTAGTAAGATCATTTGGCTGTCTTCCCTCTATTCCCCCTCCCTTGCATCATCGCGCCAGAAACACTTGTGTATAGGCGCATTATAAATGTCATATCATATCATATCATATTGCCTAACCCTGATGTTTTCTGTCCAATTATTTTTGTATTGATAAGTACTGCCCAATTGTGATGACACACGTCTAATAAGTTTTTCCTAATTATGATCTTTATTGCTCAACTCTGAAGTTTATTGTCATACCATTGTAGTAAAAATGCAAATTCAGCAGCGTAAAAAGGCGTGAATGTTTCAGCTGCAGGATTAGCCAACTAAAAGGGGAGGGGATTTCATCGATAGCCACACAGTGCACTAGGCGGGAAAATGCCTTAAATAATTGTGTTTTAAGCAAATAACTTATAGGCAATGAAGCTTGGGTTACAGGTAAGTATACAAGTTTTAACATTTTAACATTAGACTGAGGCACTGTAAACAGGCCTCAGAGCTTGCACTTTACTAGAAATTAATTCACATTTTATTAATTTGCTTGGTAGCCACAGAGGCTGGCAGCACATTGCAAATTACACGTTCGCAGAATTATACGATGAGAAATGAGGTCAAGAAGCAAAGCTCATGGGTGCCGGGGAAAGGCAGTGAATGCACAATCATTTTATAATTCGGCATATTCGTTTATGAGACTGGTCTACTGATGGTTTCAAGATGTCCCACTGCGGTTTCAAATTGCCCCTTTGCACATGCGTGCCTTGGAAGGGGCTATTAAAGAGTAACTTATCAATGGTTCAAGGCTCCTCCAGTGTCATGATCGGTTGCATTCTCATAAAAAATGGATGCTGATGGCAGATGAATAAAGATCTGTTGGTCATCTCAAATGTCTTAATGTTTTGGCACTATGCTGTGGGAATTGTGGGTTGGGCTGTGACATTCCAGAGGTGCTCGACGGTGGTGTGGCAAGGTTTGCAGGACCCAATCATTTTAGGATAATTTATGTCCCACTATAGCGCAATGACGTATGTAGGGACAATCTCCCACGTATGCCAGAGGGCCACTGGGAGTTTGCAGACTCTCGGAAGGCCCCACACCTTCCACAGGGAGGAACATAAGACTCAGTCAAGCGGCAAGTTCAAACTGTGGTTTATTACAAAAAAAACAACAGGGATCAGTGCAAGGACAAAAGAAATCTGTGGATGTCTCAACATCTACTGGCTCGCATGGCTTGCATCAGAGTAACATCACAACCTGGGCCCCTCTCCAGAAAACCTATCGGACTACTGGATTGGGTACTGAGTAATAGTCCATCTATAGTGGACAATATATATGATAATCTACTAGCTCTCGCATGTAGGGTGGCTTGCCTGGTCCATCCCCAAATCACTATCTATAACAAAGTTGCAGTGTGTGGGTCTTAGGATTGGTTCTTGCCAGTTGCTACCCACCCCTAAGATACTGGTATGTGATTGGCTAGAGCTAACGTCCCCAGGCCTGAGATCCGCAAATGTTCTCAGGTCTTGGTTTACCATGTCAAGATAATAAGAACGACTATGTGGCTGCATTGTAACTTGTGTATACCACCTTAGTTTATGAGAGTGCTCTTTCGCTCCGTGCAGCACTTGTCTCACATTGTAACATCTTTGTTGCAAGCTACTGTCTGGCGGCATGAGATCGGCTCCCTTTCCCAGCGCTGGTTGCTGTCCATTGTTAGAGTCGGTCAGGTCACGTGCTTGGAGACCATGATTTGGAGCTGTGCAACTCTGAATTATGAAGAATTATTTGCATTTATTGCAGCTGGTGTTATTGTTGTTCAGGGAATGGAATGGAATTTGTTTCTGGTGGCCTTGGCAGCGGTTCCTGTCTCACATATTTGTTCTTGTCCAACTTGAATTCAACTTAGTTCAGCTCTTGCTGAGAGGCTTGTTGCCTGCTGTAATTTTCCTAAACCATAACTTGGTTTTTGAAATGTTCACGCTATTCTATATTCCCCATAGGTTAATCACACGTGGCTCTATCAGGTCCCATATATGCTCTGGCAGTTCCATAAGGTTATTTGCATGTAAGCATATGCAAGCTTTACTCAGGATCTCTTGCTTCTTGCGGTTTCTGCCTTGCTGCATGTAGCTAATGGCAAAATAATAAAAGCAATGACAGTATGTATATGTATCTATTCTCTAACTATAGAACTGTACGCTTGTGTTGTTCATGTATTCGAGTTTGTGGTTGTGTCCCGATGTGCGGTTGGCATGTGTGCTTCATTTCTAACGCTGCTAAGTCATGGTGTCTCTATCGACGTCAGCATTATGGTTTCTCAGCACTTTAATCGATACTGTCAATTGAAGTCTCTTTACTTGAAGCCTGTCTGGGGTAGACTTAACCGCACCTGGTCTTTAGGGCTGGCTGATTGGATACCTCTTCACATACATATCAATCATTGGAGAACTAGAAATTGGTCTGAAATAGTATGGGCAATCTCGGTATCTCCTGGTCTTCTTCCACATCATGTATCTTATAGGAGGGGGAGGAGGGGATGAACTTCCCCATCCCTCTTCATGTAGCTCTACAAATGAGCTGCACATGGAGGACTAACCTAATGTTGCAATGGGTTTGATGTTAATTAGTTTGCCAGATTATAAAAGCTCTTGTTTAAGGGGTGTATCTTTGACAGCACCTTTCATGCAGTGCTGTTCTGCATTCTGTGTGATTTTGATTTCCAAGCTTCTTCAGGCCCCAGAATAAATTGCGTGACTTCTTGCTTGGATCACATTTGTAATTTCTATTGGTGGGTTGCGAGGCAACCCGCCGTACATTTTTTCTCGCCTGTATGGGGAGTGCAGCTTTCCCAACCAGAGTGGGAATTCCAGCTGTGCTTCCGGAGGAGTATGGGACATCCTTTGCAGACCAGTCCTAAGAGCTCAACACTGAGGAAGCCATGCAGATGCCAAGTTTGCAAAGCTCTGCCTGGTCGAAATGCTCCCTGTGCTCCAAAGTGGTACTGGACTTTAAAGGAAGACTCCAGGGTTGAGAAGACTCGAGAATCTCCGAAGACGGATATGTGAGTGTACCCGTGCATGAAAGCAGAGGGAGGAGGGATTACTTTTATTGTGTGTAGGATGCACCCTCAATAGGTGGAGGATGATTGGCCATAGTAGTTGTACATTTTAGGTCCACTTACCCAATAGGGAGTGACTGGGCGGTGGCACATCTGCATTATAGCAGGGGGTTGCATAATAAGTTGCGGACCGTCTTAGACGAGAGTTGTGCGTAGGGCAGGCAATTTGTTTTGTTGCATCATTTTTTATTTACAGTTTAATAAGTATTAAAGTTGTGAAGAGAAGGCAAAAAGGCATATGCATTGCGGTCTTGTTGAAGCAGTACTAGTTTATTAAAATAAAGTGACATTATTGTGTTTTTTGTTTATTGTGGCTGTGGAAATCGCAGAAGAGCCAGAACCAAACTAATATGTAATGATTGGGGGAGCTGTGTAGCACGTGCAGGGGGCATGGTTGAACAGAGTGACGAGCAACCCAACCCTAGGCACATTAACGTAGGGCTTAATTGTTAAGGTGGCAAGCGTTTGGAGAGGGCCATTTGTGTATTAACTGAAACTAACAAGACCGGCCTCTAGAGAGGGCCATTGTATATAAGTGGTGTGAAAGGACGGGGCCTGAGGAGAAGGCCAGTGTGAAAGAAATAGGATGAATGAATAAGATGGTAAGTATAACAGTGAGTGAGTGAGTGAGTGTGAGTGAGGAAGGGGTGCACATTTTTTGAGATATAAATAAAGGGGCCAAGAAAAGAAGGGGGGAGAAAGAGTATTCTAAACATTGGAAAAAAGGGAAAACTAATGTCATCCTATTACTCACCCCTTGATCGTATGTGCAAAAAATTGCCCCAATATCATGATAAAATATTAAAATATCACTTTTAGTGGATAAATGACACAGTATTATCTGGAATGGCCCGGAGATATAAACGACAGTATGCTTTCATATTTGTTAGCAACCTACAAAGGTGCGAAGCTTATAAAGAGACAGGACATTTTAGATCTCTGGAAACTTTATGAAGAAACTGAAGTAGAGAAAAAGAAGGGAGAAGGGGAAGAAGCGAATGCTAATGCTCCGCCCTCTCCCTATGGATTGTTTCCATTGTTAAAGCTGGCTAAAGGATATACAAATCCTATTCGTGCATCTCCAGACAGGGGGAAAACGAATAAAAATAAGGCAGGGTCAGAACCTCATTCGGAGGATAAGAAAGGGAAAGGGAATAAGAAATACTTAGCAGACATTAAGAAAAGCACATAACAGCAACTTGACTCAATGTTTAGAGTGGAAAACGTATTGGAGAGGGAGATAGAGAAAAAAAGGGAAGGATCAGGGAAAGAGAGAAGACCAGCAGGGATGGACAGCAGGACGCATAACATTTAAAATTGATAACTGGGGACAGGACATGGAAGAGGATGAGCCAGGCATGACAGAAGGTGATAACAATGCATCAGACTGGGAGGACAGCAGTGACAATGACTGTAGGCATGACAAATTCAACCCTTGTGATTTAACAAGTGTGAGTAGAGGAAGGAGGAGGAAAGAAGGGGCAGAAGAAGAAAGAGAGGAGCAAACAGGGAACTGGGGAAATAGGCTTTGAAACAGAAAGGAAAGTGGATCTATGTATTTGAGAAGACAGCAGGGATCCATTGGCCATAGGGGACATTAAGAGTATATTGGCAGTCCTAATTGGTCTTACCCTAGATCTACAAACCAGGATTTCCCTGCTCGTCTTCCTCGGCTGTCTCGTAATTTTGTCAAATAATTAGAGTGGACCCCTCTCGGTTAATCCAACACAGAAAGGCTACTGTGTATCTTTGACAGTCGTATTCCATCTAATGTCCTGATCCAAGCTCTTTCATTTAACAGCCTTTTAATTTTAACCAGCTCTTGGATCAAGTCTTCCACTATTCTTGGGATGCTCACCAAGATACCCTCCACTGTTCTTGTCAGGCTCCTCATAAAATGGTTAGATTGTCTCCCCTCTTCCACAAGGATGTACATGTATAGAGGGTTGACCTTATGCATCTTTATCAATCTTCACAGCTGTAACAGTCTTCACTCCATACTTTCCCTAAGTGAGTTAAGACCAAGCTCATAAAAGAGCGAGAACCTAGGCAAGGACGAGGGTAATCCCAATACTTTTTTCAAGAGCCTTCCCTCTAGACATTCCCAGTCTAGATTCCAAGCATGGGATTTCATGTCCAGGCCATAAATTAAAGTCAGGATTACTTTACCGTTATAACATTTTAGCAGGGTAGTTATCAAGAATCTGCAAAGGCTACTCTGAATATTTTTCATGGATCTTAATTTTCAGATTTATCTCCATCCGCTTCTTATCAGGGTATGATGTTAATCTAAAGCCCAAATAAATAGGTCCCACCACTGGCTCGATAATTTTAGATACCAATGACCACCTAAACAGAGCACCCTTCTTTTTCATTGTCCCGAGCCTCATGATGATTGTCTTTCTGGGATTCATCACCACTTAATTCTTGGCTGCATACTCGCTCATTGCCACCAACAATTGCTGTATTCCCCCGGGCACAAAGTCGAGCAACAACCCGTCGTCGGCATATTGCACCCAACTAATCTTACTCAAGCCGATTCCAGGGCTAGCAAAATCATGCTTGCTTAAGCCTCGCCCAGATCTGCCAGATATAGGTTAATGAGGTATGGTGCAAGCATGCATCCTTGCCTCACTCCCCTCACTGTGCGTACTGGTTGCGTGAGATGGCCCAAAGTATCCAGTATAATCTGAATCGTGGTATTCTTGTGGAGATGTATCAAGATTGCCAGTAGCCCCAGCAGGATACCACACACCTTTAATTTTCCTCATAGGACATTTCTATTCACGGTGTCAAATGCTTTACTTAGATCAAATGAGAAAAATATAGGGGGGGTTACTTGCTTGCCAAGCATGGTCTCTCAGCATGATTACCACTAGCCTTTTTAGGGTTGTTAATAAACTCCTCCTAAAATGAATTTGGGCCCTATCCAGGTTCCCGCTGCTCTCTGCCAAGACTCCAGCTCCAATATCACTGCTCCTGTAAAAAATGTTCCATCTGCATCAAGAAGGGTGATCGGGCAGTAGTTGTAGGACCCGCTCGATCACCCTTCTTGAAGATAGGAATCACTACAGCAGACTTCCAACTCTCTGGACATTGTTTATTTTCAATGGTATTTTCTAAGAGGGAGAATAGGCACACTGTCCAAGCATCCACCTGTGCTCTCAAAATAGCATCAGAGAGACCATTGGGCCCAACAGTCCTAGAGCCCAATGCTTTTCCTTATTAGTTTATCTACCACATCCAGAGTGGAACATTTAGCCCACAGTACATCTTAACATAGACCAACATCAGCTTTCACGAAAGAGAGATCTATAATGTTTAATGCATAGATCCTCCGACACACAATTGCTTTGACTGAACCCTCAGGACACCTTATCTCTATTCACACGTGACCAAACATTTCGACCATTCTTAGTGGTCAGTGTTTCTAACATTAACTCACCCTGGTGTTGTAATTTCAAGAACCTGTTTGCCCTTTTCCAATTTTGATATTCGGCTAACAATTACTGTTTTCCTTCTGAAAAGATGCCATATCAAGAGTTATTTTCCTCGGCTCTCTCTGACTTTTTTTCTCAGATCTTTTTTCTGGAGCCAAGTTACTTCATCAAAAAGACATTTGTGGCTAGGATTGACTTTCGATCCTCCCATTTGGGGTCTATCGAGATTCCACAAAAAGAAGCTTTCAGGCAAGAACCATTCAGGCAAACAGGCTTTTTTTAAACTGCTCAGTAGAATTCCGGCCTACAAGCTCTTTTAACTTTCTGGTCAGGCCCTCTACCATTTTTCCCAAACTTGACGAGACGATTACCTCCTTGGTTCACCACAAGATCAATCTGTCCACCGATAGCTACTGAGTTTCCCCTACCCCTTATCCTTGCCGTCAGCATATTATGATCGCTTGTCTGTGTTGGATGGACCCACATCTCAGTACATTGTTGAAATAGATCCCTACACAGAATTATATAGTCAATGACTGATTTGGCATGATTTCCCACCCAGGTCGACACAGCGTGAAGGTAACCTGCCATTACAGACCATCATATCTCTGTCCACGAAAAGCGTACACCATTAATTACCATTCCCCCTCGCCCCAAGATTGGTTCCCTTCTTAGTTTGTATTACATTTCAGGGACTGAGAGTTCAGATCTTCCGCTATTAGTATACTTATAGGTTCACCCAAACCGACGACATTGGACAGTATTTCAACAATTGCTTCAAGGAATTCTTCCAAATTGGAGCACGAAGGGTTATAGTACAAATTCATCACAATCGTACTCCTCAGGTACCATTAAGTGTGAGACCCAATCTTGTTGCCAAGATTCCATAGTGTTAATTTCCCCATAACAGTTATTTTGGAGTATGGAGACACAACGATAAGTCCTCCTGATGGCTGGCCTCCCCCTCCCCAGTTGCTGATTGCCCAACTTTGGTAAAGACATCACATTTCAAATCAGTGATGCTCCCATTGCTTTCTGTTCCACAATCTGGACATACAACCTAGCTCCTAAAATGCTCGGGCAGGCAGTGGAGGCACATTACCACCTTGGAGGAAGGTGAATCCCATTATGTAGCAAATAGCAGATCAGGTTTAGCAAAGTATTTCCTCACAAATCCATTAATCTTTGTTTTTCGTGTTTTTGTATGGGGCAGCAGCGCACATGATTATATCTTGTTGCTAGGAAAGCTCGGGGAGTCAAAACCTCAACAGTTTTTCACCCGCGTCACCCTTGTAAAGAATTTTCCCTTTTCGTTAACAGCATACAATTTAGCCGGGCTGAAAATCAAAATTTGCCTGCAGATTCGCTACACTCTCCCAGCAGTGTCAGCGGCAGTTTGCAAAATAGTGAAAGCCAGAAAAGAAAGTTGAATGATGACAAGAGAAGCCCCGCCCTCCGCTCAGATGAGGCAGGCAATTGAAGAGAGGAAACTGCTAGCAAATATACAAGTACACAGGTACCCAAGCTCAAATTGTTCAATTACTGCATCCGGCCATTGCAAAAGGAAGAGCGACAATCTTTGGGAACAGTTTTAGTTTTGTTTTGAGATTGATTTTGGGATCCTTGATTACCCTCACACCAGTGCTTGGATTTCTCAACCAGTCATATGGACACTGCTGCACATATCCAATTTACCAACCCCAGCTGATTCACCAAACCGCAAAACAGCAAGGTGATTGCTGGTGATGAAGAAGGTGATTAATAGAATGCCGCCCACTGCAGTCAAGGGGACCCAGATGAGCAGAGAACAAGAGAAACCCCAGGATACTGCACTAAGGGTCTTCTCGTGCAGCATTTATTGCCTGTCTGTTCCTGTGGCTCACTTTACACTCACTCACTTTACACTGGGAACTCTCACGCCAGACCCTGCACCATACTCTGGGCTCTCCAAAGACACCTGAATTACATGGCAGAATGGCTCCACACACCTTGAACAAGAGGACCACAGAAGAAAGGACCTTGGTGCATTATCTCATCCACTTGCATACTAATAGCCAGGCAATAACAGGAGGAGGGCATGCACAATGAGTATCCATGCTGAGGCAAGTAAGAATGAGAAACAGCTACCATTTTGGCCTTCATGGCACAAGATCATTTAAATATTTGTTGGACATCTTCATTATGCAAGAACATTTCCTTTCTGTTTTCTGACCTTAGCACAACTGCAAATATGATACACAACTATTCCCAATAGTATTCTGCTATGACACCACATTATCATGCTTGTTCTCATGGCCATGGGTGCCCTGTTGAGACCCATATACCCAATGACCACACAGACCCAAACAGCCTGGGCGCAAAGCTGGTCCTGAGAATTCTGATGCCAAGTAGACCGTGCTATTGCTTTGGGTGGTAGAAACTGAAAAACTATTCAAGAAAAAAGAATACAATCCTCTCCAATATAAACATATGGATTGTCATTGGGCATCAAATTTAACAAAATGCAAAATCATCCATACAAACTTTACAAAAATCAAATTCACTTGGTTTTCTCTGAAATCATTGTCAAGTGTTGGCATCAAAGAAAAATGTGTTTAATGTGGAATGTATTAATTTTAAAATGTGGACACTGCTGGTATCTAGATTGAACACAGATAAAAGAATGCATGGTCGAGTAAACTTGGGTATGTTTATTCTTACGTTTTGGATCCAGGGTACAAGCTTTTATTTTGGATATCAAAATATCTTAATGTATTAGAGGAATAACAATGAAATAGAAAAGGAATCAGCAAGTTATCCTTACTTGGCATAAGGATCCAGCAAGCTGCATCGGGTGTTATCGGCCCAGGCACCCTTGTTAAATGCCTTGGCTTCGCTTGGGTCTTTAGCTTGGACCCCGGGCCGATAACACCAGTTCTGGCACACCGGATCAGGTCGTAACGCTTAATTGTTTTCTTGGGGGTTAAGGGGAGAAACTAACCTCCCTCCTACTCCACTTTGAGGAGGAGAAAACTCTATTCAGGAATATTTTTTATGTGAACTATGCTTTTCACAGGTCAAGAGTTCTATAAATCGTTGAAAATCTGTGAGACCACCATGCTAATAAACCTAGTTATGATATGCTCCTGTGAAAACTCAGCAAATTAAATTAATAATAGGTTACTATCAGAACTAAAAGGCCCAATTCTAGATTTTAGTGCAGATGTTTTTGACTAAACCCCATTATCCTTTGCCAGTATAGTCAATTGATAGTGATCATGGGAGTCTTAGTCTATCTTTTCAGATGTTTGTCCCTACATCCGCCATTATCCTTCACCAGCATAGTCAATGAGAGTGATCATGGGAGTCTTAGTTCAAAACATCTGGGGAGCCACAGGTTGCAGACCCCTCTTCTAGGGTATTCTATTTTAAATATCCTTCCACAATGTTTCACGTATAAGCTTGTTCTCCATTCAGTGGCATAGCTGACCAGGTGACCGATAGATAGTAGCCAGAGTAAGGAAATGGCTAGAGGAGAGAGAGAGCTTGCAGATGAGGCATTCAAAAGAGGAGTAGGCCTGTGTAGGAGTGACAGAGGCAGGAATCCACTCTGGGAAGATCAGGGTGACCCCCCCACCAGAGCGGTAGGACTTGGGTGCAGAGAGGATCTTGTAGCCGTCAGGTAGGAGCGTGTCAAAGCTGGTTACAGAACTGGCCATGAACCATGCCTTGGTGAGAACGAGGACATTGAGGTCAAGTTCTTCCAGAAGGCGGAAGATATCTGAGGAGTGTATGACAGCAGAGCGAGAGTTAAGAGTGGCAATGTAGAGAAGGTTGCCATCCTTGAAGGACTTCGGGGGAGGGATACAACTCAGAGGTATGCCCTGTGGAGGTGTAGAAGGGGCCCGAGAGGGGGCAGAGAGGGAGTGGGAAGGCAAGGTAGCCAATGAAAGGGGAGAGGGGACAGCCGGAGAAGAAAGGAAGTTGATGAGGCGCGGGAAGAATTTATGAAAGAGGTGAAGGTTGGCCTGAGGACCCTGGACCAAGACAGTCCCATTAAAGTAGACATTAATGATGACCTTAGAGGAATGGAAGGGGGCCAGGAGGGCATCCCAACGTGTGCCACCATTAATGGGAGAAGAGGAGAAAGGAGAGAGAACAGAGATCATATGAATGGTCCATAAGTCAGGTGAAGGCATGACAAAGAGGATGTCGGTGAGAGTTTCCTTGGAGAAGGCACTGGTGTAGGTGTCAGCGGTAGGGAGGCCTGGGTTGGAGACCAAGATGTCCTTTTTAAACTTCTTCCTACCAGATTTAGTGAGGAGAGCAGGATAGTCAATAGAGAAGTAGATAGAAAATATAGGAGAGACAGAGAGCACCATAGAGTAGGTGGGAGAGGAGGTGGTGGAAGAAGAGGTGGAGACACTAGAATAGGCAGACAAGACAGCGAGAGGCAAGCTGGTTGAGCAATAGGGAGAAGACACACCTAAGTTTGAGACTCCTGAAAGGGGGAGAAAAAGCCTAGTTTTCACAGTTCAATTTTTTAAATACTGATACAGTGCAATTTAGAAGAACATGAGAAGAAAACACCTAAGTTTGAGACTCCTGAAAGGGGGAGAAAAGGCCTAGTTTTCACAATGCAATTTTTTAAATACTGATTCAGTGTTAAGATTGGCCAATTAGCAGATGCTAAACTTAATCAAAACCAAGACCTTTCCACCTAAGCAGTGCTTGCCTTATAAAAGAAAATGTAGACCAGACAACTAGTGGAGTATGTGTTCATACTCGGTCAAATGGTGCTGGGCGATATTGCGTAAAGTTAGCCATTTTAAGAATTGGTTTCAGTATTCTATCCCATAAATCAGAGTAGACAGAAGAAAACAAGATAATATTAGGTAGGTCTTCTTCATGAATCAGACAGGAGGAGGCAATGCTTCTCAGTGGTCTAGAAGACCATATTTAATGAGAGAAAGAAGATTCTACCTAGGAATCCCCCTGTCCCCTGCACACTTTCAAATGTTTGGTCAAGAGTCCACTACTATGGTAAGTAAGGAAATATGATAATATATTGAATACATTCAAATGTAAATCAGTAAAGAACAAATTCTTGTGAGAGGATTGTTTTTATAAACAAAGTATATATTTCAAAAAAATTATTAGTTTACAAGAAAGAAGACAATGTGGCACCATAGTTTACATAAAAAGAATATGTATAGACAAAAATGCAAATAGAGTCTGTTATATTCGACGACACGTTTTCAGGTAAGATTCCTCTTCTTCAAATGGCCAACATGCACTTTTTAGAAAAAAGGAAAAACACAATGATGTATGATAATGTACTCAAGATAATATAAATATCAAGAGATTGGATCAGTAGGATGGAATGACACTCATTAGTACAAATTCATATTTTATTAAATAAATCTATCATATGAGATAACAAATTCTCAATAAAAAATTCATAAAAAACATTTCATATCCACATTCATAGCCACATACAGATCTCATTCATACATTTCCACAGAACATACCAGCCAATTATATTTCACTTATCATTAGGTTTTAAGAACAGAGTTTCATTTATATTGAACAATAGACCCAGTCCCTAACATTAGGTGTCATGGTGTATCAGATTTTTGGGTCAGGTATTTGTCACACAAATAAAAACGTTGACACGTGTTTCGGTGGGAGACCTCCCTCAGGACGTAAGGCAAAGCAAAGGTTCTTCACCCAGTTCTTAATGAGTAGGGGCCTGCGATCAATCTATAAACAATCATAAAAACAGAGTGTCATCCCAATTTCTTTACATCGGTGACTTATAATGTCACAGTGTGTTATAGATTTCTCAGCACACTCAGTCCCTACTCACCCCCAAGTTCCAAATCGAGGAGAAGTGAATGGGATGTGGGATATTAATCCTCCACTGGAATCAGTGCAAGTACTGAACCTGTGGAACCAATACAAACATATATTTCAAAATATGAGTCGAGCTCAAGAATTTGGCTTAAATCCCCAACCTATATTGCATTTAAAACACACAAAAGGCCACACTTACATGTGTTCATGGTGTAGCTCGAAACCATTCGTCGTAGTCTCACCACTACGAGACGCAGCATATAAATTGCACACTTGATGTCTCATTCACAAAGTTCTGCCAAGAAAAAGCCCGTATACATCTATGAGCCAACATTTATGTATAACGAGATGCAGAAGACATCCCCATTCTAACACTTGTGTACATGAGTCTATTAGCCACCAAGTGCACATCAATAAAATAGTGCCCTGTTTGAACATACAAAGGAGTGGGGATCGCCCTATGCACGCCATTTTTAATATGTCGTAAAATGTACGAGCCCAAACAAGGCTAAACAGTGGGAGAAACAATTCCCAAAAATGTCACATGTAATCACGGAACTAATTAGGGAACCCTCAGTTTAAGGCTACCGAACCTCAATCTATAGACAAACACCGTGGAAGCATCATCACCCCCAAGTTGCACTAGTCCCATAACACGTGTACAAAATGCTTACGAGGGAAAAGTAAGTTAACAGGACAAAGTCTCCACAGATTATCCAAGTAGCCGCGGTGCTCATACGGAAGCGCTCAACATGACGGTACCGAGCGGTCAAAGTAAATACTGTTCACGAAAGGATGCCTCCTCCTATCAACGTTTAATGCATCAAGGAACAAAGTATGACACAGCCCCTGCTAGGGGGGACCTGTATTTACCTTTAGCTGTCCATCGATATGCTTGTCGCAGAGCGGAACCATATTAGTGTTACTCCAACTCCTCCGGCTTCATACGGAACTAGACATAGGTGAGGGACTATCTCTATTTATGAGATTCTCGCGTTCCTAAACACTAAAAACCGACTCGTGGACACCACTACCCTATTTTGTGTCGCGATAGCGTGTGATCTATGTATATATTCTTTTTCACTGATAATCTCAAAGGCCATAGGAACAACAATTCAACATGCAAAGGCATGTATCATGTGAAAGAACCTTTTGAGAATCCTTTTAATGATGGAGTGGAGATCTGAATGACATGCCAAATTATTATCGAGCTCCCTAATTCAGGGAACTGGGTCCATTTGCCCATGACAACTCATATGTGACAATATCAAATTATTTTTGTAACTTAGGTGAAATAATCAATATAGCCTTCCTAGTGCAATAATAACCTTACTTTTCATGCTTGGTCCGCGTTACCATTAAGCAACAAGACTGAAGAACTCCTTTGTTTTCAGTCTGCTTCCCCTGAGGTTTGCCTCTGTGGCGCGGACAATTTGTGCGGAGGCAGGAGGGGTAACATCATCGCGCCGGAGCACTGCCTGACCCCGCCCCCTGCCCGCCCCGGCTCCTCCCCCAGGAAGGAAGTAGAATTTAGGCCGGACCCAGACACCCTTGCGGCGCTAAGCCCGAGTGCGCAAAGGGCATCGCCTGGAGAGTTTCCTGGCTGTTGGGCTGTGGCTGCTGTGTGACTGAAGAACTCCTTTGTTTTCAGTCTGCTTCCCCTGAGGTTTGCCTGTGTGGCGCGGACAATTTGTGCGGAGGCAGGAGGGGTAACATCATCGCGCCGGAGCGCTGCCCGACCCCGCCCCCCTGCCCGCCCCGGCTCCTCCCCCAGGAAGGAAGTAGAATTTAGGCCGAACCCAGACACCCTTGCGGCGCTAAGCCCGAGCGCGCAAAGGGCATCGCCTGGAGAGTTTCCTGGCTGTTGGGCTGTTTGGCTGCTTGCTGTAGTGGAGATTGTTCCGCCACGTGTAGAATTGGTAGTTCATTCACCCATTAGGAGGTTTGCATAGAGGAGCTGCACGACAGGATGAAACCAGCCCCAGCGTCCATGGACATGTCTGCAACGGGGCTGCGAACTAGACTCCAGGTAAGGCAAAGAGTTGCCTCTTTACCAGAGGCAAAGGGGACTCCTGAGCATTCATCGAAAGTGACCCCGATGAAACAAAGCCGCCTACCTTTTTGCAGCAATAAACGAAAGAGCCTTTCTGTGGGGGCAAACACGGATATGGGGAACAATGATCCTCAAATGTGCCCAAACCCAGAAAACTCACGATTGATACCAAACTCCCCAAAGCAGATAATGACATGTACTATTCCCTCTGTTGGGGGGGAAACGGATTCTTTTCCTATGCTTCAAGATCCATCAAAGTCCCAGAACGACGATACTAACCAGGAGAAGGGGAAAGATCAACACAGTGGTGTGTTAGATGCAACTACCCAAAGTGCTTGCTCTGTTCCCTCAAAAGAACGTACCAAAACTCCAGTAGATTCCAATCCGCTCCCGGAAAATCCACAAGGGGAGGCTAGAAGAGCCGACAGGGAGACTGGAATAACATATGCTAGAAGCGAAACTGATGTGAGAAAGGATTTATCCACTTCTCGAAGAGAAGATGACGCGCACACGAGCCACTGTGCCGACGAACCTGTCGAAACTTGTATCGAACCTAATCTCGACGGGGAGCCAAGGATGGAGAGCACAACAGAGGAGAAGGTGGTGAGCAGACGAAGCGTCACTCCAAAGGCGCCTCGAAAATCGAGAAAGAACTCCAGCAACGAGATGGCTCCATTATCTGAGATTGGAGGGACTCATGGAGATGATTGGGACGTCATGGAGTTGGCCCAATGGGAAAAAGCCCTGCAAGACTCTACAATCGATATGGAGAAAAAATCATGTCACCTAGGCTCCAGGGAGGCATCCCCAGTAGCTATTGATATCTTCCAGCCTTACAGGGAAGAGAATTGCATCCAGAATGATAAATTGTATATGAGGCGAAAAGATGGTACAAACGAGAGAAGTACACCCATGACCTTAGAAAATCCAGTGATGGAGCCGTGTCCAATTGGTGGGAATTACCCAGTAAAGGCGGGTTTAGATAAACACCCTCATAATGATACTGAAAGGATTACTCCTTTAAGAACTCAATGGTCCGGACTGCTGCCACCTGTTAACCTGAGTAACTCTAGCCTTGCGAGTAAAATCATGCAGGACCTTACGCTACTGACGGGGAAAATTCAAAGGGAAAAAAGGAAGAGTTTCTCCTTAATAAATGAGAGGATGGCAGCATTGGACATGGAACTTGAAAAAGGGAGTTCCTTTGTGACCGCCGATTCTGAGTCACCCGCCATAAATCAGCGGGACGATAATGCGAAGCGAAACACTGATCCCGAGAAGAATAACACTAGCTCAGGTTGCTGAAAACAAGTTCCAAAACCACAACCTCCAGTCGGTGGACCTCGTACGACAACTCAAATGACCCAGACGTTGGCAATGGAAGATCCAGTGTCGAATTCGGATTTTCTACGAAAAGATCAAATAACCCAACTAATCAGCGAAGCCTGTATAACTGAAAGAGCAAAGGACATGGAACATATCCAACAAGTGATCATGACCTCGCTGACTATTTCATTAGAGCCTTTTCTCAAACTTTATGAGGTGATAAAAGACTCGGTACAAGAAGTTACTACTCCGAACTTGCAAATAAAGGAGGGAAACATGCAAATGGATCTGTCCTTACAGAACCTGAATATACAAATAAATAAAGAAGCTGAACAAACTCAGCACTGGCAAAACCGCCTTGGTGATCTAGCAAGAAGGGATGCAAGTGATAAGTCACTGCTTATGGAAGCAGTCCTTGAAGACTGCAAATGGATGAGATCTTTGCATAAACATAATAAAGTGGATCCGCAGGCGGGGGAAAATCTAAACCGAGGGAAAGGCCCTATGAAATTGAAACAAAGCAACGCACTAGAGACACCTCGTGAGGAAATAATTCTTATTTCCCCTGGTTCTAAGGGAGATCAAAAAAAAAGATCCGAAATCCCAACTAGAGCAACCTAATTTTGCGATTTTCACAGGCACAACCATAAAAGAGAAGGAACATCGGCTGGGAAAAGAGTGGGTTAATAAAACTAAAGAAAATGGAAAAAAATCAAAAAATGAAACGCTCAAACGGAAGGTGAATGGATCAAGAGCCTTCTTGAGGAATTTAAGAACTCCTCCGAGAAGGGAAAATTTGCAATGTATTAAGAAGCCAAGAAGAGAACTGGCGTTGGGTGAATTAGATAGTATGGAGGCCGAGGGAGTGACTGAATCTAAAATCAGGAAGCCTTCTGTGGACGACAAAAGGGATGATTTGGATAAATCTGCGGACTTGAGTGACCTGATCGATCTCATGGACAAAATTAGTGATGAAGATGAGTGGGGAAGAATCAGTCCATCAGATTGGAAGACAATTGATAACTGGGACATGGTCGATTTGGATTTATCCTCCAAAGGGGGTATGAAATCTCAAAAGGCCCCAATTACTAAGTCCACAGGGGGGCTAAGAAAAAAAGCTGCCCCTTCTGAAAAAGATCATGATGAGAATGATGAACAGCCCTGGTGCTTCAAAACCTTGGAACAAAAAAGGAAAGAGTTGGCTTACAAAGAAATTAATGTACGATTTCAACAAGAAAAGACTCGCCCTGAGCAAAGAAGCACCTACAGCGAAAAGGACTGTATGGTTGATAAAAAAAGACAAAGGTCGCACGTTCCGATTCAAAAGAAACCATCTGTCTCCAGAGTATACTATCTGAAGCTGGAAACTACATCTAATGTACCTAGAAAGGCCCTTCTAAATAGACGTTATGTGGTGGCTCTCTGTAAGCAGATTCCAGCGCTTCGGGAAATTTCATCAGACGACATAAGGGAACAGAGGACGGACCAAGTAATATTACATCTTACCTCAAATGAAATCAAACAGAAGTTTCTGAAGGCCAATGAATATCTTAAAAAAAAGGGCTATCGCCTAGAAGATTGGGACCGGGATACCAAATATATAAATTCAAAAGATACAACTTTGGGTGGAAGGAGACCCAGGGCGGAGCCCATAGAGCTTGGTAGGGAAAAACCATTGGCTCATGTTTTTAAATCAAATGATAGATTGAGCGAGGAGGCGAGAAAAAGAGATGTAAAAGTACAGGAGACGGAGGGGGAGGAGAAAAAAACTAGAAAAGAAGGAAAAATCCTTAACGATCAATCCCCCACCAAGGAGTACCGTGCTGAGAAATTAAAAAACCTGAGATTCACAGTGGCTAACTTGGAAAATCCAAGGAAGAGAAAATTCAACCGGAATTACCCGGAACTCAAAATTAATGATCGGCAATGGACGATGACCACCTGTAATTCCAAAAAGAAGCAAAAGAGTAAGGAAGACCAATATAGATCGGTATACTGTGCCTCATGGAATACCAGAGGATTTCAACATCTGTTCTCGAAGGATAGTGGCTTCCTAGCCAACTACGATCTAATCTCCATTCAGGAGTCCTGGCTGCGTGAAGCCCCAATATGTGAGGGCTATGAAGTCTATTTTAACCCGGCTAAAAAGGGTCCTAAAGGTAGACCATATGCGGGTCTGATGGTGCTAAAAAAATTGGATTCTCCACTGCAAGTCCTGGAACACAGTATACCTAATCCCTAGGTGCAAATCCTATCAATTGCTCTTAAAGCAGAGAAACAGGAGGACTAAAAAAAAAATGATTCTTATTAATACTTACTGGAGCGAAAACATGCCGAGCCAGGGGATTTACCTAAAATCCATCATGAATACAATTGACAAGTCCATGACTGAAGACAAAGATAAGTTGATTCTATTAAATGGAGATCTAAACATCAAACTTCTAGATAAGGATGGTAAAATTAGGGAGATAAAAAATCTACGAGGAAACGAAAGTCGATGGATGAAGGAAATGTCTATCCGTGATATGAGGATGCTAAACAGCCAGACCAGAGGCGATCTAATGGGTGCAAACACATGGCATAGTGGAAAAACCGCTGCATGCCTAGACTACTGTTTCGTAGGTGGAAACACGCTTCCATGGATTAAATCTTTCACAATAACCAAGCTAGCTAATAGTGACCACAGCTTGTTGAGAACTGAACTTGCGTGGGACATTAGATTAACAACAAGGACTAACAAATGGAGCAAGACCGAATTTCGTGGGGTAGAAATCGATTGAGATTAAAAAATCAAGCCATACCGAAGTTGGTACATGACTATCAAGAAGCCTCTAATAAAGGTGAAGAGTCAGTTGAATACAAATGGCTGTTGGAAGCATTTGTGGTTAAGTATGATCCAGCGAAAGTGAACATCATCGAAAAAAGCACGCCTATGATGACCTTGTAGTAACTAGAAGAAAGCAATATAGAGCAGAACTCAAGACCATAAAAAAGACTAACATTTTTTAAAGATGCAACATAAAGATACTGATATGAGGTGGTTTATACTACAACATGTAAAGCCCAATGCAAGAGGAGGTGACATAGGTACAACATTGCACCGTATTGAACAAAAATGGATCCATACATTAAACACAGTCCATAAGGGGCTGAATGTCTCGGTGGAATGGAATAATTTGGTTCTAAACAATTGACTCAAGTACTAGGGGGCCATATAACCGAAATTTTGGGATATAGGCAACCATACATATTGAGCACCGAACTGAAATGTGGAGTAAATGTCCAATTCCGCTATATTATCTGAGGGGTGTTTATATCCTGTATATAAAAAGGAAATGTATTTGCAGATGGGATATGCTGACAATGTTCCAAGAAGTTCGGTTACTAAGTACCTAATGTAAAATATACTTTAAGATTATGTACAGAAAGAAATGTGTTAATACATGGAGTCTTTTGTATATGTTTTTATGTTTTCGGCTACTAGGCACCATATAAAATGTATGAAAAAATATATCTAAAAAATTGCTCTGTGTCTCTCCATCTAAATAATTTGCACACTAATGTGCTACACAGTGAAAACACAATGTATACAATAACTTGTTGCTTAATGGTAACGCGGACCAAGCATGAAAAGTAAGGTTATTATTGCACTAGGAAGGCTATGTTGATTATTTCACCTAAGTTACAAAAATAATTTGATATTGTCACATATGAGTTGTCATGGGCAAATGGACCCAGTTCCCTGAATTAGGGAGCTCGATAATAATTTGGCATGTCATTCAGATCTCCACTCCATCATTAAAAGTATTCTCAAAAGGTTCTTTCACATGATGCATGCCTTTGCATGTTGAATTGTTGTTCCTATGGCCTTTGAGATTATCAGCGAAAAAGTATATATACATAGATCACACGCTATCGCGACACAAAATAGGGTAGTGGTGTCCACGAGTCCGTTTTTAGTGTTTAGGAACGCGAGAATCTCATAAATAGAGATAGTCCCTCACCTATGTCTAGTTCCGTATGAAGCCGGAGGAGTTGGAGTAACACTAATACGGTTCCGCTCTGCGACAAGCAAATCGATGAACAGCTAAAGGTAAATACAGGTCCCCCCTAGCAGGGGCTGTGTCATACTTTGTTCCTTGATGCATTAAACGTTGATAGGAGGAGGCATCCTTTCGTGAATAGTATTTACTTTGACCGCTCGGTACCGTCATGTTGAGCGCTTCCGTATGAGCACCGCGGCTACTTGGATAATCTGTGGAGACTTTGTCCTGTTAACTTACTTTTCCCTAGTAAGCATTTTGTACACGTGTTATGGGACTAGTGCAACTTGGGGGTGATGATGCTTCCACAGTGTTTGTCTATAGATGGAGGTTCGGTAGCCTTAAACTGAGGGTTCCCTAATTAGTTCCGTGATTACATGTGACATTTTTGGGAATTGTTTCTCCCACTGTTTAGCCTTGTTTGGGCTCGTACATTTTACAACATATTAAAAATGGCGTGCATAGGGCGATCCCCACTCCTTTGTAGGTTCAAACAGGGCACTATTTTATTGATGTGCACTTGGTGGCTAATAGACTCATGTACACGAGTGTTAGAATGGGGATGTCTTCTGCATCTCGTTATACATAAATGTTGGCTCATAGATGTATACAGGCTTTTTCTTGGCAGAACTTTGTGAATGAGACATCAAGTGTGCGATTTATATGCTGCGTCTCGTAGTGGTGAGACTACGACAAATGGTTTCGAGCTACACCATGAACACATGTAAGTGTGGCTTTTTGTGTGTTTTAAATGCAATATAGGTTGGGGATTTAAGCCAAATTCTTGAGCTCGACTCATATTTTGAAATATATGTTTGTATTGGTTCCACAGGTTCAGTACTTGCACTGATTCCAGTGGAGGATTAATATCCCACATCCCGTTCACCTCTCCTCGATTTGGAACTTGGGGGTGAGTAGGGACTGAGTGTGCTGAGAAATCTATAACACACTGTGACATTATAAGTCACCGATGTAAAGAAATTGGGATGACACTCCGTTTTTATGATTGTTTATAGATTGATTACGGGCCCCTGCTCATTAAGAACTGGGCGAAGAACCTTTGCTTTGCCTTACGTCCTGAGGAAGGTCTCCGACCGAAACACGTGTCGACATTTTTTTTTTTGTGACAAATACCTGACCCAAAAATCTGGTGCTATACACACCATGACACCTAATGTTAGGGACTGGGTCTATTGTTCAATATAAATGAAACTCTGTTCTTAAAACCTAATGATAAGTGAAATATCATTGGCTGGTATGTTCTGTGGAAATGTATGAATGAGATCTGTATGTGGCTATGAATGTGGATATGAAATGTTTTTTATGAATTTTTTATTGAGAATTTGTTATCTCATATGATGGATTTATTTAATAAAATATGAATTTGTACTAATGAGTGTCATTCCATCATACTGATCCAATCTCTGGATATTTATTCACTATACCTGAAGGATCAGGGTTTAAAGTGCAGGTCTACCCCTTTATTTTTCCCTCAAGATAATATATACAGTAATTTACTTTGTTCATACAATTTAACATGATCTAGATACCAGTACATCCTGGCAATTTAACCTTATGATAATGGTAAGTTATCCAATGAATTGCAAGTATTTGGCTGAATCGTGCTTCCAATACTCAATCCAAAGTCAAATTAAAGTTATAAGGTGGAATTCATGTATACCAACTATCCCACGTTACTGATGAGTCAGTGCATGGGCAGGTTGGAGGCTAGTATCCTAATGTGGAGGAAGTCAATAGATGGTGAATATACGGAAAGAACTCAAAGCGAGAGATTCTGTATTTCTACAATGTACACTCCTAGATGAGAGCTGTAGTCTTAATCTAAAGTCTACCCTGTTTGAGTTTAAAAGAAAAGTATAGGACAGAAAAAAAACATAATTAGCATAGGTGGTGTGTAATAATAGTCTTGGTCTGTGCACCCACAAAGTCGAATGTCTAAGTAGGACAATTAAGTTTCAGGAAAAAATGGATCCAAAAATAGTCTTGGTAATGATTCCATGCGTTAACTCCAGGCTGAAGAAGTAAGTATGAGCAAATTAGAATAATAGGTTAGCGGAAGACTACTAAATCCATAACGCTGTACAAAGACCAACCTAATTGGCATCAGGGGAGAAGTGTAGAGCGTCCATGTAGGAAGCTGTGAAGAATTCCAGATGAGTTAATCGCAATCAACGTAAGCAATCAGTAAATTACATTTGATTTCAGAATTCAATGTCATCTGGGAGATAACAAAATCATGAATCACTAATAGGTGATGGGACCACATGAGAAATAAAGAGGGTAAAATAGCTAGAAAGTACATGGATACCCAAAATGAAAGCGCAGAGTGCACCACGTTGAACTTGAAAAGGCGATGTCCCAAGGGGAACAGAAGCTGTGGCTATATCTGACCTGATGTAACGGCAAGTCCGTATCCACAAATCTAGAATTAATTTATAGAATGTAAGTGGGCGCCTGATAGTTTACAGAGGTTCCCTAGGGGGATACATCCAATGACTAACTGGTGTGTACCTTCGGTTCAGAAGGGCGTCAAGCTGGATCTCAATGTTGTGTGGTCGCGTCCGTGCTGGTTGCCATGGAGACAGTCAGCGCCATTTTCTAAACATTTTTATAGTACTGGGGTGCTAAAAATAGAAGAGGGACTGCAAGTGTCGGCGCATAGTTTCAGCCATGTTGGTTGTATAGATTTACAGAGCGCGCAATGTCGTATGGTATGTAGAGGATCAGTGCATAAGAGCCATATGGTCAGAATGACCAAAGAAAAGGCTGTAGAGTAGACAATCCACGAGAGAAATATACGAATGAGATATATAGAAGCCGTTAAATTTATGTCAAGCACTGTTGTGTCTGCGATGTATGTAATGTTAACTGGAGAGATATAAAAACTACTGCAAAACTGCTCAAAGGAGAAAAGAAATATTTTGTCAATATCCAATCTGACAAATTTACTTAGGTTTGATTCAGTGCTGTACCTGGAGATTCATTAAAGATCAGTAAACCATTATGTACAATATTAGGAGCAATATTTTAAAACATAGAAAGACAAACTGAGTCGAGGTCTATTTATCAACATACAATGAGGACTTTCATCTCGTAATATGAATAATAGAAAACACATATTCATGAATAATTAGATTAACCATCAATAGGTTACTTATTATTTGAATTATTCAGAGCAGAGGAACAATATTGTTGGAGAGATAATTCACTTGAATTGCATACAATTCTAAAAAGGTCATATTTTCGCAGCTAATTAAAAGGAAAACAATGGAGAGTGTGTGAACTGATAGTCTGGAGTTCACCTTTGGGTATAGTTCAACTGACCCTTTATGTTGTTAATACAGAGCTATAGATGATTCGGAAGAGCCACTTGTGTTGATGTTAGGATACATTTTGGCAGATAGACAAAATTACAAGTAACAATTTAGCGAAAAATCTTCATTTAGACCCCATGGGTGTAGAGAATCCATCGTATCGATCCAATAAGCTTCCCTTTGTAATAGGAGAGCTTGAAAGTCACCACCTCTTGGGGGGCGCTTAACAACTTCAAGGATCTGAAACTTCAATTGTGCAACTGTATGTTTTTGTGAATTGAAATGTCGGGCCACTGGTGAATGCTGATTGTTGCACCTTATGTTAGACTTATGTTCAGTTAACCTTAATTTGACTTGTTTTTTGGTTTGTCCGACATACACTTTGTCACATGGGCATTTAATAAGATAAATTACACCTGAGGACATACAGGTTGAATACTATCTCAGTTTGATTTTTTTACCCGTCCTTGGGTGAGTTACAAAGTTCCCTTTAATTACATTGTTACAATGTGTGCATGCTAGACATGGAAAGGTACCCAACTTTCTGGTGGATAGGAATTGGTGTTTGCCTTTTGGAATCCTTTCTGCTTTAACCAGTTTGTCCCTAATGTTCTTACCCCTTTTAAAACACATCATGGGGGGTGTAGGGAACAGTTTTTACAAGGTTGGATCATTATGAAAAATATTCCAATGTTTCTTGATACATTTGGAAATTTGGAAGCTTTGCCTCGAGAACTTAGATATGAAGAGCAGCAGTGTTTCTTTAGACTTTACTTTGGTTTTGAGTAGATCAGTACGTGTTATCTTTGTAGCTCTGTTTTTGGCTTCTTCTAAGATCTCAGGGGGATACCCTCTCTTCTTTAAATTACTGTATATATTATCTTGATTACATTATTATACATCATTGTGTTTTTCCTTTTTTGTAAAGAGTCCATGTTGGCCATTTGAAGAAGAGGAATCTTACCTCGAAATGAGTTGCCGAATATAACGGACTCTATTTGCATTTCTACCTATATATATATATTCTTTTTATGTAAACTATGATGCCACATTGTCTTCTTTCTTGTAAACTAATATTTTTTTTTAAATATATACTTTGTTTATAAAAACAATCCTCTCGCAAGATTTTGTTCTTTACTGTTTTGCATTTGAATGTATTCAATATATTATCATATTTCCTTACTAACCACAGTAGTGGACTCTTGTCCAAACATTTGAAAGTGTGCAGGTGATGGGAGGATTCCTAGGTAGAATCTGCTTTCTCTCATTATTTATTGTAGGGATTTTGTGCCAAGATTCCAGTTCCTCCCCTGCACCTAAAATATTCACAAGAATTATACTTTACAACACTTAAAAACTTTCTTGTACGCATAGGTGTGCACCGTTGTCCAAATTCTACTAGAAGACCATATTGCTGTGATTACACTCAGTGGAAAACTTTTAAAGCAAGCCCTAGTTATTGGGATTCTTTCAGCTGGTTTGTTGGCCCAGAGCAAGTCATTTTCAATCAACCCAGAAGAAATTATTATGTGGTTTTGATTGGAGGTTTTATTAATTTCATATGCTTCTAGCTGGTTTTGGACATAGCACTGTAGATCAGCACTGTAGTTTTACAGCTGATCCCTATCTAGCAGGTGTTGAATACTAGTAAGCAGCGTTTATTTTCTCCAAGTAGACCTTGACTTGTTTTAGTAAGGGGATCACATTCAAACCATCTTTGGCCGTTACAGCAGACATAATTGCGTGTGTTTATTGTGCTTTTGGATTGCACCACAAGTGAATCCAATGATAAACTGCCTGCGCAATCAGATTTGCTGACAATAAATCCAAGCCCAATTCAAGATGTGCTTCAAAGTTGGAGGACGTTGTAGTACAAGGACTTGTTTTATAAAGTCATTTTTCACTACTTGAAGGGGTTTGGTATTCCCCATCCCTGTCTGGTCCTGTGCGGATGTAACCAGGGCTTTGGGCACTTGCTCGCCCCTACTGCACACTGCACTCCATCCAGCATGCATACACTTTCATTGAAAAGGAGCCGCAATTGGCTCATCTCCAGCGAAAAGAATTTCCCCGACGGGCCATCTAGAATCCATATTAGCGTGGCTGATAAAGCTGACACAGAAATGCATGATTTTGCCAAGAATTTCCCTGCAAAGCGGTTTACAACCTCGTACACAGTTTGTAAAGGACTGGAGAAAAACCATCCAAAAATATTCAGCCTGCGATCAAATGAATGCACTCCTGCTTCGTCGAGGACTGATGCCCCACCCCTGTCCTCCGTTGATTGGAGAAAACATGGTGTGTCCTGGGAGCCGGACGTGTCAGGCCACGGATGGCCAACATAGAAGGTATGTCACTGCCGACAAAATGGCAATCCACCTATTTATGTCAAATATTTGTTTTGCCATTATTCTTTGTTGATAATTGCATAATTAGATCCCAAAACAATCAATATTCTTGTTTTAACACTATTCACCACAATCACACTGTGGGGTTTCTTATCTAGCCCTCTTGAAGGGCCCATGTCACTCACAGACCAGCAGTTGCCCAAATCCTCCTCTTCAGAATGAAAATCCTTAAAAGCTTCACACTCACCCAGATCAATTATTTCTCTCAGCCCCCTCTGTTGAAAAGGTTGACAGCAACTAGTGAAGTCACCTCCCTTGCCACATTTACCATATATCACTTTATGACCAGGACATTCAACATTATTGGCAAACTATGTGGTACTACCACAACAATAACTATTTTCTAATATTGAAGTCATGGGCACTTTTGTGAATGTGGAATTTACTCTCACTTAGTGCATCACCAAAGGCATACTGTTTCTTGACACTCCCACCCCTCTTCGCTGAAAAAGCATTTTTCTTGTGTCTCTGCCACTCAATTGCAGTAACATTGCTCTTCTGTGCCTTCCTCTCAAGTTCCTTTACACATGACAGCATGTGTTCAATCCTTTTGGCAAGGTCCACTATCTCATCTGGCCAGAATGTCTTCTCTAATCTTGTTTTCTTTAACTTTCAACATAAACTGGTCCCTAATCATCTTGTTTTATGTGACACCAAAATTACACTTATTTCCCAGTTCCCTTAAAGCAGTCAGAACATTCTCCATAGATTCTTAAGATCCCTAGTCTCTACTGGAGAAATAATACCTTTGAAAAATGATGCTAATCCTTTTTTGAAGTGCAGATCCATCTTTTTTAATATCACTTCATATGGACTAAGTACACCTTCATCTTACCCAGTGCCCGAAGCTGGAGGCTGCAGGTCTGGAAGACTCCTGTAAATGCGCTTGCCCTCATCACCCAAACAATGCATAAGAAGGGCTTTATGCCGCTCAGTGTTGTAAGTGTGACCATGGATTGCTAATACATAGGGCCTCATTACAAGTATGGAGGTAGGCATGCCATTAAAAGCGGCATGGATGCCTCCATACCGGGTTCCAGGTCCGGGTACCGCAAAAGGGGACTTACCGGGCCATTCCGACCTTGGAGGGCCCGGTAAATCCCTTTCGTAGGACCAGGACCCGGTACATCCCCATTCCCATTTGAGCCCCCATAGACCTCAATGGGAAGGGGGAGGATGATACTAACAACGGGCCCGTCAATAACGGGCCCGTTGTTGGCATCCTGGACTGCTAGCGGGACCCGCTAAGGATGCCTGGTCTGACGAGGTGTTCCTTAGCGGGTCCCGCAGCAGTCCTCGTAATAGGGTAGTCTGTAATCAACAGTGCCGGTCCCGTACCGGCACCGTTCATTACATGGCCGTCTGCCTCCTAATGAGGCCCATAGTCAAGAAAGTCCACCTTCCAAGCACTCCACTTGACAGCTGGCTCCCCCAGTGTGGGAAGAAACTATGCAGGTAAATTGTTCATTGTGGCAATCCAGGCAGAGGCAAACAATCTAGAAGATGGCTTACCCCCAGAAAGGAGCAGGAGCCAAGAGAACAACGTGTCAAGTAATAATCACAATTTGAAGAAAAAGGAAACAAAAAACAATCACTTGCACATCCAAAAGTGACCAGCCGCAGTGGAAGGGCAGTAGGGCCTCAGCGTCCAAAGAGCCTGTTGCCAAATCGGTTTAATTGAAGAAGCCTCAATCCAGGTAAGAGTGCACCAGCTTTATTTAGGTACAGCAGTACAAGGCCCACCTGCAACAGTCTTGTGTAACTGACAACTGTAGGGTCTTGGTCTAGATCTGGTATGAGTGTGAGAAATAGCTTATGGAATGTATGTGTGAATGGAAGGTTAGAAAATGCAGAGACCTCCAGGTTCCTCTGATGACAGTTAGGGACTGCAGCATGGGAGTCATAACTGGAAGGCTGTGTTAGTCTTACTCTCCTAACTACTTTCCTACCTGTACTACGCAACATTAAAAGACATCTTCCATTTGTACTTACCTGTGTCTGGTGTGATTCTTGAGTAGGCCCTGCCTGTCTCCCAACACAAGATACTTCAACAACCCTGCAGGAGGTGTCTTGCTTTATCTCCTGGTTAGTAGCCCCATCCAAGATGCCATATACTATGTGACAGTGAAAACATTCCCGATTGCCTTGTGACAAAATACACATTTGATGAGATGACATTTTAGGTTTCCTTGCAACTTAGTAAAGACTTGCAGCAACCCAAAAGGTCCAGCTCATTTAAATGATGCTGTCACCACTCTATACATGAATATATACACCTAACAATAAGGCATTGTATCCCCTGTGTTGTTCCCTTGTGCTCCGCCCGCCCTCCCTGCACACAGGATTCTGTCCTGATACGTTCTGGTTTCACCATCACCGTCTTGTGGCTAATGCTGGATTTTACTTTTATGGACTTCATTGATTCACGGTGCGTCACCCTTTCTCAACTCTCATGCTGGACTTCCTTAGCATCTTGTACTCCTGGTGGCCCTGAATCATGCTGTTCCCATCTTCATCTTGTATCCTGGCTTGCAACATTATGTGTTACTACTGATTTCTGCAGTTGTATTCGCTCTCTCCTCTTTCTTCTGCACTCTTTTTGACAGCTGACTCTCTGTTCTCTCCTCACCTCCCCTCTCCCTTTTCCTATCTCCTCCCCTCCTCCCCTTACTTTCTTCTGTGCACTTAGTCTATCAGAATTGTCCCTGGGCCTAGTATGATAGCAACCTCGTCTGTCGCTCCCCCATCCCCTTACTGCCCGCCCTCCCTCCAGCACTATCTGAAACGTTGTCAGGCCTAGTACGATAGTTGCTTGTTTTGTTCCTCCCCTCCCTTTCTGCACCCCTCTCCCTCACCTTTTGTTTTTCTCCAGCTCTACCAGAAATGTCCTCAGGCCTAGTACGGTAGTCGCCTGTCTGTTTCCATTTCCCTCTCACTCTCCCCCTCCCTTCCTTATCTAGGTCTTAGCTCTTGCACTATCTGAAATGTCGTCAGGCCGAGTACGATAGTTAATTTCACATCCTTACTGTTCATGGCCTGTAAGAATGTCATTGTATTTTCCCTTGATCCCTCCCTTGCCTTGAAGCCCTTTGAAACACGTTGTGTATAGGCGCTATATCAATAAGCTATCATATCATATCTTATCCTATCTGGTCTTTAGCCATAATTCTAACCTTCATAGTTCAAGTACTGTGTCTTGGATGTAAGTTATATTTGTCAGACTTGTCAGTTGAATAAAGATGTCTCAGGTTAAAAAAAGGAGAAGGGAACTATCCATGCCAACCTGACGATGGCTGCTTGCCCTCGTTGGACTGAATGACGCGACCAGCTAGTTTAACTCTAGAAAAAGTAACCACAAGACAGTCACCCTGCAGAGTTTCAGTGGTGATCCCCACCCAGTTCTTCTAGCCATTAGAATGTCCTTCAAATTATTACATGGGCCATGTATGTTAGTGTTGATCCAGTGGGCCTCTTTGTTAATTAACAAGTGGGTGGATTCTTTAGAATCTGAAGGTAGCAATGGTGCTTCCACAAAAACTCCCACCAAAGGTAAGGCTGCCGGAGGCAAACCTAGTGACAGAAGAACCACTAGTTTGGATTTTCCCCATCAAATGAGTTCCTCTGTATTACTAGAGGAAATTATTTAACGTTAGGATAGGGAAGGGAAAAATCTGTGGTACACTCTTGGGATCAGGGTTAGCATAGTTCTGGATGTCAGGCCCCGACTCATTTGTGCTAAGTCGAAATCCTTCTGGGTGTGTAGTAATCTTGGAGGATTCTATCAACAGGAGCTAAGGAACATGGGTATTAATATTAGCATTCAATAGATCATTTTTAACAGACCATATCAAATCATCAATGATGACAAGAGACAATCTACTTAAAATTACATAAATAATGACAACCCATTATGTTCCATTATGCCATTTACTTTCGCATTAAGTTCGGACATAGCCAAGGTGGAGGTCTTCATAAACAAAGTCAGCTGATCATTCACTTCTAGATTTGTTGGTGTCCAGTGGAATGTTGTTCGAGCTTTTTAAAAGGGTGTTCATATGAGGCAATTCTGGACATTCTTCCTTCTTATTAGGGTTTGGCGCACTACCAGTGCTCATGCAATTAAGTGCTGCTTCCAGAATAATGGAAGGGGGTGGGCCCAGAACCGTTTAATGCACACACATGGTTTCTTTAACCTTAGACATAATGTTGGGGGCACAACAGGCCTGTTCAGTCATCAGGATATGTGTCTAAAGCTACCTCCTTTAAGTAATTATCTAGGGCAGTTGGCAATCTTGCATTATGCTTGTTGCCTTTTTTCCTAGATTTCTTTCCACAGGTTGATTCTTGGGAAAAGTGCCCTTGCATTTCCCCATTGGAGTGATGAGCCACTAGCAACTAGTAGGAAACGTCCAGCAGCTTTCAGAGACTGGTATTTAGTCCTTCACAATGAGATTACAGAGATTGAGTGCACATTACACATAATTAGGGACTACCAGGGGTTCAAAGTCATAGCCCAGAGTCACCCCTGACTAGACTTCGGATTAAAGGAGAATCAGCGATATATCCCAACAAGCTATTTGGGTTCGGTTCACACTCATTCGAAACATAAGGACCAATAAATTGCAAGAGAGGGAGCATACTCTGAGCCACTGCAGAGGACAGCAGTGCAATTCTATTTGGAGCAGTCCCCCTCACGGACAGGCGACAGAAAAAAACATAGGTTGAACTATAAAAAAGTAAAGGGCTCAAAGTATAGATGCCAGGCAGAAACAGATTACTGCTGCCTTTCCCACTATATCACTACTCAACCAAGAGTACCGTCAGCCGTACCCTCTCTCTTGCTTCTGCTCCAGTAATGATATTGGATGCTCAATGGGTGCTCTGGTCTGCTCCACTGTGCACTCTGAGCCCAGAATGTAAGAATGTTTATGATAGCGGAAGGAGTGGGAGCACCCAGGACTTTCCTCCACCAAAGATTAAGGAATGACCAAGACTGAGGCATCAGCTCATCTGCTCAGGTTCAACCGTGACTGCGACCATCAGCCCCCACAGGGGAATGAAAGGAGACAAAGTTCAAGGAAAGGATCTTGCAACATCCATGCTCAGCCATCAAGCTGCAACTGGCCTACTGCCAGCTTCCAGCAGCCCCCTCATATACATAAATGCACTGTGGTGATTGTACACACTTTTGGTTTGCCTTTTCATGATAGAAAAGGCAACAGCTACAGGCAACTCCACCAGATAAGTTCTTGATTTCAGTCTGTCCCCTGCTCTCAAGTCCCTCTGAGGCATTCTGGCTCTGTCTTGTCAAAGGCTTCTGTATTAAGCTCTCTCTGGAAAAGGCATCCTTAAGGAGGATGTACATCAGTTACATCCACGTGGAACCTAATCCACTCTTTTCTTATTGGACAGGCTCTCTTCCTTTGCTGCTTTCCCAAAAACGATCCCAAATTCCTACATGTATCTCCAACAAACTCCACCCATGCAGCATCATTTCACATGGGAGATTTGGATAGGACAAAGCATGCAATAGTTTCCCTTCACACACCCACATCCCCTAGAATCTGCCTCTTTGCTTCAACTGGTTCAATGTATTTTACCATGTTTAAGGAGGTGTATTGAACTCTGGGTTAGCCCTCCCCTCAGGAATTATGATCAAATTGGAGTGAAACACCCCTATACATTCAGAATCACAATACAATTCTGAATTCAGAGACATCCGTATTAATAATTCATACATTCCAATATATGCTGCATATATTCAAGCTTTTTAGGCCCTTCTGCATAATGCAAATCTAGCCTTGGATTTTCAATTGAAAAATAATTCAACAGTTATACCTCATAATGCATTACGTTATTTTGTCACTTTAAATGTGTTTTGTTTTAGAAGGCAGCACCTTAGATGTTTTGCTGGAGTTTTAATATTTAACAGAGCACCTGCTGAACTTACATCCTGTAAACAAAGGTGTACATTTAATAGGGTGCTTTTTATGAAGTAGACACATAATGGATGAGTCCCTTTTTCTATGCTTAGGCCAGGGTTCAGTTATATTGTTTTACATATGTTACTCTGACATGGCAATTACTGCCTTAGCCATACACCTTGAACTCCGCCCCGCTTTCCTCATAAAATCCACAGGTCCATTGACTTTAGTTAATACCAATATCTGGCTCACATTGAGATCAATTTTCTTGATATTTGAAGACAATGCATTTTGTTCTGAGTACACACAGCTCTGCCTATTAATCTGTGCTAATGGCTTATTCACTCAATAATGTTGAAGTATGATTTACATCAAATCAAACACAAAAATAAGTGTTGGGGTGCCCTGTAGGGGAAATGATTTTAGAGGCACCTGGGCACCTAAAATACTAAATAACAAAAAAACACATAGCTGCAAGAGAAATAGTACTATTCACCTTTCACATTTGCTGAATTAGTAAAGTACCCTTTTTCCAACCGGGATCTTTGTATCAAATCTTGCCCCGAGTTTGATCATATTAATGCATGATTCAAGTAAATAATTGCCACATCTGCCATAACATTTTCAATATATAATTAATATTGTAATACTTTTACATTTTAAATAGCATTGGATAATTACAGACAAAAGTTGCAATATCTTAGACACAAGGTGAGAACAAAAAATATATGTATATAAAAGAACAGAACTACTTCATTTTCCAATCCTAATGTTCCAGATTGTGTAGTAGTAAAGCAATAGAAGAAGGAAAGCAATAATATAAATGAACAGAAACCCAGTGCTGGAGGGAAGAAAGGGAAACACATTTTCTGAATTTGCTAAAGTCAGAAAAGAATAGAGAAAATAGAACTTAGTATCAAGATAACTGCAAGGGAAATAATAGAATGAACAATTTCGTAGCAACAGTTCTGGGTGTTGACTTGTTACCCTAAAAACTTATTGAGTGTATACTTAAAAATCCAATGTGTATACATATTACATGTTGTGAATTCAAGGCAAATCTGTTTTTTGTTGGTATAATAGGGAAACAAGGTTTTTAAATAATTAATCAAACCCATTTAACTCTTTGATCCCTATTGCTGTATATTTATATACATCTTTGTTTGAAGGAGTCCATGAGTTTTTTCATATATTTAGAAGTTTGTTTACTGGACTCTATGAGGAAACCCCCATTGGGTCTGCCAACGCGTGCAGGGGGAAAAAGAAAATAATAGCAACGGAAAAGAGGCCCACAAGGTATGCTTCTAGACTGTTTGTTAGTTTCCAAAAGTGGGAAAATTGTTAGTGTGTCCAAAAGTGTGACCTAGAAGCCAAATCCCCTTAATTATATTTGCGTTTCGGTGGTTTTGTGCTGCCCACCTTCATCAGGGCGGATTCGTAGTACCCTACTGGGAAAAAGAACACAAAGAATTGAGGTCTAAAATGTTACACTAGATGGCAATTGTGCAAGCTTGTAAACACACATTTAAAAAAAAACAAGCTTGCTAGAAAGTTTGTCTAAAGGTTTTGCATGTTGCACAAAAGTGCTAAAAACCCCCATGGGGTGAGAAAATGAAATGTCTTTTCTCACCTAGAGGGGTTAAATTGGGCAGTCTCAGAGACGTGAGACTGGAACTGCGTGCTGATCCCTGCTTCTTCGGTAACCCCGTGGCGGGATAGCCAGGACACCAGGCGTGCCTGAATCACTGCGGTGTTGGGGGTGCAGGTATGATGGTTCTACATGAGTTTCGGGAGTTACGTGAGTTTCGTGGACCTGTTTACAAAGCTCAACCCTTCATTCCTTGTCTTTAGAGCTGAGTCACAGATATACACATCTCAGGTTTAACTAGAGCCCAAATAATTTGACAATTTTGAAGTTCCAAGTAAAAGGGAACTAATGCATTGTGTAATTCATGCTGCTAATCACAATTAAATACATATTGGTCTTATGAAGACATTTAACTCTACATAATAAGCTTCTAACTTCTCCATGGAAATGATTCAAAATAAGTCTGTATGTTTTCTATACATTTTTCTGCACAAACTGAAACTGTCATTGCATCAGGCAATTGTCATTTTTATCCACACAATTCTGGTTATATTTAACATTAAGTTACATGAAATCAATATATATGGTCGTCCAAAAATGCCCCTTTTCAAATGAAACGCATGGCAAAACAAAAAGGTGATGGTTGGAAGGTTTTCAATAAAACATAACCAAGGGCACAGCTTTGGGCATCCTTCCAGACCATCGTTTTTCAGCCTGCCAAGCCATTACAGAAGGGGAAAATCCATAAGGAAATCAGGATTGGTCCTACCCCAAAGGGGGCAGTCCAGCCCGAACTGCTAGGTCACATCCTTTCTGCACGAGATCACAAGCATCCATAGACATGTTTCAGCCTTGTTGGGCGTCATCACTGAGGAGTAGCTTCGGTCTTGTAAGAGATTTTGTCTTATTGGGGTAAAGTTGGGATTTGACAGTATTTTTCTTACCGTAAAATTTTGGTGGTAAATTGTCAGTAAACTGGCCTTACATTTAGACTGGGTTTGGTATTACTCTACTTTGGTGATTATGTATTGTTAGCTTGTATTGGTGGTCATTTAAGATTATCTTTCTCCTGTGGTATACTGGTGAGCATGTTTTTTTATACTACAACCCCATCATAAAACAAACTTTTCCTTTCTATTAGAATGTATTTTAGTCACCTGTAGAGAACCCCAGACTTATAACACTTCAGAGAACCCAATGAGTTTATTCAGACTACCACCTATGGTTTGTGACTGGTATTACTGGCTTATGTCATCCAGTAACCTATGGGTACACTCCTTCCTTTCGGCATGCAAGGAAGGAATCACTCATTACACTTACACACACACCTTCCTACCTTGCAGATATTTACTCACTTTCTCTTGTTTGCTATTTTAACTACAGTGGTAAATTGGTAAATGCACTATAGCTCTGATATAAACATCACTTCTGGGTTTCCCCTACATAAATGATTCACAGATGCATGAATGACACCAAAGTCACATTTTTTTTGTTTTATCTGCACTCTATATTAAATGACAATTATGAACCGCAAAACATCTTACAAGATGATATATACAGCATCACCTGCAAGATATAAAAGAAAAACAGAAATAAGCAGGCATATTGCAAAAACAAATGTATCTTCAAACACCTTGAACATTGAGAGAAAAATAAAAATACAGTTTTTTTTCCTAACTCCCTACACTACTAGAAAGTTGTATCAACACACATTCAGCAATCTCTTTTTCCTCACTTGGTACTAACTCACCAAGGTCGGTGAAATCTGAAGTCCCCTCACGACCTCGCTGTCTTCGCAGACCCAGTGCCAAACTCCTCCGTATGTGTGGGGAGCAGCCAACTGATTAGATTCATAGCCAGTGCTCAACCCACATGGAGTTCAGCAGATATAGCACCGTTCATCTCCTGCTCCCAGCACAAACTGCCACCTCCCTTCTCTTCCTTCCCTAGGAAAACTCTAATTCAGCCCTCTGTTGATGTGGCTTATCCACCTTTAATCCCTACCAATCAGAACAACACTAATGTGCCATGTGCCAGCCTTTGTTTTTCAAGACAATGAAGACTTAATTTGTAAAGCAACTGTTTCATGTTCCTTCCTGCAATTTACATATTTCAGTTCTCCACAAGATGAAGAAAAAAACACTAGTGTGCCTCTTCATGGAAAAATGAATTTCAAACTGCAGGCATTTAATTGCCTACTTGTGGGAGCTGAAGAGCGCTGAGATACGTTCCTTTATTTGTTTTCCCTTTGAACTTGCTGCCGCTCCCCCTCCGAACAGCACTGCGAGCACAGGGCTCTTGCTGTCCAGAAGGAGGCGGGGCCGTCGAGGATCACGTGACTGGCACACGTGACTGCCAGCTGTGCTACTAATCTGCCGGGAAGCCGCCCGAGCGGCGTTGACTGCAGGCATTTAATTGCCTACTTGTGGGAGCTGAAGAGCGCTGAGATACGTTCCTTTATTTGTTTTCCCTTTGAACTTGCTGCCGCTCCCCCTCCGAACAGCACTGCGAGCACAGGGCTCTTGCTGTCCAGAAGGAGGCGGGGCCGTCGAGGATCACGTGACTGGCACACGTGACTGCCAGCTGTGCTACTAATCTGCCGGGAAGCAGCCCGAGCGGCGTTGACTGCAGGCATTTAATTGCCTACTTGTGGGAGCTGAAGAGCGCTGAGATACGTTCCTTTATTTGTTTTCCCTTTGAACTTGCTGCCGCTCCCCCTCCGAACAGCACTGCGAGCACAGGGCTCTTGCTGTCCAGAAGGAGGCGGGGCCGTCGAGGATCACGTGACTGGCACACGTGACTGCCAGCTGTGCTACTAATCTGCCGGGAAGCCGCCCGAGCGGCGTTGACTGCAGGCATTTAATTGCCTACTTGTGGGAGCTGAAGAGCGCTGAGATACGTTCCTTTATTTGTTTTCCCTTTGAACTTGCTGCCGCTCCCCCTCCGAACAGCACTGCGAGCACAGGGCTCTTGCTGTCCAGAAGGAGGCGGGGCCGTCGAGGATCACGTGACTGGCACACGTGACTGCCAGCTGTGCTACTAATCTGCCGGGAAGCAACCCTCGCGGCGGAAGCCCTGGTGGTAGAAGGGCTGGTGCTGTTTGGCTGTTCGGCGTGGTCGGCTGGAAATATTGTCTTCACGATTCATCCAACTCTGAGTAAGAAAACTATAATTAACTATTATTTAAGCCGGTCTTTGGGGAGGAGAGACGGACTAAGGCTGCTCCTTAAGCCATCGGGCGTTCCCTAGACGGCATAGTTATATATGTATCCATTGACCAAGCTAACTATTTAGGTACTGCTCTTAGTCCCTTTCAAGATTCCTGCTCAACTCTCTACTTTTAAAGATTTTATCTTGTTATCGGATCATCTCTTTTAGCAGCACCTACTTACCCTGTTTTTACAACTACTTGTTTATTCAAAATTTTACCCTAACTGTATAGTACATTTGGTGACTGTACTAGTATAAGGTGATATGCGTACCTTAAGAAGTACAAAGATGAATGGCCCAATATTAGTCCAGGAAAATGTTGAAACCCAGAAACAACAATTAATGGGTAGTACGCCCCGAAGGCATCACCCTGTTAGTGCCTCTAACCTTAATAGGCATACATCTTCAGGTGATATAAAACGCTACTTCTTTGAGACAAAACCCCTATCCTGTGACTTCACTGGGAAATCAATTGATTCTTGCTTTAAGTTTACTACAAACGCCCAAGGCTCTAATGCAAAAAATTCTTTGGGAGTTTCTGATAACACCCTTATTAAAGAGGGTGACATCCCCCTTTTAAAAGAGCCTCATACAATGCCTATAATATGTGAAGCACCAGGATCCCCAGGCTCTATTATCGATCCCAATAGAAATCAAGAACCTCAAATTCCACGTCCGAACCTTTTAGGTCCCACCGGGGGGGTCCAAGGTGGGAGTATATTACCACACGATTGTCATGCTCCCCCGCCCCTCCCCCTGATTAAAAGCGGTGCTGGTTTAGCTGACTCTCAACCTGCAGTAATTGAACTGAGTTCAAACTCTTCTCTTTTGGCAGGAGATGATTGTCGGAACTCACTAGAGCTACCTGAAGTTTCTTTCATATACTCAGACGCAGCACATAGTTTAGTCGCTTCATTTGCTGCTCCCACTCCTAGACGTATTCCGGATGTTCCGGTCCTACCATCTGATGGCCCTATTTTGCCTCCAGCTATTTCCCCGTCTATTTTGATTGAGTCCACGTTGCATGCCATGAATTTGGCCATTTCCTCTCTTTTTAAGCTGTTTGAAACACTCGATCGAAAACTGCAGACACATGATAAACAGATTGAGAAATTATTACATTGGCAGGCAACGCTTAAATACAGTATTGAAATGAATACCCGAAAAAAACTAAAATTAAATTCTGAGCAATCACTGATCCTTGATAAATCCCCCACCGAGCCCATTACACAAACACTACCTATGAAGTTCACGCCCTTACCTGCCTTTTCAAATGTAATTCACGACGATTTCTCATTGCTCCAAAAAATTGAACCATCAAAAGATAAACCGCTCTTAGACCCGATAGTGCCCGAAGACAAACAAGTGTTTAAGATATTCACATCTAACGGACCTAAACCACCCGAAATTACATCTAAACCAAAAAAGAACCCGAGTAGTAAAAAAACAAAAAATGTTAAAGATATAACTAAAACGACAACCTCAGCAACTAAAGCCTTTATTAAAGCCCTATCCTTGCCTAGGAAACATACCATCATGGCTGCGGAAGCAGTACAAAAAAAATATAATACCTTGGCTAATGGTAAGAAAAATAGTACACAGCCAACAGCATGCCCGGCCCAGATAGTAGCCTATGGCCCATTAGACGCATTGGTCAAGGCTGCTGAACATGATAAGGTGGTAAACTCACAAGCTTCACTTCCCCTAGTACCCTTATGTCCTGCGGTACAAGTAAAAGAGTGTGATACCCTTGTAGCACCATCATCTTGTTCTCCTGAGCTGATTATAGATAAGGATGCTGAAGCCAGACGGAACGAAATTAGAAAGGAGATTGATCACTATATGACCAAACAATGACCCTCGAATGTCCAAGTAGAGATACTGAAAGACCCTAACATTCGAGAGAGATCCCATATGACAGATCATACAGAAAAGAACCATGTGGCACAACCACTTATTACGCCCTTGATCTCTGGGTCACCTTCTTCAAAAAAAATGTCTGCTCCCCTCATAATTACTACTAACTCGGCTGATACAGCTTCTTCCAAACAACCCATAATTGATGTATCCGAAATATCCATACAACAAGTAATTAAAACCGCAGTACAAGATTACATGACTAACCTAAACAAAAATGCTACATTACTTACAAAGTCAGAGGTTGTCCAGCATACCTTACATTCACAATCAAAAGATCTGAGTCGTTATCCAGCTGGCCCTGTTGCAAAGATTAATATACATCCTCAACAACAAAATCACTCATTGGGTACAAGCTGGCCGTACTCTGACAAGTTTTCGTCTGTACCATCAAAAAATTTGAAAATACCATCCAAACAACCGCTATATCCATTGATCATTCGGTGCAGAGATTTACCTTATGCGAAGTATGACTTAAATCGCTCTAGTATACTTGCAATTTTAGCTGAAATCCCTGCGTTAGATGATCTGCAATCCTCCGATATTGATTTGGTGGAATTTATCTGCGATAATGATCTTTCTGTTGCACGGTTTTGGGTGTCCTCACGAGTGGTGTTAAACACAGTGTGGCTTGCTAAACACGAAATATATGAACTAGGTTTTGAGCTTCTCACCGATGTGTCAAACCAAGTTCCTTTTCCTGCGGTGCAACATCTTGCAATGCAGCCCTATATTTCTAACCAGAGACAGGGCGTATGTGCTCAGTCGAGTAATCAAAATTATTACCCAATGCTACAATCTATATCTAAGCAGTCATAACTAACCTTGCAACACCTCCCACCATTTTTATCTATGATAAGTTGGAATACTCGAGGACATGGGCATTTACTGAGGAATAGTTCTAATGAGATATCGAAGCATGATATTATCTTATTTCAAGAAACTTGGCTCACGGAGCGACCAGTGTGGGATAACTTTGAAATAGTCTTTAATCCAGCAATAAGATCTACGAAAGGTCGGCCCATGTCCGGTCTCCTTGTGGCCCTAAACAAGTCCTCCGAAGTTGTTCTAGAACACCAGTCTGCTCCAAATCGATACATTCAACTGGTAATCATCACAATAAGAGAACAAAAATATGCGATTGTAAATATATATTGGAATCCAGTTGCAATATCCACTAAAACATTTTTTAAAGATCTGGAAGAGTTATGGTCAGAGATTATTAAACTCCCTATATACCCGCATATTATTTTGGCAGGCGACTTAAATTTACACTGCCTGGATGTTCTCCATAATCGCAGAGATAGCAGACTGGTCTTATGGAACACCTTTATCGAGTCAAAAAACTTGGTTATGTTAAATGGTTCATGCTCGGCCGATAGTCCACCACATTATACGTGGAAAAGAGGTCATTCCGGTGCAATTATTGACTATATTTACGTTAATCGTGAACTATTCTTTGATATTAAGTTGTTTTGTGTGATCTCTACTGAGGACAGTGATCACAACATATTGAATGCGAAATGGCACTGTACGGCTCCACAGCGAAAAGAGGAGATATACAATACATACCATCCTCTACTAGTGAATAGAGGTATGAATAGACTTCACTGGACTGGACCCAACCTGACAAAATTTGCCAGAGTCTTCGAACAATCAATTGTGTATGAAAAGACACTAGGAACCAACAAGTCACTAGAGTATAGTGACTTATTGCATACATTTGCTACAACAAATAAGGTGAAGACAAAGTACTTCCCTTTGCATTCTTTTAACAAGGAAGTACAGCAACAAAAGTCCTGGTTTAGAAGAGAAAAAAAAGTAGTTTTAGCTTTGCCCTCCCAAATTAAATGGCAAGCCCTTAAATCATTGAAAACAAAACATAAAAACTGGATGAAGGCCCATCGAGCTACTCTTTATCAAATTGATGGAGAATGCATGCTCCAAAAGATGGGCTCAAAAAACTCTGCGCAAATATGGGCTCTAATTAATAAGACTAACCCTAATACGCAGATTTCACTACAAATCAATGATGTAGCAGAGGCTCAATGGGTTGAACATTATGCAAATTTGTATGCCTGTCCTGAGACTACAAACTCATTACTTAGTCAGTGTGATCCAGGAGCTTTTACCTTGCAATTCTCAGTAGCAGACATCTTATTTTACATTACCAAATCTAGTAGCTCACGTGCTCCCGGTCCAGATGGGATATCTAATTATATGATGAAACAAGATCCGAACCTATGGGCAAGGATTTTGTATCAACTTTATACTACAATCATACGCACTCAACAATTGCCTAGATCATGGTCTCTCTCAATTATTGTCCCGGTGTTCAAGAAGGGTAATAGACAAGATCCGTCAAATTATAGACCGATTGCCCTTCTTGATACACCGGGCAAGATCTTCGCCCGGTTGATTCTTAGAGACTTGCGAGCATGGATTGAAACTGCTGATAAAGCTGATGTATTTCAAACCGGATTTGTTGCGGGAAAAGGCACGGCAATAAACATTACAGCAATTAATGCGATTAAAGCTAAATGTGAATATCTCAACCAGCCCTTGTTTATAGCCTTCGTAGATTTTAAAGAGGCTTTTGATTCAATCGATAGACACCTGCTAATTAACAAATTGATCAAAATGGGCTGCCCTAGTTCAGTGGTTAAATTGATTGCGCTTCTTTATACAAACACCGCAATTCAGATAAGTACCACTTTAGCTGGGCATCTAACTACTAAAATTGCGACAGCAAGAGGTCTGAAACAGGGCTGTATTCTGGCAGCTACTATTTTTAACCTATTTATATTGGACATGGGTAAGAATTTTATTGATATCAACTCAGATGCCCCAAAACTTGGGCCGCATCAAATTGCATGGCTATTATATGCGGATGATCTTATTTTAATCTCTAAAACGCCGGCCGGTCTACAGCGGCTACTACAAGGGCTTTCATTGTATGTTCAAAGAAACCATATGGCTGTTAACTTAAGCAAAACACAGATCATGCAATGTTATAATAATAAAAAAAAATGTCGCCCCCTAAAATCGTCCGTCTGGACTTTTCAGGAAGAGATTATCTCTATCACCCCGCAATACAAATACTTAGGAGTGATTATTAATAATCTGAAGTGTGACACCCCCTATGTGCAGGATATAAAACAAAAATTGCAAACATTAACAAGTCAAGCTAAAGTCCTTTTGCAAAAATTTGGTAAATTCACATGTTCGCAGATATTGTTATATTATACGCAAAAAGTTTTACCAATAATAACATACGGCTCAGAATGTAAATTACCAAGAGACCGTATGTTTTGGGATCGACTGGAGGCAAAATTCTGGCGGTCAGTGCTTAAGTTACCGAATTCAACACCAGGGCCTTTGATACGATATGAGTTGGGTGCTCTTTCAATGTTTGTATTTTATGCATGGAAACTGTGTTCGCTAATGAAGAAATTTCTGCTGTGCACTAATTGTTCGGATTTATCTTATATATTGGCCACATATATGTTGAAATCCACACACTTTTTTCCCAATAAGTGGAGAAATTCTGTTACCAATCTGTTAGTAGAGGCCGATATAACTATTGAACTGCTTCTAACTAATCCCAATCGTGCCCAGAGAAAATTATATCAGCATGACTGGATCTGCACTTTAGAGCTTTGCTCACAGTACAAAGATTATTGCAGCCTGCCTTTTGGTACGAAAAGAATGAGAGTTGCAGCCTCCTATTTACTTAAATTTCCCTCGCACCATTTTAGAAACAACTATCTTCGATTTAGATTTAATTTGTGGCCCACTAGAGAAATTTTAGCTCGAAGAGGTCAAATAACAAAACAAGAAAATAAATGTCGGTTTTGTCAATTACCAGAGTGCGAGGAAACTTTAAAACATTTGATAGTAGGTTGCCCCTCACTAAAGGATCTACGTTGTAAATATTTTAAAAAACTGTACGAAAACTATACCTGTTTAACTAAAGATGTACTGTGGTCTAGAATATTCTCTTCACCTCTCCAAGCTGTTCGTATAGCCACAGTCCAATTTCTGCTAGCCCTAAATCTTGAGACGAGCCCCTAAATAGATGACATGTGTTTTCCAACTAATACCTCCTTGCTGGTGGATCACTAGTGGTTCCAATGATGTGGAATTTGAATCTATTTGGATTGATTTTAGATGAAAACTCAGATGATGTATACATATGAATTGTGATTTTATTATTTTTTTTTGCTGTTAATGAGAAACAATTGAAGGTTGAAGTGGTGAGTTTGTAGGGTTTTGTTGAATGTAGATTTTGAGCTTGATTCTATCCTGTTTTAATTTGTGATCAATTATGTTATATATTAAATTGAAAGGTTGATTTTCAACCAACCAATAAAATAAAAAATAAAAAAAAAAAAAATTTCAAACTGTGCCCATAAAGCATAGACTGCATTTCATTGTACACAGGAAACTGCATTATAATGTTAGAGTGTTTGAAATTAGTACTTTAGTAATGCAATTAGTACAGAGTTAATTAGTTATGTATTCCAATGCAGTTTGTACACATGAAACATCCAATATAAAATTGTGCACCTCTTTATTTTAACCTGGCAGCACACTAAGTTTTTTTTTAAAGTATTCTGAAAACTTGCCTGCTGGCTGTTACTGGCTGTTACTGAAATAATGCACGCAGTTTGAAAAACGACCTGGCTGTTTTTCTATGCTGCATATTGTATGCTGGCAATAAAGTCCTATATATGTCCTTACACATTCTCTCCTTTTTCCGACAATTCTGGCTAAGAAATCCATAATTGGAGGAAACCCGAATTCTTCTTCATTTTGTTTTAAAATGTATGCACATAGGGATATCTCTCATTTCCCATTGTTGCTAGTAGTATAATCAACATCCTCATCTTTATAGACAAAATAACAAGCCATCCTCCCCTCACTATCACCAATACCTCCAAACACACCATAGTGCGTTCTACCCAGGTTCCCCAGCTAAACATATCTACTTCCATTACACCCAGACTGCTAACCGTGATGTTATTCTTCCTCAGATTCATCTTAATGGTGTGCTTTTCCTTATGACTCAATAAAAATTGTACATCTGGATCTATCGGAAATGTATCCCTTTGAAAAAACTTAATATTTTCCACTTGACTTTCCCAAATATCATTTGCAATATGGCATAGGGTTAAACCCCCAATCGAGACGACTTTCGGAACCTGTAGGCAAAATACGTTATATTTCAACTGCTTGACAACAAATGTTCCATGATTCAAATGGGTAATATAATTCTTCACAGAGTTGCTGACCAACACCCTATCCTTAACCAGCTTAGCTTGTGACAATTCCTCACCACCCGAATTGCTAATGACTACTTCACATCCCCCTGATACACCTGGGTCAGGTTTCAAACCACAAATAGCATCTTCAGCATCAGGAACAAATGGTTTACCTGGACACATGTAATTTGGTTATTTAAACCGTATACATGTGTCCAGATTTGGGACCAAGTAAACCTCAGGCTCCCATGACTGAAATGCCACCACCTCTGGATTTTTCATTTTTATGTATTTCTCATCATGCCAAAATCCCACGTTATGTACCCACTTAGTTTGGTAAGTAAGCTCAGGAGCTATATATGGAATACACAGCAAAAATCTGATTTCCATTCTTTCCAAATTCACATATAGGGGCTTTGCACTGCCCACTTCAACTGCAAAATATAATGGTATATGTCCTTGAATTAATTGGGAAATTGCAGTCTGAACCTCCCTCATGTAATCTGTTAAAAACCTATCAAGAGGATTTATTATATTCATGATATCACTTAACACCTGGTCATATTTAATTATCACATTCGTGCTGTGTTGTAGAATTTCAGCCTGCTCATTTAATAAAATAATAGTCTCATTAACAAATTTCACTTGCTCATCCAATCCACCTCTAATTCCATACAAAGCCTTTTGGATCATGTCCAGATCAGAAGTCAATTGTTGTGCTTTGGCACTCAATGTCCCTACTGAAATTGCATTAGCTGTAGACATCGTAGTACCTATAACAGCTCCAATAATAGACATTACGAGAGAGACCACAAGCAGTACCACCCCTCTCTTTCCCCTTCTTTTCTTTATATCTGCTGAATTCACAAGGATATCTTCTAATTGCATCACCATGTCTCTTATTGTCTGCTTAGCGTCCTCTTTTCTCAATTCTAGCCAATCTCTGGTCTGATCAGTCGCAATTCCAGTTTTGTTAATACATCTCTCAATCAAATTGTCAGGGTTCATAGGTGTATAAATATTTTGATAAATCAACCGCCTGTTACCCATAATAAACCCAGGCGCTTCCTCCACTGCAATACCAAATGCTGGTCCAGGCTCAATGATAACTTGTGCTCCTTTGGCTTTAAGACCCACTACAATCAGAATGATCATCATCCATGTTGGCAGGTGGAATTATCACTATTATTCGTCCTGAAGACTTCGTCTTCACCCCCACCCAGGGCTTCCTTGGGACTTCCTCCCGTGGACTCCAGGAATCCATCATCTCTCACGTCCACCCAGCCTGTGACCTCTGACCCCAAACAATATGTTAGTTATTTGTTTCTAAATCAAATAGAAAAGTACATAGCACAATACTAATTTCATCCTTTCTACTACTTTGCCAAAACAACATATGGTCCAAAACATTATGATCTACTCTTCTGAATATCTGCAACTAAGAGAGAAAACAATAATATATACATTTTACATTATTATAGTTAACCTGATTCAGCACCTTCCATCAATGCATATTACCACATGTTTTCCATATATGATACCTTAATTTGCATTCATCTCTACACTAAACAATATATCTGGTTTTTCAAGGTGTGAGACATTATGAAATAGTCACTGCATCTTTCTTTTCCATGTAATCAGTACACTTAACCTGTTTCTACCTGCTCAAGTCTCCTGACTTCGTGTTTAGGATGACAGGGCTTAATTTGGTTAACATGAACACATTGTTCTGTCACCATTTCACCCTCTGTCTTTAATATCTTATAGACTACCAGGAACACTTTATCCCCTATCTCAAATGGTCCTTGCCATGCCGCCAGAAATTTTGAGTTTTTATGTTTACCTTTTCCAAAATGAAACTTATATACCGATCACCTACTTTATACTCTTTCACCAAAGTCTTTTTATCATAGTATGACTTTGCACTATCAGCAGCTCTTTCCAAATTTCGCTGCACAAATGCAAATGCATGTTTTAAATGCTTTCTCAGTTCTTCCACATATTCGTGAACTGTAGATGCACTCACAAGTGCCTGCTCATGTGTCTTGTATAATAAATGTTGTGGCAGTACCATTTTCCTTCCTGTTAACACCTCATGAGGACTGATACCTGCCGCTTTAGCAGGAGTTGATCTAATGGCCATCAGTACCAGAGGTAAAGCCTCCGCTACAAACGTCTTTAATATCTCCACGACAGATCTGTTGCAACATTTCCAGAAGAAATGGGCCGATATGCGATATGTAATTTCCTTTTTACCCCCAATATCTGCCACACATTGCTCATTAAGATGCTTGTGAAATGACTTCCGCGGTCTGACTCTATTCTTTGTGGTAATCCAAATCTTGAAAATATATGATTCACCAGCAATGTAGCTGCTGTTTGCGCACTACAATCTGGTGCAGGAATACACTCTACCCATTTCGACATCAAACAAACCACTGTCAAAAGATAACGGTTTCCCCTACACAACCTCTTTACAGGCCCTACATAGTCAATTTGCAAATCTGACCATGGAAGAGTTGAACCTCTTTTCATCAATGGAGCTCTATGCATTGGTGAAGCAGGTTTAAATTGTGCACATACAAGACACCTCTTGGTATTTAATTCCACATCTTGGGACATGTGTGGCCAGTAAGAATAATCTTTCAGTATCTCGAAAGTTTTTTGTGAACCTCTGTGTCCTGCAGTTATTGCATCATGTGCATGGTATAACATCAGCCCTCTGAATGAAAGAGGTACCACCCATTGTATCTGCCCTGTTATGGATTCCCTGATCATCAGACCATCCTGTAGTTTAATTTGTTCTTTTCCTGTACAATCATTTTCAGTTAAAGGATTTTGTTCGGGGTCCATCAAAGAATTACAATAGATCCCCAACACAGACTCATCTTTTTGCACCTTAATCAAATCTTGATCTGGTGTATCATAACTCCATTGCGCTACTGGTTGTTCTACTTCTTTTGGAGCTTTAGAGCATGTAACTGCATCCATTTGTATTTCACCAATCAAGTGTTCAATGGCCAACAATTCTCCCATAACAGCCCCAATCTTGGTCAATTGATTTGCTTTATCATTTCCCTCCTTATCCTCTCCTGGTGTTTTCAAATACCCACACATTTTCCTCCAGTATACTGTTAAATCATTCTCTGACAATAATTTGTCTATAGCTTGTATCATTTTCCCATGCTTGAGGGGCTTTTTGTTATATGTGGGCATGCCTCTTGCTTTCCAGCCAGGCAAATATTCTACAAAGCTATTTTGTGCATAATTAGAATCAGTCACCAGGACAAACTGCAGGCGTTATTTCAGTAACAGCCAGTAACAGTCAGCAGGCAGGTTTTCAGAATACATACACAAAAAAAAAACGTAGTGTGCTGCCAGGTTAAAATAAAGAGGTGCACAATTTTATATTGGATGTTTCATGTGTGAAAACAGCATTAGAATACATAACTGATTAACTCTGCTGTACTAATTGCATTACTAAAGTACTAATTTCAAACTGTCTAACATTATAATGCAGTTTCCTGTGCACAATGAAATGCAGTCTATGTTTAAGTATTTTGAAAACTTGCCTGCTGGCTGTTACTGGCTGTTACTGAAATAATGCCTGCAGTTTGAAAAACTGGACCTGGCTGCTTTCTATGCTGCATATTGTATGCTGGCAATAAAATTATGTCCTTACAGTCACTACGCTCGCCACATTCAGGACCCACATCTGGGCATACCCATCCCACTTGGGGTGACTTTGACAAAACAAAAAGGTGATGTCTGTAAGGTTTTGAATAAATCATAACCACGGGCACAGCTCTGTGCAACCTTCCAGACCATTGTTTTTCTGCTTGCCAAGCCATTACAGAAGGGGAAAAACCATATGCAGTTCAGCCCGAAATGCTAGGTCACATCCCTTCTGCACAAGACCACAAGCATCCTCAGACATTGCAAATGTCTGGGATGAAATGAAATGCATGAAATGTATTGCAATTTGTCAGTATAAGATTAACATCAGCATCAGCATGGTGAATGAAAACCTTAGGACCACTGTAACAATTGGGTTTGCTGAGACTAGCAAGGCACGCAGGAGTGTCAAGATGACAACTTGCATATGGGTGCATCACATATGTGGCTCCAATACCATTCAACCACTGTTTGGTTTAGATGGAATTTAGCATACTCTAACGAGGACACAATGGAGAACTGAACAGCAAGAAGATAGAACAATAATATATATTGGTACGTTTAAAGTTAGATGTATAGATGATTATGGACACTGTTAGAAGGTTATATAGAGAGGTGATACAGAATGTTATTAGAAAGGGATAAAGGTTAAGGATGTAAAGACAGGCACAGTCTGGGGCAGGGGGAATCTTCAGATTATCATTCTGTACATAGATGCAGTTAAAAAGAGGGCATGAGGTTTTAATTTACATGAATGCTTCATGTTCTCTCTGTTCTGGTAAATGGGGTGAGCATGTCCAATTGCAGCAGATACATTGCATACAGTATTTTCCTGTCACTTGGCTGGTTTGCCATATACGTGACAGGTGAGAGGATGGAGGCACGTCACATCCTATCCACTCCTGTTCAGCTACTTATGGTTACCTCAACCCTTGGTTCTTGAACTTCTTGCCCCTGTTTGTACTAGACATTCATCTTTTTCCAGAGGTAACAAATCTAGTTGGCATCCTTATTTTTCTGTCTCTTAATTAGGGCTATGAACATGGTTACACAGAAGGGCAGTCCTTTTCCCGTAACTGAAAGGGAAATTATGAAACTGGTGCATCCATATCCTGGCAGACTGATGCTTTGTATTGGACTATAAAATTTACACAAAAGGAAAAAAAGAGGAAACTGTGAGTGAGACACCACCGGAAAATACAACACTACACATAGGGGCTGATTCATGGAATTATTTGCGCCGAAAAATGGGGATTTGTGTGCCATTCTGCCGCAAATCCCTGTTTAACAAATGGGGACTTTCTGGCAGAATAGCGCACAAATCCCCGTTTTTCGGTGCAAATAATTCCACGAATCAGCCCTAAAGCCTGTAGGTATAATTAGTGTGCAAATCTGATCCGTTCACTAATTTTGAATGAGACACGAATCTCAATAGGGAAGGTAACCACCAATGTAAAAGGAATCCGAGTGTGCAGCTTGGGTGCGATTTGGGGCTGATGTGAGGCACTGATGAGAACCATACAAACCAAAGAATGTACTTTGAAATTAGCATAGCATAGCATCATAGTCTAGTGTAGGGTAGGGCTGGTAACAATTAACTTTACTAAATACTAATGTACTTACCTCACTAACTTTACCAAAATTAATGCTATAGAATATTAGCAATTAGAATGGGTGCAGACTGAGGATGCGGGGACATTGTACCGCAATGCTAGCTCAGAAAATGAAGGAAGATTTAAAAGCAAAACATAATGCTCAGAGCGCGATGGAATTGCAGAATTCCATTTGCAAAGACAGTCCATTGTTTGAGCAGGGGAACAAGAAACTACAGAGGAATCAGCTTTGGAAAATAGAATGAAAAGGTTGCATGCCTGCGGGTGGAGAATCAACGCAGTACAAAGGTGATTGTCAAGAAGCAAAAAGTCTTCAGGAAACTTACTGGGAGCTGACCAGACAAGGGGATGTGTTTGATTGATGAAGATGGGTGGAGAGATCACATGAGCTCTTTATGGAGATATAAGCAAAAGGGGGATGGAAGGACAACAGCCTTAAAAGGAAGAGGAGGGGTAAACAAGGGGTCAGCCGAGTGAAAAATTGGGAATAAGCGGGTTCATGAGGGAAGAAGAAAACATTGAGGAGATTTGGGTATTGGTGGCTGGCTGTGTGTGTGCTATGAAGCTTCAGTGTCTGAGCTGAGCCGGGCAGCACAAGATGAAGGGTGTTGGGAGACCTTTGATGAACTGCAGCAGCTGACAGTGGCAGAGAGCCTGTGTGCTTTGATATGATATGATATGACATTTATAACACGCCTATAGACAAGTGTTTCGAGGCGGGACGAGGCAAGGGAGGGGGAAACAGTGGGAAGACAGACAACAATCTTACTAGGCCAGGTGTCATTTGGATCGCGCAAGTGCATGGGCAGGGGGAAAGGGAAAAGTGCGAGGGGGAAGGGAGGTGGGAAAGTGCAGTACATGGGATAGTAGAATAATACGATAAATAAACAGCCAGATGGTGGCAAGTGCAGGTAAGAGCAAGCATAAGTGCAGGTAAGGGGACTGTAGGGATACAGAACAACAGTCCCCAGGTGCAGGGGTTGCCAGGGAGGCAGTGCAGGTGTGCAATTGGTGGGGCCTGGCCCCAAGATCAGTAAAGGTGGCCAGGTAGCTAGTGCAGTTTCAGCCAGGAAGTCAACAGGGGAAAAGGGGAGAGAAGGCAGAAGTAAAGAGGAGGGTTTTGAGGTGCTTCTGGAACCGGAGATGGTTCTCCTCAAGTTTCCGTGAGGCAGGAAGGCTGTTCCAGATGGAGGCCCCTGCTGAAGGGAGAGATCTTCCACCATTCGTTGCTTGGAGAAGCGACTAACCCTGAGGGAGTTGGAGGAGGATGAGCGAAGAGCTCGAGAAGGAAGATATTTGGCAAGAGAGAGTTGAAGGTATTGCGGCCCCAAGCCCCAGAAGGCCGTGTGGACAATGCAGAGGGTTTTGAACTTAAGCCTCCCAGCCACTGGGTGCCAGTGCAGAGATTTCAGTTCTGGAGAGATACGATCCCTGGGCTTGAGGCCAAGGACAAGTCTTGCAGTCCTGTTCTGAATAGGTTGAAGAGGGCGGAGAGTAGAGGCAGGCAGATTTAGATAGAGGCTTTTACAATAGTCCAGCTTAGAGAGAGCCAGGCTTCTGGAAACAGTGAGCTTCTGGGGGAAGGAGAGGAAAAGAAGAATACCTCTGAGGAGGTGTTGCTGGTAGTGTGACTTCTTAGAGACGTCAGAGATGTGAGGAGAGAAGGAGAGTGTGGAGTCGAAGATGACCCCAAGGTTTTTGGCCTTGCAGGTGGGAGCAGGAAGAAGGCCAAGAGAGGCCGGCCAGAGAGCTGCAGGGAAAGAGGGAGTGGGTGTGCCAATAAGTAAAATCTCGGTCTTACTGGCATTAAGGCAGAGGTCGTTGACGGCACACCACTCCTGGATAGCAGACAGACAGTCAGAGATGAGGGAAGGCGAGGAGGAGGCTGAGGGTAGCCTGAAAATGAGCAGGGTATCATCCGCATAGCACTGAAAATTGGGGCAGAGAGCGGCGATGCTGTGGGCAAGGAGTGCCTTTGTGAAAGAGGCCTCACTGTCAGCAACACAGAGCCACACTGAGCTCTTGGTAAGCGTAAGTGACAACATTCAAAGGAAATACCTAAGTAGAGGTCATATTCTAATTGGTGAAGTATCAGATTAGGCAGAAGGGAATAGAACATAGAGGTTTGTTTTCTGCACACAAATAGTCACTTGCAGGCTTGCGATAGTACCAAATGCATTTCAAAGCTGCACAAATAACTTCACATCGCCTGCCAAGCCAAAATACAATAAGTAATCTCGTGAAAAAAGGGAGTTTCTGTTGTGAGAGGTTGGTGTAAAAGCAAAAGGGGCTTTAGAGTGTCTCCGCATTACTGAGCTATGAATATGTAGAATTCAAAATGCTTCATTTTCTCATCAGTACAATAGAGACATTCACGTTTGCATTTTACTAATGTTTCTTTTTGTAAATGAGTGTTTTATGCTGTACTAAGACTTCCCAACTGCATTTTAATAAGCCGCATTTGGGCACTGTCCTATTTTTAGCATGTGTCAAAAGACGTAAAGTCAATGGCCCTCATTACGACCCTGGCGGAAATCGAAAAACGATGGCGGAAATGCAATACCGCCATCGAATAGCGCTCGGTGCGACTATGACCCGTCACCGCAAAGTACGAAGCCATTAGCGACACCGTAGTGAACGCCAACGCTAACTGCACCAAGCACGCGCGCGCGCGCCATGCCAAACCGCAAACACCACCATGGTGCAACGGTACGCCAATTCCGACCCTAGCGGACATGTACCTAACGCCATCAGGCATGGCGGAATGTACCATTCCGCCATGGCGAGAAGTACGGCATCGCGAATCAACCGTAAACGGCCCCACTGAGTGCCTGTACACCGCTCCCTGCCCACAAAGTACAACTCCCCGTAGGTGCAATGAAGCCACAATGCAACCATTGAAATGTACAAGTCACCCATGCATGCCAACGAACAAAAGAAACACAAGAGGGGCCAATGGGAGCTGCAGGGCACAGATGGCACGAATACAGAAGCCATCCCAATGGACATGACCACAGTCCCCCACCAAGAAACGCACGCAAACACAGGCACCTGTGACCAGCAATATACCGAAAACCACATCATTCAACCAGTCCACCTGGCTGACCGGCATCTGTTACACAAAACCCAATCCCCCGCCCCTGAGCATGACAACATTCAAACTGGCATATTGGCAGCCCCCATCCCTGACCTCACTGGGCTTCGTAGGCAAACGCGCACAGCACAGTACCACGCAACGAAACCCCGAAGCTGGAACCCAATGCAGATCTCCTCACAATACATCGCCCCCCAAATAGGCATATGCCACATCACTTGCAAAGAAAAACGCTACACGGGCCAAATCAGAATAGATATTTATGCACATCAAAATCACCAAGCACATACAGCCATCAGGCCATGAAATCCAAAACACCAATCACCATTGTGGGCTGCTTCCGCAAGAAATGACCAGCCACTACCTGTGTGTCGCCCTGTTCCCCCATGGTACACAGAGCCACATTCACGTCCGATAAGGCAACATGGAAGCGCACAGAACCGCAGGGCCGTCCCAATGGGGAGGCACTAGTCCAGCTGAAAGGCCGAAATGTTGCTCCGAGCCACCAGTACTGCGTAAGGGCATGTGGCCCATTGGCGATCGTCCCATAAGATCGTAATGCTGCTCCACTGATTAACACGAAGCAGCAGGTGTCGGGAGAAAAATCCATCTGCAGGAGTGGCATACAGATGGCAGTGGCAAAAGGGGAGGAGATACCTGTCAACCAAAAGAAAAGAAAAAGAACAGAACGGCCATCAGAACTACATACCAACAACTCACTTCAATGATCACACGAAATCCACAGCCATATGCATGCTAGCCCACTCCAAAGGAACATCACCACCCCAAAACCACTTGCGACTCATAACCATCTATATCGAGGTGCAAACACCATCGCAAACGAGTGTCTGAGGGCGCCTCGAGACAGGGAGGGCTCAACAAGGCCAGATGGACGATGGTCCCACTATGGCAGCCCTGCATCACATAGCGTAGGGGAGGCGGATAGATCCCAAGAAGCCCTGTACATGGCTAACTCTGTATCAAATCACCTGCCCATGCATCCATCCATCATTCCCTCATCCCGGGATCAAAATGCCTGAATAATTACTCACATGACATTAGAAACATCCATTGAGTCAGTGCGTTATGCAGCCTGCTAAATCCACAGTGCCCCAGCCCGTAATTCCAGTGTTGTGAAGTAACATGTATTTGGGAACGGACGGCCTCATCGCCCACGTAGCTATTGCGCATCCCAAACTATTCATATCAATCATTGCTCCCTCGCCATGGGCCCTGTCTCAAGGACATAGAACAATAGAACGTTACATTTGCAGTCAGACCTGTGGGCATCTCCTCGCCGCTAGCTGGAAACCGAAAGCGCCGCCCTTCGAATTCCTCATTTGCAACATCACGTCGAAAAGGCATCTGTGGCCGTTTGAAATCACTAATCATCCCATCGAGTGCGGCTGTGTGTGAAAATGGCAACTGCCTTCACCCATGAATGGGACGCCCCGCCCGTCGTTGCAACTCGGTACAGTGATGCATGAGGGCCCACCGTTACTCGAGTACTACGTCCCACTGACCCCTCACAAGTCTGTTCGCGACTGCACAGATAGTATGTGAAACAATGGGACCACAGCAGAATGAACATATCAACCAATCTTACACGGCCATCGGGTACTAATACATGATTGCAATAGCAAGATACAATTCCCCGAATTGCAGCGTTGTGCGCGGGACGTGCTCGGCCAAAGGGGAGAGCAGTTTGCACAGGTGGAATCAATCACCACAGGTGGAGGCCATACAGCCTGAAAACACATAAATTGCACAGCCAGTCTCCTCCCACAACCACACCGAAATGCTACCGGCAGGACTCGCGATGTTGGCCCTGGGGGACCTGATAGCACTGCAAGTACTCCGACTCCAAGAAGAAGACGAACACCATCTACAACCAGCCGCACGGAGGAGACGCAGGAGGAGGAGGAGGCCAAGGCAGGGCCAGCAAGGCCCACCAGCACAGCCACTACCACCACGCAGGCAGCCCGCAATTCAACGCCTCCGAGCACATCCGTTCAACCTCACTGATGAGCAGATCCACACCCTCTACCGTCTGGACCGGGACACCATAGCCGCCATTGTGGACATGACACAGGCTGACCTTGTCAGCATGATAGATAGCCCAACCGCCATCCCACCCCTACTGAAGGTGGTGTCTGTACTCCACTTCCTGGCCACAGGCACCTACCAGCACACAGTCGGACAGTTGCATGGCATTTCTCAGCCACTGTTCTCTCGGACACTATTGCAAGTGCTCGATGCCCTCCTGAAGCACGCAGACGACTACATCTCTCTACCACGCTCGGAGCAGGAAATTACCAACACAAAAGTGGGATTCCATGCACTTGCCGGCATACCGGGTTGCATTGGTGCCATCGACTGCACCCATGTTGAATTGGTCGTCCCACATGCCATGGAGGCCCAGTACCGCAACCGAAAACAATTTCATTCCCTGAATGTACAGATGGTGTGTGACTCCAACAGGATCATTACACATTGTTGTGCCCGATTCCCTGGATCAACCCATGATTCTATGGTCTTGAGGAACTCTACAATACCACGCTACATGGAACGACACGCAGGGAACAGATCCTGGCTACTCGGTGAGTCTCATTACATGCATGATGATGTGGGGTATGTGAATTGGCATTGACCTGCCAGGAAGGGGGGGGGGGGTGTGCGTACGTATCAATGGCATTCCACATCATACGTTTCTCGTCCACATACAGGTGATGCTGGATATCCACTGAAGAGATGGCTCCTCACACCAGTCCGGAACCCACGGGACCAGCATGAGGAGGACTACAACCATGCCCACTCACGTACCCGTGTAGTCATTGAACAGGCATTCGGCCTACTGAAGACCCGTTTCCGCTGCCTCAGCAGGTCTGGAGGGGCACTCCTGTACCGCCATGAGAAGGTTGCAAAGATGGTGATGGCATGTGTCATGCTCCACAACATGTGCGTACGTAGAAATGTGCCCATGCCCCCTGACGCAGAACTGCAAGCACCTGATGATGGTCATGATGAGGGTGGGGATGTGGCAGCACCTCATGGAGTCTGCGAGGCACCGGAGGGCCGTGACATTCGTCAGCATCTCATTGATGTATGCTTCTAGCACTCACGCCTGGTGGCTGATGCATGGACACGGGACTCGTGGCACTGCGTGTGTCTGGGACATGCACAATATGGACTGTACGCCTATGATGGCCTAGTACACAAAGATCAATGTCCACACTTCTCATTGGTTGATCTTGCACTTTTTATGGCATATGTGATATCATGTTGAACACCCTATCGACCCGCCACCCAAGTGAGCCCAACACACCCCCTCCACCCTCCTACCTCCCACCCGAACACCAGTGTCCAAAGATGCTCATTGTCAGTGGGCTGCCGCTATTGCATGCCCCCTCTGCGGGTATCAGGGGCACCCCTGCCTGTGGAGCGCAGGTTCCTTCCAGATCTACGTTGGGGGCTGCCCTGGACGGAACTTGCAACGGATGATGTGTCTGCCTGCTCACGTCCATGCATGTCCCTAAGGGTTTGCGAGAGCTCAGTGAGCACACGGCGCACTGCGGCAAGTTCGGCACATACGTCTTTGGACGTCGCATGCAGTTCCCCCCTCAGGCTCTCGGTGCTACTCTCCATTTGGACTCTCAGGCTCTCGGTGCTACTCTCCATTTGGACTCTCAGGCTCTCGGTGCTACTCTCCATTTGGACTCTCAGGCTCTCGGTGCTACTCTCAATTTGTGCCCTTAGCGTCTCTGTACCTCTCTCCATTTCTGCCCTAAGTGTCTCTGTTGATGTTTCTATGTCTGCCTTGGTGCCCCCACATTCATCGGCATGGCCCTTGAGGAGTGTGGCCATTTGCTGCTGTTGGACGATTAACTTGTCGAGGGACTGTTGCCTCTGCTGGGCCATGGCCATTTGCGGTGGTGTCACAGAGGGGCTGTTGTCCTCATGTTGCCTTGCCACAGGGCTTGTGGGGGATGGCCAGTCGTCGTCTTGTGGCTGCACCTGCGTGGTATCCTCATGTTGTACGGGAGGGGACAGACAGGGGGATTGGGACAGGTCATGGATGGATCTGACCTCGACATCCCCGTCTTCTGTGTCCGAGCATGCTGCCATCAATGGGGTGTCACCTATGGTGCTGCTGCCACCAGAGGCAGTGCCTTCTGTGGCATCCATTGGGGGGACCTGTGGTGGTGGTGTTGTGGCCATGCTGGCTGCTGGGGTGCCTGTTGATGTTCCCTCCTCTGTGCTGCCACCTGATTTGTGCTGCTGCCGTGTCTTGATGCGTGCAGCTGAGGTGGAGGGTCTCTGGCCGTTGGTCTTGGCCCTCTTTGCAGGTGTGCTGGTAGGGGTGTCCTGTAGCTCGTCGTTTGGATCGGACCCTGTGGTGGAGTAAAGGAGGGCGAGGGTTATTGATGGGTCAGTGGGAATTGGAATGGCATTGTATCACATGCATTGGGGTGGTACCTGAGGGTGATTTGGGTCGGGGTCTTGGAGGTGCTTTGATTTGTGTGTGGAGTGAGGGTGCAGTTGTTTGGCAGCCTGCAGTTAGGGTGTGCCTGCTGCACGTGTAGTGCGTGTATTAGGGGTTTTTAATTATTTATGTATTTGTTGTGGGTTTTGACGTGCGCTTTCAGGCCAATGTGTGTGGACGTTCTCCTGGACATGTGTTTCTGTTGCTCTATGTGGACGCATGGTACTTCACATGGTTGGACTTTGTGGATTTGGCATTGTTTTATCTGGCCCACCTACCTGAATCTTCGGATGTCTGCACTCCTTTCTCCATCCCTCCGACTCCCTCTATGCTCTCCATTCCGATGGTGGAGGCACAGATTTCTTCCCAGGGGGTCAACTTGATGGGTGATTCAGGACCTCCCCCGGTGGCTGTGGCAATGTTGCGGTTGGCAGAGAGTATGCTGCGGACGCGTATCCGCAGGTCGTCCCATCGCTTGCGGCATTGCTGTGGGGTGCGGGGTGCGGTCCCCACCGCACTTACCCGCTGTGCCACCAGAGCCCATATGGCCTTCTTGTTTGCAAGTGCCGTCCTGGTCATTTGCGTGGAGAAGACGACGGCTGCATTCTCCTGGAGGGTCTCTGTTAGCACGGTGAGTTCCTCACGGGAGAAGTGGACCTGCCGCTTGCGGTCGCACGCTTTCTTCGCTACTTTTCCCATTTTTCGTGGTTTCGCTAGGGTGGTTGACGGGTTGGGGTGTGTTTCAGGGTAGTGATTTTAGTGGTTGTGTGGTTTTGGTGTTTTTATAGGTGTACGCCGGGATGTTTCCCGTTCCGGGCCCATGTTTTGACTTCCGTTTCCGTATATTTCCGGGCACCGTACTTTCCGGTAGGCGCACACTGCGGTGACCGCTAAGTGGGGTGGCGGTATTGCACCTAGGGCGCCGTACGGCGGCGGTGTGGGCCGTTTTGGGGTCATTTCCGCCATCGCGGACTTTGCACTTCCGCCGTGGCGTGGTGCTCGTGCCCGATGGGTCGGAATGGGCCGCACTTTGCTCCTTCGTACAATGGCGGAAACGCTATTTACGCTGTGGCGCTCCGGTCAGTCGCTTTCCGCAAGGGTCGTAATGAGGGCCAATGTTTTATGTTTTACTAAATGAAGATAAAAGCCAAAGTGTGCTATTGTGAAAAGCTGTGTATGACCTGTTATTTTGTGAGCTGCTTCTTTCTTAATAAAACCTTTACTGTGCCTAGCATTGCACCGGGTCTGGCAATTGTAGTCAAGGGGTCCTATATAAAAGAACACATCAGCGAGCTAATACCCCATACCTTAGTAAACGAAAATCAGGAAAACACACACTGTGGCCCCTAATACATGCTGCTACAGAAAATGAAAGTGGCCTAGGGATACAAATACCCCTACAAGTCTTGCTCAGTAATGCCCATTAAAAAATGACTGCTGTTTTTAATGAGAAATTACATTTTTATAATAAATAAAAGGCTATATTCTTCTAATAAAGATGTTTTAAGATGTGAGTGTAATTGTTCAAGAATGTTCGAAATCTACAGGTTGAGCAGTAGTGAGTGAGACTTTATGTCTAGTGTTGCATAGGACTATAGACACTGTTGCATGTCAGGCATATACCCTACTTTCACATTCTAGATTTTACCCGTTTTGTATCCTACTATTTTGTGAAATAAATGATTCTGTAATAATGATGTAGCAGTGAAGATTGTCTGTTCAGAATGGGTCAGCATGTTTTCTATATGTGACTGATCACATACGTCCATCATTGAAATAGTCATCAAAGATAGTGGGCTTGCTGTTTTTCCATTGTGAACTTACAGTCTTGTTCCTACAACGTTAAAACAGGCACGGTACAGTATCTATTCAAGGTTGGACTCCAGTGTTGCTTTATATCAGACTACACGTTCACGTGAGCATATGTTTGGTTTAAACCACTCTTAACCTTTAAGGCTTCACAAGGTTTTATGTCTGGATTATGAAGTTTAATATTATGTGCCTTTTTTTAATAGATTTACAAATGAAGGGTCTGAGCAGAAAGGAGTGAATGTTAAAATGGAGCTGGGATGACAATTTATATCAGGGGCCAGCCTTGGTTCATGATGTTGAGTATCACTTTTTATATTCGGTGTGTGACGACACTAAGGGCCTGATTATGAGGTGCGTTTTATAATGTAAAAGGGCCATGAGTCACTTTTCCATGAGGACATGTATTCTGAAGTATACCATAGTGGCAACAATAAACAAAGTCTGCCACTCCTACAAAGCCATAATTTACGGAATGGTAACAGCCTTGCCAACCACCTCACTTCTAAGGGGCTGACAAGGACTATATTCAGAGGCCTGAACACCCGTTCTGCACCAGCCTAAAGAGGCGTTCATTAACGGTACCCTGGGAGGTGCCGTTTAAACTCCACAGCATACTTTTTCCTATTATGTACATAGCATTTCTGAGACTGCAGCACCACGTTTCTAAATTTAAGGAAAGTTTAAGAACACATTTTAAATGAGTAAAGTGCTAGTCTTTCGAGAAATGCTCGCTATGCCACTGGAGCACATGTTTCCCCAACCACGTGTAATTTAGCAGCTTTTGCTGCTGGAAGCATGACAATTCCCCTTGAATATTTCCACCCATCTCAGAATGATGGTGCTGGAAACTGGACTGGAGAATTCCGGCTTTCTTTGCTATATTTAGCACACACTCAGAGTCTTTGCATCAATGACCTGGGGTTCTTGAAATAATTAGGTATAGCTTTGGATTTACGGTATTGATGACATACAATTGCAATTATCACAGTGGACACCTTATTTAGAATTGTTTCTGATGAAAGATCTCAGTAAATATCAAGTTTTGGGAACTGTTTGTGAGGCTTCACATTTTTTTAATGGGCCTTCATCCCTGGTCACTGTATTTCCCACAAACTAATGGGAAAATGGAGAGAATGAATGAGATGATGGGACAATATTTGTTTATGTTGTTAATGGTACCCACATTCTTCTTCCCACAGTTATATTTATTTATATTTATTTGTTTCACTCTGCTAGTATTCTCCCTGAGGCATTTTGGCAAGTTGTTTTGCCTCAGAAGATGCATCACACTTAAGATTACTTTTTAGAAGAATGATAGCGGACTGTGCTAACAGTTGTTAAGAAACTTTGTGGGTGCCATAAGTCAATTCCAGATGTTTTCTGTTGAAGATAATATTTTGTTGCCTCAGCTTTTACAGTTTGCTTATTTGTCAGTGAAGGTGTCTTCTATGTTTTATTGAAAGTATTGTCAATGATCTTGTTCTTTGTCTGTGGTTTCCCTCTAGTTGGACATGTCATGCAGGGTTTCACATGTCTCATGTAAAACCATTAATCAGGTTTCTTACTAATCTAATGGGTTTCCATTTCAACTTTTATTATAAGGGGTTGAACATTTTGGAACATTTGTGATGATTGAATGTTTGTTTCATTGCAAACCTGCATCTGGTACATTCATTGATTTACATTGTGAATGTACTAATAAAGCATGTGCTTGAGGTAGTGAGCAGTGCACTCTCATTACGAAGCATTGGGTCTGCTATGGGAGCCTGGGAATCAGCATCCCAATGGCATCTGAAGTATCAAGCACATCATAGATTAATGCAGCCCATACATCATCATCACTGGATTGTGCATGAGGACCACTGTGATACACCATGCAATTTGGCTCAGTTTGCTGTGGAATGCTCCTGCACTATTTTTCCAATACTGTTGTTGGTTGGCATCTGCTACTTCAGATGAGGTTGAACATGGAAGATGGTTTGGTTATTACCATGGAACTAGAAAGACATCTGTTGATTCCCTCACTCAGTTGTTTGTTGAATCATTCCAGTTCTCAGATTGCTGATGCTGCTTACAATATTTTCAAGATATGTGACCTTAATTAGCTAGGTATGGTAGTGTCTCTGGTCAGAACACAGTCGTCTCAATTCTTCCATTATCCATCATTGCTGCATGACTCATCAGCTTTTGCTTTCTGATCTTGGATCACTGAAAACCCAGCCACATTTCACCTTTGGTACTAGGAGATTTTCTGGATTTGGGATTTATTTTCTGTAAGGAGAATTGTGTAATAATATCCAGTCTATTCTGCTTGATTCTGTACTTTGAGACCTAAGGTCAGAAGGTTTGTTATGATGTTCAGATTTGATATGCTCTCTACTCTTCAAAGAACTGGTGCTTGCAGTGGCATCTTTGATTCCCAAACCTTTATGCAGGTTTTGCTATGCTGTGATTGAGATCTCAAGACACCTGTTAACCGGGTGGGTTGAACTAGGTGTAATATGTAATAGGGGTTACCTTAAACTGAAATGTGAACTAGAAAATGATGTCTCAAATCAGTCCTGGGCTCTACAATTCTCAGGTAATTCAACAATTCTGAACTTTCTAGTTTATCATATGTGGATGAAAATATAGAATTTACTGGAAATAACTGAATAATCAGATTTGATTTTAATAATTTGTTGTAAAGATATATGCAGTGGAAATTGTGTATGTCTCAGAACCTAATCTAAAACTGAAAGGTGGATTCTATAGGCTTCATTACTATATTGTATGTATGTTCAACGAGGTTGTTGCAAAGTCTAAGACATGGTATATCATTTAGATATCGTATTATCTTTTACATGTTTGTGTTTTATTGTTTTATTATGTTTAATAATTATGAGATCATGTTTTTATCTTGTTATGCATTAAAAGTTTTATTTAACCATAGCAACACAATAAAGAAAGAAAAACAAAACTTTGACATGGCAAGGATATTATGTGGTAGTTTGTACTTTCCTCGAACCTAGAAGAATACAATGGTTCCTAACATCTCATGGAAAATTCACAATGTAGTATATATTAGAAACATGTTGTCCCATAGCAGAAGGAGATATGTGTTTTGTACACTGCTTCAGTGTGCGTCTCACGCTCCATTTTGCCAATATTATTGCTGGTTGGCATCTGCCATCTCAGTTGAGGTTGGGCCTGGAAGATAATTTGGTAGTTACCATGGGATGAATAAAGGGCATTTAAGGTTTTCTTTCTATGACATCTGCGAGAAGACGTCTGCTTCTATTAACCTACAAAAGGTCATACTAAACATATGTTTTTTACATATCAAGTGTAGCTGGATAGCGCATAGACCAATCATTCGACAACATACTGTAAGTGCTAGAATCATGACAAAATATATCCAACAGAAGTTCTAGTGATAGAGCTATCCTGCACATGACAGCAACGTGGAACTCTCAGAATATGTAAAGGTAGCCTCAATATTGCTGAACATGGAAGCAAAACGATAATTGCCACTGGAAGACATGGGTACCAGGGATCTGGTGGATCATAGAGTTGATGCAGACCTAAAGAAAGCACATGTTGGTTCATGTCCCTCCCTTTGCAGAGAAGCATATAGGTCTACACAGCACTGTCAATTCTAAAAGACCATCAAAGCATGCACAAAAAAAGAAACTAGAGGAAGATTATAGTGATATCCATCTACACACCAAATACAGCCACATCTTCATTCTGCCAAAGCTATGGGTACTACGACATTGGTGGATTTGAAAGGATGAGCCATGACTTCAGCAAGATAAATTATCTACAGAAACAATTGAAAATTGGACGCCACTCAGAAAACGACATGACTTTTTTTTTTTTAAACAAGCTGTTTGGCCAAAAAGTGGATTAGATGGTTAGAAAAATACTTTGTGAATCGACCAGGCCAGTTGCCCCTACATGAAAGCTGCAGAAACCATTTTGGATTAGAAGGTTAAAAATACTTTGCGACTAGAACTCACCAGCTGCTATATGAAAGGTACAGAAATTATTTCCAAGGACACAACCTTGACACATGTTAAGGAACATGAGAGCTTTCCTAGTGCACAGAGAGAACAGCCGGCAGTTGCACAGAGACATCTGCAATTAAGGCTATCAGTTGGATGCAGATGCAGATATCCAGCCAGTGGTAGGTTGACCTGAATCCTTTACTGAGACCTGGAGAAGAATCATAGAATATGCTTTGGCCTAGCGGATGATTAGAAGCAGCTATGCCATCAATTTTTCCTAAAGACCCTGTGATAAAGTGCCATATTGTAGGTTGGGCAATGGGACTGAGGAGACCATTAGGGTCAGGTGACACCACCTGCTCTATTGTGTGGATCTCAGAGGAGGTAAATGGAGGATCCCCCAAACTCCCAAGTCATTCAGTAGCCTTAGGAACATCACAACTTAATTCTAGTAGTCTTAAAAGTAAGATAATGCAAGACACTGAAAGCAGGAGGCTCCTATAGTAGACGTGAAGGGCCAAATGTTCAACAGGGATATCACAACTGTGTCCACTGTGAGTAGATAGACCCCTTAGTTAAAGAAACCACCCAATTTCCCATGAAGAAACTCTCCACTGGCTTCAGAGAAACACAAAATCAAACCATAACCCATACAGTTTCTGAATGCACTGCCACAGATAACCCATTGTTCAGGACAGAGGCACAGTTGCACTTTTACCAATGTTTATAATAAAGTCCCAAACGTGCTGTCAAATAAAATTGACGGCTATCATCATATCCAGAAAAATGGCAACCTATGAGAGTTAATCTGACAGGAAGATTGCTTGTGTGTGTTCTGCTTATGGAGCAACAAAAGCAGGGCCCCACAGTCAGGCATACAAAAAATTATTTGGCATATGTTTGACAAGCAAAGATGTAAAACTGTAGGGGCTGCACATACTCCACACCAGAGCCACAAGCTTCAATGTTCACTGACACAGGCAAGAGACATCCAAGGTTTGGTCTTCAAGTGGGAACACCCAGAGCCACAGGACTGGCCCACAACAATGACAGCACAGAATGCAAAGCCAAGATGGTGGATAACTCTAACGGAAGTCTTGGTCCATGGGACCACACATAACTGAGTGAACACGCCAAAGTCAGCTCTATTAGCAAATTCAAACTCAGGGAACTAATCCCATGTTTGACTTGGACCAGAAGACATTTGGGCCACTTTTTAAATTATGGCCAGCAGGTGACCTGCATAAGTATAAGAACGCCTAGTGTACAATATTGAGTGTGGGTTTTAGAAATTAGTGAGTAAGTCAAAAAGAGGTGGGGGATCAGTGGGAGGAGAAGGTAGCAGAGCAATGAGGAGGGAACATGAGAGAAAGAGTGAGAAAGGAGAGAGTGTGAAGTGTTGGAACAGAATGAGAAGGGGAGAGCAGGAGGCTAGAGAGTGCATGGAGGAAGTTGGACCAATCAGGAAGTGAGGGAGCAGATTGAGGAGGAGTGGGAGCAGCAAGAAAGAGAGAGGGAGTGGGAAGGAAAGAGCAGCAGGTGTAGTAGAATGAGGAGAAGAAGGGGAGCAAAGTGAGAGAGCAGAGGAGGGTGGACATGATCAATAGGGGCTGGAGAGCATGAGGAAGTTTAGGGGATTCAGGAGGAAAGAAAGAGGTCAGTGTAGGTTGCAGAGAATGTCAGAGATGGAACGCAGTGTGGCAGGGGGTGAACTAGAAAGATTATTTGGCAAGAGATGGAAGGAGGCAATAGAGAAGCTTCAACAAAGTGGAGGAATGGAAAGCTAAGAGGAGAAGTGTAGAATCCTCTAGCATTGTGCAGTGTCAAAGAATTGTAACGTTTTCCGTATCGTTTCAAAACTGCACAAAAGATTTGGAGCTTGCAGTTTTTACACTCAGTAGATGTATTTAAGTGGCGATTTCCATTGCATATGATTTGGCAAAAATTCACTTGCCAACCATGGGCCAGATTCATTCAGCAAAAGGTCTAGTAGCATTATGAGCAGAGGCGCTGGGTGTCCAACTCACTGATATTTGCAGGGCAGCTTTTTAAACTAGCCCTTCAACTTCTCTGACGCACTATAAGATTCAGTTTATGGCTTTCACCACACCATGGGGTGCAGACATGGCTTTTAACGGCCTACCAGCCCGAGCGCAGGTAAGTGCTGTCCACCCCCTAAAGCAGTGGTGAAAGCCATTCGCACCCTGGGGTTTATCTGGTTTGCAAATGTTTTTTTTTTCTCAGTGCCAATCTCATGCGGTAACATTTTAAAAAGGAAAAAAGATGGCCGCTACCATAAGGCAGGTGTCCCCAACCTTTTGTGCACGATGAGCAAAATGTGCATGGCAAATGAAATGGTGAGAAACATCAATTTTTCGACTGAACATTTCAGCGCTCAGTTGGCGGACAAATGATTGCAGCATAAATTAGAAATGTAAAAAATTTAGAAAAGTTTAATTTGTGTTACTTGATAGTTACTAGACAACGTGCAATTCTAGTAAAGGAAATGTGCAAAGCCTTTAACTTCATTTGACGTTATGTGGTAGTTTACAGGAAATGTTACGGAATTTGAGTGGCCAGTAGTACATTTTTAGGCACATGCGACCAGTCAAGTTGTTCAAAAATATAGTAGGACTAAATAAACATTACCACAGGTTTCAGGTTTTCGAGCAAAACATTTTAAAGACATTTAGTGTAAATGTTTGAACAGTAAAACTGATCACAAATGGAACACTGATTTTTAGGTGTACTTTGGGGCTCTGGGCTCTTTAGTGGCAAACTGTGTACTCCTAAGCATATAAGATCAACAATACTGACCCACAGTCATCGATTACTGTATTGTGGATTATTTTTCTTCTGGATTATTATGAAATTATGCATTTCTGTTTGAACAAAGAGTGAACACTATCCACTTGAGTTCATTTTCCAATGGCCAGGTTAGGCACTACAAAGAACATGTCAGACATCCAGAGTGGCTGATTGGCGATGCCTAAACTCGACACAGAGGCACTGGGAAGAATCTCTATATCACAAGAAAATAAGATATTCTCTTAAAACTGTTAAACAGTTCAGAGGCCACAAAGGAAAGTATCAGTTTGAGTAATTGGTTGAAGCTATCCAGGACAGAGCTATTGGCAAACAGCATCCCCAAGTTCAGGAGGTCCAGGTTATAGAAAAGTATGCCCCACCCATGGGTTGATGCAGAATGTAGAATGGTGAAAAGAGAATTCAACCACGATTTGAGGAGTAGTGTGTACATGGCTGGTCAGATTTGTAGTTTTCAAAATGACATGTAAAAATTGCCAAAAGACCCAAACAAATGTGTTGAGAAATAATGGGAGCTTTTTCAAAGGACACTAAATTGTTTTATGTTTAATCCAGTTGTCGAGACAGGTATTATGCCATCTCCTTGGACATGTAGTACTTGGACTACCAGCTCCCTCCCGCCTCCCAGGTTATATGCCAATTTCAACACTGGACATTGCTAGTAAGATATTCTCCAAACGTTTAGTGCTCAGACTGGAGGAGTGGATTCTAACAATATCTTGAAAGCTTGTGAAACTGGTTTTCGGGAGAGGGCTTAGTCCAGTGAACCACTGCTTCACTCTGAGCACCATGATGGAGAAATCCAGTAAGGTTAAGGGAGGGAAATTATTTTTGGCTTTTTTCAGATTTAGAGAAAACATTTGATTGATAGAAACATAGTGTGGCATGATTAATATTTTATTGGGGTCCCTAATGTTTTATTAAATCCTATCCAGCTGTGATATGCAGACATCTCAGCATCTATACTATATACCAGAAGGGGGAATTATTCATTGTTTTTCACAACCAATAAAGGTGAAAAGCAATGATGTCTGCTGGCCCCAATTGATTCCTTTTAGATGTTGATTCTTGAACTTCTCTTAGGAAAGTTAATCCACCCTCTCTGAAGGCTACATTTATAGCATGCTTCTTTATGCCGAAGACACAGCTATTTTGGACTTAACCTCAGCAGGTCTCCCACAGGGTCTGCTAAAAACAAATTACTATTTTGGGATCTATAGTTTGCAATTAAATATGATAAAAAAGAAAGATGACGGTGCTCGGAAAAAGGGTGAAACCTTGTAGCTAGTTTTTAAATGAATGTAGAGATGAGGGGGCAGTTTTATTTTTATTTGAGCCTACTCTTCTCAAAGAGCGGTGCTTGGGTCAACCATTTTCAGAAGACAGCTGAAAGGGCATCATTAAGGATTAAAGGGCTTTCTACATTTTTATTTTAAGTTTGGGGCATTCTGATTGGACAAGTGCCTGGAGGTATGTAAGGCAAAGGTCTGTTCCATGATTTTGATGGCAGCAAAATCTAGGGTGCTTTAAACCGTCATGTCTTGGAGGGGTTGAAAAATAAATTCCTGTGCCAAATAGCAGGTATCCCTGCAGATACACCTGGTAGCGGCTTATGAGGTGAATTGGGGTTGTTCAGTTTGAAGGTGTTAGGCCAGTGAAGATTTTTTACTTATTTTTTAAAACCACATCTGGGATTTTCTGCTAATCATAACATTTAATTCAGTGCACATGCGATTGCAGCAACCCCCCGGGTAGAGATAAATACTTGTGGTACGGTGGGTTGTAAAGAAATGTCCATTTGTATAGGGTGTGGGATCTAACTACATTTGGCACATTAAGTCAACTCAAAATCGCTCTTAAAGCAAGAGCTTGTCAGATGGGGAACGAGGCAGATACCAAAAATATACATTTTGCCCTCTTTAGCTTTATATGCAGACTTACGTACACATATAAGATGGCAAGAAATATGTAAATAAGATCCCGATAATGCAGGATACTGATGCAAATCGCAGGTTTAAATATGCCCACCACCTCAGTAAAATATGGAGTGCAGGAGGAAGCACAAAGTGTGCCTGCAAAGTAGGAGTTATTGAATATTTGATTAATTTTCAGTTAATTTGTCGTTTCTCTGTTTTGCGTAAGCGTGGACATACATGGCAACTATGATTTATATAATTAATTGTAATGATCATGGTTTTATATATAGCTTGTTTGAATATGTTAAAACTGCTTTTTTATTTTGTGCTTGTTCTATGAGAAGTTTATGAAATATGATACTTGTTTTTAAATGTTCCTAACTTAATGGACAAATACGATTAAATAAATATTGATTGAATAATACTGGTCATTAAATAGTAGGCTTTAAAAATCAATTCACTGGGGCTGTGGAGGTAACCTCCTAAGAATTAATTTGGCCTGTAATGGTAAATAGTGGATTGTAAAGCTCCTGTGGCCTGTTACATTGGTGAAGAAGTGGATAGGAATAAAAATAATACTTTTTTGAAGGGGTGGTGTTAACAAAGTATTTTGATTAATTAATTGGCTTGTTAATTTACATTAATTCAAAGTAAATTAATTGGAGGTTAATATTGGGCAAATTAATTATGAAAAATGTGGCATGCATTTACCTTTACTGCCCATTAGCTATGTGCCAGATGGGCAGAGTATCAAACGATGATTTCATTTTCACCAGGACACTATGTAATAATACATTTAGGTGACTTTTTTGATACATATAATGCATGGTGGCATCAAACACAAACCTCACTTGTACAAAAAGCAGCGCATGCAAAATATTTAATAAAGAAAAGTTGGATATGCATGCCACTTATTTGTCCATTATGCTCCTTCTAGCTGTACAAAGGAAAAGAATGCCAATTTTCTCCAGGACACAAACATGGTTCAATTATTTTACTTATTTATTTGTCACGAGGGCAAAGTATCCGAAGAGGACATGGTTTTAATATTGACACTGCTATGATAAGTAATGACGCTTACCGAAAAATAGTTTGCATGGTGGCAACAAACCCAAATCTTGCATGTATATAAATAAGCCAGCTGGAACCACAACAGGCTTATTGGGCAACATTTCTGCATCGTCCAGGACTCTGTCCTGGCTGTATTTGCTACTGATGTCTCATCACTTCAGAACCTCCTAGGTCTCCACACCATGGCCGAGAGCAACTGGCGAGCAACAATTTATGGTGCCGCAAGCAACATGTTGCTTTCGAGCTACACATTGGGGATCACTGCCATAAAGAAAAGGGACTAAGCCACTTTTCCATTTCTATGAGGACGGCTAGGAGACGAGAGGAGTTTCGGGACTGGACCACAAAGCTCTGGTCCCGTGTTTAAGTGGGGTGGGGAAGGGGTATGGTTTATTTTGGAGGGGGGGAGTGGCGGAGGCAACAGGGAGAGGTTCCCTGTTGTCTCCCCACATTAATAAAAATAACACCCCTAGAGGGAAGGGCATTGGGTGGCTGGAAACAGCGGTCAGCGAATGTGTATTCTTGCCTGCTGTTCCAGCTACCTGATTGGCTCTGTTCCCTTCCTCAGGTGCGAATGGAAAAGAGACCATCGTGGGTAGAAATATTTAAGCTGAGTCACATTGAGCAAGAGAACTAAAGGCCCACATCACAATAAATATGGTTATGCACTACTCTTGGGTGTTATGATTTAGATTTTCGGGGATTGCCACATGTTTGTGATCCAGCATATCCTCTACATGTGTTGACAGTAATGAAGGAGAATAAATACATATGGTAATGCACATTACTGGCCCTTTCCTCCTTCATCACCTAACTCATAACCATCCATCTGGACCCTTGGGACTCTTACATAGATCCTTATTTTAGGAAGCTCAGGAGAAAGGCATGCACCATAGGCCTTTTATGCGCTTAGAGGTGAAGAGTGGTTAAAGGGGAGGAGCTATGACTCAAATGCTATACAGAAACTCTTTGATTCATTCTGTCGTGATATAGAAGGCACCTCACCATGGGAGTAATGTGATGAGGAAGGAGAGTTGTTATAATATACATAACCTAGGCACTTCTAGTGCCCCCTTGTGTCCCCCTCCAATTGAGATTACGTTCCTATGTATTACATGTGCCACAAGGTTATCCATGCATTCTAACATGTGCAGGAGCCATGCTGGGTGGTAGAGTGCTATAGCATCTCAATCCTTTAGTATATCAGTGGGACTAAGGTCCATCTAAACGTATACTTACTGGACGTGTACCCTCTGTGTCATTAAGGACTGGATGTAGCATCACACCCTCAATCTGATGCCTACAAAAACTGACTTTGTTCTTATTTGGCAAAAGCCAAAAGATGGTGACATGTGGGATGTGTAAAAGCTCAGTTATTCTTCATTGGATGGACCGGAACAGATGGATGGACCGGAACGGATGGATGGATGGATGGATGGACTGTAACGAATGGATGGACCGGAATAGACGGATCGGTGGATTGGAACGGAACGGAACGGATGGATGGACCAGAATGGAACGGATGGACAGGAATGGAACGGATGGATGGATGGACCGGAACAGACCGGATGGATGGACCGGACCGGAACAGAACAGATGGATGGAACGGAATGGACCAGATAGATGCAACGGAATGGATGGATGGAACGGAATGGATCAATGTGTACCATGCTTTCCTGTTCCCCATGCTGTTGCTATATATCTGTATCCCCTCTCCTGTCACTGTAAGCCCAGCCCCCTGTCTCTATATGTCCGTATGTCACTCTTTTCCCATCCATCCTGTTCACATGCCTGGTCTTGGGTGCCTTAAAGATAACCATCATATCACATTGCTACGCTTACTCTCTACTATACACCATTATTCAACTAGAACACAGCTATACCCCTGATTAATTCAGCCTAGCTGTTCACATACAAATACGACCCCATGAACACCTCATCACCCTAATAAAATGCAGCTAGCCGAGCACATTCCGGCCTAGTTGCTCACATATGCGTCCTTCAGGCCTAACGCAGCCAGAGCCCAGTCTGGGTGTCCACCCACCAATCTGCACACATCCTATTGATATCTTCAGCATCACACCTAACGCTAGGATGCAGCTACCATCCGCCAATTACATTAGCTGCACACATATCTGGTGAACCCACGCACCCTACGACACTAACTGCCTGATTCATGGAATTATTTGCGTGAAAAACGCAGATGTGCGCGCCTTTCTGCCAGAAAATCCCTGTTTGAAGTATGGGGATTTTCAGGCAGAAAGACGCGCAAATCTGCGTTTTCACGCAAATAATTCTATGAATCAGGCTGTATATCTCTCTACTGACAAGAACAACGGTTCCCGAGGGCGTTCAACCTACCAGCGCTTTGAGGTCATACCAATGATATATAGAGCGCTATATAAATGCCAAGTAACATAACATAACATAGGCAAGTGACTCTGACATGGGCCTCCAAATGAGGAACAGCATTGAGAGCTGGGTTTGAATGCCATCTCTGCCAATACCTTTTTGCAAATTACCTTGAAATGTTTTTATGTATTACAGAACTGCATAATTAAAATAAGCAGACCTCTTTATTCAAACGTGTGCTCCACTTCTTAATATTACAATGGAATAACAGGCATCTCCAAGTGACTATGCGTGTTTCAAAACCGTTTGCCATCCAAATCTGATTTATATCACTTTTTGACCAAAATCAGTATATTATGTTCGCTCCAATGGCTTTTTATTTTGCTTTTTAGGAAATGGCAATGTTGTGTCAAAGCTTTATCCAGAAAAATTATTAATGGACACAGGCATGCTCAAAGCCATGGTGAGACTTTCACAGGACAGTACAGTGCCATGTAGTTGTCATCTAGTGTTACATCCAACACCTCTTGTTTTTTATTAACATTCTAATAATAAGGGCTACAGCATTAAGGAAAGTGGAGGCGTTATTACACTGCACTTCTTAATATTATTATGGTTTGAAAGACAATAAACTGCTGGTCGTGCAAAGCATACACAGTCCAGTGCTTCATCATGACCAATGGCTTTTTTCCCTTTGCTCAAAAATATACTTTGGAGACTCTGCTACTGTTAGGGCCAACTTGGTTAACAGGGGGATAGGCATGCCTGTTTTATAGGGAGATGTTAAGTGTTTGCGACTTTTCACTTGGGCACTTTCTGTCTCCCCGAGATAAAACATTTCAATAGACCCTGATTAAGGCGAAACGCCTCAATGGCTGTTTTTAAGATGGTACTTGATGAAAGAAATACATGTCAGACTATTATACAGCATGCACACAACCTTCCTCCTAATTTTCTTTCCCATTTAAAGGACACCATTCTGGATACCACTGGAAATGTATTAATTTGGCATGGCAACTTGTGAGCTACGTCACCTGTTGTATCTGTACCTGCTCTCCCTGTAATGCTTAAATACATCAGCCGAGAGATGAGAACGAAGCTGAGGTAGCTTTATGGTGCTTGGTATTCCATTGCAGAATGGCTTGTCACTGTGAAGGATTGCTATGTGACAAGGGTTTTTATTAAATATAAAACGATGTAGGTAATTTGCTCTCAGAGAGGGTGGTCTGCTGACCGGACCCCCTCTCCACAAACTCCATGCCAAAAGCATGGTGTATACATGCACTCCGCTGTACAGTATCCTGATCTGCAGCACTTGCTCTCCTCTGGCACAGAGCACAGTGTACTGAGCACATGAGCTGTTTGACAACTGCAGTGACAGCCAAGCCATTGCAGCCAGGGGCTGCATTTAAGATATGCATCCCTATTCCAAAAAAGCACATCATTATGAGAGTTGCTATCCTGGTGGCAGCTGTAAACATTGAATATAAGCCATATTTTAGGTAGGGTATGGGGTCTACCCACTCTAATCAATTTCATATCATATTTGTGTTTGTACTGAGAGCCCAGCTAAGCAGTGGAAAGGTTATGTGTATTCTGGTGAGAGAGCTTGGCCCTGCCAAGTGACAGGGCAGGAGAATGGATGGCCATGCCTCTCCTTTTGGTCTTTTGTAATGTCGGGTAACACCTCTCTCCAGTAGGCCACCCAACCAGCAGAAGCTGGCCAGGAAAATAGGAATCAAAGGACATACTCATCCCAAAAGGACTAGCCTCACTCTAGAGTGCTGCCTAACAAAAGGGCCTTTGATGCTATTGTTGGCATGGGAAGTGGTCGGTGTTAGTGTAGACAGGAGGAGCTTAGCCAATCTGGAGGAAGATTCCACCATCTTGCTTTCTCTCTTTATCCCTATTACCTTCTCTCTTTATCTCTATTCCTTCCTGCCTGCTCCACTCGCTTTAACACATAGCACTTTAGGTATGATGTTAGAAGGCAAAGTCCACTTGTTCCACGGGCAGTGATTGGGCACCTAAAGCAAGCTTTCTTCAGTCAAATCATCAGTAGATGTTTGCTTTTTAAATAAGGGGTCCCCCACTACTTCACAGATTCCCTTTGCAACACACACTTTGTTGGACCTCTTTTGGGAGATTTAACTTTCTAAAGCCCTATGAGATGAAAATTGAGTGTCCAATGCAGAGGCAATCTCTATTCAGTACCCAGCACCAGGGCACAATGGCGTCCGCTGCTTCTGGAACAAAACATGCATTATTGCCAGCCACTCTGCTGCACAGGACCTCCTTGCGGTCAAGGGCGCCCACATGTCTGTCCCTTGCTTGGGAACCTGCGAATATGGACTGAACTTGTTCCTGAGATCCCAGAGTAGGTCTCACAATATCCTGAGAGCCAAGACAGCCAGGATCCTGTTTTTCTCCTGCCTCCAACTGATTGAACTGCCTTCAAAACTAGCTTCACTGCATTTCAAATCTCAGGACTCAGAGATGCTGTTTTTAGCATGCAACCAAAATTCAAAACTACATGCTTGCAACTTCAAACCAGCTTAGCTCGAATAAACCACTTTTGGTCAGAACCAAATCGAACCGCTGGAGTGTCACTCATCTTCTCAAACCAGCAGTTACTGAACGACTAGACCCTCTTCATCTCAAATCGCCACTTCATGAAACCACACACTGGAATATCAGTATCACCACTTCCAGCCATTGCTGACCTTCATCTCAAAAATGCTGGAGTGTCACACATCTCAAATCATTTAGACTCCAAACCGATCCTGGTGAGCGGTCTGACCTGTATCACTCAAACGCCAACTTCAAATCACTGAGAACAACCACATTCAAACTGATTCGATGCCTGATCGCTGCTTGGGCCAATATGATTTGTGGCAACTGAGCTGTGTTCAATCCACTTGCACTACAGCTCGGAGCCTAGATCGATGCCACAGAACTGCCATGAATTTACTGTTGAGACATAACTGCCCCTCTGGTCCATTTTGGGCCCTGGAGACTGATTACCTCACTTGCGCACCTTTCTCCTCAAATACATATTCTTTCTTAAGAACATTGTGTTTATTGAATTGCCTTTCAACCCAGTATTCTTACCCAGAGTGCTGCAACTCTCTTGCTTTGCAAATTCTCTACAGAGGTGGGGTTTGTACAGATTTGTACAGTTTTTTTATTTAGTTATTCTTGCAGATAGTGTGTTTAATTAAAGTATTTATATTTCCAACTGCCCAAAATGAGTATGTGCAAACCCGAATTGATTTTGGCCACTTCAAACGCTAAATACGTCTCAAAAAGTCGAATGTCCATACTACACCACCAACTCGTGAAGCGATAGGAAAAACAGAGATAACAATGGAGAATTAAGTACACTAACAGATTTAATTCAATTGGAAAAAGGATCAGATGTAGGTACGGAACATGAACCTATAGATCTTGCTGAATTAAATATAAGAATGGATTGGACCACAAAGAGCAAACTGAAACAAAAGTCAAAATTCAATCCAATGACCAATACCGGGAGCAATATCGAGGCCTTCCAAACTCTTGTGATTGAAGATTTAAAAAATATGCGAAGCCAAAAAATACAAAGATCTAAAGATAATAAGCCTCATTGTGAGGTTGGAGGTAGCTTTGCCATTAAAACCGACAAGGCTACCTCCAAATTCGCAACTGGGTCCGGCATCCATGAATGGGCCATTACTGGGCTATTCCGGCCCAGCCGGACCTGGTAATTGCCCTTTCGCGGGTGCCAGGCCCGGTACATCCCCATTGAGCCCTATGGGAATGGGGACGTCGTATGCACCGGCACCATTTACAATGGTGCCGGTGCATCCGACATGCTGTGCTCGTGGGTGCCGCACTGCCCTCCAGGTCCAGGTAGTATGGCGGTACGGTAGCAACGGTGCCGGTAGCGCTACTGACACTGTTGTTGCCTTACCACCATACTTATAATGAGGCCCAATATATCAGCAAAAGACAGGACAGCATTATAAGAATTACATGATCTGACAAACTGTAACATTACACCCTCCGATCAAGGACGAAACATAGTCCTAAGGAATAAAACTGATTACATAAAGGAGGCATACAAACAGCTTAATGACAGGAAATGTTATGGATCAGTACTAATCACATCAAACAATTAGAGAGTAAGGTAAAAAAAACTTTCTCGTGCGGGGGAACAGAGGAATACGGATGGAAGACAATTGTAAATTCCTGCTAACCAGTAATTCAATCACACAAACAATTTACTTTATCCCAAAGATTCACAAGAACATTAAGAAGCCACCAGGGAGACCTATTGTGTCTTTAATAGGCTCAGCTCTGGAAAATATGTTGAAATATATAGACAAAGTCCTTTTCCCATTTGTCTCCTCTCTCCCATCCTATTTGAAAGATACTACAGACTTCTTGTCCCGCATCAATGACATACCTTGGGAAGCTAATTACATGATAGCGACCATGAATGTTGTGTCTTTATACACATCAATTGGTCATGAATATGGAAAACGGGCTAGCCAACATTACTGGAGTACAAGATCCCTAAACTATCTCGAACACACTCAAAAGGTCCAGGAGATGATAGACCTCTGTCTTACAAACAATGTTTTTCTTTTCAACAATGAGTACTTAAGACAGGTGCAGGGAATGGCCATGGGCTCAACCATTGCGCCATTTTACGCAAACCTAACCATGGGCGCCTGGGAGGAACTAGAGGTGTGGTCTGATCTAAACCAAGAGACAACAGAAAATGTTGTTCTACAGCTCCGATATATAGATGACCTGTTTCTAATTTGGAAGGATCAGAACAAGGATGGTTAGACTTTGTCAAGCTACTGAATCAGAATACCAACAACCTTAGATGCACAGAGACACACAGTCAGACTTTCATAACCTTTTAAGATGTCAATTTGAGGATTGTGAATCAGTCACTAACTTGTGAACTGCATAGAAAATCAATGGGATCCAACACACCATTACAAGGAGCAAGTGGGCACCCGAAAAATCTGATATGGAGTGTTCCTTATGGTGAATTTGTGAGTACACGAAGGCACAGCACCACTCTAGGGTCTTATGATTCAGAAAGCAGAATCACGGCTCAAGGTTTTAAACAACAACTTTATCCAAAGAAGGTGATCGAAAGAGCATATATAAAAGCTGGACAGCAGGATAGACAACTAATGTTTGATGCTTACAGGATCCCACAAACAGGAAAAGTCAGAAACAGAGAAGGATATCACATATCTCATTCTCACGTTTGACAGCCAGGCTTTGGTGATTAGGCGAACATTAGAAAAACATTGGAAGATCTTACTATCAGACATGGACCTCTCAAACAGCCTGAAGGCAAACCCAGATATTAGTTTTAGAAGAAATCGTTCTATCAAGGACACATTAGTACATTAGTACAAAGATTTATGGTAAAAGAGGAAGACACAAATATGGGTATGTGGCTCACAAATCAAAACAAGGGATTTTTTAAATGCACGAGGTGCAGTATTTGCAAATATGCAACAAACTGTGCATCATTTGAACATCCAATAATGAGCAATACCATTCCAATACTGGACAGGATTACATGTGAAACTGATTACATGGTGTATGTTTTGACATGTGCCTGTCGTAAATGGTACATCGGTAGCACTAAGTGCAAATTAAAGATTCGGATTCAACAGTATGTAAGAGCTATTTTGCACAATCATCCAAACTACCCCATGGCTAAACATTTTTCTGACTGCCATAAGAGCAATATGGAAAGTTTCAGTTTCTTTGGAATTCATAGGATTGAAACCAGCTCACGGGGGGTTTACAGAGAACGGATGCTCTGGCAAAAAGAAACTTGTTGCATTTTAGATTTTAAAAGCAAATGCCCGAATGGCCACACCACTGACGAAGAACTGTATACTTTTCTAGGTTAATAAAAAATGTGTTGATTATTTGTTTTCTTAAACATATTTAGCTGTGCATGATTTGTATTTGAGTCCTTGAGAAGAAGAAGGGATTATGTTTACATCTCACTGAAAACCTTTTGTTATGTGCTTTTTCTTTTATCTTTATCTATGGGTGATTGCTTTTTTCACTTTGTATTCATGATTTTAAATGAATTATAGTGTCGATTGGTCCAGGTGTGACTTAGGCAGGTGATGAAAAGGCCGATGGCTATTGCTAAAGGGTTGTTCGTATGGATACAGTAGATAAAAACTCATTGATTAGTCTGTGTCCGCCCAGCAACCCAATATTGATGATTATTCTTTTGGAGGATTATCACTGGTTAGTTATCATGCATTTAAAGATTAATGAAATATTGGTTATAATGACACATGCTGTGCACAAAACAGGGTTGAGATATGTGAGTCGAATGCTAATGCTCCCATGTATTATTAAAGATAGACTATTTAAGTATACATTGTGAGAGAATGATGCTGAGCACTATGCACTTTATTGAGCATTATACTCTATGCAAAGTGTTGATATACTGACAGAGGCGGTGTGTTAACTATTAATTCCATGTGTCGAATATTAATGCTGCTGGGTGTTAGGCCATCTATACTATGCAGATATGCATTTGGAATAAACACTGCTAGGCATTATGCATTTCATATGTTGAAGATTAGGTATGTTTATATAGATCTACTATGCTATATGTGATAAAAGTGCTTAACATCAATGCTGCCGAGCAAAATGCACTTTAGATTTTTCTGATATGCTCTGAAGAATATGCTACTAAGCACTATGCACTTTACAAGCTTTCTGATATGCACTGATAAAATGCTGCTTGGCACTATGCACTTTAAATATGAAGTAGGATGGCGGACATTGAGACATAATAATGTTAGGCACTAATCACTTTATATTGACCGCTTATGGACTAATGAGACAAATATGCCCATTTAAATACAGCATGCAGAACAGTACACGTACACAATTGGAATGCAAAATATGAAGAACCGCAATCTATTTTATTTGTGACCAAAATTTGAAATATACAAAAAATACATAGTAAATCACGGATTTTTAAAGAGCATGAGCATAATATAACAAAATTAATGAAGAGGATACTCCCAGCTGCTATAAATTGCAGTATGCAAGATCTAGAAATCATTTATGACTAGATATGTATAGCAGTAACCAGTCCAAAAAGGCTGACAAGTAAAATGGGTGAAAACAGACCCCTTTCTATTTCTCGATCCTGCCACACACTGGATATTTTAATGTGCACTTTTGAAGGGGCTATTTGTTGTGAATAAGTGGAGAGGTAGCCGCAAAACGCGTTAATGCTAACTTTTGGTGATACACTGTGGGAGTGCCATACTCTTATGGCTTTTAATAATTGATTGCTGTGACATTTCTACAAAAATTACAATAAAGAAAGTATGTTCTGATGAATTGGGATCCTGACTATTACGTTAAATCGCTAAGGAGAGTGCCACTCACTGACTGGTGGACAAGACAGGTGTGTGGCGAAACGCGTCAGGTAGCCTCTCTCTGTTGCTGGGAAGTCGTTTTTTACTGCTACTATTTTTTTGAATTAAACTTGAAACTTTTTAAAGCAAAAATGTTTGCCGTGCAGTTAGTTGCTGTTGTTTTCCAATTACTGACTTTCTCGGCAAGCAACTGTTGCTGTATATTTGTGGATTCCGTTAATTGATGGGAGTGCATGGGTCTGTGTTTGCTTTCATCATATATATATATATATATATATATATATATATATATATATATATATATATATTCGCCAGTTATGGTAAGCTAAGCAACCATAACTCGCGCCACCACCGTGCACTGCTAAGACTAACACCCAGGACATCAAAGATGACATCACAAATGTCATTGATGACATCACTGATGACATCACATGTCTGGCTCACTATTTTTCTTTTGCTGACATATCTAGGCCACATGGTTTTCTTCAGTAACAGTCAGAAACTAAGAATTTTATTTTATTTGTAGACATATCCTTGTAGTAGGTTCTCTTAGAGTACAGTCACATCATATGAAACATATACATATGGGAAAACACAAGCTTGAAAGACAGCAATCCTTTTTGTGCATAAAGATAATCACTAGATTTATGAGCACTTTCTGATAGTTCTGTTGTTTTTTTTTATGGCTGTACTTTCCCTGTATATGGTCATATTTGTATACATTGTACTCACACTACTTTCCTTAGGGTCCAATCACATCAAGTGATACATATACATAGGGTAAATAGCAGCTTTGAAACAGAGCAATCATTTATTTGCATGAAACTAATCAGTTAAGTTATGAATTGTTTCTGCTACTACTTGTGCTTTTTTGCTAACTTCACTTTCCCTGTATATACCCATATTGGTATGTGTTCTTGTGTCTTTGTGTTTTGTCTATAGTAATGCAATTATGTAATACATGGGTTTTATTAGCTACTTATTACATATTTCACAGTACACAAAAATCTTTTAAGAAAACAATTATCATTTCATTATTCAACATATTAACATTACGAATATCATACCTTCATCTTGTACGCTGCACACAATGTTATGTTTCTGTATGAGTAGCTTAGTATACTAGATAGAACACCATAATAGGATGCTATTTATATCAATGCATTGTTCAATGCACTTATTAGGGTATATTTCTTGCAATGATTCTTGACACTTTTTACGCAACATAATAAGAATCACTTCTACACATATTTCATGAGAAGTACATACACATGTGATGTCATCAGTGATGTCATCAATGACATTTGTGATGTCATCTTTGATGTCCTGGGTCTTAGTCTTAGCAGTGCACGGTGGTGGCGCGAGATATGGTTGCTTAGCTTACCATAACTGGCGAATTTCAAGGGTTTTTCGGTTTTACTGGAACCATAACGTCCCTTTAACAACATTTTTTTCACTGAATTTCATAGGTTTTTAGTAGCGCAACTTAACCATAACGTCCCTTTAACAAAGTTTTTTCACTGAATTTCATAGTTTTTTAGTAGCACAACTTAACAATAATGACTTTGACTTTATATACATGTCATATGGAACTGACTAGATCTCTTCTTATGAACTTGATGTCCCCGAACTTATTTAATGTTCGCGGACATGTTCGGAGAACAGTACCACTACCTAAAAACTGTGGGGGGGTGGTGGGGTATGTTTGATTGTTATATCATAATATAGGAACATTTAACAAATTCAAAAAGCAGCACACAAACACATTATATATAGTAATACATAAGAAATGTAACCCATATATGTAACACACTAACCATTCATTTAAATACAATATGTTCTGAAATGGAATATACCACAAGAAGATAAATTGGCTTCCAACATAATTACCTCACAGACACAACAGAACTGAGAACAAGACCAGACCCACTGAATACATAGGACTTATCTTACCAGAAATAGTAAGTGTACTTTATTTTACTCATATATTTATAAACTTTCTGTATTAGATTAAAAAATATATTATCTTTTTTTTTTTTCTCACAGAAATGTCTAGTACTCTGGAATGGCTAGAGGACAATTTCCCACATGAAGAAATGTCACAAGATAGTGAAACTAATGGTAAACACTTTATAATATAAACCATTTATTTATTATTTTTTTATATACATTTAACATATATATTATTTTTTTGTACAGAGCATACCAAAATAGAAAAACTTCAGAAAACCCTGTTATGGATAACATTCTTCACAATATAGAAGAAAAAATGGATGTATTGTTGGCTAATTTTAATAATTTAAAAACTTTTGTAGAAAATCATTTCAAACCAAAAACCTCGTACCATTGCCCCACATGTACTTGTCCCTCCTCACCATATCCCAGTCAATTATCCCCAAACCCTCTCCATAATCCAAAACGTTTTGATGAGATTTCCATCCCTTCTTCACCTAATGCCAATCATGTTGAAACCCCACATTCTCCTGTTTTTGTTTCTGTTTCTGCCTCACCTTCTCTGTCATAAATTATTAATATATGTTAAATAAAGTTTAATTTTTATATTGTATTGTTAAAAAACAATAAAAGTGTCCACGGACAGTGCGAGTGTTCTGAAATGTTCGTACATAAACGAAAATGGAGGGGTCCTGAAGAACACTATATCTGTCCGTAATGTTCGCTATCAACTTAAAACTGTCCTAAGAACACAATTGGTGTCCTGAAATGTTCGTAAATAAACGAAAATGATGTGTCCTGAACAACAGTACAACTGTTTGTAGTGTTCGCTAGCAACATGAAACTGTACTAAGAACACACGCGGTGTCCTGAATTGTTCATAAACAAACAACAATTAAAGTGTCCTAAAGAACACTATACCTGTCTCGTACTGTTCGCTAGCAAGTTCAAACTGTTCTAAGAACGCTATTGGTGTCATGAAATGTTCGTACGTAAACGAAAATGGAGGTGTCCTGAAGAACACTATACCTGTTCGTAATGTTCGCTACCCAATTGAAACTGTTCTAAGAACACAATTGGTGTCCTGAAATGTTCGTACATAAACTAAATTACACGTGTCCTGAAGAACACTATATCTGTCCTTACTGTTCGCTACCAAGTTTAAACTGTTCTACGAACACACGCGGTGTCCTGAAATGTTCGTTTCACGTGTGACGCACTTTTAATTACTTCAGAACCCGAACAGTGTCCGTAGGACATCAATGCGCATGCGCTAACCAATCTCCGTGCACTTGGTGTCCTGCGGAGAGGCGCTTCCTTCGCGGACTAGTTCGCAAACGGATCATATGACCGCGCCCACGCTCTTCGTGTGTCCTGAAATGCGGCACTGTTCGTGTCCCCGAACAATTTAAAAGTACATTTTCAGTTAATCCATAATATTATTCAATAAAATCTCACCATGGCACAAGTCCCACATAGCAATCTTGAGTTTCTATATACCTTTTGAAACTTTCCGATCCTTTTTTTGTGTTCGATCTGTCCGCGGACAGTGCGCATGTCCGCGGACCGCGCACAAGCACCCCTATAAAAGACCTCGCCCAAGAGCTTATTCCCATTGTGTTTCTGGCTATTCTTCAGAACACAGTGATTTTTGCTGCCACCTGCAGACTACACCATCATCGAGATGGCATCCTTGGCTGCTGAACTGCCAATTGGTGCTGCACCTGCTTCAGCACCACCCCCTCCACCACCACCACCTCCCCAAGGGCCTGAAGAGGGGAACAGGAGTGAGGATGCGTAGGAGGAAGAAGAGGATGATGAGAATGAGGTAGAGGAAATCCCTACTACCCGCACTAGGCGTGAGTCTTGGGTGTGGCGGGTATTTACCATTCATGGGAATGGTCCTAAGGCTCGTGCGAACCGTGTTACCTGCAATGAGTGCAAAATGATACTCAGTCGCGGGAAGCACGGTAAGTACAGCTTTGGGACCACTACTATGAAGCGACACCTGAGGTCATTTCACTATGGGGCTATTCGCAGGGTTTTACCTTGCGAAGAACGTAGCAGGTTGATTTCCTCTACTTCATTCTCTGTTTCTGATCCTGTCACCACAAGGACCACCTCTGTGGGAAAGCATCTTTCTCAAGCTGCCTCACAGGCCATACAGAATGCTGATGACCCTTACCTTTCGAGGGTCACAGTTGTATGTATGTACTGTGACACAGTACTCTGCAGGGGGGAGCGACTTTGAGTGCTTTTGAGACTATCGTCTCAGAGCACGAGAAGACCTGCTCACTACGCAAATAAAACCCACTCTACATCTTCCTCTCTCAGCTCGCCCTTTCTTATCCCTGTGGTTGGTATGCCCCCCTTTACCCCCCTTTACCCTCCTCTCCTAGTGTGTTGTGTCTGAAAAACCAAAAAAAATACAAAATTACAAAAATAAAAAAAAAATAAGACTCTTTTCAGAGCCGCCTTTCCCAGTTAAAAAATAGAAGTGAAAATAAATGAAGCAGGGCTCTTTGTATTTTTTAGAAGTCTGCGGACAGTTCGCGAACATTAAAAAAATTGGGTTGCTACTCCATCACAAATATTGTAATTTTCTCTGGAAAGAAGTGGTGGCTCTGAAAAGAACCTTTGGGTGGTGTTTCTAAGTCAAAAATTGTAAATGCTTAACATCTACTTCAAAATCGTTGTTGTAATTCCAAAAAAGGTCGCAATGCATTTTGTACATTTCTCAGAAAAATCTGATTGCCAGCATAAGTAAGATGGACTCCATCTCTGCGAAAAATGTATGTACTACAAAACATAATATTTTCATTGTGAAAAGAAGACATGCCAAAATCTCTTAGAAAGCCACAAACAGCCTTATTAACATTGCGCCTTGCTTTTTCCATTTGTGTACCAAATGAAGAAGAACAAAGCCACATTTGTCTCTGCGCAATCCGTGAAAATATCACTTGAGAATTAGGAAACATGTCCATAACCTTCCTAAGTCCTTCTTTCATAGCAAATTGCAAAAAAATTCCAGTCATATGTCCTAAACTGTTCCCTCCACAATGAATTACAATTATGTCTGGATGTTGCTCTGTCTCCAAAGTAGCACACAGAGGTAGCAAGTCCAACCACTTCATTCCACGTACTCCATGCCAGTGTACTTCCACATGTGGGAATCCAAGATCTACAGCTACTCCACAGCTTTCTGCATGCACCTTCAACCAATGTATCCACAAATCTCCTAAAATCCAAACAATCTGTTTTCTGAAACACACAGCCATAGCTATCTTTTGTTCTCTCAGCAAAAAGAGTATCTGAGAAAATCTCTCCTGGCACAAAACACCCACCAAACTTTCCTGACCAATCCCTTTCGGTGCTTATTCTCATTTGCATGACTTCTGAACCCAAAAATCCCCAGATGCAACTCCCGATGTCCGCGAACTACCGCCATGTCCGCGGACATATCGTAACATGAACAGCCCTTCTACCATTTCCACTACACTCTCTCTGCCATTCCCTCATTGGATGTACCTCAAAAATCACATGACCATGCACCAATCACATTCAAGACCTCTACATCTAACTGCATCATCATAGATCAGCACTGCAAATGTACTCTGAATCTCTCTGAGTACAAGTGTCATATCATTGGCAAGCAGCATCTACCAGAAATACTGTACAAGTCATCAAGATTTCTACTTGCAGCTCCATTCATATCCATATGCATGAACACAAACTTCAGGTATGCATATTTTCTGTATAGTAGATGATCACATTTTCAAACAGACTTTTACCTTGTAAAATCTGTAAAATGAATTTACTGTACTTTTTTTAATTTCCTAAAATCAACTATCACTTATAAACCTTTATACTTTTTACTTTCATTATACACACACACTCAAATCATGTTAAACTAACATGTTTTAAATGAAATATATAGACTACATATATTGAAACAGAATTGCATGCAAACACAATCTATGTTTAAACCTTTATAAAAATACTTATACAATTTCATATTTTTTGTTTTTATTTATTTATTTACTTAATTACTTTAAATTAGACATGACATTGAGGCGCTATTACCTAGAACAGTTTACTTACAGAAATAGTGGTATTCACTAATATATTATAAATTTCACAAGACATAGTAAAGATATTTTTTTTTTTGCTACAGTTAGTCATTCAATACAATTTGTTCATTAAGAACATATCATATGTACTGAACTGATGCAATGTATCTTATGTAAATAAATTAGTTTAATGGTTTTACAGAAGGCACTGAGGATTTCAATTAAAAAAATCAATATCTAAATTAAAAACAGTGCTATATACAAACAAAGTTACTAATTTGAAGCTTTTACAATTCCAGTTTCCTGAAAAGAAGCAGCCGAATTCGAAGAAGAAAGACAAACTAAGAAGTTAACTGTTAATTTAAAAAGAAAGTAAGTAAAATATCACCATAATATTTGTATTATTAATCAAATATACTATAACATTAATACGAGCTATTTCGGTTTCTAAAAATAGAGATTTTGTACCATTTTGTCCAAAAATTTCTATGTCTTAAACAGCGATTTACAGCCAGAATGGCCCACCAATTTCTATTTTTGGACACATAAATTACCCAACTGAACCACTACAATTTTCATATTATAGAACAAACAACTGTTTTAATTGTATACATTAGATTTACTATTTGTACTTTTCCACACCACTAGCTTACTTTTTTTTGTCATCTGAACCCCAGTTTAGTAACACATGAATTCAAGAATACCTATCCCTACTAGTTTTAGTTCCCAATGCACAATCACACACCATTACATACATCTTTATCATCTTACTCAAACACTCATGCACACAGCACACATACATTCCAGAACACCCCAACCCATATCTTCTTTATTTTTTTCAACATACCCTAAAGAATGCCTACCAAAAGTCAAGTCCGTAGAAAGCAACGCAAAAGTAGAGCAAATTGAAATAAAGGTGTCCAACATAAGCATCCATCCCTAGCAGAATTTGTAAAAAAAGTTGAAACAAAACAGCTAATACAATCATTTAGTGAAACACAAGAAGTTTCAACTACAACAACTTCGCTTCCTCTATCAAAATGTAAAAACGAACCAAAAACAGCTATCAGTACAGATAAAACTACTTCTTCAAATTTTAATATAGTGCAAAGTAAGCATACCAAGAAAAGTATTTTAGCCAAAATATACCGTCACAAAGTCCTTCAAAATCTTATAAAAACAGGAGAGAAATCAGGTTCAAAGCTTAAAACCTATCGTAGGAAATTAATCTTAGAAGCATTGATGGACAGTGCAATTCTTCTCAAAAGAAATGTATTTATTTTACTGTTAAACAAAATGGAACCACTAACAAAACTAATAACTAAATTACAAAAAAGACTTCTCAATAAGCGAAATATCAACAGAAAGAACTTCTTAAGTATCAGCGGAGGTGAATGGAATCACACTACAAGCACAGAACCATATTTTAATGAAGAAGCGTACAAACAAAAGCAAACTAATACAATTGCCATACATAGCAGTGGGCGAGCTTATGAAAAAGTGAATAATACCATAATGGAACAAGAAGTACTTCTTACAAAAATATGCCCTGAAAACTTAGAATTACCCCTCCATTAAACTGAATCAGAACGTCTAGTGTACAAATGGCCATGCACGTCAATGTGTAACATTCCCAAACAATGTTTAAAATCTTTACGTCAATTCCTCAATAAATATGTAAAATCAAAGACAAAATCAAAATTAAATTACTGCAAAATATAGATACCTGTCCAGTGCGCAAGTACACAGGACTACAAGGACATTCATTGGCCTGCATTACAGGACCTACTTGTAAAACCACTTTCCATGATATCAAAAGGATATCAACACATCATTCAACTATAAGAAATCTAGTCTATAAACTGTACTATGCTAAAAGTCCTGCTTTAGCACTAGCAAAGTTAAATAACATCCTTCTACATGGTACAGCAAAAGACCTACTTGAAGAAATTCACTATATCCAGAAAAAATATTTTGGAAGTGAAAGCCATTTACAGAATGAAATAGCTTTAAACCAATTAAGCAACAATTCTACACATGGCAACCTTTTGCTAAACACATACAAAAAAGAAATACTAAAATTTAAAAGTTCATCAGCTGAAGTACCAAACCATGTATGTGTATGTTGCCGTAGAATTTTTTATAAAAGTAACACAAAAACTGTGGACCTATCATACAAAATAGAAGACAATGAAGATTCTAAATGGTTTGAATTAGCTCTCTACCTCGTAGCAGAAAACAAATATGAAATAACTGAGCCCTTAATACTTTGCAGTTATTGCACTACAAAATTTGACAACAACCAAACTCCTTCACGTTCTATTACAAATAATTTGGAATTATACCCAGTACCAAAACCTCTACAACAACTTAATTTATATGAGAGCATCATCACTCAAACAGTACACCCATTTCAAGCAATAATACGCCTTCAACCAAAAACAGCAAAATTACCTCCCTTTGAATTGGTAAAAGGCATTCGTGGAAAAGTAGTTTATTTACCATTAAATCTAAAAGAAAATGTGCATACTCTAGGAGTGCAACGTCCAATGCAGCAATCTTTAATTATATTAGTAAATGGAGTACCTACAAAAGACAAAAAAATATGGCAACAGCTGGTAGATTTATATAAAGTTAGACAAGCCTTCCAATATCTTAAAGAGAATAATGAATATTTCAAAGAAATTAATATTGAAGAAAACTTGAAAGATACAACTGAAATAATTCAAGAAACACAAGAAGCTGGTCATTTTGAGCTACTAGATCCTGCTACAATATCAAATACTTTAGACCATTATACAATTCATCCTTTGCACTGTAATGACACCGTACAAGATGTACTGGAAACTTACCAAATGCGTCAAATAAAATGATCGCCAATCAGTACATGGGAAAAAAGTATAGAAGCACGTGCTTTTCCTCTACTCTTTCCTACTGGCAAAGGAGGAAGGTATGATGATAGACCTATTCAAATATCAGCTTCAGAATACCGCTCATTACGGATGTATTCTGAAGATCCCAGATTTAGACAAAATGTGGAATACATATTCCACCTACTCTTTGAAAGTGAACTAGCAACTTTATGTTACGGAGTTGCACACATATTAAAATCAGGATCACACTTTCAAAATATGACAGCTACACAATTATTAGAGAAAGTGCAACAAAAGGATGAGGTTTTACAATCAATTATTACAAATCTATTAGCAAATATGCTTGGTACTAAAGAGTACTGGTTTCGACGTCATGGAGATGTACGTTGTATGATCAGAAACCTTGGCCCACCCACTTGGTTTGTTACATTAAGTTGTGCAGAATATGCATGGGAAGATTTACATGATTTCCTACGCATATCAAATAAAAACAAAACAAACATAGATATTCTAACACCTGGAGAACTTTGTTCTTTGGATCCTGTTAATGTTTCAAGATATTTTCACCATTGCTTCATTGCTATGCTACATTTTATTTGTAATAAAACTGTTCCTCCCCTTGGAGAAGTGCCACAATTCTTTTGGAGAAAAGAATACCAAGCCAGAGGAGCACCACATATCCACATGCTTTTATGGATTAAAGATGCTCCTAAATTTGGTCAAGACAGTGATGCCACTGTTTTACAGTTTATTGAAAAATATGTCACTTGTGAAATTCCATTAGAAACCACAAATAGTGATCTTCGTGCACACATTTTACAATTTCAAAGACACAAATGTGGAAAATATTGTCGTCGCAAATACAAAAACAAAGGCAAATACTACACCAAATGCCGATTTGGTTTCCCTAGACCAGTTACAAATACAGGTCAAGTAAACAACCTCATGTCTTCAGTTAGACATAGTGTTAAAGGTAAGTCACCTAAAAATACCTATTACATAAAAAGAAAAGAAGAAGAAAAATATATCAATGATTATAATTCAATCATTGCCCACTTATGGAATGCAAACATAGATGTGCAGTACATTGCAGACAATTCTACTGCAGTTGCACGATATGTCACAGCATACTTAACTAAAGCAGAAAAGACAGAGCTCCAAGACCTCTGGAATGACCTGTCATCAGATAAAACAGTATCTCAGAAATTATACAGCTTGGGCATAAAAATGCTCACCCATAGAGAATGTGGATCTTATGAAGCAGCTGATCGTTTAACTGGAACTTCATTGTATGGTAAATCTGAAAATATAGTATGGCTAAGTCTTGGTCCAGCTAAATCTAGAAAAAGAGTTCTAAAATCATATGAAGATATCGAAACAATAGCCAAACATGATCCCAACAGCCAAGACATTTTAAAAAACAATTTATTGGACACTTTCTACCCAAACAGAAGTAATACTTTGGAAAACATGTGTCTATACCAAATAGCCCAAAACTACACATACAAAAATAATATGAAACCTGATTTAAAAAAAGGTAAATATAGAGTGACAGACTGTGAAGGCAGCTTAGTTAAACTCACTAAACCAAATTTAATTAATCATATCAAATTGTCATTGAAGACTCCTCAACATAAAGAAGTATATTACATGTCCCTCCTACAACTCTTCAAACCATGGAGAAAAGAAGAACAATTACTAGATAACTATGACTCATATGAGGATGTTTTCAAAGCAAATGAAAGCACTATAACTGATGTAAACTTTACACAGTACAAAACAATGTTGCACAATGAACAGCAACATGAAGAAGAACTCCAAGCCCAACTAGATAAGGATACTCCTGACAGTAGTCAACCTTCTGTAACAGGAAGCCAAGAACCACTGGGAGAACCACTAATAACAAATGAGGCAGAATTAGCTATGATAGAAGTAGAAAACACCATGTGTCAGTATGAGGATAAGGAAGACTTAACTATACTACAATCAAAACTAAACAATGAGCAAAGTAGCATTTTTCAAGAAGTAACAAAACAAATTGCACATGGTGTAAAACATGAAAATAAAGAATGTTCCTGACATAATTATAAACCTATACTATTGTACGTCAGTGGTGAAGCTGGTTCTGGCAAAACATTCCTAATCAAAATCATTAGTAAGTTCCTTCAACAATTGACAAACAACAAACTGTCAGCTGTTGTCACTGCCCCCACAGGTTTAGCTGCCTACAACATATGTGGTGTTACATTACACCGATTACTACTATTACCAGTAGAACACCAGAACAAATTAGACTATTACAAACTTTCTGCAGAAGCTGCAATGGAATTACGCAGAGTATTGAAACAAATGAAAATGCTACTAATAGATGAAGTGAGCATGGTCTCCAACCTGATTTTAGCTTTCATTCACCTCAGATTACAAGAAGTACTCAAAACAGACTATGAAGAGCTCTTTGCAGGAAAACACATTATTGTTTTTGGAGATCTGCTTCAATTAACACCAGTAAAAGATGAACCTATTTTTAAAACATTAGGGCACAAACTCTGCCGTAAAACTGTTGGCAGCATTGGAAATGTCAACCTTTGGCAACATTTCCAATACAGAGAATTAACAGAAAACATGCGCCAATCTGCAGATCTAACTTATGCCAACATTTTAAAAAGTTTGAGAGTTGGTGTACTTTCTAAAGAAGCAGAAGCAACATTGAAAACCTAGCACATTAATGCACGTTATGGCGATAATGCATGTGCTACAGATGTTATGGAACAATTAGCCCACAAAAATGTCAATTGTATGGCCTTAATGCAAGCTGTCTCAAATTCAATGAAATAATGTTAAGTAAAGAAATGCAACCAATAATGGAAATTAGCGCCACAGACAAACTAGATGTATATGGTATGACACTACCCATGTGTGACCAAGCCACAACAAGACTAAATAATTTAGAAAAATCAATCTCAAACACAGCAGGCTTAGAAAAGATGTTAAAATTATCCTTAAATTGCAGAGTAATGCTTAAACGTAACCTTGACGTGGACCAAGGACTAGTTAATGGAGCACTGGGTACAGTTGTTGGCTTTCAAACATACCCACGTGACAACAAAATTCAGTTTGTCAATATACTCTTTGACAAACTTTCAGAAGTAAAACGGATAGGACGCTCAACAGCAAGATTCCTTCTCTTCAAAGATATGTATGTATGCAGAGAACAATTTTCTCTAACTCTTGCATACGCAGTCACGATTCATAAATCACAAGGTCTTACCCTAGACAAAGCAATGATAGATATTGGTAACACAGTCTTTAAAGAAGGCATGAGCTACGCAGCACTATCACGCTTACGTACACTTGACGGTCTATTTCTAATCAACTTTGATGCAAGTAAAGTAAACGCTGATATTCCTTGCATTTTAGAATATAATAGACTTCGCTCACTATACACCCCCCATCTAAACACATATTCTGTTCCACAAAAACTAAAACGTTGTAAAAGAAAACTAAATCAAACAGAAATGCAACATGACGTCACTGCAAATCCTCCAAAGAGAGTAAAAGAAACTAATACTTCATCAAGTACCACAAACAAAAAAGAATCAATTAGAGCAAGTAAACCAGGTACTTCTTTATAGAAGGAAGACAAACTCCAAAAAAAGCAGTTAGATACAGAACTACCTGGACCATTTAAATTCTCAAATATAGTTGGTGTAAATTGCTATGCAAATGTAGCAATGAATATTCTATTTCAATTACCACCAATTGTTGACAACATTTACTTACACAGTACAGACCCATTGTGTTTGCAAATGTTAGTACTTCACAGAAATGCAGCAAACAATCCTGACAACACATTTAGAGGGTAATTCATAGAAATTCGCAGAAAAGTGTCGCAAGCGGCTGGCGCAGAGTGTCCGCGTCCGATTGTCTGCGCCAGGCACGTGCGCTAAAACCGATTTCCGCGCACAGCGTATTCATGGATTTTAGGCTCCCAAACCAGCCGTGACGCAGAGAATCGCAGTGACCCTGCAGCAGCGCCAGTAACGCCCCGAAGAACGCCCTTGCGCAAGGAAAAGCCATAAAAATCGATAAATCATCGCAAAGGGCTGCGCTAACCCTGGACCAGTTCACCGGGCTGGCAAACAGCAAACGGCAAGCGGGGAACGTGTATTTCAGGGGTGCGCGGGAAGTTCCACACGCGATCGGGCCTGGGGGAGCGGGCTACGTGTATTACAGGGGTTCGCGTGAACTTACTCACGCGATCGGGCCTGGGGGAGCGGGCTACGTGTATTACAGGGGTTCGCGTGAACTTTCTCATGCGATCGGGCCTGGTGGAGCGGGCTATGTGTATTACAGGGGTTCGCGTGAACTTTCTCACGCGATCGGGCCTGGGGGAGCGGGCTACGTGTATTTCAGGGGTTCGCGTTAATTTTTTCACGCGATCGGGCCTGGGGGAGTGGGCTACGTGTATTACAGGGGTTCGCGTGAACTTTCTCACGCGATGGGGCCTGGGGGAGCGGGCTACGTGTATTTCAGGGGTTCGCGTGAATTTTTGCACGCGATCGGGCCTGGGGGAGCGGGCTATGTGTATTACAGGGGTTCGCGTGAACTTTCTCACGCGATCGGGCCTGGGGGAGCGGGCTACGTGTATTCCAGGGGTTCGCGTGAACTTTCTCACCTGATCGGACCTGGGGGAGCGTGCTACGTGTATTACAGGGGTTCGCGTGAAGTTACACACGCGATTGTCCCAGTGCGAGCAGGGTACGTGTATTTCAGGGGTGCGCGGGAAGTTCCACACGCGATAGTCCCAGTGCGAGCAGGGTACGTGTATTTCAGGGGTGCGCGGGAAGTTCCACACGCGATAGTTCCAGTGCGAGCAGGGTACGTGTATTTCAGGGGTGCGCGGGAAGTTCCACACGCGATACCAGCAGGGAATGTGTATTTCAGGGGTTCTGGGGAGTACTACACGTGAATTGGCCGTGTGGGTCCTCCCAGGTGTACGCTCCACAACCTCCACGGCCCCTGCAGGCAGCCCACACCACGGGGGACTACCCTGCACCCCTGCCCATGTCCCGCAGGCAGCCCATTCACCATGGGCATGCCCCCCAGCCAACCCACATGTCACCTTGCACTACTGATCAACAATGCATGTCTCCCACCACCCCCACCCCCCAGCAGTGCAGGGGCAGCCTCCACCAGGCCCCCACTCGTGTCACCCTGCACCCCCACCCCCCAGCATCCAGGGTCACCCTCCACCAGGCCCCCACTCATGTCTCCCACCACCCCCACCCCCCTGCCACCATGGGCAGCCCCCACCAGGCCCCCACTCATGTCTCCCACCACCCCCACCCCCCTGCCACCATGGGCAGCCCCCACCAGGCTCCCACTCATGTCTCCCACCACCCCCACCCCCCGGCAGTGCAGGGTCACCCTCCACCAGGCCCCCACTCATGTCTCCCACCACCCCCACCCCCCGGCAGTGCAGGGGTAGCCTCCACCAGGCCCCCACTCATGTCTCCCACCACCCCCACCCCCCTGCCACCATGGGCAGCCCCCACCAGGCCCCCACTCATGTCTCCCACCACCCCCACCCCCCGGCAGTGCAGGGGCAGCCTCCACCAGGCCCCCACTCATGTCCCCCTGCACCCCCACCCCCCAGCATCCAGGGTCACCCTCCACCAGGCCCCCACTCATGTCTCCCACCACCCCCACCCCCCTGCCACCATGGGCAGCCCCCACCAGGCCCCCACTCATGTCTCCCACCACCCCCACCCCCCTGCCACCATGGGCAGCCCCCACCAGGCTCCCACTCATGTCTCCCACCACCCCCACCCCCCGGCAGTGCAGGGTCACCCTCCACCAGGCCCCCACTCATGTCTCCCACCACCCCCACCCCCCGGCAGTGCAGGGGTAGCCTCCACCAGGCCCCCACTCATGTCTCCCACCACCCCCACCCCCCTGCCACCATGGGCAGCCCCCACCAGGCCCCCACTCATGTCTCCCACCACCCCCACCCCCCGGCAGTGCAGGGGCAGCCTCCACCAGGCCCCCACTCATGTCCCCCTGCACCCCCACCCCCCAGCATCCAGGGTCACCCTCCACCAGGCCCCCACTCATGTCTCCCACCACCCCCTGCCACCATGGGCAGCCCCCACCAGGCCCCCACTCATGTCCCCCTGCACCCCCACCCCCCAGCATCCAGGGTCACCCTCCACCAGGCCCCCACTCATGTCTCCCACCACCCCCACCCCCCTGCCACCATGGGCAGCCCCCACCAGGCCCCCACTCATGTCCCCCTGCACCCCCACCCCCCAGCATCCAGGGTCACCCTCCACCAGGCCCCCACTCATGTCTCCCACCACCCCCACCCCCCGGCAGTGCAGGGGCAGCCTCCACCAGGCCCCCACTCATGTCTCCCACCACCCCCACCCCCTGCCACCATGGGCAGCCCCCACCAGGCCCCCACTCATGTCTCCCACCACCCCCACCCCCCTGCCACCATGGGCAGCCCCCACCAGGCCCCCACTCATGTCTCCCACCACCCCCATCCCCCGGCAGTGCAGGGTCACTCTCCACCAGGCCCCCACTCATGTCTCCCATCACCCCCACCCCCCGGCAGTGCAGGGGCAGCCTCCACCAGGCCCCCACTCATGTCTCCCACCACCCCCACCCCCCTGCCACCATGGGCAGCCCCCACCAGGCCCCCACTCATGTCCCCCTGCACCCCCACCCCCCAGCATCCAGGGTCACCCTCCACCAGGCCCCCACTCATGTCTCCCACCACCCCCACCCCCCTGCCACCATGGGCAGCCCCCACCAGGCCCCCACTCATGTCTCCCACCACCCCCACCCCCCTGCCACCATGGGCAGCCCCCACCAGGCCCCCACTCATGTCCCCCTGCACCCCCACCCCCCAGCATCCAGGGTCACCCTCCACCAGGCCCCCACTTATGTCTCCCACCACCCCCACCCCCCGGCAGTGCAGGGGCAGCCTCCACCAGGCCCCCACTCATGTCTCCCACCACCCCCACCCCCCTGCCACCATGGGCAGCCCCCACCAGGCGCCCACTCATGTCTCCCACCACCCCCACCCCCCTGCCACCATGGGCAGCCCCCACCAGGCCCCCACTCATGTCCCCCTGCACCCCCACCCCCCAGCATCCAGGGTCACCCTCCACCAGGCCCCCACTCATGTCTCCCACCACCCCCACCCCCCGGCAGTGCAGGGGCAGCCTCCACCAGGCCCCCACTCATGTCTCCCACCACCCCCACCCCCCTGCCACCATGGGCAGCCCCCACCAGGCCCCCACTCATGTCCCCCTGCACCCCCACCCCCCAGCATCCAGGGTCACCCTCCACCAGGCCCCCACTCATGTCTCCCACCACCCCCACCCCCCTGCCACCATGGGCAGCCCCCACCAGGCCCCCACTCATGTCTCCCACCACCCCCACCCCCCTGCCACCATGGGCAGCCCCCACCAGGCCCCCACTCATGTCCCCCTGCACCCCCACCCCCCAGCATCCAGGGTCACCCTCCACCAGGCCCCCACTTATGTCTCCCACCACCCCCACCCCCCGGCAGTGCAGGGGCAGCCTCCACCAGGCCCCCACTCATGTCTCCCACCACCCCCACCCCCCTGCCACCATGGGCAGCCCCCACCAGGCGCCCACTCATGTCTCCCACCACCCCCACCCCCCTGCCACCATGGGCAGCCCCCACCAGGCCCCCACTCATGTCTCCCACCACCCCCACCCCCCGGCAGTGCAGGGTCACCCTCCACCAGGCCCCCACTCATGTCTCCCACCACCCCCAACCCCCGGCAGGGCAGGGGCAGCCTCCACCAGGCCCCCACTCATGTCTCCCACCACCCCCACCCCCCTGCCACCATGGGCAGACCCCACCAGGCCCCCACTCATGTATCCCACCACCCCCACCCCCCGGCAGTGCAGGGGCAGCCTCCACCAGGCCCCCACTCATGTCCCCCTGCAACCCCACCCCCCAGCATCCAGGGTCACCCTCCACCAGGCCCCCACTCATGTCTCCCACCACCCCCACCCCCCTGCCACCATGGGCAGCCCCCACCAGGCCCCCACTCATGTCCCCCTGCACCCCCACCCCCCAGCATCCAGGGTCACCCTCCACCAGGCCCCCACTCATGTCTCCCACCACCCCCACCCCCCTGCCACCATGGGCAGCCCCCACCAGGCCCCCACTCATGTCCCCCTGCACCCCCACCCCCCAGCATCCAGGGTCACCCTCCACCAGGCCCCCACTCATGTCTCCCACCACCCCACCCCCCTGCCAACATGGGCAGCCCCCACCAGGCCCCCACTCATGTCTCCCACCACCCCCACCCCCCTGCCACCATGGGCAGCCCCCACCAGGCCCCCACTCATGTCTCCCACCATCCCCACCCCCCGGCAGTGCAGGGTCACCTTCCACCAGGCCCCCACTCATGTCTCCCACTACCCCCACCCCCCGGCAGTGCAGGGGCAGCCTCCACCAGGCCCCCACTCATGTCTCCCACCACCCCCACCCCCCTGCCACCATGGGCAGCCCCCACCAGGCCCCCACTCATGTCTCCCACCACCCCCACCCCCCGGCAGTGCAGGGGCAGCCTCCACCAGGCCCCCACTCATGTCCCCCTGCACCCCCACCCCCCAGCATCCAGGGTCACCCTCCACCAGGCCCCCACTCATGTCTCCCACCACCCCCACCCCCCTGCCACCATCGGCAGCCCCCACCAGGCCCCCACTCATGTCCCCCTGCACCCCCACCCCCCAGCATCCAGGGTCACCCTCCACCAGGCCCCCACTCATGTCTCCCACCACCCCCACCCCCCTGCCATCATGGGCAGCCCCCACCAGGTCCTCACAATCCCCAATCATGTGCGTAATGGTCAGCCTCCACTGCCAAAAAGCCCTACCAAGTAACCCATTCACCCACATGGAAATGGAAATCACATGTTACACCCCCAATGTTCATGAAGCTAATGAACCCATGTCCGTCACACACATTTTTTGCAATTGAATGGGAAAACACACAACATGACATGCATGAAACCAATGAGATGATACCACACAGTGAACTATGCCAACAAAATTGTATTGAAAAAAATAAAGAATGCCAAAGAAAGAAAACTAACTACAATGTAAATGTGAAAAAATAAGCTGCATGTCCGCATAAAAACACAAAACTGGAAATCCAAATGCTAAAAATTTTTGTCCAAAGTCAAATGTAAAAAAATATCCATGCAACAAAGAACTATGTACAAAAATAACAAGGGTCCATGAGCCCAACTGAACTAAGGAAACCTCCTAAAAAACCTACCTAAATATCAACTATATACAAAAAGTGGAGCAGTGTCCGTCGACTCCAAATCATAATAAGAACGAAAGGAAACCTAAAACTAAAGAACTATAAACAAAGGCGGCGGGCAAGTCCAGCGGCTCACTCTGTGGTGTCCCGGGCCAGGGCATCATCGAACTCCTGTTCGATGTCCCGGAGGCGGTCCTGTTCCATGGCCCCGAGGGTCCGCAGGGACGACGCTGTGTCCTCCTCCAACCCCCTGCGGATTGCCTCGAGGCACTCGGCCCGCCTCAGGGCCCTCCACATAGAGTTCTCCGCCCTGACCATTGTGAGCCGCGCCTCTTCCGCCCGCCGCCGCTCCGCACCTATGGCGTGGCCCAACCGCTGCCACACGGAAGACACTCTCTGTCCTGGGTCCCCCTGCCCTCCGGCCGATGCCTGCCCCTCCGATGTCGAAAGCCCCGAGCCTTCATGTCTCCCACCATGTTGCTGCTGCTGCTGCTCTGCCTCTGCCCGTGCACTGCCTCCTGCTGCCTGCACATCCTCCGCCGGCTGGGGTGCACTTGTTGATGTGGCCACCCCTGCTGGACCTCCGACTCCCGACTGTGGCAGGGATGCCTCCTCCACCAGCCTGGCCGCACCGTCAGAGGCAGCTCCACAGGGCACCCAGGTGACTGATGGGTGGGAAGATGGCACAGAGGACGACTGGCGCGTAGGGGGTCCAGTTGAGGAGGGGGTCGGAGCAAGCCCCATCAGACAGCGGAATCCGGCCTGGGTGACCTGTCCCAGCAGGCTGACGTGGTCAACGAGCCATTCGAGATGACGTGCAGTCTCTCCATGAAAAGACTGCAGGTCACCTCGCATGGCCCGTTGACGCAACGCCACACCAGCCAGGACAGGCTCAACCCGGACCTGGATGGCCATGTCCGCAGGCAGAGGAAGGCCAGTTGACGTCAGCTCATCCCCTGCCTGAAAACGGGTCTGGACGTAGGCATCCCTGCTGGTGCAAGATGATGCAGGGACAGGATCGGGGACAGGATTGCACACAGGCACCTCCGCGGCCGCCTGTGCTGCCTCCTGTCCCTGGTCCTGCACTGCACCACTAGCACCAGTGGGATCCCCACCTCCAGACCCCGTCTCTGGTGCTTGCGCGGCCCCCTCCTCCACCAAACCCCCCACCAACCTGGATGACTCCATGCCATCTTCCCCTGTTGGGCCCTGTGGGGTCCCAGCTGCCCCTTCTGCTGCCGAGGAGTCCAACTGCAACCTCCGCCTCTTGGACCTCCCCCCGGCAGCTGCGGCCTGGGACGCGGCACCGTACTCCTCACTCCCCGACGAGATGACAACACGGGAGGGGAGCCGGGCCTTGCGTCTCCGGCTGGCGGTCGGATCCCCGCCGCTGTGCTCCACAGCACCTTCTCCGCCCTCTTCATCAGTTGACGCAGCAGACAGGGAGAAACAAAACACAGGCATCAGGGCACTGTACAATGGACACATACACGCATGACAGTTGCACATGAGTGGTATTGGCAAACCTCAGACATGTCATCACAATCCCCAACACACATGTCATTGCAACTGGCACACAAGAGCCATACCACAGCCATATCGCAACTGCCAGCACCATCCCTACACATACAACAGCATCAGCAGCCAAAGGGGAGCCAGACATCACATGCAACACAGGAAGTGCACCACACATGTACACACACCACCACACTTGCATGCATGTCTACACCTCTGCCAAGTGTCGCACTGTTCAGACGGGCATCCATGTCACATCTGCCAATCAGGCTTCCACATACCGCTCTCACATGCATCCATGTTGCATCACTGTTGCACCCTTGTCAAATACACACACATGCACATGTACACAGTGCTCATACATGCAGCCGAAAACAACATACATGCCTGACATCACGGACATGTCTACTTACATACACATCCATCCAAACATGTGTGCACGCACAACTGCATTTGCCATGCAAGCCCACACACACAAGCACCATCCATGTCTCACACATTACAGCTCTCGCATGTGTCAGCCCCACGGCCCTGTACACCCCCACCCATACTCGACCCCATACAAACAGATGTGCAACCGGCACAATGGCGAATGATCACCACACGCACTGCTCACAACCAGGATGCATGTACACTCACCGCTCGACTCCAGACGGGTCTGCTTCTCTAGGACCTGGACGTGGAGCGCTGGGGATATGCGTTCCAGGACCCCCATCTGTTCTTCCGACAAGTGGCCCCGGCGCCCCTTGGCATCCGCTGCCTTCAAGAGGCGCCGGGCCTTGTTCAGGTTCCTGGACCTGAAGTCCTCCCAGCGCTTCCTGACATGTTGTAAGTCCCGGACTGCCACCCCCTCCGCGTTGATGGCAGTCACGATGTCAGTCCAGATCCGAGTCCGTCCTTCCTTGTCGGCGCGGGAACTTCCAAAGAGGGCATCATACTGCCCCAGGACTTGCTCCACCAGGACACCAACTTCGGTGGCACTGAAGCTGGTGCCCCTCTGCCTCTCTGGCCGGGGGTTGTCAGTGGTCACAGATGGTGTTTGCCCCGACATGACAACCCCAGAGGCAGGAGTGGGTGGGCAACTGGGTCCTGGGGCTGGGCTGTGGAGCGATGGAATTCCAGTCGGGAGTCTTCGGTACCAGCAGGGGTGGTCACAGCAACAGCACCCCTGACTGATGTGCAGGCAGCAAATGGCAGTGCACGTGGGCAGCAGGCAGTCAGGCAGCAGCAGATGGCAGGTGGGAGCGTGCTCGGGGCTCTGGGGGGCAGTAGTTCGGCCTTCTGGGCAGGAGCGTGGTCTTCCGTGTGCTTATGCGTGGCCAGCTTGGTACGGAGTGATTTGGCACGTGAAAATCCTGCACGTCAGCGTGAAAACCGAGGAAAGGCCCTTAGCGCGTAAGCGCGTCTGCACGCATACGCGATTCTATTGGACCAAAGGCCCTCAGCGAGTAAGCGCGTCTGTGACGTGACCCGCACGGGTGTTTCCCACACAGCACGTGATGACAGAGCACACGTGGAAAGACTGCACGTCAGAGTGTCATCGCGTGTGATTGGTGGAAATGGCCGTACACGCAGAAGTGACAAAGCGTGTAATTGGTGGAAATGGCCGTACACGCAGAAGTCACAAAGCGTGTAATTGGTGGAAATGGCCGTACACGCATAAGTCACAAAGCGTGTAATTGGTGGAAATGGCCCTAGCGCGTACACGCCGCGTAAGTGACGTTGGACGTGTGGGCCTGTATAAAAGGTACGCGTAGAACACCATTTCCTTGTACGTGCTTTTCGTGGAGAGCGAGTGGGTGAATTCTGTACTTCTTGTCGGTTCACACGCGATTTACTTCACAGCGTTTCAAGTTCGTATTCCCTGTTACCTCTGACTGCTTTTTCTCTTTTTTCTCTTTTACTGGTTTACCTGGGCCTGTTCCCTCAAACAGTGTTCCCTTCTACTGTTGTCCTGTCTCCTCAGACAGCGTACAAATCTTCTTTTGGCGGGGGTGTTGCCAACCAAACGCGCTCCTTTTTCACGCTCTTTTACCTGGCAGACGGTGAGTCACGCACGTATCTAACATCTGTGCTTGCCCCGTGTGTAGCCTACCCCTTCAGAGGTCATTCTAGGCTGCGTGTGACACGCATACGTTCATTCTTGTGTTACTGGGTGCCACAGCATAGTGCAGGTTTTTCTTTCTGCACACGTGGTCTAGGAGGGGTTGCGTGCACGTCATCTCCCTTTTTTGGGGCTCCTGTGCGTAGCGTGACCCGTCATCTTTCCCCAGGGGTTACATTCAGCCTTGCTAGAGCACTAGGGTACAATTACCCTCTGGTACCCAACCCCTTTGACCCCCAATTGCCCAGGACAATAGTTTACAGCCACTCCCATACGCACATTAACATCAGTGCCATGGCTGGGAGGCGAGGATTCCGTAAGGGTGGCAAAGGTGGAAGAGCCACAAGTGGTGGCCGTGGTGGATCCGGTAGGGGACGTGGTCGTTACTTGCAGGGTGAGCCTGTCCCCCCATGTGTGGAGGACCAGTCAAGGGCACCCATAATCCCCCCCCCTCCCGTTGAGGCTGATGTGGCTGACACCATCCATGCTCAGCCCTTGTTGGACCAGCCCATTGTGGCACCAGACCTGGCTGACTCCATGGCTGACTTCCTGGGCCAGCAGATCAAAGGGGGAATGCAGTCCTGCAGCCTCAGGCAGTGCCGGCACAGCAAGGCACAGTTCGCCTTGCCCCAGACAGGTGTGGTGCCCGCCGACGTGGTGGCCGTACGGCACCTGGCAATACTGCATGGGAGCAATCCATTTACGGTATGGCAACCCAACAGGCAGCATCATCCGAGATGATGGCTCAGGCCATGGATAGGGTGGCCACTTCCATTGTCCCCCCTGAAAGGCTGATGGAGCGACTAGAGCAGGCAACTGACACCATCTGCCAGTCACACAGGGAGGACATGTTGGGGTCCAACAGGGACAGGCGGGCGGCACTGGCGACTCTGCAGGAGGCCATCTCCATTGAGTCCCAGGGCCACAGGGAAGCCCTGAGGCAGGAGCTCCTTCACCTCAGGACGACTCTTGTTGAGCTTGAGGCTTCTACACACCAAAGGACAGAACAGCAGCTGGAGCGTCTCACCCGTACGCTCTCAGCTGAGATGCAGGCAACGAGGGCGGAGGTCCGGGCATCCCATGAGTTGTTGCATGGGGACCTCCGCACACTCATCCTCCAGAACCAGACCCACCACACCCGCATGCTTGCAGCCATGGAGGAGCAGACTAGGGCCTTGCGTTGGCTGCCTCCCATAGTGCAACCACCTCCGGATGCAGCTGCACAGGGTGATAATAGCGACAGCAGTGATACTACCACAATAGGGTAGCCGTGTGGGCCATGAGCCCATGGAGGTGTTTTTTTCCCCAGGATCCACGCAGGTGGGTTCTGGTGTACATCCTGTCCTCAGACCTCCTGGGTGGCCTCCCCAACCCCCCGGGCCCTTCAATGGCCATTTTTGATTTTTATTTTTAATTTTTTATTTTTATTTTTATTTCTTTTATTCCCAATTTTTTTGGGACGATTTGTTGGCTTCTGTGGTTCCTGTGGGCATACGCTGCATTGTGGCTGGTCACATGCAGGCTTGTAATGTATTTGGTTCAGATGCTTGGGTTTGAGTCACACACACCCCTCCTGCTTCCCGTTTCCATGGGCTTGCAAAGGGTGTGCCCAAGTGACAGTGAATTACACAGTGACGTTGGACTCCCATGAGCTGTGTGGGCAGTCTGTAGTCAATACTGTGTATACATTCCTAGTGCATATTGCTGTTGTGTTGTACACTGCATGTTGCATTGATATTGTAACTCATCTTCTGTGTCTACCTCCCAATTTGCAGGTCCCTTCCTCATGTCTACACAAGGACCTCTAGTCTGGAGATGTGGTCCATGTTGGCAGCAGTGCACCTACAACTCTACAGGCGGCAACACTGCACAGTTGGTAGTGGTGGGAGTGCAGGCATTTCCAGGTGGTGAGACTACTAATATTATACATTAGTGATGTCATGTTAATGGTAGTACGTGCTCAAGTTTGTTGTTGGTCCGGCATTACTGTGAGCATTTCAGGTGTTGCAAGTTTCTAATAGGGACACTGTACATTGTGACACTAGTGTCATGTTGTGGGTATTACTTTGTTTACGTGCAAATAGCATGACATGGCACGGTGTGTCGTGTGGCGGTGCTGGAGTTGGGTTGGCTGACATGGCACTGTCCTCTTGTTGCATTTTGCAAGTGGGTATTCATTTCAGCTGCTTGAATGTGTAACTTCACAAAACTGCATTGGTGGTGTCAGTGTGGGTAGGGATGCACACATTGTGACACTTCCAGGTGAACAATCTCAGGCTGATATGGTTTTCACGGTTCTTTCTCCAGACATTCAGGATCAGTGTCAGGTTGAGTCATCATTGATTGTCAGATGGAATGTGCCAGGGCAGTGTGCACTCCACAGGGGTGTGATTTCTATGTGAAGTAATTAGCCACTAGCTGTGTACGGGCTGCCTCCCCCCGTGCCCTTTCCCCTCCCATGCGCAGCGGCTGTGCATGTGGTTGGGGATGGGGGGGCACCACCATGTCCAGGGCCAGGCCCCGGCGTGTTGCATAGTTGTGCAGGACACATGCTGCCACTATGATCCTGCACACTACTGGGGGAGCGTACAACAGCTGCCCGCCAGAACGGTCAAGGGAGCGAAAGCGTGACTTCAGCACTCCAAATGTGCGCTCCACTATGCCCCGGGTTGTAATGTGGGCTGCGTTATATCTTACCTGGGGTGGCGTGGTGGGGTTCCGAATTGGCGTCATCATGTGGGGGCTGAGAGGGTAGGCACTGTCCCCTGTGGAGGTGGTGATTGGTATCATTGGTGGGGTTGTGACCTTGCTCAGTATCTGACATGCATGCATGTGCAGTGGCATTCATACTTACCAAGCAGCCATGTATCGCCATGCCGGCCAGCTTCTAGGTCCCGGCTTAGGGTGGACATTCGGTAAATGAAGCTGTCGTGGGTTGACCCAGGATAGTTGCCATATACTGAGGTGATGATTCCCTTGGCATTACATACTACCTGCACGTTGATGGAATGCCAGTGCTTGCGGTTCCTATAGATGTGCTCAGATGCCCTGGGGGGACGTAGAGCCACATGGGTGCAGTCAATGGCACCTAGCACTTTGGGGAATCGTGCCACAGTGTAGAAATCCAGGGCGGCAGCATGCCTTTCTGCAGCGGTTCTGGGCAGGTATATGTGCCTGCGGACTGATGGGCGTGCAGTGATGATCTTCAAGACCTGGTGTAGGCAGCGTGACTGGGTGGCCTGTGATACACCACCCACAATGGCACTTGTCCGCTGAAATGATCCAGTGGCTAAGAAGTGCAGTACATTGAGGACCTTCTCCAGGGGGCTGAGTGCTTGGGAGCACAGGGTGGGTGATGTGAGGTCGTCCTCCCACTCACTCACCAGGTCCAGTATGATGTGTGGTGGAAACCTGTACCTCCCATGCACCTGGTCATCAGGCATCCCGAAAAGGCTGGTTCTGGGTGCGAATATTCTGGCCCTGACTATCCTCCTCCTCCTCCTTTGGTAGGCCACGCCCACTGCTGCTAGGAACGGTATGTTTATCCTGGGTCTGAGCTAGTTATTTTGTTAGCGCGCAAATTAATGCGTTGCGCGTGTTGTAGGCGAGCGTGTGACCCGCGCACCCCTCGAATCCAGTGCCCAGTCCAATAGCGTGTGGAAATTGGCGCGCACACCGGGATACAGGTGCGCAGACGTACTTGCGTGTGTAAGTGTCCGCGCATACCTGATATACACGTACATAGGCCAATCGCGTGTACACGCACTTTTGTCCAATTACACGCGATGAGACTCTGACGTGCTGTCCAATTACACGCGATGAGACTCTGACGTGCAGTCTTTCCACGTGTGCTCTGTCATCACGTGCTGTGTGGGAAACACCCGTGCGGGTCACGTCACAGACGCACTTACGCGCTGAGGGCCTTTGGTCCAATGGATTCGCGTATGCGTGCTGACGCGCTTACGCGCTAAGGGCCTTTTCTCGGTTTTCACGCTGACGTGCAGGATTTTCACATGCCAAATCACTCCGTACCAAGCTGGCCACGCGTAAGCACACGGAAGACCACGCTCCTGCCCAGAAGGCCGAACTACTGCCCCCCAGAGCCCTGAGCACGCTCCCACCTGCCATCTGCTGCTGCCTGACTGCCTGCTGCCCACGTGCACTGCCATTTGCTGCCTGCACATCAGCCAGGGGTGCTGTTGCTGTGACCACCCCTGCTGGAACCGAAGACTCCCGACTGGAATTCCATCGCTCCACAGCCCAGCCCCAGGACCCAGTTGCCCACTCACTCCTGCCTCTGGGGTTGTCATGTCGGGGCATACACCATCTGTGACCACTGACAACCCCCGGCCAGAGAGGCAGAGGGGCACCAGCTTCAGTGCCACCGAAGTTGGTGTCCTGGTGGAGCAAGTCCTGGGGCAGTATGATGCCCTCTTTGGAAGTTCCCGCGCCGACAAGGAAGGACGGACTCGGATCTGGACTGACATCGTGACTGCCATCAACGCGGAGGGGGTGGCAGTCCGGGACTTACAACATGTCAGGAAGCGCTGGGAGGACTTCAGGTCCAGGACCCTGAACAAGGCCCGGCGCCTCTTGAAGGCAGCGGATGCCAAGGGCCGCCGGGGCCACTTGTCGGAAGAACAGATGGGGGTCCTGGAACGCATATCCCCAGCGCTCCACGTCCAGGTCCTAGAGAAGCAGACCCGTCTGGAGTCGAGCGGTGAGTGTACATGCATCCTGGTTGTGAGCAGTGCGTGTGGTGATCATTCGCCATTGTGCCGGTTGCACATCTGTTTGTATGGGGTCGAGTATGGGTGGGGGTGTACAGGGCCGTGGGGCTGACACATGCGAGGGCTGTAATGTGTGAGACATGGATGGTGCTTGTGTGTGTGGGCTTGCATGGCAAATGCAGTTGTGCGTGCACACATGTTTGGATGGATGTGTATGTAAGTAGACATGTCCGTGATGTCAGGCATGTATGTTGTTTTCGGCTGCATGTATGAGCACTGTGTACATGTGCATGTGTGTGTATTTGACAAGGGTGCAACAGTGATGCAACATGGATGCATGTGACAGCGGTATGTGGAAGCCTGATTGGCAGATGTGACATGGATGCCCGTCTGAACAGTGCGACACTTGGCAGAGGTGTAGACATGCATGCAAGTGTGGTGGTGTGTGTACATGTGTGGTGCACTTCCTGTGTTGCATGTGATGTCTGGCTCCCCTTTGGCTGCTGATGCTGTTGTATGTGTAGGGATGGTGGTGGCAGTTGCAATATGGCTGTGGTATGGCTCATGTGTGCCAGTTGCAATGACATGTGTGTTGGGGATTGTGATGACATGTCTGAGGTTTGCCAATGCCACTCATGTGCAACTGTCATGCGTGTATGTGTCCATTGTACAGTGCCCTGATGCCTGTGTTTTGTTTCTCCCTGTCTGCAGCGTCAACTGATGAAGAGGGCGGAGAAGGTGCTGTGGAGCACAGCGGCGGGGATCCGACCGCCAGCCGGAGACGCAAGGCCCGGCTCCCCTCCCGTGTTGTCATCTCGGGGAGTGAGGAGTCCGGTGCCGCATCCCAGGCCGCAGCTGCCGGGGGGAGGTCCAAGAGGCGGAGGTTGCAGTTGGACTCCTCGGCAGCAGAAGGGGCAGCTGGGACCCCACAGGGCCCAACAGGGGAAGATGGCACGGAGTCATCCAGGTTGGTGGGGGGTTTGGTGGAGGAGGGGGCCGCGCAAGCACCAGAGACGGGGTCTGGAGGTGGGGATCCCACTGGTGCTAGTGGTGCAGTGCAGGACCAGGGACAGGAGGCAGCACAGGCGGCCGCAGAGGTGCCTGTGTGCAATCCTGTCCCCGATCCTGTCCCTGCATCATCTTGCACCAGCAGGGATGCCTACGTCCAGACCCGTTTTCAGGCAGGGGATGAGCTGACGTCAACTGGCCTTCCTCTGCCTGCGGACGTGGCCATCCAGGTCTGGGTTGAGCCTGTCCTGGCTGGTGTGGCGTTGCGTCAACGGGCCATGCGAGGTGACCTGCAGCCTTTTCATGGAGAGACTGCATGTCATCTCGAATGGCTCGTTGACCACCTCAGCCTGCTGGGACAGGTCACCCAGGCTGGATTCCTCCGTCTGATGGGGCTTGCTCCGACCCCCTCCTCAACTGGAACCCCTACGCACCAGTCGTCCTCTGTGCCATCTTCCCACCCATCAATCACCTGGGTGCCCTGTGGAGCTGCCTCTGACGGTGCGGCCAGGCTGGTGGAGGAGGCATCCCTGCCACAGTCGGGAGTCGGAGGTCCAGCAGGGGTGGCCACATCAACAAGTGCACCCCAGCCGGCGGAGGATGTGCAGGCAGCAGGAGGCAGTGCACGGGCAGAGGCAGAGCAGCAGCAGCAGCAACATGGTGGGAGACATGAAGGCTCGGGGCTTTCGACATCGGAGGGGCGGCCATCGGCCGGAGGGCAGGGGGACCCAGGACAGAGAGTGTCTTCCGTGTGGCAGCGGTTGGGCCACGTCATAGGTGCGGAGCAGCGGCGGGCGGAAGAGGCGCGGCTCACAATGGTCAGGGCGGAGAACTCCATGCGGAGGGCCCTGAGGCGGGCCGAGTGCCTCGAGGCAATCCGCAGGGGGTTGGAGGAGGACACAGCGTCGTCCCTGCGGACCCTCGGGGCCATGGAACTGGACCGCCTCCGGGACATCGAACAGGAGTTCGATGATGCCCTGGCCCGGGACACCACGGAGTGAGCCGCTGGACTTGCCCGCCGCCTTTGTATATAGTTCTTTAGTTTTAGGTTTCCTTTCTTTCTAATTATGATTTGGAGTCGACAGACACTGCTCCACTTTTTGTATATAGTTGATTTTTAGGTAGGTTTTTTAGTAGGTTTCCTTTGTTCAGTTGGGCTCATGGACCCTTGGTAGTTTTTTATACGGACATGCATGATTTTTTTTCTCATTCACATTGTAGTTAGTTTTCTTCCTTTAGCATTCTTAATTTTTTTAGATACAATTTTGTTAGCATACTTCACTGTGTGGTATCATCTCATTGGTTTCATGCATGTCATGTTGTGTGTTTTCCCATTATATTGCAACCATTGTGTGTGACGGACATGGGTTCATTAGCTTCATGAACATTGGGGGTGTAACATGTGATTTCCATTTCCATGTGGGTGAATGGGTTACTTGGTAGGGCTTTTTGGATGTGGAGGCTGTCCATTACGCACATGATTGGGGATTGTGAGCACCTGGTGGAGTCTGCCCCTGCACTGCTGGGGGGTGGGGGTGGTGGGAGACATGAGTGGGGGCCTGGTGGAGGCTGCCCCTGCACTGCTGGGGGGTGGGGGTGGTGGGAGACATGAGTGGGGGCCTGCTGGAGGCTGCCCCTGCACTGCTGGGGGGTGGGGGTGGTGGGAGACATACGTGGGGGCCTGGTGGAGGCTGCCCCTGCACTGCTGGGGGGTGGGGGTGGTGGGAGACATGAGTGGGGGCCTGGTGGAGGGTGACCCTGGATGCTGGGGGGTGGGGGTGCAGGGGGACATGAGTGGGGGCCTGGTGGAGGATGCCCCTGGAGGCAGGGGGGTGGGGGTGGTGGGAGACATGAGTGGGGGCCTGCTGGAGGCTGCCCCTGGTGGCTGGGGGGTGGGGGTGGTGGGACACATGAGTGGGGGCCTGCTGGAGGCTGCCCATGGTGGCAGGGGGGGTGGGGGTGGTGGGAGACATGAGTGGGTGCCTGGTGGAGGCTGCCCCTGCACTGCTGGGGGGTGGGGGTGGTGGTAGACATGAGTGGGGGCCTGGTGGAGGCTGCCCATGGTGGCAGGGGGGTGGGGGTGGTGGGAGACATGAGTGGGGGCCTGCTGGAGGCTGCTCATGGTGGTAGGGGGGTGGGGTGGTCGGAGACATGAGTGGGGGCCTGGTGGAGGCTGCCCATGGTGGAAGGGGGTGAGGGTGGTGGGAGACATGAGTGGGGGCCTGGTGGAGGCTGCCCCTGCACTGCTGGGGGTGGGGGTGGTGGGAGACATGAGTTGGGTCCTGGTGGAGGGTGACCCTGGATGCTGGGGGTGGGGGTGCAGGGGGACATGAGTGGGGGCCTGGTGGAGGCTGCCCATGGTGGCAGGGGGTGGGGGTGGTGGGAGACATGAGTGGGTGCCTGGTGGAGGCTGCCTCTGCACTGCTGGGGGGTGGGGGTGGTGGTAGACATGAGTGGGGGCCTGGTGGAGGCTGCCCCTGCACTGCTGGGGGGTGGGGGTGGTGGGAGACATGAGTGGGGGCCTGGTGGAGGCTGCCCATGGTGGCAGGGGGGTGGGGGTGGTGGGAGACATGAGTGGGGGCCTGCTGGAGGCTGCCCATGGTGGCAGGGGGGTGGGGGTGGTGGGAGACATGAGTGGGGGCCTGGTGGAGGCTGCCCATGGTGGCAGGGGGGTGGGGGTGGTGGGAGACAAAAGTGGGGGCCTGCTGGAGGCTGCCCATGGTGGCAGGGGGGTGGGGGTGGTGGGAGACATGAGTGGGGGCCTGGTGGAGGCTGCCCATGGTGGCAGGGGGGTGGGGGTGGTGGGAGACATGAGTGGGGGCCTGCTGGAGGCTGCCCATGGTGGCAGGGGGGTGGGGGTGGTGGGAGACATGAGTGGGGGCCTGGTGGAGGCTGCCCATGGTGGCAGGGGGGTGGGGGTGGTGGGAGACATGAGTGGGGGCCTGGTGGAGGCTACCCCTGCACTGCTGGGGGGTGGGGGTGGTGGGAGACATGAGTGGGGGCCTGGTGGAGGCTGCCCCTGCACTGCTGGGGGGTGGGGGTGGTGGGAGACATGAGTGGGGGCCTGGTGGAGGGTGACCCTGGATGCTGGGGGGTGGGGGTGCAGGGGGACATGAGTGGGGGCCTGGTGGAGGATGCCCATGGTGGCAGGGGGGGTTGGGGTGGTGGGAGAAATGGGTGGGGGCCTGGTGGAGGCTGCCCCTGGTGGCTGGGGGGTGGGGGTGGTGGGAGACATGAGTGGGGGCCTGCTGGAGGCTGCCCCTGCACTGCTGGGGGGTGGGGGTGGTGGGAGCCATGAGTGGGGGCCTGCTGGAGGCTGCCCCTGCACTGCTGGGGGGTGGGGGTGGTGGGAGACATGAGTGGGGGCCTGGTGGAGGCTGCCCCTGCACTGCTGGGGGGTGGGGGTGGTGGGAGAAATGGGTGGGGGCCTGGTGGAGGGTGACCCTGGATGCTGGGGGGTGGGGGTGCAGGGGGACATGAGTGGGGGCCTGCTGGAGGCTGCCCATGGTTGCAGGGGGTGGGGGTGGTGGGAGACATGACTGGGGGCCTGCTGGAGGCTGCCCCTGGTGGCTGGGGGGTGGGGGTGGTGGGAGACATGGGTGGGGGCCTGGTGGAGGCTGCCCATGGTGGCAGGGGGGTGGGGGTGGTGGGAGACATGAGTGGGGGCCTGGTGGAGGCTGCCCCTGCACTGCTGGGGGGTGGGGGTGGTGGGAGACATGAGTGGGGGCCTGGTGGAGGCTGCCCCTGCACTGCTGGGGGGTGGGGGTGGTGGTAGACATGAGTGGGGGCCTGGTGGAGGCTGCCCCTGAACTGCTGGGGGGTGGGGGTGGTGGGAGACATGAGTGGGGGCCTGGTGGAGGATGCCCATGGTGGCAGGGGGGTGGGGGTGGTGGGAGACATGAGTGGGGGCCTGGTGGAGGGTGACCCTGGATGCTGGGGGGTGGGGGTGCAGGGGGACATGAGTGGGGGCCTGCTGGAGGCTGCCCATGGTGGCAGGGGGGTGGGGGTGGTGGGAGACATGAGTGGGGGCCTGCTGGAGGCTGCCCCTGGTGGCTGGGGGTGGTGGGAGACATGGGTGGGGGCCTGGTGGAGGCTGCCCATGGTGGCAGGGGGGTGGGGGTGGTGGGAGACATGAGTGGGGGCCTGGTGGAGGCTGCCCCTGCACTGCTGGGGGGTGGGGGTGGTGGGAGACATGAGTGGGGGCCTGGTGGAGGATGCCCATGGTGGCAGGGGGGTGGGGGTGGTGGGAGACATGGGTGGGGGCCTGGTGGAGGCTGCCCATGGTGGCAGGGGGGTGGGGGTGGTGGGAGACATGAGTGGGGGCCTGCTGGAGGCTGCCCCTGCACTGCTGGGGGGTGGGGGTGGTGGTAGACATGAGTGGGGGCCTGGTGGAGGATGCCCATGGTGGCAGGGGGGTGGGGGTGGTGGGAGACATGGGTGGGGGCCTGGTGGAGGCTGCCCCTGGTGGCTGGGGGGTGGGGGTGGTGGGAGACATGAGTGGGGGCCTGCTGGAGGCTGCCCCTGGTGGCTGGGGGGTGGGGGTGGTGGGACACATGAGTGGGGGCCTGGTGGAGGCTGCCCCTGCACTGCTGGGGGGCGGGGGTGGTGGTAGACATGAGTGGAGGCCTGGTGGAGGCTGCCCCTGCACTGCTGGGGGGTGGGGGTGGTGGGAGACATGAGTCGGTGCCTGGTGGAGGCTGCCCCTGCACTGCTGGGGGGTGGGGGCGGTGGTAGACATGAGTGGGGGCCTGGTGGAGGCTGCCCCTGCACTGCTGGGGGGTGGGGGTGGTGGGAGACATGAGTGGGGGCCTGGTGGAGGCTGCCCCTGCACTGCTGGGGGGTGGGGGTGGTGGGAGACATGAGTAGGGGCCTGCTGGAGGCTGCCCCTGCACTGCTGGGGGGTGGGGGTGGTGGGAGACATGAGTGGGGGCCTGGTGGAGGCTGCCCCTGCACTGCTGGGGGGTGGGGGTGGTGGGAGACATGAGTGGGGGCCTGGTGGAGGGTGACCCTGGATGCTGGGGGGTGGGGGCGCAGGGGGACATGAGTGGGGGCCTGGTGGAGGATGCCCATGGTGGCAGGGGGGTGGGGGTGGTGGGAGACATGGGTGGGGGCCTGGTGGAGGCTGCCCCTGGTGGCTGGGGGGTGGGGGTGGTGGGAGACATGAGTGGGGGCCTGCTGGAGGCTGCCCCTGGTGGCTGGGGGGTGGGGGTGGTGGGACACATGAGTGGGGGCCTGCTGGAGGCTGCCCATGGTGGCAGGGGGGTGTGGGTGGTGGGAGACATGAGTGGGTGCCTGGTGGAGGCTGCCCCTGCACTGCTGGGGGGTGGGGGTGGTGGTAGACATGAGTGGGGGCCTGATGGAGGCTGCCCCTGCACTGCTGGGGGGTGGGGGTGGTGGGAGACATGAGTGGGGGCCTGGTGGAGGCTGCCCATGGTGGCAGGGGGGTGGGGGTGGTGGGAGACATGAGTGGGGGCCTGCTGGAGGCTGCCCATGGTGGCAGGGGGGTGGGGGTGGTGGGAGACATGAGTGGGGGCCTGGTGGAGGCTGCCCATGGTGGCAGGGGGGTGGGGGTGGTGGGAGACATGAGTGGGGGCCTGGTGGAGGCTGCCCCTGCACTGCTGGGGGGTGGGGGTGGTGGGAGACATGAGTGGGGGCCTGGTGGAGGGTGACCCTGGATGCTGGGGGATGGGGGTGCAGGGGGACATGAGTGGGGGCCTGGTGGAGGATGCCCATGGTGGCAGGGGGGTGGGGGTGGTGGGAGACATGAGTGGGGGCCTGGTGGAGGCTGCCCCTGCACTGCTGGGGGGTGGGGGTGGTGGGAGACATGAGTGGGTGCCTGGTGGAGGCTGCCCCTGCACTGCTGGGGGGTGGGGGTGGTGGGAGACATGAGTGGGGGCCTGGTGGAGGCTGCCCCTGCACTGCTGGGGGGTGGGGGTGGTGGGAGACATGAGTGGGGGCCTGGTGGAGGGTGACCCTGGATGCTGGGGGGTGGGGGTGCAGGGGGACATGAGTGGGGGCCTGGTGGAGGCTGCCCATTGTGGCAGGGGGGTGGGGGTGGTGGGAGACATGAGTGGGGGCCTGGTGGAGGCTGCCCCTGCACTGCTGGGGGGTGGGGGTGGTGGGAGACATGAGTGGGTGCCTGGTGGAGGCTGATCGTGCACTGCTGGGGGGTGGGGGTGGTGGGAGACATGAGTGGGGGCCTGGTGGAGGCTGCCCCTGCACTGCTGGTGGGTGGGGGTGGTGGGAGACATGAGTGGGGGCCTGGTGGAGGCTGCCCATGGTGGCAGGGGGTGGGGGTGGTGGGAGACATGAGTGGGGGCCTACTGGAGGCTGCCCATGGTGGCAGGGGGGTGAGGGTGGTGGGAGACATGAGTGGGGGCCTGGTGGAGGCGGGTGGGGGTGGTGGGAGACATGAGTGGGGGCCTGGTGGAGGCTGCCCCTGCACTGCTGGGGGGGTGGGGTGCTGGGAGACATGAGTGGGGGCCTGGTGGAGGCTGCCCCTGCACTGCTGGGGGGTGGGGGTGGTGGGAGACATGAGTGGGGGCCTGGTGGAGGCTGCTCCTGCACTGCTGGGGGGTGGGGGTGGTGGGAGACATGCATTGTTGATCAGTAGTGCAAGGTGACATGTGGGTTGGCTGGGGACATGCCCATGGTGGATGGGCTGCCTGCGGGACATGAGCAGGGGTGCAGGGTAGTCCCCCGTGGTGTGGGCTGCCTGCAGGGGCCGTGGAGGTTGTGGAGCGTACACCTGGGAGGACCCACAAGGCCAATTCACGTATAGTACTCCCCAGAACCCCTGAAATACACATTCCCTGCTGGTATCGCGGGTGCAACTTACCGCGCACCCCTGAAATACACGTACCCTGCTCGCACTGGGCCAATCGCGTGTGGAACTTCCAGCGCACCCCTGAAATTCACGTACCCTGCTCGCACTGGGCCAATCGCGTGTGTAACTTCCCGCGCACCCCTGAAATACACATTCCCTGCTGGTATCGCGTGTGCAACTTACCGCGCACCCCTGAAATACACGTACCCTGCTGGCACTGGGCCAATCGCGTGTGTAACTCCCCGCGCACCCATGTAATACACGTACCCTGCTCGCACTGGCCCATTCGCGTGTGGAACTTCCCGCGCACCCCTGAAATGCACGTACCCTGCAGAATTCGCGTGTGGAACTTCCCGCGCACCCATGAAATACACGTACCCTGCTCGCACTGGGCCAATCGCGTGTGTAACTTCCCGCGCACCCCTGAAATACACGTACCCTGCTCGCACTGGGACTATCGCGTGTGTAACTTCCCGCGCACCCCTGAAATACACGTACCCTGATGGAATCGCGTGTGGAACTTCCCGCGCACCCATGTAATACACGTACCCTGCTCGCACTGGCCCATTCGCATGTGGAACTTCCCGCGCACCCCTGAAATGCACGTACCCTGCTCGCACTGGGCCAATCGGGTGTGTAACTTCCCGCGCACCCCTGAAATACACATTCCCTGCTGGTATCGCGTGTGCAACTTACCGCGCACCCCTGAAATACACGTACCCTGCTCGCACTGGGCCAATCGCGTGTGTAACTTCCCGCGCACCCCTGAAATACACGTACCCTGATGCAATTGCGTGTGGAACTTCCCGCGCACCCATGTAATACACGTACCCTGCTCGCACTGGCCCATTCGCGTGTGGAACTTCCCGCGCACCCCTGAAATGCACGTACCCTGCAGAATTCGCGTGTGGAACTTCCCGCGCACCCATGAAATACACGTACCCTGCTCGCACTGGGCCAATCGCGTGTGGAACTTCCCCCGCACCCCTGAAATACACATACCCTGCTCGCACTGGGACTATCGCGTGTGTAACTTCCCGCGCACCCCTGAAATACACGTACCCTGATGGAATCGCGTGTGGAACTTCCTGCCCACCCATGTAATACACGTACCCTGCTCGCACTGGCCCATTCGCGTGTGGAACTTCCCGCGCACCCCTGAAATGCACGTACCCTGCAGAATACGCGTGTGGAACTTCCCGCGCACCCCTGAAATACACGTACCCTGCTGAAATCGCGTGTGGAACTTCCCGCGCACCCCTGAAATACACATACCTTGCTGAAATCACGTGTGGAACTTCCCGCGCACCCCTGAAATCCACGTACCCGGCCAAATCGCGTGTGACACTTCCCGCGCACCCCGGTATACACGCACACATATTTTTTGTCAGCGGGTCCGTGTTTGTGGGTACCCCTTTGCACGTCATTTGTCCTGGAGGGCCACAGTATAGGACATTCATCATGGCAGTATATAGGTGGTATTTGTTGGCGCACCTTTTGGCGCACATTTCTTACAGCCGCAGAGACGCTACCGCCTGCTTTCTTGTGGCGGTCGTGTTTGTGCCTGTGCGCTGGTTTGAGCGTGCGCTTTTTTGCCCTATTCTATTCCATGAATACGTGTTGTAGGCGAGCGTGTGGGCGTTCTGCGCACTTGTGCCGTGTACTTCCCCCGTGACGCCCACGTTTTGGCAAGTTGTTCCCCATTCCGAGTGTTACGCCCGTGTTCCGCCTACTTTTGTTGCGTGCGCCGCGCTATGTGCGATTTTCGCTCTGGCCTGTGCGATTTTCGCTGTGACCTGGCGCACGCTGTTAGATGGCCTGTGCGCCAACGTGCGCCGCGCACTTTTTTATCGCACATCCGCTGGTTTTCTCGCGCACGGACTTCCATGAATCGATGTGCGCTGCTTTTCGTGCGATTTTCGCACTTGCACTGCGATTTTGGCAATTCCACTGCGATTTGCACGTTTTTGCCCACTTGCGCCGCGCTATTCATTCCATGAATCGGCCTGTTAGTGTTCTTGGAATAAGACGACAATTTGACTACTGTGCTGGAATAGTGAAAATCACTATAAACTCACAGGAAGATCCACAAGAATTTCTAATGTACTTACTACAAGTACTGGAAAACAAAAACATACCTATAAATGAAATCTTTCAGATTTCATACATGTGGAAACATACATGCACTCTCTGCAACAATGTGACACAAGAAGAAATCCCCAATGAACGCTTCATATATATATCAATACCAAATTGTGAATCCATTCCATTTCAGCAACTTGTACAAAATGCAAACCATGGTAGATTATGCTCTACCTGCAATTCAGATAATCGCTCCACGTTAGTAATACAAACACATAGTAAATACGTAATACTAATGCTTCTACGTTACAATGCAGATGGTACCAAAAACAACTGCAAGCTGACTGGATTCACACATGGTCAAATATCACTTGGTAAGAAAACCTTCACAACAATAGGTATAATCTACCACGCAGGAGCCACAACCAATTCAGGGCACTACACTGCATATATAAAAAAGAAATGTGGATGGTTTGAATGTAATGATAGTACCATTACTCTAAAGCAGAGATTACCAGCAAATCTTACAAACGCTTATTTGATGTTCTTAAAACCAAAATTTGATAAATAAACTGTATTTAAACCTTTAAGTAAATTTATGTAAAAAAAATATAAACTGTTAGAATACTCCAAAAGCTATCTAACTGTTCAAAGATTCTACAACAACTAATGAGATAAATGAATACCAATAAATTAGACCAAAAAATACACAGTTACAATACGCCAATTGGTATCTAACTGTCCCAAAATTATAAATTTGTGTTAAAATAATATAAACTGTTAGAATACTCCAAAAGCTATCTAACAGCTCAAAGATTCTTCAACAACTAATCAGATAAATGAATACCACTAAATTAGGCCAAAAAATACACAGTTAGAATACGCCAATTGGTATCTAACTGTCCCAAAATTTAACAATATCCAAATAGATAAATCAAAACCACTAAAATATATTAAAAAAATAAACAGTTAGAATACGCCAATTGGTATCTAACTGCTCCAAAATTTTATAATATCAAAACAAATGAAGAATCTGTTACTGTTCCAAAAAAAATACAACAAAGCAAAGTATAAAGCATTAGCCAGAAACAACAAGTGAACACTGAAAACAAACAAACAAATAAACTGTAGCATAACAGAAAAAGGTTTTTTTTTTTAATCCAACATGGATTTTTTTTTCTCCCACAGACCCAATGATTTTAGCAACAAATACAGAAACTGAGCAAATTGCACAGTACTCTGATTTGTACTCTACTAAATATGAGGGTCGAAAAAAAATAAAAGTATATTGCTTATACAATGTAATAAGTCATTACAAAATACTAATACTAACATGCTATTTTCTTTTATCACAGAAATGAAGAAGAAAAACATGGACTCCCATTACTAGACCAAACAGTAAGTATACAATAATAAGGACAACCATAGCAGCATATCACATCCATAGTATCTAATACCTTTGTTCCTTATACATTTGTTTTTCACCCAAAGTTATAAGCAAATATGAATGTGATATGCTGCGGTGGTTGTTGCCAGGGCATAGAGTCTTGGGTGCATGGCCAAATGGCCATGCACCCAAGACTCTATGCCCTGGCAACAACCACCGCAGCATATCACATCCATAGAGTCAAACATTTCAACTATGATCTATGGGAAACTTTTAATGTCCGCGAACAATGTGAGTGTTCTTAGAACACTTTGAACTTGCCAGCGAACAATACGGACACCGTTTTCAGGACACCCCCTACAAACATTTCAGAACAACGCGATAGTTCTTAGAACACTTTCAACTTAACAACGAACAATACGGACAGTGTCCTAAGGACACCCCCTACGAACATTCCAGGACACCGGGAGTGTTCTCAAAAACGTCTTCAGAACACCCCCATTTTGTTTATTTGCGAACATTTCAGGACACCGCAGCTGTTCTTAGAACACATTCAACTTGACAGAGAATAATACGGACAGCGTCCTCAGGACACCCCCTACGAACACTCCCCGGACACCGCGAGTGTTCTTAGAAGCGTCTTCAGAACACCACCATCTTGTTTATTTGCGAACATTTCAGGACACCGCAAGTGTTCTTAGGACACATTCAACTTGACAGAGAACAATACGGACAGCGTCCTCAGGACACCCCCTACGAACATTCCAGGACACCAGGAGTGTTCTTAGAAGCTTCTTCAGAACACCACCATCTTGTTTATTTGCGAACATTTCAGGACACCGCGAGTGTTCTTAGGACACATTCAACTTGACAGAGAACAATACGGACAGCGTCCTCAGGACACCCCCTACGAACACTCCCCAGACACCGCAAGTGTTCTTAGAAGCGTCTTCAGAACACCACCATCTTGTTTATTTGCGAACATTTCAGGACACCGTGAGTGTTCTTAGGACACATTCAACTTGACAGAGAACAATACGGACAGCGTCCTCAGGACACCCCCTACGAACACTCCCCCCCGGACACCGCGAGTGTTCTTAGAAGCGTCTTCAGAACACCCCCATTTTGTTTATTTGCGAACATTTCAGGACACCACGGGTGTTCTTAGAACACATTCAACTTGACAGAGAACAATACGGACAGCGTCCTCAGGACACCCCCTACGAACATTCCAGGACACCGGGAGTGTTCTTAGAACCGTCTTCAGAACACCACCATCTTGTTTATTTGCGAACATTTCAGGACACCGCGAGTGTTCTTATGACACATTCAACTTGATAGAGAACAATACGGACAGCGTCCTCAGGACACCCCCTACGAACACTCCCCGGACACCGCGAGTGTTCTTAGAAGCATCTTCAGAACACCCCCATTTTGTTTATTTGCGAACATTTCAGGATACCGCGAGTGTTCTTAGGACACATTCAACTTGACAGAGAACAATACGGACAGCGTCCTCAGGACACCCCCATTTTGTTTATTTGCGAACATTTCAGGACACTGCGAGTGTTCTTAGAACAGTTTCAGTTTGCTTGCGAACGAAACGGACACATATTGAGTCCTCACAAAATGGGGGTGTCCTGAGGACGCTGTCCGTATTGTTCATTGTCAAGTTGAATATGTTCTAAGAACACTCGCGGTGTCCTGAATTGTTCGCAAATACACAAAATGGGGGTGTTCTGAAGATGTTGTTGAACACTCACTGTGTCCTGAAATGTTCGCAAACATGAATGGGGTTGTGGCTGACAAGTTGAATGTGTTCTAAGAACACTCGCGGTGTGCTGAAATGTTCGCAAATAAACAAAATGGGGGTGTCCTGAGGACGCTGTCCGTATTGTTCTCTGTCAAGTTGAATGTGTTCTAAGAACACTTGCGGTGTCCTGAAATGTTCGCAAATAAACTAAATGGGGGTGTCCTGAGGACGCTGTCCGTATTGTTCTCTGTCAAGTTGAATGTGTTCTTAGAACACTCATGGTGTCCTGAAATGTTCGCAAATAAACGAAATGGGCGTGTTCTGAAGACGTTTCTAAGAACACTCGCGGTGTCCGGGGAATGTTCAAAGAGGGTGTCCTGAGGACTCTGTCCGTATTGTTCTCTGTCAAGTTGAATGTGTTCTAAGAACACTCGCGGTGTCCTAAAATGTTCGCAAATATACAAAATGGAGGTGTTCTGAAGACATTTCTAAGAACACTCCCGGTGTCCTGGAATGTTCGTAGGGGGTGTCCTGAAGGCGTAGTCCGTATTGTTCGCTGGCAAGTTGAATGTGTTCTAAGAACACTCGCAGTGTCCTGAAATGTTCGCAAATAAACAAAATGGGGGTGTCCTGAGGACACTGTCCGTATTGTTCTCTGTCAAGTTGAATGTGTTCTTAGAACACTCATGGTGTCCTGAAATGTTCGCAAATAAACGAAATGGGGGTGTTCTGAGGACACTGTCCGTATTGTTCGTTGTCAAGTTGAATGTGTCTAAGAACACTCGCAGTGTCCTGAAATGTTCGCAAATAAACAAAATGGGGGTGTCCTGAGGACACTGTCCGTATTGTTCTCTGTCAAGTTGAATGTGTTCTTAGAACACTCATGGTGTCCTGAAATGTTCGCAAATAAACGAAATGGGGGTGTTCTGAGGACACTGTCCGTATTGTTCGTTGTCAAGTTGAATGTGTCTAAGAACACTCGCGGTGTCCTGAAATGTTCGCAAATAAACAAAATGAGGGTGTTCTGAAGACGTTTCTAAGAACACTTGCGGTGTCCTGGAATGTTCGTAGGGGGTGTCCTGAAGGCGTAGTCCGTATTGTTCGTTGGCAAGTTGAATGTGTTCTAAGAGCACTTGCAGTGTCCTGAAATGTTTGCAAATAAACAAAATGGGGGTGTCCTGAGGACACTGTCCGTATTGTTCGTTGTCAAGTGGAAAGTGTTCTAAGAACTATCGCGTTGTTCTGAAATGTTCATAGGTGGTGTGTTTTTCTTGTTAATTTCTGTGATAAAAGAAAATAGCATGTTAGTATTAGTATTTTGTAATGACTTATTACATTGTATAATCAACATACTTTTTTGGACCCTCATATTTAGTAGATTACAAATCAGAGTACTGTGCAATATGCTCAGTTTCTGTATTTGTTGCTAAAATCATTGGGTCTGTGGGAGAAAATAAAATCCATGTTGGATTAAAAAAAAAACTTTTACTGTTATGCTACAGTTTATTTGTTTGTTTGTTTTCAGTGTTCACTTGTTTCTGGCTAATGCTTTATACTTTGGCTTGTTGCATTTTTTTGGAGCAGTAACGTATTATTTATTTGTTTGGATATTATAAAATTTTGGAGCAGTTAGATACCAATTGGCGTATTCTAACTGTCTATTTTTTTTATATATTTTAGTGGTATTGATTTATCTATTTGGATATTGTTAAATTGTGGGCAGTTAGATACCAATTGGCGTATTCTAACTGTATATTTTTTGGTCTAATTTAGTGGTATTCATTTATCTGATTTTCCTGGTAATCTCTGCTTTAGAGTAATGGTACTATCATTACATTCAAACCATCCACATTTCTTTTTTATATATGCAGTGTAGTGCCCTGAATGGTTGTGGCTCCTGCGTGGTAGATTATACCTATTGTTGTGAAGGTTTTCTTACCAAGTGATATTTGACCATGTGTGAATCCAGTCAGTTTGCAGTTGTTTTTGGTACCATCTGCATTGTAACGTAGAAGCATTAGTATTATGTATTCACTATGTGTTTGTATTACTAACGTGGAGCGATTATCTGAATTGCAGGTAGAGCATAATCTACCATGGTTTGCATTTTGTACAAGTCGCTGAAATGGAATGGATTTACAATTTGGTATTGAATATATATGAAGCGTTCATTGGGGATTTCTTCTTGTGTCACATTGTTGCAGAGAGTGCATGTATGTTTCCACATGTATAGGTATGTTTTTGTTTTCCAGTACTTGTAGTAAGTACATTAGAAATTCTTGTGGATCTTCCTGTGAGTTTATAGTGAATTTCACCATTCCAGCACAGTAGTCCAATTGTTGTCTTATTCCATAAACACTATACGTGTTGTCAGGATTGTTTGCTGCATTTCTGTGAAGTACTAACATTTGCAAACACAATGGGTCTGTACTGTGTAAGTAAATGTTGTCAACAATTGGTGGTAATTGAAATAGAATATTCATTGCTACATTTGCGTAGCAACTTACACCAACTATATTTGAGAACTTAAATCGTCCAGGTAGTTCTGTATCTAACTGCTTTTTTTGGAGTTTGTCTTCCTTCTTTAAAGAAGTACCTGGTTTACTTTCCCTAATTGATTCTTTTTTGCTTGTGGTACTTGATGAAGTATTAGTTTCTTTTACTCTCTTCGGAGGATTTGCAGTGACATCCTGTTGCATTTCTGTTTGATTTATTTTTCTTTTATAACGTTTTACTTTTTGTGGAACAGAATATGTGTTTAGGTGGGGGTGTATAGTGAGTGAAGTCTATTGTATTCTAAAATGCAAGGAATATCAGCATTTATTTTACTTGCATCAAAGTTGATTAGAAATAGACTGTCAAGTGTACGTAAGCGTGATAGTGCTGCGTAGCTCATGCCTTCTTTAAAGACTGTGTTACCAATATCTATCATTGCTTTGTCTAGGGTTAGACCTTGTGATTTATGAATCGTGACTGCGTATGTAAGAGTTAGAGAAAATTGTTCTCTGCGTACATACATATCTTTGAAGAGAAGGAATCTAGCTGTTGAGCATCCTATCCTTTTTACTTCTGAAAGTTTGTCAAAGAGTATATTGACAAACTGAATTTTGTTGTCGCGTGGGTATGTTTGAAAGCCAACAACTGTACCCAGTGCTCCATTAACTAGTCCTTGGTCCACGTCAAGGTTACGTTTAAGCATTACTCTGCAATTTAAGGATCATTTTAATATCTTTTCTAAGCCTGCTGTGTTTGAGATTGATTTTTCTAAACTATTTAGTCTTGTTGTGGCTTGGTCACACATGGGTAGTGTCATACCATGTACATCTAGTTTGTCTGTGGCGCTAATTTCCATGATTGGTTGCATTTCTTTACTTAGCATGATTTCATTGAATTTGAAACAGCTTGCAAGAGTTTGCATTAAGGCCAGACAATTGACATTTTTGTGGGCTAATTGTTCCATAACATCTGTAGCACATGCATTATTGCCATAAAGTGCATTAATGTGCCGGGTTTTCAATATTGCTTCTGCTTCTATAGAAAGTATACCAACTCTGATACTTTTTAAAATGTTGGCATAAGTGAGATCTGCAGAGTGGCGCATGTTTTCTGTTAATTCTCTGTATTGGAAATGTTGCCAAAGGTTGACATTACCAATGCTGCCAACAGTTTTACGGCAGAGTTTGTGTCCTAATGTTTTAAAAATAGGCTCACCTTTTACTGGTGTTAATTGAAGCAGATCTCCAAAAACAATAATGTGTTTTCCTGCAAAGAGCTCTTCATAGTCTGTTTTGAGTACTTCTTGTAATCTGAGGTGAATCCAAGCTAACATCAGGTTGGAGACCATGCTCACTTCATCTATTAGTAGCATTTTCATTTGTTTCAATACTCTGTGTAATTCCATTGCAGCTTCTGCAGAAAGTTTGTAATAGTGTAATTTGTTCTGGTGTTCTACTGGTAATAGTAGTAATCGGTGTAATGTAACACCACCTATGTTGTAGGCAGCTAAACCTTTGGGGGCAGTGACAACAGCTGACAGTTTGTTGTTTGTCAATTGTTGAAGGAACTTGCTGATGATTTTGATTACGAATGTTTTGCCTGAACCAGCTTCACCACTGACGTATAGTAGTATAGTTTTGTAATTTTGGCAGGTACATTCTTGATTTTCATGTTGTACACCTTGTGCAATTAGTTTTGCTACTTCTTGAAAAATGGTATGCTGCTCTTTGTTCAATTTTAATTGTATTACAGTTAAGTCTTCTGTATCTTCTTCATAGTGACACATGGTGTTTTCTACTTCTGTCATAGCTAATTCTGCCTGATTTGCTATTAGTGGCTGTTCCAGTGGTTCTTGGCTTCCTGTTACAGAAGGTTGACTACTGTCTGGAGTGTCCTTATCTAGTTGGGCCTGGAGTTCTTCTTCGTGTTGCTGTTCGTTGTGCAACATTGTTTTGTACTGTTTAAAGTTTACATCGTTATAATGCTTTCATTTGCTTTGAAAGCGTCTTCATAGGAGTCATAGTTATCTAGTATCTCTTCTTCTTTTTTCCATGGTTTAAAATGTTGCAGCAGGGACATGTATTATAGTTTTTTGTTGAGGAGTTTTTAATGAAAATTTGATATGATTAATTAAGATTGGTTTGGTAAATTTCACTAAGCTGCCTTTAAAATTTGTCACTCTGTATCTACCTTTTTTTCATTGGGTTTTATATTATTTTTGTATGTGAAGTTTTGTGCTATGTGGGATAGACACATGGTTTCCAAAGTGGTACTCCTGTTTGGTTAGTATGTGTCCAGTAAATTGTTTTTCAAAATGTCTTGGCTGTTGGGATCAATTTTGGCTATTGTTTCTATGTTGTCGTATGATTTGAGAACTCTTTTTCTAAATTTAGCAGGACCAAGACTTAGACATACTATATTTATAGATTTTCCATACAAAGCAGTACCGGTTAAACGATCTGCAGCTTCATAGCAGCCACATTCTCTATGAGAGAGCATTTTTATGCCTAAGCTGTACAATTTCTGAGAGAGTGTTTTGTCTGATAATAGGTCATTCCAGAGGTCTTGAAGCCCTGTTTTTTCTGCTTTTGTTAAGTAGGCAGTAACATATTGTGCATTTGCAGTGGAATTGTCTGCAATGTCCTGCACATCTATTGATATATTTTGCTTCTTCTGTTCTTTTTATGTAATATGTGTTCTTAGGTGATTTACCTTTAACACTATGTCTAACTGAAGACATGAAGTTGTTCACTTCACCTGTTTCTGTAACTGGTCTAGGGAAACCAAAGCGGCATTTGGTGTAGTATTTCCCTTTATTTTTGTATTTGCGACAACAGTATTTGGCACATTTGTGTCTTTGAAATTGTACAATTTGTGCATGAAGATCATTATTTGTTGCTTCTGATGGAATTTCACAAGTGACATATTTTTCGATAAATTGTAAAACAGTGGCATCACTGGCTTGACCAAATTTAGGAGCATCTTTAATCCATAAAAACATGTGGATATGTAGTGCTCCTCTGGCTTGGTATTCTTTTCTCCAAAAGAAGTGTTGTTCTTCTCCGAGGAGAGGAACAGTTTTATTACAAATAAAGTGTAGCATAGCAATGAAAGGATGATGGAAATATCTTGAAACATTAACAGGATCTAGAGAGAAAAGTTCTCCAGGTGTTAGTATATCTATGTTTGTTTTGTTTTTGTTTGATATGCGTGGGAAATAATGTAAATCTTCCCATGCATATTCTTCACAACTTAATGTAACAAACCAGGTGGGTGGGCCAAGGTTTCTTATCATACAATGTACATCTCCGTGATGTCAGAACCAGTACTCTTTAGTACCACTCATGTTTGCTAACAGATTTGTAATGCTTGATTGTAAAACCTCATCTTTTTCTTGCACTTTTTGTAGTGATTGCGTAGCTGACATATTTTGAAAGTGGGTTCCTGATTTCAATGTGTGTGCAACTCTGAAACATAGAGTTGCTAGTTCACTTTCAAAGAGTAGGTCTAATATGTATTCCACATTTTGTCTAAATCTGGGATCCTCAGAATACATTTGTAATGAGCGGTATTCCGATGCTTTTATCTGAATAGGTCTATCATCGTACCTTCCTCCTTTGCCAGTAGGAAAGAGTAGAGGAAAAGCACATGCTTCTATACTTTTTTCCCATATGCTGATTGGTGATCCTTTGGTTTGTCACATTTGGTACATTTCTAATGCATCATCTATGGTGTCATTAGAGTGTAATGGATGAATTGTATAATGGTCTAAAATATTGGATACTGTATCAGAATCTAGAAGATCAAATTGACCAGATTCTGGTGACTCTTGAATTATTTCAGTTGTTTCCCTCAAGTTTTCTTCAATATTTATTTCTTCATAGTATTCATTATTGTCTTTTAGATATTGAAAGGCATGTCTAACTTTATATAAGTCTACAAGTTGTTGCCAAATTTTTTAGTCTTTTGTAGGTACACCATTTACTAAGACAATTAAAGATTGCTCTATTGGATGTTGCACTCCCAGAGTGTGCATATTTTCTTTTAGATCTAATGGTAAATACACTACTTTGCCACAAATGCCTTTCACCAATTCAGAGGGAGGCAATTTTGCTGTTTTTGGTTGAAGGCGTATTATTGCTTGAAATGTGCACTGTTTGAATTATGATGCTCTCATATAAATTCAGTAGCTGCAGGGGTTTTGGTAGTGGGAATAATTCCAAAATATTTGTGATAGCACGTGAAGGAGTTTGATTGTTGTCAAGTTTTGTAGTGCAATAACTGCAAAGTATTAAGGGGTCAGTTATTTCAAATTTGTTTTCTGCTATAAGGTAGAGAGCTAATTCAAACCATTTGGAAACCTCATTGTTTTCTATTTTATATGTTACGTCTATAGTTTTTGTGTTACTTTTATAAAAAGTTCTGCAGCAACACACACACACACACATGGTTTGGTACTTCAGTGGATGTACTTTTAAATTTTAGTATTTCTTTTTTGTATGTGTGTAGTAGAAGGTTGCCATCTGTACAATTGTTGCTAGTTTGTCGTAAAGCTAATGCATTTTGTAAGTGGCTTTCGCTTCCAAAATATTTTTTCTGGGTATGCTCTATTTCTCTAGTAGGTCTTTGGCTGTACCATATAGAAGATTGTTATTTAAATTGGCTAGTGCTAACGCAGGACTTTTAGCATAGTACAGTTTATAGACTAGATTTCTTATAGTTGAATGATATGTTGATATCATTTTGATATGATGGAAGGTGCTTTTGCAAATAGGTCCTGAAATGCAGGCTAATTAATGTCCTTGTAGTCCTGTGTATTTGTGCACTGGACAGGTATCCATATTTTGCAGAAGTTTCATTTTGATTTTGTCTTTGCCTTTCACATACTGATTGAGAAACTGACTTAAAGATTTGAAAGATTTTTTGGCAATGTTACACATTAACGTGCATGGCCATTTGTATACTGGACGTTCTGGTTCAGTCGAATGGAGAGTTTTCTGGGGACATTTCTGTAAGCAGTATTTCGTGTTGCATTATGGTATTATTAAGTTTTTCATACCCTTGTCCACTGCTATGTATGGCAATTGTGTTTGTTTGCTTTTGTTTGCATGATTCTTCATTAAAATATGGTTCTGTGCTCGTGGTGTGACTCCATTCACCTCCACAGATATTTAAGAAGTTATTTTTGTTGACATTCCGTTTATTGAGAAGTCTTTTTTGTAATTTATTAGTTAATTTTGTTAGTGGTTTCATTCTGTTTAAAACTAAAATAAATAACTTTCTTTTGAGAAGGATTGCACTGTCTATCAAAGCTTCTAAGATTAATTTTCTACTGTAGGTTTTAAGGGTTGTGCATGATTTGTCTCCTGTTTTTATAAGATTCTGAAGGACTCTGTGGCGTGACATTTTTGCTAAAATACTTTTTTTGGTATGGTTACTTGCCACTATATCAAGATTAATAGGAGCAGTTTTAGCAGTAGTGGTAGCTGAATTCTTGTTAATCATTTTCTGTTTCGTTTTACATTTTGATAGAGGAGGCAAAGTTTCTGTACTGGAAGCTTGATTTGTTTCGTTAAATGACTGTATTAGCTGTTTTGTTTGAACTTTTTGTACAAACTCTCCTAAAGATGGATGCTTATTTTGGACACTTTTAATTTTCATTTGCTCTATTTCTGCGTTGCTTTCTACGGACTTGCTTTTTGGTAGGCAATCTTTTGGGTCTGTTGAAAAAAAAGAAGGTATAGGTTGGGGTGTTCTGCAATGTATGTGTGCTGTGTGCATGAGTGTCTGAGTATGATGGTAAAGATGTATGTGATGGTGTGTGATTGTGCATTGGGCAGCTACAATTAGTTTGGAAGGCAATTCTTCTATTTGTGTGTTACTATACTGCGGTTCAGATGACAGTAGAAAGTGAGCTAGTGGTGAGGAGAAGCACTAATAGTAAATCTAATGGTATAAAATTAAAACAGTTCTTTGTTTTGTAATACTAACATTCTAGGGGTTGAGTTATGTTATTTGTGTTCCAAAAAACGGGGATTTGTTTGCCATTCTGCCTGCTAATCCCTGTTTAATAAATTGGGATTTGTTGGCATAATGGTTCAGAAATCTCATTTTTATTTGGTGCACAAATTACATGAATGAACCACACAGTGTGTTTGAGTAACAGTAAGAATACTAAGGTAGTATTGTACTTACTCTTTTTTTGTGGAATGAACAAGTTTCTTCAGGGATGTTGTTTGTAGTTCAGATGCTGCTGCTTTTCAGGAGAGTGGTCTTCACTGCAATTGTAAAAGAAAGAAGTTAATAACTTTGTGTGTTTAAAACACTGATGTTAATGAATACATTGATTTTTATGTTTTTGTAGTAGTATTCTTGTTTGATACCTGAACATATTATATACATGCATTTGATTTGACTATGTGCAGCCTTTAGATTTTATTCACAATATGTTAGTTCAACTTGCTTTGCAAATGAGTAGAATATTAAGTGTATGGAATTAACTTGGGTTTTTAAAGCTATGTTATAGAATGTTAGGAGAAAGAAGAAATAATATGCAATTTTTCTAAGGTAAATGGCAGAAACTGTATAGAAAAGCATGGAATGTATGCATTTGTGAAGGTGTGGATAATAAAGCAGAGGATGTGATTTACAGGCAGTGGCCCTATTGCAGCTGGGAGCTTTTTAATGATAGTGTCTATGTGTGTGAGTGTATGAAGATGCATGACCTTTTCCTGGCTATGTGTAATTCTATAATTCACTACTAAGTGTTTTTCCACAATTATACTGTTATATCTGTCATCTTCTAATATTATATTTTTTTTAGATAGGTGTGTGTGTAAAAAGAATTGTAGATAGCAGACAGGTTTGGAAGTGACAGCTGATTATAGCAGATGGGAAAAATTGCAATAAATTCATTTTATAGGCTATACAGGTTTAGTGGCATTACTCTGTTTATATGCATTCATAGGAGTTGTACATTTACTCTGAATAAAATATGCATACCTGTAGTTTGTATTCATGCATGTGGATATGCATGCAGCTGTAAGTAGAAATCTTGGAGACTTGTACAGTAGTTTTTGTAGTAGGAGCTTTCCAATGATATGAGACTTGTACTCAGAGTGATGAACAGTACATATGAACTCTGATGATGTAGAAGTCTTGGATGTGATTGGTGGATTGACGTGTGACTGCCGAGCTGTATCCAATGAGGACATGACAGAGAGAGTGAAGTGGAAAGGGTAGAAGGGCTGCCTAAGAGTTATGCGGTCCGCAGACACCGTGGCTGTCTGCGGACATGGCGTGCCACATCCGTGGTTTTCCAGCAAATGCAGCAACGAAAGGGCACTGTAGGGATCAGCCAATCAGATGTTGAGGTTGTGGATTTGTGTTGAAAGAGGCTGTGTGTAGTGAAGATGGCAGAGGTGGAGAAAGTCAGGGTGTTGGTGCTTGGAGATATGTTTGTGCATGGTTTACAGCAGTATGCTCAATGCAGGCATGTGGCAAACAATTTTGATGTTAAAGGAGTGGAGGTGGTGTGGAGCACTGTGCCTGATTGCAATGTACAGGGAATTGTACAAGTTTGTGAAGATATGGGCAGGATGAACAGCCCCATGGGGTAGTTTTGCACTATGGTGCTTTCCATTTGGGCTCTGCCAGGGCCCCAATTTGTTGGCAGATTTGGAACACTTGGTTCAAGCAGCAATGAATATCCTTCAAAATGCCAAAGTATTTTTTTCTGGATTACTACCTAGGGCAATATGGGACAATAGTTCTGTTTTTTGTCCTCAGCAAAACATTGCTAGGTGTGCAGTCAACCGAGGTATGTGTGCTTTAATGCTTAGAGCTGGTATGTTTTTCTGTAATAATGAGAATATTGATTCCAGTAATGCTGTTTATTTTAAAGAAGATGGCATTTCCTTATCTTTTTTGGGAAATGCCATGCTGTTTTGGAATGTAAGGGTTGCTTTGGAGAAGGTTATGTGAAGATTTTAGTAGTAAAGTAAGAAAAGAAACCCAAAGAAATACAAAATAACAGGTGTTTGTCAAGCATCTGAAAACCCCCCAAAAAACGGCTCTTTTCAGAGCCAACCTCAAAGGGGAAATGGGGCACACTATTTAAATTTACATTCACCACGCGGATTTTCGATATGTCCGTGGACACAGTGGTTGTCCGCGGACATCGCATATTACATACATGGATTTTGGGGTGGAGAGGCATGCAAATGAGAATGAGCAGAGCAAGCGATTCATCAGTAAAGTTTACTGGGTGTGTTGTGTAAGGAGAGAGTTTGTCAGAAAGTATTTTTCCTGAAAGAAGAACAGTTAGCTATGGCTGTGTGTTTCAGAAAACAGATTATCTGGATTTTGGGAGACTCATGGATACATTGGTTGGAGGTGAATGCAGAACACTGTGGAGTAGCTGCCGATCTTGGATTCCCTCATGTGGAAGTGCACTGGCATGGAGTGCGTGGAATGAAGTGGCTGGACTTGGTACCTCTCTGTGCTAGTTTGGAGACAGAGCATCATCCAGACATAATTATAATTCGTTGTGGAGGGAACAGTTTAGGACATGTGTCTTGAATTTCTTTGCAATTTGCAATGAAAGAAGGACTTGGGAAGGTCATGGACATGTTTCCAAATTTCCAAGTAATTTTTTCTCATATTGCTCAGAGACAAGTGTGGCTGCCTTCTTCTTCATTTGGTCCACAAATGGAGAAAGCGAGGCGCAATATCAATAAGGCTGTTTGTGCCCTTGTAAGAGATGTTGGCATCTCCTCTTTTCAAAATGAAAGTATTATGTTTCGTAGCACATACATTTTTCGCAGAGATGAAGTCCATCTTACTTATGCTGGTAATCAGATTTTTCTGAGAAATGTACAAAATGCATTGTGACCTTTTTTGGAATAACAGCCATCCATTTCGCAGTATGTGTTGACTATTTCAAGTTTTTCAAACACAAAAAAACACCACCAAAAGGCTCTTTTCAGAGGCACCACTTCCTCACAGAGAAAAGTGCAACGGTTTTGCAAGGGCAGCACCCCAAAATTTTAGATGTCCGTGAACTGTCCGTGGACCTCTAAAAAATGCACAGGGTCCTGCTCAATTTATTTGCCACTTCTAATTTTTAGACTGTGAAAGGCGGCTCTGAAAAGAGCCTTTTCTTTGGATTTTTGTTGTTTTATATTATTTTTGTTTTTTTACATACAACACACTAGGAGAAGAGGGGAAAGGAGGGTAAGGAAGGGACACCAACCACACGGATAAGAAAGGGCAGGTGGATAGAGGAAGATGTAGGGTGGGCCTTATTTAGGTAGTGGGCAGACCTTCTCATGCTCCTTGACCATAGTCTCGAAAGCACTCTGAAGACTCTCGCCCCTGCAGAGTACTGCATCACAGTACATACACAAAACTGTGACCCTTGAAAGGTAAGGGTCAACAGCATCATGGATCGGCTGTGAGGCAGCAGGAGGGATGCGCTGTCCACAGGAGTGTCTCATGTGGTGACAGGAGCAGAAACGGACGATGTGGTAGAGGAACTCAACCTACTATGTTGATCACAAGGTACAACCTTGCAAATGGCCCCACCGTGGAATGACCTTAGGTGTCGCTTCATAGATGTCGTACAAAAGCTGTACGAACCAGGCCTCCCACTACTCAGCCCCAGTTTGCATTGGTTGCATGTGACCTTGTTTGCACGTGCTTTTGGTATGTCACCATGAATGGTAAACAGCCGCCACACCCAAGACTCACGGCGAGTGTTGGTATTAGGGACTTCCACTACCACATTCTCATCATCCTCTGCATCCTCCTCCTCTACATCCTCATGCCTGTTCCCCTCTTCGGCCCTTGGGGAGGTGGTGGTGGTGGAGGGGGTGGGGGTGGTGCTGAGACAGATGTAGTGCCAGCTGGAGCAGCAAGCATGGATGCCATCAGGTCTGATGGAAAGCAGCAAAATCTTGAAGGTTAGCAGCCAAAGTAGACAATGCTCTGTCACATAGCCAGAAGCACAATGAGGATGAGCTCTGGGGTGTGGCCTTTTATAGGGGTGCGGGTGTGCGCTTCGCGGACACCCACGCGGTCCGCGAACAGACCAAACACCCAAAAAAGGCTCAAAAAGTTCCAAAAAGTAGTAGGTCAGGGTCATTGTCTGGGACATGTGCTATGGTGAATTTTTACTATAAAATAAATTGGATTGTGTGAAAAAGGTACTTTTAAAATCTTCTGGGACCCGGACACTGTCCGCAATTCAGGACGCACACTAAGGGTGTGTGCGGTCACATGATGACGTCGCGAACACGTCCGCGAAGGGGATGGGTGTCCGCAGGACACCAAATGGACAGGAACGGCTGTGCGCAATATGCGTGGGTGTTCTACGGATAGTGTTCGTGTCCTGAAAGTAATTAAAAGTGCGACACAAGTGAGACAGACAGTTATGGACAGGCACAATGTTTGTAGGTTTTATGGGTGTGGTGCACATGTGCGTAGATGTTCTAGAGTTAGTGCGGACAGGTATAGTGTCCATAGGACACCTTCATTTTGGATAATTACTAACATCCCGGACACAGTGCGTGTTCTACGAACAGTTTTATTTTGCTTGCGTACAGTACGGACAACTATAGTGTCCTTAGGACACCTGCATGTTATTTAATTACGGACATCCCGGACACCGCGTGTGTTATTAGAACAGTTTCACCTTGCCTGCGAACAGTACGGACAGGTTTAGTGTCCTTAAGACACCCTCATTTTGGTTAATTATGGACATCCAGGACACCCGTCCTGTCCGCGGACATCTTAACTGCCTTTTTTAAAAAATAAGACACAAAGGACTGAATTAAAACACACATAATATTTTTTTTTATTATATACAGATGTAAAATTTATGAAAGAGAGGGGGAAGTAGAAACTGACCCAAACACAGGGGAATTGGGGGTTTCGAGAGGATGGATAGGAGGAGATGAAGGGATGGAAGTCTCATTATACCGTTTTTCTTGGTGGGGAGGGTTTGGGGACAGTTGACTGGGATACAGAGAGGGGGGACAGGTACATGTGGGACAATGATATTTAATTTTTTCTTTTATGTGGTCCTCCAAAAAATGTTCCAAAAGATTGAAATTTTCCATGAGCATGTCCATTTTTTGTGCCATGCGCTGCAGAGTATTTTCTAATGTCTCTTTTGATGTATTATTTTCAATGTTTGTATGGTCTGTTAAAAAGAAATATATATGTTAAGTGCACATAAAGTAATGATTATTAATTTGGTTATATAGAGAAGTGTCTACCATTTGTATCACTGTCTTCAGACATTTGCTCACATGGGAAATTTTCCTCAAGCCATTCCAAAGTACTGGACATTTCTGTGTAAAAAAAATATATATATTACTTTTACTGTGCCTAATACAGAAAGTTTAGAAATATATAAGAAAAATGAAGTTTACTTACTCGCTTCTGGTAAGTTGTGTTCTTACTGTTCTGTAGGTCTGCTGTTGCACCTATTTGTGCAGTTTCTGTGAGGTAATTATGTTGCAAGCATATCTTTTTTGTTTTGGTATATTCCATTCCTATCTCCTCCCGCCTTTTCTTATCCCCGTGGTTGGTGTCCCCTCCTTACCCTCCTTTTCCCTACTCTCCTAGTGTGTCATGTGTAAAAGAAAACCCAAAAATATAAAAAAAAACAAAAATAAAAAAAGGCTCTTTTCAGAGCCGCCTTTCACAGTTTAAACATAGAAGTGAAAATAAATGAAGCATGGCCTTGTGTATTTTTTAGAAGTCTACGGACAGTCCGCGAACATCTAAAATTTTGGGTTGCTGCCCTATCATAACCATTGCAGTTTTGTCTGAGAGGAAGTGGTGGCTCTGAAAAGCGTTTTTGGTGGTGTTTGTTTGTGTTTGAAAAACTTGAAATGCTCAACACCTACTACAAAATGGATGCTGTAATTCCGAAAAAGTTTGCAATTAATTTTTTACATTTCTCTGAAAAATCTGATCGCCAGCATAAGTAAGATGGACTCCATCTCTGCGAAAAATGTATGTGCTACGAAACATAATACTTTCATTGTGAAAAGAGGACATGCCAACATCTCTTAGAAAAGCACAAACAGCCTTATTGACATTGCGCCTTGCTTTCTCCATTTGTGGACCAAATGAAGAAGATGGCTCGGGGCCATCAACATCAGGGGTGCAGGCATCGGCCGGAGGGCAGGAGAACCCTGGAATGGGAGTGGCTTCCGTGTGGGAGCAGTTGGGCCAGCAGATAGGTGCGGAGCGGCAGCGGGCAGAGGAGGAACGGCTCACAATGGTCAGGGCGGAGAACTCCATGCGGAGGGCGCTGAGGCGGGCTGAGTGCCTCGAGGGTCTTCGCAGGGAGTTGGAGCTGGACACTGCTTCATCCCTGCGAGACCTCGGGGCCAGGGAACATGCCCGCCTCCAAGCCATTGAACAGGAGTTCGATGATGCCCTGGCCCATGACAACATCCAGTGAGCCATTGGACTAGCCCGCTGCCCATGTAAATAGTTATGTAGTTAGTGTTAGGTTTCCTTTGTTTTTGCAGTTTCTTTGGACCTTTTGGACAATGGGCCACATTTTTGTATATAGTTATTTTTTATTAGGTAGTGTTGTTAGATAGGTTTCATTTCTTTTGTTGGGATCATGGACCCTGGCTTGTTCACCTGTACAAAGTTCACTGTTGGATTTTCTTTTCTTTTTACAATTTACCCATGGAGCAATGGCTTTCAATTATAACTTCCCATTGGATTTTCTTTTGTGGACTGTGACTTTGGACACCATTCCTTTGGATTCTGATTTTTGGTTTTGCATTTTTTCACGGACATGCTTCTTTTTACTTTTTTTACATTCCCATTTCTGTTAGTTTATTTTTGATTCAATTCATGTTTCCTTTAATACATATTTTTTGATCAAACTTCAATGTTTAGTATCATCTCATTGGTTTCATGCATATCATGATATGGGTTTTGAGATTCACTGACACCCATTGGGTGTATGTGAGGGACATGTGTTCGTTTCCAAACTTGCAATTGGTGTTCTATCATGTTATTGCCATTTCTAAGTGGGTGGATGCAATACTCGGATGGGTGTTTTGCATTTGGAGGCTGACCATAGGGACCAGGGATCTAGATTGTGATGACATGTTAGCTGGGCAACATGAGTTGGACATGAGTGGGGGCCTGCTGGCAGGTGCCCCACAGTGCTGGGGGGTGGGGGTGCAGGGGAACATGAGTTGAACATGAGTGGGGGCCTGCTGGCAGGTGCCCCACAGTGCTGGGGGGTGGGGGTGCAGGGAGACAGGAGTGGGGGCCTGGTGGAGGGTGCCCCTGACTGCTGGGGGGTGGGGGTGTAGGGAGACAGGAGTGGGGACCTGGTGGAGTGTGCCCCTGACTGCTGGGGGGTGGGGGTGCAGGGAGACAGGAGTGGGGCCTGGTGGAGGGTGCCCCTGACTGCTGGGGGGTGGGGGTGCAGGGAGACAGGAGTGGGAGCCTGGTGGAGGGTGCCCCTGACTGCTGGGGGGTGGGGGTGCAGGGAGACAGGAGTGGGGGCCTGGTGGAGGGTGCCCCTGACTGCTGGGTGGTGGGGGTGCAGGGAGACAGGAGTGGGGGCCTGGTGGAGGGTGCCCCTGACTGCTGGGTGGTGGGGGTGCAGGGAGACAGGAGTGGGGGCCTGGTGGAGGGTGCCCCTGACTGCTGGGGGGTGGGGGTGCAGGGAGACAAGAGTGGGGGCCTGGTGGAGGGTGCCCCTGACTGCTGGGTGGTGGGGGTGCAGGGAGACAGGAGTGGGGGCCTGGTGGAGGGTGCCCCTGACTGCTGGGGGGTGGGGGTGCAGGGAGACAGGAGTGGGGGCCTGGTGGAGGGTGCCCCCGACTGCTGGGTGGTGGGGGTGCAGGGAGACAGGAGTGGGGGCCTGGTGGAGGGTGCCCCTGACTGCTGGGTGGTGGGGGTGCTTGGAGACATGCATTGTTGATCAGTAGTGCAAGGTGACATGTGGCTTGGCTGGGGGGCATGCCCATGGTGGATGGGCTGCCTGCGGTATATGAGCAGGGGTGCAGGGTAGTCCCCCGTGGTGTGGGCTGCCTGCAGGGGCCGTGGAGGTTGTAGAGCGAACACCTGGGAGGACCCAAACGGCCAATTCACGTGTAGTACTCCCCAGAACCCCTGAAATACACGTACCCTGCTGAATTCGCGTGTGGAACTTCCTGCGCACCCCTGAAATACACGTACCTTGCTGAAATTGCGTGTGGAACTTCCCGCGCACCCCTGAAATACACGTACCCTGCTGAAATCGCGTGTGGAACTTCCCGCGCACCCCTGAAATACACGTACCCTGCTGAAATCACGCGTGGAGCTTCCCGCGCACCCCTGAAATACACGTACCCTGCTCGCACGGGGCCAATCGCGTGTGGAACTTCCCGCGCACCCCTGAAATACACGTACCCTGCTCGCACGGGGCCAATTGCGTGTGGAACTTCCTGCGCACCCCTGAAATACAGGTACCCTGATGGAATTGCGTGTGGAACTTCCCGCGCACCCCTGAAATACACGTACCCTGCTGAAATCGCGTGTGGAACTTCCCGCGCACCCCTGAAATACACGTACCCTGCTGAAATCGCGTGTGGAACTTCCCGCGCACCCCTGAAATACACGTACCCTGCTGAAATCGAGTGTGGAACTTCCCGCGCACCCCTGAAATACACGTACCCTCCTTGCACGGGGCCAATCGCGTGTGGAACTTCCCGCGCACCCCTGAAATACACGTACCCTGCTCGCACGGGGCCAATCGCGTGTGGAACTTCCCGCGCACCCTTGAAATACACGTACCCTGATGGAATCGCGTGTGGAACTTCCCGCGCACCCCTGAACAACACGTGCCCTGCTGAAATCGCGTGTGGAACTTCCCGCGCACCCCTGAAATACACGTACCCTCATGGAATCGCATGTGGAACTTCCCGTGCACCCCTGAAATACACGTACCCTGCTCGCACAGGGCCAATCGCGTGTGGAACTTCCCGCGCACCCCTAAAATACACGTACCCTGATGGAATCGCGTGTGGAACTTCCCGCGCACCCCTGAAATACACGTACCCTGCTTGCATGGGGCCAATTGCGTGTGGAACTTCCTGCGCACCCCTGAAATACACGTACCCTTCTGAAATTGCGTGTGGAACTTCCCGCGCACCCATGAAATACACGTACCCTGCTCGCACGGGGCCAATCGCTTGTGGAACTTCCCGCGCACCCCTGTGATACACGTACACTGATGGAATCGCGTGTGGAACTTCCTGCGCACCCCTGAAATGCATGTACCCAGCTGAAATGACGTGAGGTACTTCCCACGCACCCCAGTGATACACGTAGCCCGCTTGCCGTACTGGTACAGGGTTAGCGCAGCCCTTTGCGCTGGATTGGGGATTTTGATGGCTTTTCCCTGCGCGAGAGGCCACGGCTGGTTTTGGTAGCTGGAATCCATGAATACGCTGTGCGCGGAAATAGATTTTAGCGCACGCGGCTGGCGCAAGGATTCGCACGCGCACACTGTGCGCCAGGCGCGTGCGCCACTTGTGCGCTGAATTCTATGAATTACCCCCTATTATTGTTTCCAGAGATCTTCTTCAATTAACACCAGTGAAAGGTGAGCCTATTTTTAAAACCTTAGGACACAAACTCTGCCGTAAAACTGTTGGCAGCATAGGAAATGTCAACCTTTGGCAACATTCCAATACAGAGAATTAACAGAAAACATGCGTCAATCTGCATATCTCACTTATGCCAACATCTTTAAAAGTATTAGACTTGGTATACTATCTCAAGAAGCACAAGCAATATTGAAAACCCGGCACATTCATGCACTTTATGGCGATAATGCATGTGCTACGGATGTTATGGAACAATTAGCCCACAAAAATGTCAATTGTATGGCCTTAATTGCAACTCTTGCAAGCTGTTTCAAATTCAATGAAACAATGGCCCTCATTACGACCCTTGCGGAAATCGAAAAACGATGGCGGAAATGCAATACCGCCATCGAATAGCGCTCGGTGCGACTATGACCCGTCACCGCAAAGTACGATGCCATTAGCGACACCGTAGTGAACGGCAACGCTAACTGCACCAAGTATGCGCGCGCGCGCCATGCCAAACCGTAAAAACCACCATGGCGCAAGGGTACGCGAATTCCGACCCTAGCGGACATGTACCTAACGCCATCAAGCACGGCGGAAAGTACCATTCCGCCATGGCGAGAAGTACGGCATCGCGAATCAACCGTAAACGGCCCAACTGAGTGCCTGTACACCGCTCCCTGCCCACATAGTACAACTCCCCGTAGGTGCAATGCAACCAGTGAAATGTACAAGTCACCCATGCATGCCAACGAACAAATGAATAACAAGAGGGGCCAATGGGAGCTGCAGGGCACAGATGGCACGAATACAGAAGCCATTCCAATGGACATGACCACAGTCCCCCACCAAGAAACGCACGCAAACACAGGCACCTGTGACCAGCAACATTCCGAAAATCACATCATTCCACCAGTCCACCTGGCTGACCGGCATCTGTTACACAAAACCTAATCCCCCGCCCCTGAGCATGACATCATTCAAACAGTCATATTGGCAGCCCTCATCCCTGACCTCACTGGGCTTCGTAGGCAAACGCGCCCAGCACAGTACCACGCAACTATACTCCGAAGCTGGAACCCAATGCAGATCTCCTCACAATACATCGCTCCCCAAATAGGAATATGCCACATCACTTGCAAAGAAGAACGCTACACGGCCCATATCAGAATAGAAATTTAATGCACAACAAAATCACCAAGCCCATACAGCCATTAGGCCATGAACTCCAAAACACATTTCACCATTGTGGGCTGCATCCGCAAGAAATGACCAGCTACTTCTTGTGTGACGCCCTGTTCCATCATGGTACACAGAGCCACATTCACGTACGAAAAGGCAACATGGAAGCGCACAGAACCGCAGGGCCGTCCCAATGGGGAGGCACTAGTCCAGCTGAAAGGCCGAAATGTTGCTCCGAGCCACTAGTACTGCGTAAGGGCATGTGGCCCATTGGCGATCGTCCCATAAGATCGTAATGCTGCTCCACTGATTAACACGAAGCAGCAGGTGTCGGGAGTAAAAGCCATCTGCAGGAGTGGCATACAGATGGCAGTGGCAAAAGGGGAGGAGATACCTGTCAACCAAAAGAAAAGAAAAAGAACAGAATGGCCATCAGAACTACATCCGAACAACTCACTTCAATGATCACACTAAATCCACAGCCATATGCATGCTAGCCCACTCCAAAGGATCATCACCACCCCAAAACCACTTGCGACTCATAACTATCTATATCGAGGTGTAAACACCATCACACACGAGTGTACCTGTGCATGCGTCTGTGAAAACAGAATCCATCAGATGGGATTGGTAACGTGCATGGACACAAGTGTCTGAGGGCGCGTCGAGACAGGGAGGGCTCAACAAGGCCAGATAGACGATGGTCCCACTATGGCAGCCCTGCATCACATAGCGCAGGGAAGGCGGACAGATTCCAAGAAGCCCTGTACATGGCAAACTCTGTATCAAATCATCTGTCCATGCATCCATTCATCATTCCCTCATCCCGGGATAAAAACGCCTGAATATTTACTCACATAACATTAGAAATATCCATTGAGTCTGTGCGTTATGCAGCCTGCAAAATCCACTGTGCCCCAGCCCGTAATTCCAGTGTAGTGAAGTAACATGTATTTGGGAACGTCCGGCCTCATCGCCCACGTCGCTATTGCGCATCCCAAACTATTCATATCAATCATTGCATCCTCGCCATGGCCCCTGTCTCAAGGACATTGAACAATAGAACGTTATATTTGCAGTCAGACCTGTGGGCATCTCCTCGCCGCTAGCTGATAACCGAAAGCGTTGCCCTTCGAATTCCTCATTTGCAACATCACGTCGAAAAGGCATCTGTGGCCGCTTGAAATCACAAATTAATCCATCTAGAGCGGCTGTGTGTGAAAATGGCAACTGCCTTCACTCACAAATGGGATGCCCCGCCCGTCGTTGCAACTCGGTACAGTGATGCATGAGGGCCCACCGTTACTCGAGTACTACGTTCCACTGACCCCTCACAAGTCTGTTCGCGACTGCAAAGATTGCATGTGAAACAATGGGACCATAGCCGAATGAACATATCAACCAATGTTACACGGCCATCGGGTACAAATACATGATTGCAATAGCAAGATGCCATGCGTCGAAGTGCAGCGTTGTGTGCGGGACGTGCTCGGCCAAAGGGGAGAGCAGCTTGCACAGGTGGAATGAATCACCACAGGTGGAGGCCATACAGCCTGAAAACACATAAATTGCACACCCAGTCTCCTCCCACAACCACACCCACTCCGAAATGCTACCGGCAGGACTCGCGATGTTGGCCCTGGGGGACCTGATAGCACTGCAAGTACTCCAACTCCAAGAAGAAGACGAACACCAACTACAACCGGCCGCACGGAGGAGACGCAGGAGGAGGAGGAGGGCAAGGCAGGGCCAGCAAGGGCCGCCAGCACAGCCACTACCACCACGCAGGCAGCCCGCAATCCCACGCCTCCGAGCACATCCGTTCAACCTCACTGATGAGCAGATCCACACCCTCTACCGTTTGGACCGGGACACCATAGCCGCCATCGTGGACATGACACAGGCTGACCTTGTCAGCATGATAGATAGCCCAACCGCCATCCCACCCCTACTGAAGGTGGTGTCTGTACTCCACTTCCTGGCCACAGGCACCTACCAGCACACAGTCGGACAGTTGCATGGCATTTCTCAGCCACTGTTCTCACGGACACTATTGCAAGTGCTCGATGCCCTCCTGCAGCACGCAGACGACTACATCTCTCTACCACGCTCGGAGCAGGAAATTACCAACACAAAAGTGGGATTCCATGCACTTGCCGGCATACCGGGTTGCATTGGTGCCATCGACTGCACCCATGTGGAATTGGTCGTCCCACATGCCATGGAGGCCCAGTACCGCAACCGAAAACAATTTCATTCTCTGAATGTACAAATGGTGTGTGACTCCAACAGGATCATTACACATTGTTGTGCCCGATTCCCTGGATCAACCCATGATTCTATGGTCTTGAGGAACTCTACAATACCACGCTACATGGAGCGACACGCAGGGAACAGATCCTGGCTACTCGGTGAGTCTCATTTCATGCATGATGATGTGGGGTATGTGATTCGGCAATGACCTGGCAGGAAGGGGGGGGGTGTGTGTGCGTACGTAGCAATGGCATTCCACATTATACGTTTATCGTCCACATACAGGTGATGCTGGATATCCACTGAAGAGATGGCTCCTCACACCAGTCCGGAACCCACGGGACCAGCATGAGGAGGACTACAACCATGCCCACTCACGTACCCGTGTAGTCATAGAACAGGCATTCGGCCTACTGAAGACTCGTTTCCGCTGCCTCAGCAGGTCTGGCGGGGCACTCCTGTACCGCCATGAGAAGGTTGCAAAGATGGTGATGGCATGTGTCATGCTACACAACATGTGCGTACGTAGAAATGTGCCCATGCCCCCTGACGCAGAACTGCAAGCACCTGAGGATGGTCATGATGAGGGTGGGGATGTGGCAGCACCTCAAGGAGTCCGCGAGGCACAGGAGGGCCGTGACATTCGTCAGCATCTCATTGATGCATGCTTCTAGCACTCACGCCTGGTGGCTGATACATGGACACGGTACTCGTGGCACTGTGTGTGTCTGGTACATGCACAATATGGACTGTACGCCTATGATGGCCTAGCACACAAAGATCATTGTCCACACATCTCATTGGTTGATCGTGCATTGTTTATGGCATATGTGATATCATGTTGAACACCCTATCGACCCGCCACCCAAGTGAGCCCAACACACCCCCTCCACCCTCCTACCTCCCCCCCGAACACCAGTGTCCAAAGATGCTCATTGTCAGTGGGCAGTCGCTATTGCAAGCCCCCTCTGCGGGTATCAGGGGCACCCCTGCCTGTGGAGCGCAGGTTCCTCCCAGATCTACGTTGGGGGCTGCCCTGGACGGAACTTGCAACGGATGATGTCTCTGCCTGCTCACGTCCATGCATGTCCCTAAGGGTTTGTGAGAGCTCAGTGAGCACACGGCGCACTGCGGCAAGTTCGGCACATACGTCTTTGGACGTCGCATGCAGTTCCCCCCTCAGGCTCTCGGTGCTTCTCTCCATCTGGACTCTCAGGCTCTCGGTGCTACTCTCCATTTGTACTCTCAGGCACTCGGTGCTACTCTCCATTTGTGCCCTTAGTGTCTCTGTACTTCTCTCCATTTCTGCCCTAAGTGTCTCAGTTGATGTTTCTATGTCTGCCTTAGTGCCCCCACATTCATCGGCATGGTCCTTGAGGAGCGTGGCCAGTTGCTGCTGTTGCACGATTAACTGGTCGAGGGACTGTTGCCTCTGCTGGGCCATGGCCATTTGCGGTGGTGTCACAGAGGGGCTGTTCGCCTCATGTTGCCCTGCCACAGGGCTTGTGGGGGATGGCCAGTCGTCGTCTTGTGGGTGCCCCTGCGTGGTATCCTCATGTTGTACGGGATGGGACAGACAGGGGGATTGGGACAGGTCATGGATGGATCTGAGTTCGACATCCCCGTCTTCTGTGTCGGAGCATGCTGCCATCAATGGGGTGTCACCTATGGTGCTGCTGCCACCAGAGGCAGTGCCTTCTGTGGCATCCATTGGGGGGACCTGTGGTGCTGCTGTTGTGGGCATGCTGGCTGCTGGGGTGCCTGTTGATGTTCCCTCCTCTGTGCTGCCACCTGATTTGTGCTGCTGCCGTGTCTTGATGCGTGCAGCTGAGGTGGAGGGTCTTTGGCCGTTGGTCTTGGCCCTCTTTGCAGGTGTGCTGGTAGGGGTGTCCTGAAGCTCGTCGTTTGGATCGGACCCTGTGGTGGAGTAAAGGAGGGCAAGGGTTATTAATGGGTCTGTGGGAATTGGAATGGCATTGTATCACATGCATTGGGGTGGTACCTGAGGGTGATTTGGGTCGGGGCCTTGGAGGTGGTTTCATTTGTGTGTGGAGTGAGGGTGCAGTTGTTTGGCAGCCTGCAGTTAGGGTGTGCCTGCTGCACGTGTAGTGGGTGTTTTTGGGGTTTTTAATTATTTATGTATTTATTGTGTGTTTTAAAGTGCGCTATCAGGCCAATGTGTGTGGACGTCCTCCTGGCCATGTGTTTCTGTTGCACTATGTGGACACATGGTACTTCACATGATTGGACATTGTGGATTTGGCATTGTTTTATTTGGGCCACCTACCTGATTCTTCGGATGTCTGCACTCCTTTCTCCATCCCTCCGACTCCCTCTATACTCTCCATTCCAATGGTGGAGGCACAGATTTCTTCCCAGGGGGTCAACTTGATGGGTGATTCCGATCCTCCCCCGGTGGCTGTGGCAATGTTGCGGTTGGCAGAAAGTATGCTCCGGACGCGTATCCGCAGGTCGTCCCATCGCTTTCTGCATTGCTGTGGGGTGCGGGGTGCGGTCCCCACCGCACTTACCCGCTGTGCCACCAGAGCCCATATGGCCTTCTTGTTCGCAAGTGCCGTCCTGGTCATTTGCGTGGAGAAGACGGCGGCGGCATTCTCCTGGAGGGTCTCTGTTAGCACGGTGAGTTCCTCACGGGAGAAGTGGACCTGCCGCTTGCGGTCGCACGCTTTCTTCGCTACTTTTCCCATTTTTCTTGGTTTCGCTAGGGTGGATGACGGGTTGGGGTGTGTCTCAGGGTAGTGTTTTTAGTGGTTGTGTGGATTTTGTGGTTTTATGGGTGTACGGCGGGATGTTTCCCGTTCCAGGCCCATGTTTTTACTTCCGTTTCCGTATATTTCCGGTCACCGTACTTTCCGGTTGGCGCTCACTGCGGTGTCCGCTGAGATGGGTGGCGGTATTGCACCTAGGGCGCAGTACGGCGGCGGTGTGGGCCGTTTTGGGGTCATTTCCGCCATCGCGGACTTTGCACTTCCGCCATGCCGTGGTGCTCGTGCCTGATGGGTCGGAATGGGCCGCACTTTGCTCCATCGTGCAATGGCGGAAACGCTATTTACGCTGTGGCGGTCCGGTCAGTCACTTTCCGCCAGGGTCGTAATGAGGGCCAATGTTAAAAAAAGAAATGCAACCAATAATTGAAATTAGCATCACAGACAAACTAGACATACATGGTATGACACTACCCATGTGTGAACATGCCACAACAAGACTAAGTAGTTTTGAAAATTCAATCTCCAACACAGCTGGATTGGAACAAATATTAAAATTATCCTTAAATTGCAGATGTGATCTTTGATGTCCTGGGTGTTAGTCTTAGGAGTGCACGGTGGTGGCGCGAGTTATGGTTGCTCAGGGGTTTTTCGGTTTTACTTGGAACCATAACGTCCATTTAACAACGTTTTTTCACTGAATTTCTTAGGTTTTTAGTAGCGCAACCTAACCATAACGTCTCTTTAACAAAGTTTTTTCATTGAATTTTATAGGTTTTTATTAGTGCAACTTAACCATAACGTACCCTTAACCAAGTTTTTTCATTGAATTTCATAGGTTTTCATGAGTCCAACTTAACCATAACGTCCCTTTAACCAAGTTTTTTCAGTGAATTTCATTGGTTTTTATTAGTGCAACTTAACCATAACGTCCCTTTAACAACGTTTTTTCAGTGAATTTCGTAGGTTTTTATTAGTGCCATTTCCAACCTTCTAGAATCATTTTTAACACTTCTATACACTTTCTGCAACTATTTCAACTAGTTTTGCATCCGTAGATGTCTACGAACATCTGACTTCATTGCGGACCTTCCGGACAGTGCCACATGATCATACGCTAGCGCGCGGCATGATGACGTGTCCAAGAACCCGTCCGCACTTCACAATAAGGTCCGTCCTTCACGGAAACTTTGGAACTGCATTTTCTACTGACCTAGGAACTTTCAACTTAAAAATTTCCCTTGAACAGCTCCAACACCTATTCCTACTCATCCATTAACAATCTAGTACACAGTACATACTTTTAGCAAAACTGCTGTTTCTCTTAAAATGTAATCAGCTAATGCCATCCCTGCTCCCCAGGAGACACCACCACTGCTGTAATCAAGGAGCATGAGAATCAAGGCCCCTACCTTAGAAATAACACACGTGCAACATTCTACCCTGTCCCCCTGCCCCTCCATATTAGTGTTTGGTGCCTCTTCCCTCATTTCCCATCCAAAAACAATAAAATAAATGTTCTTTTAGGGACCACCTTTCACAGTTAAAAAATAGAACTTCCTCCACCTTATCTTCTTTAACAAATACTGTAACCACACAGCCTGATGTCTGCGGGCATTGGTGCATTATAAATAAATAAATAAATAAATAAACAAATAAATAAATAAGGAGGGCTACAGACCTTTATCGTCCATTGCAGCCCCTGAAATGGTGGATAAAGGCCATTAGCACCCCTGGTTCCCAAAGCGGGAACCCAGGGTGCTAAAATATAGATTTTTCTTCCTTTAGCGGGACGCCGTAAGATAGAAAGATTATTCTTCCTACAGCGGGTCCCCTTCGGCGTCTCGCTGTAGGAAGAAAAATCCTTTTTCAAGACAGCCAACATGTTTGTTTGTTTGTTTGTTTGTTTTTATTATTTATAATGCGCGAGCTTACCCGGGGGTATCAGGGCGCAGCCTTTACAAGAATTTTCAAAACTTGGTTACAGTACAAAGAATATGCATAATACAAGAATAGAATACACCAATGTTATATACAAATCAGTAGTAGGCCTGCAGGCCATTATATACAGGTAAGCAGAAAGGCACACGTGGTTACAGTTTGTGCGGGTGGTGCTGGGCACTTCATAGTCTTAGTGGGTCTCTAGTTTCAACCATGAGACTACCAGTAAACGGAAATTCTGGTAGGGCATGTCAATTCTAAGATTTGGAGTGAAGGAATTCCACAACAAAGCAGCTTTTACTGGGAAGCTGTTGCCCCCTATGGTGACCGCTTGTAGTGGGGAACAGATAGACAGTTTTTGTATGCAGTGCTAGTGGGTCTTAATGAGGACTGTCAGTGGAATCTGTTGATCAGGTAAGTTGGGGCGGCATTGTTCAGAGATTTATGAGTGAGTGATGCCGTTTTTAATAGAATTTTATTTTAAGTGGCTAGCCAATTGTTCTGTTGGCTAAAGTTTGTAACGTGTTCCCTCCTGGAAATGCCCAGAGCTGCTCTTAGAGCATTGTTCTGAAGGGTTTGCAGTTTACTGGTGGTAGCCTTAGTAGATCCCAGGTATAGGGCATTGCAGTAGTCAAAGCGAGACAAAATAAGAGCTCTGGCGAGTGTCAGGCAACTGGAATCCGACAGGAAGGGTTTAGCTGCGTGGATTAATTTGCATGTATAAGCCGTTGAGGATGCAAGGGAGCTCACTTGTCTTTTGAAGGGAAAATTGGAGTCTAGATAGAATCCCAGTGTTTTGACCTCCTGTCCAACTTTGATGTTGTTTCTGTCAATCATGAAGGAATTGTAGGCCGGGCCAAGTTTCTTTATGGTGAGTGTGGTACCTAGGATGATGAGTTCTGTTTTATCATCATTCAGGCATAGTCCATGAGTGGCCATTCATGCCTGGATGATGATGTATACCCTATTTAACAAGGCCAAATCCTTTCCATAATCTCCCGAAAGCAGAAGGAGGATCTGAGTATCATCTGCATAATTAGTGTAGGTGATACTGAGATGATCCAAATCATCGAAAAGGGGCTTGGTAAATATGTTGTATAGTGTAGGGGAGACACAGGAGTCCTGAGGAACACCGCAGGTGATAGGTATGGGGTCTGCTGCAGCCGTGGGAGAGAAGACCCTCATGGTCCTACTGTTAAGGAGGGATGTGATCCACATGATGGCCTCCGTTGAGAAGTGAGCTGCAGTGTGGAGGTGTGAACATAGGACAGAGTGATTGACCAGATCGAAAGCTGCAGATAGGTCAAAGAGAAGGAGTAAGGCAGCTTGGCCATTGTCTCTGAGCGAATCGATCTGGGCTTTCAAGTCAATGAGAGCCGTTTCGGTCCGGTGTTGGGGCCGGGACCCAGACTGTCTAGATCCTAGGAGGTTGTGTTCTTCCAGGTGCTTCTGTATTTGTACATAAGCAACCTTGTCCAGAATTTTTAGGAGAAAGGGAACATTCGTTATGGGTCGGTAGTTTGTGGGTATGGCAGGGTCGAGAGTGGGTTTTTTCAATAATGGGAGTACCCAAAATTGTTTTAAGTTAGTAGGGATGGATCCAGTGGCGAAGGAGGCATTGATCAATTTTGTGATGAAAGGGGAGAGGTCCCGGGCAGCATCTTTGATGAGCTGAGCAGGGCACAAGTCTCCCTGGCAATTGGACGGTTTCAGAGATAAGATGATTTTTTCCACTTCCAAAATATTGACTTTGGCAAACTGGAAACGGGCTAGGTCGGTGGGTATGGGTTTGTCATGAATTTTTGATTTGAGAGTGTTATTCAGGGAGGCTCTTTTGCTGGAGATTTTACTTTGAAGAGTCACAATCTTATTTGCTAGGGCATTTTGAATGTCTGAACACCAGCTGTAATCTTTGTTGCAGGTATCAGGGGGTGCTATGGGGGTTTCTATTTCTTTGAGGATTGAAAAAAGTTCTTTCATGTTGGATTTGGCTTGGGATACACGAGAGTCAAATGAAGTACGTTTGGCCAGGTAGATTTCTATTTTGTACAGTGCAACTAGTTTGGAGAGTTTGAGTTTGTTAGAGTCTGAAGGGGATTTTTTCCAAATGGCCTCGCAGCTTCTTTTTTGCTGCCTTAGGTTTTTGAGGAATGGTGTATACCATTTGTTGAGATGCGTTTTTGGTTTACTGGATCTGAGTTTAATGGGGCGATGCGGTCCAGCGAGGTGGCCATAATCTTGTTATATTCTTCATACAGGGACTCGGGGTCCAGGTCGTCTGGCAGTGTGTTGAGAGTAGGGAGTAGATTAGGGATAAGTCTTTCTGCTGTCATGTTTTTCTTGTTTCTGGTAAGGGTGGGTGGGGCCTTAATAGTAGGCGGAGGTGGTGGTCTATCGGTGGAGGGCATGAATGATATCAAGTGGTGGTCAGTCCAGGCTAAAGGTGAGATATTAGTAATATTCGCTAGGCAGTTGTGGTCGGCCACCCAGTCGAGTGTTCTGCCTTTCGAGTGTGTTGGTAGCGTGCATCTTTGCGCGAAGCCTAATTCAGGGAGAGTATTGGCTATAATGCTGGCGGGATGGTCTTCCGGGTCATTGTAACCCAAGTTGAGGTCTCCTAGGGTGAGTGCTTTAGTGGAACTTTTAAGGTTGCTGGATAGAATAGAGTTGAGGTCTTCATCGAAGGTACCAATGGGGCCTGGTGGGCGGTAGATCAAATAGATGTTGAGAGTTTGGGTGTTAGTGAGAGGTATTTTGACTGCTAATATTTCACAGCAGGGGGATCTATAGAGGTGGCTAGTCTCATGGTAAGACAACACTTATGGATAATGGCGACACCACCTCCTCTCGAGTTGGGTCGGTCTTGTCTCAGGATAGTGTAGTGGGCAACAATCGAAAGAGAGTGCTTTGCTATCGTGTGGGCTCTGAAGAAGTTTAGGCCGTACTTGTATGGTTCTACTTTTGTCATTCAGACTGACCACCAACTCTTGAGATGGTTAATGCAAATGAAGGGGGAAAACCCAAAACTATTGAGATGGTCGATCTGCCTGCAAGGGTTTGATTTCACCATTGAGCACAGGTCAGGATGTCACCACCAAAATGCTGATGGTCTCTCTACGATGTATGTCATCGACTAGAGGTATGAGATTCATCCAGGAGTGGATTAAATCCTCCTGTCCCTTAGTCTGGGGGCGAGTGTTAGGGAGAATTCTCTGTTTAGGCTGAATTTCCTAACCTAGTGAGTCCCCCAGCAGCTTTGCTGGATTTCAGGAGTTTGTTTTTTCCATCCTGCCAAGAGTGAGACTCGTTTTCTCCCACTCTTGGACATGTATGTGTGTAATTCATTTGAATGTCAATGTCTTCTATGGGCTATGGGGTCTTTTACTCCATAGGGTCTCATGTGTTTTTCTATGTGTGTTACACCGCACCCTATGTGCCGTAGCACTGGGGCATCCTAGCGGACCCCCACCATAGACTCCATACCCGGGGACTGACTACTGTCTCCCCGGGCATGTAAAGTGACCATTGGCTTTACTAGACCTAAATTTACTAACAGAACTAGTACAAACCATCTTATTGTGGACGTAATAGTAGGGGTAATTCGCTTACTCCTGGATCTGTTACTCGAGGGGGCACTGTCCCGTCCCCCCTCGGCGAGTTTTGGCTGGTGGCAGTGGAAACTACTTGTTATGTTCGACCCCGGACATAACCCTATGGGATTTGTCCCATTGTTGGAGATTGATACTTTTTCTCGTTAATCTGTAACGTACCACCGGTCTACTTATCTTAAATAAGTTTACCGGAAGGTACTTTCTGCCAGAACTCGGTTTTTAAAATGGCGTCTGTGTTCGTCTCTGTGACTCCTAAACCAAAAGTCGAGCCCTTTGTTCCACTTTTGGCGGGCTCTGTACAGAGACCCTCCAAAGTGGTGCCATTCTGTCTGGGTTACCACAGGGGTGTGGGAGGGGGTTTAGGCACCCTGGACCGAGTTGCCTTGACAACTCCGGTCGCACTCTGGAGTGATTGGCCCAAGTGGTGAGCCTCCCCGCTCACCACTTAGCATGTGTTGATTGACAGCTAGGCTGGATGAATGGGGGTTTTGTGCATAAAAGCAGGGCTTTTGGGACTGGATCTTCAGAAGTCGCCACAGGACCTAAGAATCCGACGAGGGTAAAGCTGAGCCGACCTGCACGACGACACCTCCGGTGGAGCCCTGCGGAACCGACTCACCACTTCCCGACGACAGAGGAGATCTTCCTGCGGGAGAGTCTCTTCCCCTGACTGGTGGGAACAACCAGTCCCCTTTGCTTTTTATTCGCCTCCGGACGCAGTGGTCGAATTGCCCGTGCAGAGCACCTCGGCAACCGGATAGCCACTACGCCTGTACCGCGACCAAAAGGTGGTGCCTTGTGACGGAGCACTCCGCGGCTGGTCTCTTCTCTGGTGGTGCACCGGACTTCACTTTTCTTCGACGACGAGATCATCTCTACTCTTGGCAAAGACCCGACGTGCATCCACCACCAGGAACAACTGCCCCCGCCGGAGCTGCCTTCCACAACAAGGTACCGTGTCCGCCTGGCTTCCCTTTCGATCGGTTCGAGTGAGGTGTCTTAATCCTCTCTGTTCCGTTGGGTCGCCTCCAAGCTTTTCTCATTTATCGTTCTGAACTGGTTCAATCTGCCGATAACAATTTGCTACAAAGACTTGAATGCATCTCCACTAGAGACTTTTTGGGACATCGCGCCTTGCCTCTCTCCGAGTGGGCCTGGCCTCTGAACTTTACGATCTATTGTGATTCTTGCCTTCCTGCCTTGCATTTTATCCGCGAAGGATTGAACTGTGTTGATTTCTGTAACGCTCACCTGACTCCCACGGAGGCGCTTGCCTGGTTCGCGCTGCTGTGACCTCTTCAAAGGTGATGCGCAGGGTTCGGAAGACGGACTGGACCGGGCCCCCAAATCTGGCTTGTCTGGCTCGCAGAAGTATCCTTCTGTAGGCGAAAATAGGGGATTAACTGTCTGCGGGTTAATGCAATCGGCCTCCCACTTTCCCCTCTCACCCTCCTCGAAACCCTTCTGTGATTCCTCGTAGCGTCTCACCTTAGGGTCTGGAAGGACAAGCTCTCCATCCTGCTTCTGATGCAGGGGCGCGTTGGTATCCAGTTACTTCACTGGATTTTCGGATTGGTGAGAACCAAACTTGCTTGGCTTCCAGGTAAGTTTTTTGATAAGAGGTTCCCCTTGTGTCCATGCATTAATGTACTAATGCTAGTGTCTTTTTCCCCATAGGGGCCGGGGTACGGAATGCCGGGGAACAGGCACCGACCCGAGATGAGAGGTGAAATCCTTGTAGAAATCAGGTAAGTCTTTAATGAGCGTTTTTTGGTAATGTCTTTTCATTCGCTCATTAACGCTGATGTCTCTTTTTCCCCTTAGGGGCCGGGGTCCGGAAATGCCGGGATGCGGCGGGGACCCGAAATGGAGAGGGAATGAATCAACAGGTAAGTCTTAACATGGAGATTTAGCTTTCCTTATTCCCTTCTCTCTCTCACCTTTTGTTCTGGTCTTTTTCTCCCTAGGCGCTGGGGCGTGACTGCGAATCCGGATGATCGCTGCTGAACATGGAGGCGCCTGTAAAGGTGAGTGGAATGCGGCGCTGCAGCGATCGACGCGATGAGCTTTTAAATAAAAGTCTTCCTTTTCAGGATTGTCGGCGAAATGTCTCCGGGATGCGGTTTTAACAGGTAAGGACTTTTTCTTCTTCTGTTCTCTTCTTCTCTTCCTTTGCAGGTGATCCAGGATGCTGGCAGGCGTGGCAGAAGTCTGGATGCAGGAGCAGACATGGTGAGCGTCCAGCTGCTAGATGCAGAACAACACGTAGCACGTGCGGCTGTTCGGGTGGGGTTTAAATAGCCTTGGAAGAAGTTCCAGGTATGTATCCTTCCTCCAATCAGGTATGTATCCTTCCCCGACCACGCCCGGATGGTAAATTAGTCCCACAGGTAAAGTAGTTCCTTTCAGGCCTCAAGGAGGCCGGGATCCTGCAGCATGGTCTGCATCAGGTAAGTGCACCCAAGCACTCCCATAATGAGCCTGGCGCCTATGGCGCCAGGACTGATGTCTTTTATGAGCCTGGCGCCATAGGCGACAGGACACTGTCCAAAGGGCCCCTATATGGGGTTGCTGGGTCCTTCCTTGGGGACTGGATGTCCGCTTTCAGAGACGCAGGGCTTGAACCGGCTCCCCGGGAGCGGGCATCATGACAGCACTCCCCCCCAAAGCCCCTCCCAAGGTTGTTCCCTCCGGGGGTTTTGGTTTGTCTGGGAAGAGTCGGTGGAATTTCCTGACCAATCGAGGTGCATGCACATGGTCGCTGGGTTCCCACGACCTCTCCTGAGGTCCGTACCCCTTCCAATCAATTAGGTAGAACAGTTTTGACCTAAACATTTTTGAGTCTAAAATGTTCTTCACTTCGAATTCGGGCTCCCCATCTATTAGAATAGGTTCTGGAGGTTTGAGTAGTCGGGTTCCGGGTACCACTGGTTTCAGAAGTGACACATGAAAAACAGGGTGAATTCGCATACTAGCTGGTAAATCAAGTTTAACAGCCACTGGGTTAATTATTGCTCCCAGATATTTTGGGTTAAAAGTTCGAGGCCCTTTGAGTGGTAAATGTCTGGTAGCTAACCACACTTGATCCCCAATCTGATACGGAGGTGCTTCACTCCGATGTAGATCAGCATTCCCCTTGTATTTTCTCTTGGCTTGTTGTAAATGCATAGTTGCCTCTTTAAAGGCTTGGGTAATTGTAAAATGCAGATGTTCTACTGCAGGCATTCCGAGGTTCTGAGGTGAGTCAAGGTTTGAGGTTCGAGGGTGATGCCCAAACAAAGTATAAAAAGGACTGTGGCCAGTTCCAGAGTGTACCGAATTATTATATGCGTATTCGGCTATCCAAAGAATGTCTTTCCAGTTGCTTTCAGATTGCTGTAACATACACCGTAAGTACTGCTCAAGGGTCTGATTTGTCCTCTCGGTCTGACCATCGGTCTGAGGGTGGTGACTGGTCTATAATCTTACGTCGATCTGCGCCATTTGACAACATTTGCGCCAGAAGTGGGAAATGAATTGGCTTCCCCGGTCAGAGATTAGTATAGATGGGAATCCATGTAGCCGAACAATATTTTCGAGGAATTCTTTGGCTAGGACAGAAGCTGAAGGTAAACCTTTCAAAGGAATAAAGTGGGCCATTTTGGAAAACAAATCCACAATTACCAGAATAGTATTATACCCCGAACAAGGAGGCAGGTCCGTAATAAAATCCATTGATAGGGTGTGCCAGGGTGCTGGCGGTATGTCTAGAGGTTGAAGGAGACCGGCTGGTCTTTTCTTTTGACTTTTATTTTGGGCGCAAACACCACAGGACATCACAAAAGATTTAACATCTTTTCGCCAAGAGGGCCACCAAAATTGTCGTTTCACCTTTTCCTCTGTCTTGGCAATACCGGGGTGTCCCTCTATTAATGTATCATGATAACCGGAAATAACTAGTTTGTGTAATTCCTTATGTGGCAGGAATAAGCATCCTTGGAAATAAGGTAATCCATTATCTATGGTAAAGTCTGATCCCTTTTGTATCCAATCCTGTAAGGTTGTAGGGTCCAGGAGTTGTTTCACTCTGGCTTGAATGTCTTCAAGCGTCTGTAACGAAGTCATGCCTAGAATTCTCTGTTCGGGAATTATTGGTACTGGTTCTGAGTTTGTATCAGATTCTCCCATTCCAATTCGGGATAAGGCGTCTGCTTTGCCATTCTTGCAGCCAGGTCGATAGGTAATCACGAAATCAAATTCAGCGAAAAACAAAGCCCATCGGAGCTGCCGTGATGACTGAGCCTTGGCGGTTTTCAAATACTGTAAATTCCGGTGATCAGTGATCACTGTGATGGTATGTCGAGCACCAAGCAGATAATGCCGCCAGGCTTTAAAAGCGGACTTAATGGCTAACAGTTCTTTGTCCGTGATTGCATAATTAACCTCGGGTGCCGAGAATTTTCTGGACCAAAATGCTACAGGATGCAGTTGGTTGGTTTCGGGATCTCTTTGGGACAGGACAGCTCCCATGACTAGGCTGGATGCGTCAGTCGCGACGACATAAGGGAGATCTGGACGCGGGTGTTTCAATATAGGTGCGGAGGTAAACTTAGCTTTTAAATCCTGAAAGGCCTGCTCGGCTTCTTCAGACCATTCAAAACGTTTATTTTTCCTCAAGAGTGCAGTAATGGGTTGTACCACGCGTGAAAATTCCGGGATAAACCTGCGATAGAAATTGGCAAAGCCGAGCATGCTTTGAACCCCTTTTACAGAGCTAGGTGATGGCCATTTGAGGATGGCATTCACTTTTCTTGAGTCCATTCGGACTCCTTTGGGTGTCAGGATGAAACCTAGAAACTCGACTTCTGTGGTATGGAAAACACATTTCTCCAATTTAGCAAATAGTTTGTGTTGGCGCAGTTTTTCAAGTACTCCCTGACGTGTTTTCTGTGATCAGATTCCGAAGAGGAGTACACCAGAATGTCATCGATATATACGACAACACAAACATCGATGAGTTCCCGAAGGACATCATTCATGAAGTATTGGAAGGCAGCTGGCGCGTTACACAATCCGAAAGGCATCACCTGGTACTCGAATAATCCGTATTTAGTACGGAAGGCAGTTTTCCATTCGTCGCCTTCTTTAACTCGTACCAGATGATAAGCCCCCGGAGATCTAACTTGGTGTATATGCAAGCGTCCTTCACCTGGTCAAGGAATTCAGGGATCAAAGGCAGAGGATAACAGTTTTTAACCGTTATCTGGTTCAATGCGCGGTAATCGATACAAGTTCTAAGGTCGCCTTCTTTTTTGGGCACGAAGAACAAAGCCGAGGATGCCGGGGACTTTGACGGGCGAATAAAACCATTAGCTAGGTATTGATCCAAATATTGTCTCAAATGCAGATTCTCAGGTTCGGTAAAGGCATAAATCCTGCTACAAGGGGGTTGTGCACCGGGCACCAGATCGATTTGGCAATCGTACGATCTGTGAGGAGGTAACGTGTTGGCCTGTTCCTTTTGGAAGACGTCCTGAAAGTCTTGGTATTCCGGAGGTAGTTGCATGGAGGCAGAGGTTACAGATGCTAGATTAATCTTCAGGTTTTCTGGGTAGCAGGTCTGTGTACAATCCGGGAAGGTTATTCTCTTAGCTCGCCAATCAATTCGAGGATTATGTGTCTCTAACCAAGGGATTCCAAGAATAACCTGAAACTGTGGAGCCTTGATTACATCAAACACAACACCCTCCCGATGGCCGTCGGGACCAATAAGAGTCACCTCAGTAGTGGAATGTGTTACCGGTCCAGAGGCAATTTCAGTTCCATCGACTGTGGTGATGATATCTTTGCTGGTTTTAGGACGGAGAGGGAGGTTAATCCTAGAGACCAATTCACGATCCACAGAGTTTCCAATAGCCCCACTATCGATGTTTGCCTTTATTGCATGCAACCGCTTAGGCTGTTCTGGATCTACGAGAACCATTGGCACAATGAAATGCGAGGTCTGAGAGTTAGTTTTCAAGCTCGGCAAGCGGACCCCTACACTTGTCGGGCGGAGTCGTTTCCCGAAACAGAGTCTTCATGGTTTTTATCAGCGGCTCCTACCGCCTTTCGGGGCGGTTTTGCCGGGCAATCTCGTAGAAAGTGTCCAGAATTCCCACAATAAAGACATAATTTTAACTGCCGCCTCTTTTCACGTTCCTTTTGAGTTAAGGGTCCTTTAACCCCTCCAATTTGCATAGGCTTAGAGACATCAACTCCCTTGGGATTAGCATGGGTCTTGACCAACACCCGGGTCTCAAACCTGGACCGATCTGCTTTTCTGTTTTGAAGTCTGTGATCCAATTGGACCAGTAAGTCTATATACTCTGTGCATTCTTGGGGCGGATTTAAGACTTGGGCCAAGACATCTTTAAGTTCTCCGCGTAGGCCTCGATAAAACAACGTGACTCTTTTATCCTATGGCCATCCCGTTTCCACAATTAGTCTATTAAAGGTTGCAATATAGGATAGGAGGTCCTGATTGCCCTGTCGCAGGGATAGAAGTTCGTCATCCAGAGCCTGCCCCTGAGAGTGTCGAGCAAATAATCTTTCCATGCTTGCTTGAAACCTTTGAAAATCACGGAGAATCGGGTCATCTTGAGTAACCAGTGGAACTGACCAATCGGCAGCGCAGCCGCTGAGATATGACAATACAAAGGCTACCTTGGTCTGATCATTAGGGAAGGCCCCAGGTCTGCATAGGAAGTGCAAACGACACTGATTCATGAATACGGCGAATCGTTTGGGGTCTCCAGCAAAGCGTTCGGGTGGGGCCAGCGGCATGTTTCCAGGTAGATTAATCTGCACAGGGTTACTGGAAACCACAGGAGCGGGGTTCCCTCCGGAACCGGGTAGAGGAGTTTGCCCAGCTTGACCTTGCAAAAGCTGTCTGGCCAGGTCATCAGTTCTTTCCTTTGATATTATTAATTCCCTCCTGAGGGCATTAGTCTCTTGACGAGCGGCATGTACTTCGGCCCTAATTCCCCCAGTAATTGGGCCAACTGATCAGTCTCAGAACTTTCCATAGCGCCTGGGTGGGAATTTGTAGGAAGGATTTGCGTTCTGTAACGCTCACCTGACTCCCACGGAGGCGCTGGCCTGGTTTGCGCTGCTGTGACCTCTTCAAAGGTGATGCGCAGGATTCGGAAGACGGACTGGACCGGGCCCCCAAATCTGGCTTGTCTGGCTCGCAGAAGTATCCTTCTGTAGGCGAAAATAGGGGATTAACTGTCTGCGGGGTAATGCAATCGGCCTCCCACTTTCCCATCTCACCCTCCTCGAAACCCTTCTGTGATTCCTCGTAGCGTCTCACCTTAGGGTCTGGAAGGACGAGCTCTCCATCCTGCTTCTGATGCAGGGGCACGTTGGTATCCAGTTACGTCACTGGATTTTCGGATTAGTGAGAACCAAACTTGCTTGGCTTCCAGGTAAGTTTTTTGATAAGAGGTTCCCCTTGTGTCCATGCATTAATGTACTAATGCTTGTGTCTTTTTCCCCATAGGGGCCGGGGTACGGAATGCCGGGGAACAGGCACCGACCCGAGATGAGAGGTGAAATCCTTGTAGAAATCAGGTAAGTCTTTAATGAGCATTTTTTGGTAATGTCTTTTCATTCGTTCATTAACGCTGATGTCTCTTTTTCCCCTTAGGGGCCGGGGTCCGGAAATGCCAGGATGCGGCGCGGACCCGAAATGGAGAGGGAATGAATCAACAGGTAAGTCTTAACATGGAGATTTAGCTTTCCTTATTCCCTTCTCTCTCTCACCTTTTGTTCTGGTCTTTTTCTCCCTAGGCGCTGGGGCGTGACTGCGAATCCGGATGATCGCTGCTGAACATGGAGGCGCCCTGTAAAGGTGAGTGGAATGCGGCGCTGCAGCGATCGACGTGATGAGCTTTTAAATAAAAGTCTTCCTTTTCAGGATTGTCGGCGAGATGTCTCCGGGATGCGGTTTTAACAGGTAAGGACTTTTCCTTCTTCTGTTCTCTTCTTCCATTCCTTTGCAGGTGATGCAGGATGCTGGCAGGCGTGGCAGAAGTCTGGATGCAGGAGCAGACATGGTGAGCGTCCAGCTGCTAGATGCAGAACAACGCGTAGCACGTGTGGCTGTTCGGGTGGGGTTTAAATAGCCTTGGAAGAAGTTCCAGGTATGTATCCTTCCTCCAATCAGGTATGTATCCTTCCCTGACCATGCCCGGATGGTAAATTAGTCCCACAGGTAAAGTAGTTCCTTTCAGGCCTCAAGGAGGGCGGGATCCTGCAGCATGGTCTGCATCAGGTAAGTGCACCCAAGCACTCCCATAATGAGCCTGGCGCCTATGGCGCCAGGACTGATGTCTTTTATGAGCCTGGCGCCATAGGTGCCAGGACACTGTCCAAAGGGCCCCTATATGGGGTTGCTGGGTCCTTCCTTGGGGACTGGATGTCCGCTTTCGGGGACGCAGGGCTTGAACCGGCTCCCCGGGAGCGGGCATCATGACAATTTCATAACCTGCCTATCTTTTTCTGCCCCGTCCTAACAAATATTAGAGTGTCATCTAGGTTGAGGTATACACCTCTGTCTGAAAATAAGTGGTACCGGTAGAACCTAGACTTGTCGAAATATTGCTAGGGGGATTGATCGTTTCTTCTTCGTAGAGTAATTGTGTTTGATTTGTTTGCCGTGAACTTGCCATACAGTTTTTCATAGATGTTTCGTTATAAATAAATACCTTAATATCTTTACACTAAGCCTCGTCGCGTGTTTGCTTGTCTTGCTGGGAAGAATTGCCCTATCTTGTATACTCCACATACTGCTCAACTCTTCTTGAGGGAAGTCTGACTGCTCAGCCACAGCTACCAAGTGAATCTGTGTGGTACAGACTGCGACCAAGTGGGTTGCTACCAACACCTGTAGTCCTAAATCTTTTGCAGTGGTCCCAGAGGGAACTGCACAGGTTTCCACCTAACACTGGTGCACAGCGGTGAGATTTGTATCGAGTATACAGTTTAGAGTGCTTTTCGACACTGTAGGATAACTAACCACAAAACTTTGCACAAAAAGCAACTTTCAAAAAACATGTCTACGATGGAAACTTACAGTCAAGAGTCTTTGTCAGGTGAAAATACTGAGAGTTTGCGAGCTCTCTGTAGGCAAGAGAATCTTTCTGTAAGAGGCAATAAGTTAGAACTAATCGAGAGATTGCTGGCGAACCAAAGTCTGGGTACTGGTTCAGAGGAACCAATCGCTCCAGCAAATGTAGATAACAGTAATGGTGTTGATCTGAATCGTGATTCTGATGATAGCGATGAGGAGGCTGACGAGGATGGCGAGGCTAACGAAACTGTCTCCCCTGCTCCTCTACCTGCCTTACCAGCTGTGCCTACGGGGCCCATACCAGGTCCCACAAGTAACCCTGCTTATTTTGAACTTGAGAAAATGAAGCTCGAACTAGAATACAAACGGTTCTTGGCTCAATCCGAACGAAACCAAGAGCTCGAGTTCAGACGGATGAATGCCCAGGCTGAGCAGAAGCAAGCTGAGTTAAGACTCAGAGAAATAGAACTTAATCACGAGGTAGAGATGAAAAAGTTGTCTATGGAAAATGCTTCTCTCTCCTCTGGTTCCTCTAGGAGCTCCAGTCCCAAAAGACCCCGGATGCCGAAGGAATTAGTGGGTATGTATGAACCGAGATTGGATGGTTTGGATTGGTTGAAACTGTTTGAATACAATCATGGGCTCCAGGACATCACCGGGAATGCTTTACTTCCCTGGTTGTTCTCTAGGCTCCCTCCTGTTGCGACTGATGTGGTAATGGAGTTGGGGGAGGCGGATAAGACGGATTACGAAAGTGTGAAACTAGCTTTAATAGCTAGATTCGGGAAGTCCCCTTCCCAGTATCTTAAGAGGTTTAGAACCCTCAAAAAGCATGATGGTACCCTTTGAGCTACCTGGGAGAGTGAAGGGTTGAAAAACTTAGAGGGATGGATTAAGGGTTACAAAGTGAAAACTTACGAGGGTATGAGAAATCTTTTTATGTTGGAGTCTATTTATGATGCCTGTTCTCCTGAGCTCAGACAGCACTTGGCTGATTCGAAGGAATTGCATTCCAGGCAGCTAGCTAAGGCTGCTGACTTGTGGGTTGCCAACAGGGCTACTCATAAGGATTCTGGGGCAATTCAGAAAAAGGATGAGGGAAAACAGCCTAAAAAAGACTCAAAAGAGAATTCTAATAACTCACATTCCAAAGAGGGCCCCAAACAAAACCAGAAGGGTAAGCCACAAGGAAAACCACAGCAGAATAGTGTGTCTTCTGGTGCCAAACCGGAAGGAGGTCAGAACAAGCCACCATTTCAGAAAGCATTCGGAAAATGCTTTGTTTGTGGCTCGACTGACCACGTGAAAGGAGATCCCAGATGTAAGGGTAAACCTTCAGGGGTCCAACTTGTCTCCTTAGCCCTCGCTCCAGAGGAGGAAGTCCAAATGGCAAGTGGAAACTTTCTACTGCTAGCTGACGAACCCATTGGAGTCTCAGCCAGCGTTTCTTTAGTATCTCTGGGGTTGTGGGAACAACAGAATTTAGATGTCTATAATTCTATCCCCGATAATACTAAAGAGTATTATAAGGACAGTGTCCAGGTGAATGGTCAGGAGACTCCTGCCATTAGGGACACTGGGGCCAGCATAACTGTGGTGGATAAATCATTTTTTCAGGCTGAGGATGTTGCTAAGGCACCCAAACGCCTCACCAAGTTAGCTGGAGGGCCTGTGCAGATGCTTCCCCAATTACCAGTTCTCATCCAGTGTAACGACATGACTGTGAAGATACCTGTCAGTATACAGAGTGAGGTACCAGGACGCGTACTGTTGGGTAACGATTTGAAAACTCTCGGAGTTGTATCGCATACTCCCAGACCTCCTAGTAAACGGTTACAGGAGCTAACCAGACCTGCAAGAGAGAGGACCATGCGCTGTACTCTCGGGGAGATGATGAAGAAAGAAATCACTCCTGCTCCACTGGAATTGTCGGCCGCTGTCTCCAAGACATCAGAAGCGAAAGGGAAACCTAAGACTTCTATCCCGAAACCAGCAGCCAGCATTCCAGTGCAGCCAGCATGGACTTCCCCGCGGTTGTCCAAAGTTACACCCGTAACTCCCCCTCCAGCCGAGACTGAGAGGAAGGTACAACCCTGTGTGGTAGAATTAGACTCTGAGGAAGAGCTAATGGAAGGCCAGGAACTCATTGGAGATCTGGATCCGGTTAACCATCCTAAGCTGCAGTCTTTACTGGCAGAAGGTAGACCCAACAGGGCAGACTTCAGTAAGGGGCAGAGAGAATGTCCAACTCTGGAAGGTCTTTGCCACCAGGCAGAAGCTCAGGCTGAAGGGAAAGAGCCTGGGAAATACAGGTTGCACGGGGAAGATGGCCTCTTCTACAGTGAACCGACCGAGTCTGCACCTGGAGACTACAAACGACTTGTAGTACCCCAAGAGAACAGACCACAGTTCTTGCAGTTAGCCCACAAGATTCCTTTGGCTGGTCACTTGAGTTTCAAGAAGACTAAGGAAAGGCTCTCTCTCTACTTCTATTGGCCTAAGATGGGGGCCAAAGTAGAAAAACACTACAGGAGCTGCCACACCTGCCAGATCTCCGGTAAGGTTGGCTCCAAGAATGTGGCACCTTTAGTGCCTCTCCCAGTTGTGGGAGTCCCATTTGAGAGAGTAGGGATTGACATTGTTGGTCCCCTTGATCCTCCAACCTCCTCAGGCAACAGGTTTATACTTGTTGTAGTAGACCATGCTACTAGGTATCCTGTGGCTAAGGCCCTCCTTGGTATTTTTACTAGGGTCGGGTTTCCTAGGGAAGTAATCTCTGACAGGGGGTCAAACTTTATGTCCAACTACATGAAGGCCATGTGGAAAACCTGTGGAGTTACTTACAAGTTCTCAACAGCTTACCACCCACAAACCAATGGGTTGGTAGAACGGTTCAACCGAACCATGAAGAGCATGATAGGTGCTTTAGAGGAACCCCTTAAACGTAAGTGGGACCTTCTACTGCCATGCCTTCTCTTTGCTTATAGAGAAGTCCCTCAGGAGGGAGTAGGTTACTCTCCCTTCGAACTACTCTATGGTCATCCCGTCAGAGGTCCATTGGCCCTGATTAAGGAGGGGTTGGAGAGTGCTCCTTCTCCCAAGCCAGTCAAAGTGACTGACTACGTGATAGGTCTCCGGAGGAGAATGTCACACATGATGACGGAAGCAAGCGATAACTTGAAAGCTGGACAGGCATTGGTCAAGCACTGGCACGATCAAAAGGCTAACATGGTTGAGTTCGCTCAAGACCAGCTCATTCTCGTTATGATCCCAACAAGGCAGAGGGCCTTGCAAGATAAGTGGATGGGACCGTTCCGAGTAGTGGGTAAACTCGGCGAGGTTAACTATCTGGTGGACTTGGGCAACCCCAAGGAGGCTCCGACAGTCTTTCACACCAACCGACTTAAAGCGTATGTCTCGCGACCCGATGTAGGAGCATTGCTTCTAGCGTCATCCGAGGAAGAAGAAGAGAGTGAAGCTCTTCCGGATCTCCTCAGAGGCTTACCTTTAGATGAAAACATTGAAGGAGTAAATCTCTCCTCCAATCTGACACCCGAGCAACAAGAAGAGTGCAAATCTATGTTGAATCAGTTTGCCTCTCTGTTCTCGCTTTCACCAGGCTTGACCCCTTGGGGCCAGCACGACATACTCACTGGTGACTGTCTGCCCGTCAAAAGCAGAGGATACCGCATGTCAGAAAACGTACGAACCCACATCAAAGGTGAGGTCAGCAAGATGCTTGATCTCGGGGTAATAGAGCCCTCTACTAGTCCATGGTCTAGCCCAGTCGTGTTAGTACCAAAGGCCGGATCTAAAGAACTTAGATTCTGCGTGGATTATAGAGCTCTTAATGCAGTCACCAAGACTGATGCCCACCCTTTGCCAAGAACCGATGAGTTGGTGGATAAACTTGGCGCCGCCAAGTTCCTCAGCACATTTGACTTGACGTCAGGCTATTGGCAAATAGCCATGACAGACCATGCCAAGGAGAAAACTGCATTTTCTACCCCTGTTGGCCTCTACCAGTTTAAGGTAATGCCTTTCGGATTAAAAAATGCACCTGCTACGTTTCAACGTATGGTAAACCAGGTTCTGAATGGGATGGAGGACTTCTGCATGGCATACTTGGATGACATCGCAGTGTTCAGCAATTCCTGGGAAGAACATGTAACCCACCTGAGAGACGTTTTGCAGGCTCTTGGACGAAGCAATCTGACCATAAAGGCGAGCAAATGCCAAATTGGACAGAGTAAGGTAGTCTATCTTGGACATGAGGTAGGCGGTGGAGAAATAAGGCCTTTGCTCAGTAAGATTGAAGCTGTGCAAAATTGGACAACACCGACTACTCAAACCCAGGTGAGAGCCTTCCTAGGCCTCACTGGCTATTACAGGAATTTCATAGAGAACTATGGGACCATAGCTTCTCCACTGAATGTCATCTCTTCGCCCAAATTTCCTAAAAAGGTTAAATGGAACGAGGAGTGCAATCAGGCTTTTGAAAACCTGAAAAAGGCTCTTTGCCAAGCCCCAGTACTCAGAGCTCCTGCTTACTGCCAACACTTCATTGTGCAGACAGATGCTTCAAATGTAGGAATAGGTGCCGTACTCAGTCAACTGGATGGGAAAGGTAGGGAGCACCCTGTTTGCTTCATCAGCCGCAAGCTGAAGGATCCTGAAACAAGGTGAGCAACAATCGAAAGAGAGTGCTTTGCAATCGTGTGGGCTCTGAAGAAGTTTAGGCCGTACTTGTATGGTTCCACTTTTGTCATTCAGACTGACCACCAACCCTTGAGATGGTTAATGCAAATGAAGGGGGAAAACCCAAAACTATTGAGATGGTCGATCTGCCTGCAAGGGTTTGATTTCACCATTGAGCACAGGTCAGGATGTCACCACCAAAATGCTGATGGTCTCTCTACGATGTATGTCATCGACTAGAGGTATGAGATTCATCCAGGAGTGGATTAAATCCTCCTGTCCCTTAGTCTGGGGGGGGGGGGGCGAGTGTTAGGGAGAATTTCTGTTTAGGCTGAATTTCCTAACCTAGATTTCAGGAGTTTGTTTTTTCCATCCTGCCAAGAGTGAGACTCTTTTTCTCCCACTCTTGGACATGTATGTGTGTAATTCCTTTGAATGTCAATGTGTTCTATGGGCTATGGGGTCTTTTACTCCATAGGGTCTCATGTGTTTTTCTATGTGTGTTACACCGCACCCTATGTGCCGTAGCACTGGGGCGTCCTAGCGGACCCCCACCATAGACTCCATACCCGGGGACTGACTACTGTCTCCCCGGGCATGTAAAGTCACCATTCGCTTTACTAGACCTAAATTTACTAAAAGAACTAGTACAAACCATCTTATTGTGGATGTACTAGTAGGGGTAATTCGCTTACTCCTGGATCTGTTACTCGAGGGGGCACTGTCCCGTCCCCCCTCGGCGAGTTTTGGCTGGTGGCAGTGGAAACTACTTGTTATGTTCGACCCCGGACATAACCCTATGGGATTCGTCCCATTGTTGGAGATTGATACTTTTTCTCGTTAATCTCTAACGTACCACCGGTCTACTTATCTTAAATAAGTTTACCGGATGGTACTTTCTGCCAGAACTCGGTTTTTAAAATGGCGTCTGTGTTTGTCTCTGTGACTCCTAAACCAAAAGTCGAGCCCTTTGTTCCACTTTTGGCGGGCTCTGTACAGAGACCCTCCAAAGTGGTGCCATTCTGTCTGGGTTACCACAGGGGTGTGGGAGGGGGTTTAGGCACCCTGGACCGAGTTGCCTTGACAACTCCGGTCGCACTCTGGAGTGATTGGCCCAAATGGTGAGCCTCGCGCTCACTACTTAGCATGTGTTGATTGACAGCTAGGCTGGATGAATGGGGGTTTTCTGCATAAAAGCAGGGTTTTGGGACTGGATCTTCAGAAGTCGCCACAGGACCTAAGAATCCGACGAGGGTAAAGCTGAGCCGACCTGCACGACGACACCTCCGGTGGAGCCCTGCAGAACCGACTCACCACTTCCCGACGACAGAGGAGATCTCCCTGCCGGAGAGTCTCTTCCCCTGACTGGTGGGAACAACCAGTCCCCTTTGCTTTTTATTCGCCTCTGGACGCAGTGGTCGAATTGCCCGTGCAGAGCACCTCGGCAACCGGATAGCCACTACTCCTGTACCGCGACCAAAAGGTGGTGCCTTGTGACGGAGCACTCCGCGGCTGGTCTCTTCCCTGGTGGTGCACCGGACTTCACTTTTCTTCGACGACGAGATCATCTCTACTCTTGGCAAAGACCCGACGTGCATCCACCACCAGGAACAACTGCCCCCGCCGGAGCTGCCCTCCACAACAAGGTACTGTGTCCGCCTGGCTTCCCTTTTGATCGGTTCGAGTGAGGTGTCTTAATCCTCTCCGTTCCGTTGGGTCGCCTCCAAGCTTTTCTCATTTATCGTTCTGAACTGGTTCAATCTGCCGATAACAATTTGCTACAAAGACTTGATTGCATCTCCACTAGAGACTTTTTGGGACATCGCGCCTTGCCTCTCTCCGAGTGGGCCTGGCCTCTGAACTTTACGATCTATTGTGATTCTTGCCTTCCTGCCTTGCATTTTATCCGCAAAGGATTGAACTGTGTTGATTTCATAACCTGCCTATCTTTTTCTCCCCCGTCCTAACAAATATTACAGTGTCATCTAGGTTGAGGTATACACCTCTGTCTGAAAATAAGTGGTACCGGTAGAACCTAGACTTGTCGAAATATTGCTAGGGGGATTGATCGTTTCTTCTTCGTAGAGTAATTGTGTTTGATTTGTTTGCCGTGAACTTGCCATTGTGTTTTTCATAGATGTTTCGTTATAAATAAATACCTTAATATCTTTACACTAAGCCTCGTCGCGTGTTTGCTTGTCTTGCTGGGAAGAATTGCCCTATCTTGTATACTCCACATACTGCTCAACTCTTCTTGAGGGAAGTCTGACTGCTCAGCCACAGCTACCAAGTGAATCTGTGTGGTACAGACTGCTACCAAGTGGGTTCACTGCCAAACACCTGTAGTCCTAAATCATTTGCAGTGGTCCCAGAGGGAACTGCACAGGTTTCCACCTAACATGTAGTTGTTTGGGATTGCCAGCATGAGCATAGGGCCTGCTGCTGGGTGTAACCAGGTTTCGGTATTGGCAACGAAGTCAAGGTCTTCTATCAGTATTAAGTCTGTGATTTCTATGGCATGGGCTACCAACGATCTGGCGTTAATCAAAGCTCCCTCGATCTTAGGACTAACCATGTTTTTGGGAGTGGAGTCTATTTTTTCTGAGGTGTTAGTATGGTGCTTGTCCTGTGAGAGTTCAGGAGTGCCCAAGTTGAGGGAGTTATGAAAGGGTGTGGAGTATGGTTTTTGTAATGGGTTGCTGGTTTGCGTGGCGGGATGGGGTTGGAGTCGTTGCATTCTACGGTTTTGTGTGTAAGGCAGTGAGCGGGCCAGGGGCTCGTAGATTTTAGCTAGCCTGGCTCTAAGTCCTAGGTTGCTTTCTATAGTGAAGCGAGGGTGACTGGAGGGTGGCAGTACCTGAGGGTCATTTAGATCTAAATAAGGTACTTGGTTATTAAATCTAGGTAAAGCTGGCATGTTGGGTAGTTGTGGAGCCATCTTAGTAGGTGGTGCAATATTGAGGCTGATCAGGATATAGGCCAGCAGGTAGGTAGTGAATAGACACATACTAGATAATAGCATCACGCTATGGTGGTTTAGTCAGAATTGCAGGAGTAAGCAACTCAGTCAGGATGAGGCAATTTGGCTAAAATGCATAGGGGTGGGGGGGAAAGAAGGAAGACACTGGGCATGAGTGGGGGGTGGGGGGGAAGAAGGGAGACACAGGGCATGAGCGGGGGGTGGGGGGAAAGATGGGAGACACGGGGCATGGGCGGGGGGTGGGGGGAAACAGGGCACACACGGGGCATGGGGGGTGGGGGGAACACGGCACACATGGGGCATGAGCGGGGGGTGGGGGTGGGAAAGGAGGGAGACACAGGACATGAGCAGGGGGTGGGGGAAAGGAGGGAGACACAGGGCATGAGCGGGGGTGGGGGGGAACAGAGGAGACACAGGGCATGAGCTGGGGTGGGGGGAACAGAGGAGACACAGGGCATGAGCGGGGGTGGGGGGAAGGGGAGAGACACACGGGGCATGAGCGGGGGGTGGGAGGAGGGGAGAGACACACGGGCCATGAGCGGGGGTGGGGGAGGGGAGAGACACACGGGGCATGAGCCGGGAGTGTAGGGGAGGGGATAGACACACGGGGCATGAGCGGGGGGTGGGGGGAGGGGAGAGACACACGGGGCATGAGCGGGGGGTGGGAGGAGGAGGAGAGAGACACGGGGCATGAGCAGGGGTGGGGGGAAGGGCAGAGACACACGGGGCATGAGCGGGGGGTGGGGGGAAGGGGAGAGACACATGGGGCATGAGCGGGGGGTGGGGTGAAGGGGAGAGACACACGGGGCATGAGCAGGGGGTGGGGGGAAGGGGAGAGACACGGAGCATGAGCGGGGGGTGGGAGGGGAAGGGAGACACGGGGCATGAGCAAGGGGTGGGTTGGAAGAAGGGAGACACGGGGCATGATCGGGGGTGGGGGGGAAAGAAGGGAGACACAGGGCATGAGCGGGGGGTGGGGGGAAGAAGGGAGACATGGGGCATGAACGGGGGGTGGGGGGAAGAAGGGAGACACGGGGCATGAGCGGCGGGTGGGGCCCCCACCCCCCCACCCCCGCTCATGCCCCGTGTCTGCCCTGTTCCAACAGGACAGACACGGGGCATGAGCGGGGGGTGGGGGGAAGGGGAGAGACACACGGGGCATGAGCGGGGGGTGGGGGGAAGGGGAGAGACACACAGGGCATGAGCGGGGGGTGGGGGGAAGGGGAGAGACACACGGGGCATGAGCAGGGGTGGGGGGAAGGGGAGAGACACATAGGGCATGAGCCGGGGGTGGGGGGGAAGGGGAGACAGACAAAAACACAGACATGAGTTTGTGTGCAGGCGGCAGATCCCGCTCCTCGGCCCTCCGCTGGCCACCGTGTGCCGATGGCGTGAGCGGGGGCTGGAGGAACAGTGGAGACACAGAGCATGAGCAGGGGGGTGGGGGGAAGAAGGGAGACACGGGGCATGAGCAGGGGTCGGGGGGAACAGGAGACAGACACGGGCATGAGTGGGGGTGGGGGACTTACGGTACAGGCGGCAGATCCCGCTCCTGCTGACCTGACAAAGCCTCTCATGTGAGAAAGAAAGATGGCGGGCGTCTCCGAAGCCACGACGCACTGCACGCTTTCACCGCATCCAATGAGAGAGCACGTCAGATGGAACAGGGAAGTGTGTCCACGAAGCGAACACAGATATCACTAATTAACTATTTTTTATCTCCTTTTTGGTCATTTTAAAAAAACTACTGGACGGATTTTCACCAAATTTGCAAAAGCACGCTTTCGGGACCAAGCTGCTGCTCCTGGTCCAAATTTGGTGAAAATCCATCCAGCGGTTTGGAATGTAAAATATATATTTAATTTTTAGTACCTTATTTGGACATTCTCTTTATTTTGGACTGTGATGCATTGCTGGGAGGGCGGGAAAATCAAAATGGTCAAATACAGGCGACACCCTCCAAACGGGCATGATTTCACAAATATGTATATGCCATACACTGATTTTGTAACTGTGATTGTAACAAGGATTGACTGCTTGATTGATTAAAATGTTTATTACCACTATTAGTCATTAGAATTTCCCTGGCATGTTTTTCAGCACATTGATTTATTGGCACATTTAAGCATACTAACTAGTAAATACATTTGTCAGGATCCTACAGTTGTTGAGCAGCACCCAGATACAATATGGTATATAATGGTTGTAACAGTCAGTAAAATTATTGATTTTTCAGTTTGACTACCCTTTATACAACTCCACAAGCATGGCAAACTCACTCAGTGACACATCAGTTCAGGGTGTGTTGTATTAGCCTGATGCAAATGTGGCGGCATTATGCTATAGTACATTTATATTCTCTTTTCATGTCCTTCACTTTAGGTGTCTGGGCAAGATACTAATCGAGCAGCTTCAAAAAGTCGACAAGAGGACAGTTTGGCAGCTAAAGATAATCATCCTGTTACGTGATCACAGCGTCCAGGTCAGCATGAGTGTCACCGTCTGTGCTCACTGGGAGTAGAGGACTGCAAGTTATTTTGCATTACCGTAAGTCTGTGTGCTGAACAGGACAGGTTGATTTCTTTCATTATAATGATGGTTATTCATGCAAGGGTTATCCAGATGAAATGGAGTTCTCTGCTCACATTAGTAATACAGTGTAATTATGTTACATGTCTAGAACTCCCACTGCATTGCCGAATAGTGCTAGTTTCAGAGACAATAGGCATTAGAAAATCCAATACTCTCGCTCTGTTCTAGTAACTGTAGAGGTTAGTGGGTTGAGGCGGCCGTAAATACCAACCACCTTTGTATGTATGTTTTATTTGGCTCAGCATAGAATGGCATTTCATTTTATCCTTCACCTTAGATCTCTGTGCAAGAGATGTGCATTTATTTTATATGCCTATACCTTATTCAGAAACGTGTTATCCAGATGAAATGGAGTCATCTGCGTATCCTAGTAATACAGTATAATGTTGTTAGATCACTGTCAATTCCAATGCCTTTGAGAATACTGCTTATTTTAGAAGCACTGTACATAATGTACACAAGGAAAAATGCTTTGTTTGTGGCTCGACTGACCACGTGAAAGGAGATCCCAGATGTAAGGGTAAACCTTCAGGGGTCCAACTTGTCTCCTTAGCCCTCGCTCCAGAGGAGGAAGTCCAAATGGCAAGTGGAAACTTTCTACTGCTAGCTGACGAACCCATTGGAGTCTCAGCCAGCGTTTCTTTAGTATCTCTGGGGTTGTGGGAACAACAGAATTTAGATGTCTATAATTCTATCCCCGATAATACTAAAGAGTATTATAAGGACAGTGTCCAGGTGAATGGTCAGGAGACTCCTGCCATTAGGGACACTGGGGCCAGCATAACTGTGGTGGATAAATCATTTTTTCAGGCTGAGGATGTTGCTAAGGCACCCAAACGCCTCACCAAGTTAGCTGGAGGGCCTGTGCAGATGCTTCCCCAATTACCAGTTCTCATCCAGTGTAACGACATGACTGTGAAGATACCTGTCAGTATACAGAGTGAGGTACCAGGACGCGTACTGTTGGGTAACGATTTGAAAACTCTCGGAGTTGTATCGCATACTCCCAGACCTCCTAGTAAACGGTTACAGGAGCTAACCAGACCTGCAAGAGAGAGGACCATGCGCTGTACTCTCGGGGAGATGATGAAGAAAGAAATCACTCCTGCTCCACTGGAATTGTCGGCCGCTGTCTCCAAGACATCAGAAGCGAAAGAGAAACCTAAGACTTCTATCCCGAAACCAGCAGCCAGCATTCCAGTGCAGCCAGCATGGACTTCCCCGCGGTTGTCCAAAGTTACGCCCGTAACTCCCCCTCCAGCCGAGACTGAGAGGAAGGTACAACCCTGTGTGGTAGAATTAGACTCTGAGGAAGAGCTAATGGAAGGCCAGGAACTCATTGGAGATCTGGATCCGGTTGACCATCCTAAGCTGCAGTCTTTACTGGCAGAAGGTGGACCCAACAGGGCAGACTTCAGTAAGGGGCAGAGAGAATGTCCAACTCTGGAAGGTCTTTGCCACCAGGCAGAAGCTCAGGCTGAAGGGCAAGAGCCTGGGAAATACAGGTTGCACGGGGAAGATGGCCTCTTCTACAGTGAACCGACCGAGTCTGCACCTGGAGACTACAAACGACTTGTAGTACCCCAAGAGAACAGACCACAGTTCTTGCAGTTAGCCCACGAGATTCCTTTGGCTGGTCACTTGAGTTTCAAGAAGACTAAGGAAAGGCTCTCTCTCTACTTCTATTGGCCTAAGATGGGGGCCAAAGTAGAAAAACACTGCAGGAGCTGCCACACCTGCCAGATCTCTGGTAAGGTTGGCTCCAAGAATGTGGCACCTTTAGTGCCTCTCCCAGTTGTGGGAGTCCCATTTGAGAGAGTAGGGATTGACATTGTTGGTCCCCTTGATCCTCCAACCTCCTCAAGCAACAGGTTTATACTTGTTGTAGTAGACCATGCTACTAGGTATCCTGTGGCTAAGGCCCTCCTTGGTATTTTTTACTAGGGTCGGGTTTCCTAGGGAAGTAATCTCTGACAGGGGGTCAAACTTTATGTCCAACTACATGAAGGCCATGTGGAAAACCTGTGGAGTTACTTACAAGTTCTCAACAGCTTACCACCCACAAACCAATGGGTTGGTAGAACGGTTCAACCGAACCATGAAGAGCATGATAGGTGCTTTAGAGGAACCCCTTAAACGTAAGTGGGACCTTCTACTGCCATGCCTTCTCTTTGCTTATAGAGAAGTCCCTCAGGAGGGAGTAGGTTACTCTCCCTTCGAACTACTCTATGGTCATCCCATCAGAGGTCCATTGGCCCTGATTAAGGAGGGGTTGGAGAGTGCTCCTTCTCCCAAGCCAGTCAAAGTGACTGACTACGTGATAGGTCTCCGGAGGAGAATGTCACACATGATGACGGAAGCAAGCGATAACTTGAAAGCTGGACAGGCATTGGTCAAGCACTGGCACGATCAAAAGGCTAACATGGTTGAGTTCGCTCAAGACCAGCTCATTCTCGTTATGATCCCAACAAGGCAGAGGGCCTTGCAAGATAAGTGGATGGGACCCTTCAGAGTAGTGGGTAAACTCGGCGAGGTTAACTATCTGGTGGACTTGGGCAACCCCAAGGAGGCTCCGACAGTCTTTCACACCAACCGACTTAAAGCGTATGTCTCGCGACCCGATGTAGGAGCATTGCTTCTAGCGTCATCCGAGGAAGACTGATGCCCACCCTTTGCCAAGAACAGATGAGTTGGTGGATAAACTTGGCGCCGCCAAGTTCCTCAGCACATTTGACTTGACGTCAGGCTATTGGCAAATAGCCATGACAGACCATGCCAAGGAGAAAACTGCATTTTCTACCCCCGTTGGCCTCTACCAGTTTAAGGTAATGCCTTTCGGATTAAAAAATGCACCTGCTACGTTTCAACGTATGGTAAACCAGGTTCTGAATGGGATGGAGGACTTCTGCATGGCATACTTGGATGACATCGCAGTGTTCAGCAATTCCTGGGAAGAACATGTAACCCACCTGAGAGACGTTTTGCAGGCTCTTGGACGAGCCAATCTGACCATAAAGGCGAGCAAATGCCAAATTGGACAGAGTAAGGTAGTCTATCTTGGACATGAGGTAGGCGGTGGAGAAATAAGGCCTTTGCTCAGTAAGATTGAAGCTGTGCAAAATTGGACAACACCGACTACTCAAACCCAGGTGAGAGCCTTCCTAGGCCTCACTGGCTATTACAGGAATTTCATAGAGAACTATGGGACCATAGCTTCTCCACTGAATGTCATCTCTTCGCCCAAATTTCCTAAAAAGGTTAAATGGAACGAGGAGTGCAATCAGGCTTTTGAAAACCTGAAAAAGGCTCTTTGCCAAGCCCCAGTACTCAGAGCTCCTGATTACCGCCAACACTTCATTGTGCAGACAGATGCTTCAAATGTAGGAATAGGTGCCGTACTCAGTCAACTGGATGGGAAAGGTAGGGAGCACCCTGTTTGCTTCATCAGCCGCAAGCTGAAGGATCCTGAAACAAGGTGGGCAACAATCGAAAGAGAGTGCTTTGCTATTGTGTGGGCTCTGAAGAAGTTTAGGCCGTACTTGTATGGTTCCACTTTTGTCATTCAGACTGACCACCAACCCTTTAGATGGTTAATGCAAATGAAGGGGGAAAACCCAAAACTATTGAGATGGTCGATCTGCCTGCAAGGGTTTGATTTCACCATTGAGCACAGGTCAGGATGTCACCACCAAAATGCTGATGGTCTCTCTATGATGTATGTCATCGACTAGAGGTATGAGATTCATCCAGGAGTGGATTAAATCCTCCTGTCCCTTAGTCTGGGGGGGGAGGGCGAGTGTTAGGGAGAATTTCTGTTTAGGCTGAATTTCCTAACCTAGATTTCAGGAGTTTGTTTTTTCCATCCTGCCAAGAGTGAGACTCTTTTTCTCCCACTCTTGGACATGTATGTGTGTAATTCCTTTGAATGTTAATGTGTTCTATGGGCTATGGGGTCTTTTACTCCATAGGGTCTCATGTGTTTTTCTATGTGTGTTACACCCCACCCTATGTGCCGTAGCACTGGGGCGTCCTAGCGGACCCCCACCATAGACTCCATACCCGGGGACTGACTACTGTCTCCCCGGGCATGTAAAGTCACCATTGGCTTTACTAGACCTAAATTTACTAACAGAACTAGTACAAACCATCTTATTGTGGATGTACTAGTAGGGGTAATTCGCTTACTCCTGGATCTGTTACTCGAGGGGGCACTGTCCCGTCCCCCCTCGGCGAGTTTTGGCTGGTGGCAGTGGAAACTACTTGTTATGTTCGACCCCGGACATAACCCTATGGGATTCGTCCCATTGTTGGAGATTGATACTTTTTCTCGTTAATCTCTAACGTACCACCGGTCTACTTATCTTAAATAAGTTTACCGGATGGTACTTTCTGCCAGAACTCGGTTTTTAAAATGGCGTCTGTGTTTGTCTCTGTGACTCCTAAACCAAAAGTCGAGCCCTTTGTTCCACTTTTGGCGGGCTCTGTACAGAGACCCTCCAAAGTGGTGCCATTCTGTCTGGGTTACCACAGGGGTGTGGGAGGGGGTTAAGGCACCCTGGACCGAGTTGCCTTGACAACTCCGGTCGCACTCTAGAGTGATTGGCCCAAGTGGTGAGCCTCCCGCTCACTACTTAGCATGTGTTGATTGACAGCTAGGCTGGATGAATGGGGGTTTTCAGCATAAAAGCAGGGCTTTTGGGACTGGATCTTCAGAAGTCGCCACAGGACCTAAGAATCCGACGAGGGTAAAGCTGAGCCGACCTGCACGACGACACCTCCGGTGGAGCCCTGCAGAACCGACTCACCACTTCCCGACGACAGAAGAGATCTCCCTGCCGGAGAGTCTCTTCCCCTGACTGGTGGGAACAACCAGTCCCCTTTGCTTTTTATTCGCCTCCGGACGCAGTGGTCGAATTGCCCGTGCAGAGCACCTCGGCAACCGGATAGCCACTACTCCTGTACCGCGCCCAAAAGGTGGTGCCTTGTGACAGAGCACTCCGCGGCTGGTCTCTTCCCTGGTGGTGCACCGGACTTCACTTTTCTTCGACGACGAGATCATCTCTACTCTTGGCAAAGACCCGACGTGCATCCACCACCAGGAACAACTGCCCCCGCCAGAGCTGCCCTCCACAACAAGGTACTGTGTCCGCCTGGCTTCCCTTTTGATCGGTTCGAGTGAGGTGTCTTAATCCTCTCCGTTCCGTTGGGTCGCCTCCAAGCTTTTCTCATTTATCGTTCTGAACTGGTTCAATCTGCCGATAACAATTTGCTACAAAGACTTGATTGCATCTCCACTAGAGACTTTTTGGGACATCGCGCCTTGCCTCTCTCCGAGTGGGCCTTGCCTCTGAACTTTACGATCTATTGTGATTCTTGCCTTCCTGCATTGCATTTTATCCGCAAAGGATTGAACTGTGTTGATTTCATAACCTGCCTATCTTTTTCTCCCCCGTCCTAACAAATATTACAGTGTCATCTAGGTTGAGGTATACACCTCTGTCTGAAAATAAGTGGTACCGGTAGAACCTAGACTTGTCGAAATATTGCTAGGGGGATTGATCGTTTCTTCTTCGTAGAGTAATTGTGTTTGATTTGTTTGCCGTGAACTTGCCATTGTGTTTTTCATAGATGTTTCGTTATAAATAAATACCTTAATATCTTTACACTAAGCCTCGTCGCGTGTTTGCTTGTCTTGCTGGGAAGAATTGCCCTATCTTGTATACTCCACATACTGCTCAACTCTTCTTGAGGGAAGTCTGACTGCTCAGCCACAGCTACCAAGTGAATCTGTGTGGTACAGACTGCTACCAAGTGGGTTCACTGCCAAACACCTGTAGTCCTAAATCTTTTGCAGTGGTCCCAGAGGGAACTGCACAGGTTTCCACCTAACATGTAGTTGTTTGGGATTGCCAGCATGAGCATAGGGCCTGCTGCTGGGTGTAACCAGGTTTCGGTATTGGCAACGAAGTCAAGGTCTTCTATCAGTATTAAGTCTGCGATTTCTATGGCATGGGCTACCAACGATCTGGCGTTAATCAAAGCTCCCTTGATCTTAGGACTAACCATGTTTTTGGGAGTGGAGTCTATTTTTTCTGAGGTGTTAGTATGGTGCTTGTCCTGTGAGAGTTCAGGAGTGCCCAAGTTGAGGGAGTTATGAAAGGGTGTGGAGTATGGTTTTTGTAATGGGTTGCTGGTTTGCGTGGCGGGATGGGGTTGGAGTCGTTGCATTCTACGGTTTTGTGTGTAAGGCAGTGAGCGGGCCAGGGGCTCGTAGATTTTAGCTAGCCTGGCTCTAAGTCCTAGGTTGCTTTCTATAGTGAAGCGAGGGTGACTGGAGGGTGGCAGTACCTGAGGGTCATTTAGATCTAAATAAGGTACTTGGTTATTAAATCTAGGTAAAGCTGGCATGTTGGGTAGTTGTGGAGCCATCTTAGTAGGTGGTGCAATATTGAGGCTGATCAGGATATAGGCCAGCAGGTAGGTAGTGAATAGACACATACTAGATAATAGCATCACGCTATGGTGGTTTAGTCAGAATTGCAGGAGTAAGCAACTCAGTCAGGATGAGGCAATTTGGCTAAAATGCATAGGGGTGGGGGGGAAAGAAGGAAGACACTGGGCATGAGTGGGGGGTGGGGGGGAAGAAGGGAGACACAGGGCATGAGCGGGGGGTGGGGGGAAAGATGGGAGACACGGGGCATGGGCGGGGGGTGGGGGGAAACAGGGCACACACGGGGCATGGGGGGTGGGGGGAACACGGCACACATGGGGCATGAGCGGGGGGTGGGGGTGGGAAAGGAGGGAGACACGGGACATGAGCAGGGGGTGGGGGAAAGGAGGGAGACACAGGGCATGAGCGGGGGTGGGGGGGAACAGAGGAGACACAGGGCATGAGCGGGGGTGGGGGGGAACAGAGGAGACACAGGGCATGAGCGGGGGTGGGGGGAAGGGGAGAGACACACGGGGCATGAGCGGGGGGTGGGAGGAGGGGAGAGACACATGGGCCATGAGCGGGGGTGGGGGAGGGGAGAGACACACGGGGCATGAGCGGGGGTGGTGGGGAACAGCGGAGACACAGGGCATGAGCGGGGGTGGGGGGGAACAGAGGAGACACAGGGCATGAGCGGGGGTGGGGGGAAGGGGAGAGACACACGGGGCATGAGCGGGGGGTGGGAGGAGGGGAGAGACACACGGGCCATGAGCGGGGGTGGGGGAGGGGAGAGACACACGGGGCATGAGCGGGGGGTGTGGGGGAGGGGATAGACACACGGGGCATGAGCGGGGGTGGGGGGGAACAGAGGAGACACAGGGCATGAGCGGGGGTGGGGGGGAACAGAGGAGACACAGGGCATGAGCGGGGGTGGGGGGAAGGGGAGAGACACACGGGGCATGAGCGGGGGGTGTGGGGGAGGGGATAGACACATGGGGCATGAGCGGGGGGTGGGGTGAAGGGGAGAGACACACGGGGCATGAGCAGGGGGTGGGGGGAAGGGGAGAGACACGGAGCATGAGCGGGGGGTGGGAGGGGAAGGGAGACACGGGGCATGAGCAAGGGGTGGGTTGGAAGAAGGGAGACACGGGGCATGATCGGGGGTGGGGGGGGAAGAAGGGAGACACGGGGCATGAGCGGGGGGTGTGGCCCCCACCCCCGATCATGCCCCGTGTCTGCCCTGTTCCAACAGGACAGACACGGGGCATGAGCGGGGGTTGGGGGGAAGGGGAGAGACACACGGGGCATGAGCGGGGGGTGGGGGGAAGGGGAGAGACACACAGGGCATGAGCGGGGGGTGGGGGGAAGGGGAGAGACACACGGGGCATGAGCAGGGGTGGGGGAAGGGGAGAGACACATAGGGCATGAGCCGGGGGTGGGGGGGAAGGGGAGACAGACAAAAACACAGACATGAGTTTGTGTGCAGGCGGCAGATCCCGCTCCTCGGCCCTCCGCTGGCCACCGTGTGCCGATTGCGTGAGCGGGGGCTGGAGGAACAGTGGAGACACAGAGCATGAGCAGGGGGATGGGGGGAAGAAGGGAGACACGGGGCATGAGCAGGGGTCGGGGGGAACAGGAGACAGACACGGGCATGAGTGGGGGTGGGGGACTTACGGTACAGGCGGCAGATCCCGCTCCTGCTGACCTGACAAAGCCTCTCATGTGAGAAAGAAAGATGGCGGGCGTCTCCGAAGCCACGACGCACTGCACGCTTTCACCGCATCCAATGAGAGAGCACGTCAGATGGAACAGGGAAGTGTGTCCACGAAGCGAACACAGATATCACTAATTAACTATTTTTTTATCTCCTTTTTGGTCATTTTAAAAAAACTACTGGACGGATTTTCACCAAATTTGCAAAAGCACGCTTTCGGGACCAAGCTGCTGCTCCTGGTCCAAATTTGGTGAAAATCCATCCAGCGGTTTAGGCTGTAAAATATATATTTAATTTTTAGTACCTTATTTGGACATTCTCTTTATTTTGGACTGTGATGCATTGCTGGGAGGGCGGGAAAATCAAAATGGTCAAATACAGGCGACACCCTCCAAACGGGCATGATTTCACAAATATGAGGAGACACAGGGCATGAGCGGGGGTGGGGGGAAGGGGAGAGACACACTGGGCATGAGCGGGGGGTGGGAGGAGGGGAGAGACACACGGGCCATGAGCGGGGGTGGGGGAGGGGAGAGACACACGGGGCATGAGCCGGGGGTGTAGGGGAGGGGATAGACACACGGGGCATGAGCGGGGGGTGGGAGGAGGAGGAGAGAGACACGGGGCATGAGCAGGGGTGGGGGGAAGGGCAGAGACACACGGGGCATGAGCGGGGGGTGGGGGGAAGGGGAGAGACACATGGGGCATGAGCGGGGGGTGGGGTGAAGGGGAGAGACACACGGGGCATGAGCAGGGGGTGGGGGGAAGGGGAGAGACACGGAGCATGAGCGGGGGGTGGGAGGGGAAGGGAGACACGGGGCATGAGCAAGGGGTGGGTTGGAAGAAGGGAGACACGGGGCATGATCGGGGGTGGGGGGGAAAGAAGGGAGACACGGGGCATGAGCGGGGGGTGGGGGGAAGAAGGGAGACATGGGGCATGAACGGGTGGGGGGAAGAAGGGAGACACGGGGCATGAGCGGGGGGTGGGGCCCCCACCCCCACCACCCCCGCTCATGCCCCGTGTCTGCCCTGTTCCAACAGGACAGACACGGGGCATGAGCGGGGGGTGGGGGGAAGGGGAGAGACACACGGGGCATGAGCGGGGGGTGGGGGGAAGGGGAGAGACACACAGGGCATGAGCGGGGGGTGGGGGGAAGGGGAGAGACACACGGGGCATGAGCAGGGGTGGGGGGAAGGGGAGAGACACATAGGGCATGAGCCGGGGGTGGGGGGGAAGGGGAGACAGACAAAAACACAGACATGAGTTTGTGTGCAGGCGGCAGATCCCGCTCCTCGGCCCTCCGCTGGCCACCGTGTGCCGATGGCGTGAGCGGGGGCTGGAGGAACAGTGGAGACACAGAGCATGAGCAGGGGGGTGGGGGGAAGAAGGGAGACACGGGGCATGAGCAGGGGTCGGGGGGAACAGGAGACAGACACGGGCATGAGTGGGGGTGGGGGACTTACGGTACAGGCGGCAGATCCCGCTCCTGCTGACCTGACAAAGCCTCTCATGTGAGAAAGAAAGATGGCGGGCGTCTCCGAAGCCACGACGCACTGCACGCTTTCACCGCATCCAATGAGAGAGCACGTCAGATGGAACAGGGAAGTGTGTCCACGAAGCGAACACAGATATCACTAATTAACTATTTTTTATCTCCTTTTTGGTCATTTTAAAAAAACTACTGGACGGATTTTCACCAAATTTGCAAAAGCACGCTTTCGGGACCAAGCTGCTGCTCCTGGTCCAAATTTGGTGAAAATCCATCCAGCGGTTTGGGCTGTAAAATATATATTTAATTTTTAGTACCTTATTTGGACATTCTCTTCATTTTGGACTGTGATGCATTGCTGGGAGGGCGGGAAAATCAAAATGGTCAAATACAGGCGACACCCTCCAAACGGGCATGATTTCACAAATATGTATATGCCATACACTGATTTTGTAACTGTGATTGTAACAAGGATTGACTGCTTGATTGATTAAAATGTTTATTACCACTATTAGTTATTAGAATTTCCCTGGCATGTTTTTCAGCACATTGATTTATTGGCACATTTAAGCATACTAACTAGTAAATAAATTTGTCAGGATCCTACAGTTGTTGAGCAGCACCCAGATACAATATGGTATATAATGGTTGTAACAGTCAGTAAAATTATTGATTTTTCAGTTTGACTACCCTTTATACAACTCCACAAGCATGGCAAACTCACTCAGTGACACATCAGTTCAGGGTGTGTTGTATTAGCCTGATGCAAATGTGGCGGCATTATGCTATATTACATTTATATTCTCTTTTCATGTCCTTCACTTTAGGTGTCTGGGCAAGATAATAATCGAGCAGCTTCAAAAAGTCGACAAGAGGACAGTTTGGCAGCTAAAGATAATCATCCTGTTACGTGATCACAGCGTCCAGGTCAGCATGAGTGTCACCGTCTGTGCTCACTGGGAGTAGAGGACTGCAAGTTATTTTGCATTACCGTAAGTCTGTGTGCTGAACAGGACAGGTTGATTTCTTTCATTATAATGATGGTTATTCATGCAAGGGTTATCCAGATGAAATGGAGTTCTCTGCTCACATTAGTAATACAGTGTAATTATGTTACATGTCTAGAACTCCCACTGCATTGCCGAATAGTGCTAGTTTCAGAGACAATAGGCATTAGAAAATCCAATACTCTCGCTCTGTTCTAGTAACTGTAGAGGTTAGTGGGTTGAGGCGGCCGTAAATACCAACCACCTTTGTATGTATGTTTTATTTGGCTCAGCATAGAATGGCATTTCATTTTATCCTTCACCTTAGATCTCTGTGCAAGAGATGTGCATTTATTTTATATGCCTATACCTTATTCAGAAACGTGTTATCCAGATGAAATGGAGTCATCTGCGTATCCTAGTAATACAGTATAATGTTGTTAGATCACTGTCAATTCCAATGCCTTTGAGAATACTGCTTATTTTAGAAGCACTGTACATAATGTACACAAGGAAACAGCAGCACGAATGCAGATTTTTCCACCCAATTTCACCGGAGGGAGCCAGACGGGGTTAAATGATAAGCAGCATCTTAAAAGGCTGTGTACGGCCAATAGCGAAAAGGACACGTGCATTGCAAACTTTACACCAGAAAACCTATACACTGCTTATTTATTTTATTGTTTTTTATAACCCACCTAATACTGTACCTGAGTTTGTTTTCTAAGCACGGATCCGGGATCCAAACCTCAGTTGCTCTGCGTGGTCTTGCTTCCAGGACCAGCGAATTGCAATACACTCACAGCCCAGACACTTACACACCAAACACTCATATGCCTTGAATCACACACTCTTACAACAAATGCTCTTATGATACACACACATATAACACACGGGACACACACACCAATAACACACTTGCATCACACATTTTATGTCACATATTCTTATGACACACACTCATATGACACATGCAATTTTGACACATGCTTTTATGACACACACACTTACAACACACACTCTTGTGACACACTTTTATGACACAAGATCTTAGGACATATGCTGTTACAACACTCAGATTTACGAGGCCTACACTGACAAAAATACTCTCATGACACACGCTGTTATGATACACACTATAATGACACACAGTGTTCTGACACACACTCCTATGACACATGCTGTTATGACACAAGCACTTATGTAACTAACTCCTATGACTCACACATAGATAAACTACAAACCAATGACACCAACACTTACACCACATGCTCCTATATCATACACTCTTATGACATACACACACTTATGACACACGCTGATACAAAACAAGCACTTACCACACACACACAAAGATACATTTACACTGCATGGACTTATAACCCACACCCTTACAACACATGCTGTCAAAGAAACACCCTTACAATGTACACACACTAAAGTCACACATTCTTACAGCACACACTATTACAACATATTATATCTTATGATGCACACACACCACACTCACACACTTACAACAAATGCTCTTATGACACACTGTTACTACACACACTCTTGTGACACACACTGTTATGACACAAGCTCTTAGGACACATGCTGTTACAACACACAGAATTATGACACACACACACATATGACACACTCACATGACCCACACTGTTACAACACACTGATATGAAACAAACTCTTACAACACATGTTCTTATCACACACACATTTACAAGCCACACACTGATAACACATGTGTGTCACAACACACACTCTCATGAAACACACTTACAACACATACACTTATGACACATACTGATATGACACATACTCTTATGACTCACACTTATGACACATGATTTTACACCTCAAAATATTATGACACTCTCTTACAACACACACTGTTATGATAATGCTCTTACCACACATGTTTTTATGAAACAGACATGCCATACACATACGACACATGCTTTTATGACACACACTTATACGAAATACACAAAACACAATATTGCAGCACATATACTTTTGATACACACACTTACGACACAAACCTATGACGTATACGTGTGCAGGACACACTGCTCTTATGACACATGCTTTTATGGCACACTCACTCTTACAATATATGCTCTTAAAATACACACACTTACGGAAGACCCTCTATGACACGCACATTTAAAACACCATATTATGACACATGCTCTTATGCCATACACTTAAAACACACACTATTTTGACACTTGCACTTATAACACACTCTTTTATGACAGGCACTATTATGATACACACTCATACAACATACACACTTACGAGACACACCCACTTATAACCTAAGCCCTTTCACCACATGCTCTCATTGTACATGCTCTTACAACACACTTAGAACACATATTCTTACAATGCACACTCTTATGACACAGGCTCTTACAATATACAAACCTATGGCACATTCTCTTACAACACATGTTAGTATGACACATGCTCAGAATCAATGTACATCTTCTATAGAAACTGTACCTGGACATGCAGGAGGTGTACATCTACACTGATTTAGGACAGACATTTAAGTCATTTTTTATATGTATGCTAAAAGCGTAGGACATGTACATTGCTTACATGTACACACCGTAAAACCTTTATACACTTAAAAATTTACAATCACATCAAAGTCAAACCTCACTTTTATTTGGGTTTTCATATGTATAAGAGGTGTATAGGACATGTGCATTTCATATGATGTCACACCAAACACCATGCTCTTCATATACACCATGAACATGCCAATCACATTCACAGAAAAAACACTTACCCCACACACACACTATGTGACCCTGGCACCTATTTTTGAAAGGGCTATAAGACATACTAAATGAATGGATGAAAACTGGACATGTAGTGTAAACAATGTACATTAATTACAAGTACTCTACTGACTGAGTTTGATTTCAATTTGTATATGTACATAAGACATATACAAGATGTAAATTACGTACATTTTTTAAACGTAAACACTGTATGCTTATACACTGAACACTGATACATTAATGCAGCCTATTCTCATACTCATACACTTAAACAACTTACAAACATTCGTTATATGCCACATTCCTGACAAAAAGCCAGTGAAATTAGATATGAAAACAACTTTTTAAATAGAAAGTTAATTTTAATCTAACAAAAAGTAACACCAACTTCAAATATTAGGCAGATTACAAAGTTGAAGTGAGTGTTAAGGTTGAATTTGTAGTGGTATGGCGTGAGTGTTTTAACCTTAACATTGTTATTCCCACTCTTTGTAGACTTTACTTTTGTTAGCATAACCTTAACTTTTTAGAAAAGTTACACTACACACTACCACACAACACAGTGCCACCCAATAGACATTACTGGATGTTCAACTCCGGTTCAGAAACAAACCGGTAATGTATTGTCGTTATGCAAATTAACTCAAATGGCAAATATTTGTTACAGGAAAATGTCTAAAGGGCAGTGCTATTTCATACATAGCATTTTTCAAACCAAGAGAACCAGCCCTCAAGGATTGATACACATGCAAACATGTTTCCCCCTTATTAGGGTTTGTCAGTAGTGTGAAACCTTGTGGTTGGAGTATGAGTAAGGAGTATGGAGTAAGGCACGCTGAGTAAACATTAGCAAAGTTCTAGTGGGTTCACAAACCTTTCCACTTCAAATGTGAAAGCAGTTAGCATTTCAACCAAGTCTCTCTCTTTCATGTACAAACACACACACACACATTCTATATTGTTTCTCTTATTACTAAAGTACTTTGGGCGTCATTACGAGTTCAGCAGTTACTGCTGTGGTGTATGGTGATATGTCTGCTGAATAATGACTAGACGGGTGAGCACACCTACAGTAACGGTAATTCGTCCGTCAGAATTACAGAGGAATTACAGATAAAAACAAAACTCCAATGGTAATTCTGTGTAAAATCAGCAGAATGACCGTTACTGCCATACATTTTGCGCTAATACACTGCCTGCAGAAATACTGCTGGTGGAAAATGCGTCATTGCCGGGAATGGAAAGCACAGCGGCAGCCATCTTTAAAAACCCAATCCATTCAAAATCTACTGAAAAGGAGTGCCATCCACCCCCAGAAGAAAGCCTAATCATGTCAGGTTGTAAAGGCAAGGGGAAGGTCCCAGAAATGTGCCTAAGGAAATGCAGATTCACGGACTAGGAGCTCACTGTCCTAGCAGAACAGGTGGTGGCCAATGCAGAGGAGCTGTATGTGTCACAACATACGCAAGACCAGCCAGAAGTGTAAGAACGCCACCTGAGCAGAGATCCAGGACAAGGTGGTGATTGTTGGTCAAGTTCCATGGGACAGTGAGAACATGAGGAAATGGTGGAACCAACCACCTCATAGCACGAGTATGCGCCCTATTTTCCAACCACCGTCAGGAGACAGCAGCCACAGGTGGAGGAACAGTTGATCCGCTGCAGATTACCCAATGGGAGAAGACGGTCAGCAGCCTCCTCCACATGGCTGACCTGGAGGGTGTGGTTTAGGCGGATGTTAGATCCAGCAGCCCGGGAGAACCAGGTGAGCATGAGTGAATGACGAGCCCATTGCACAACAACCCCAATAGCATGTTAACATACACAAATGTCCATGCATCAAGTTGAGAGTAACACTGACAATGCATGACCCACCAATGTGACACTGCAGACCATTTCATCATGAGTCATAGAAGGCCTAACCCCCCCGAAACACCTACCAATTAGGATGACAATGGCATGATGTAAAAAACAAGGGGTGCGTGACTATAATCCTTGGTCCTGCAGGCCAAATAACATGTAGAAAACAGCACACTGGACCAACAAATAGACAATGACAGATTGTACTTATTTATCGTTTTTCATATATGAATAAATGTTTCATTTCAAATAAATTTCTCTTTTTATTTCTCAAATAAATATTCAATATTTTCTAAAATGATGATCATATCTTACATAACACATTTTAGCACAAAACAATTTAATACATTCTCATTAGACTCACAATGTTTTTACCCACCATTCATTCATTCACAATTATCTACATACCTTTTGTTCCATACAAGCATAAATGGCCCGTTACACTGGGTCACTGTAAACAATTTCAAATGTAAACAATATTAGGTTTCCTCTGCCTGTTCTCAGGTAACTAAATCTGCATATAATTATTTCAACCGATATTTTGGTCGACAAGTGTTCCAGTTGTCAATAATGGACTTTAAAAATCGTGTCCACTCAGTAAAGCAACCTTCATCAGGACAAAAACAGGAAACTTAATAGGTCCCATTTCACACCGTAGGGTGAGCCGCACAACCCATAAAACATAAATAAAACCTCTTATGAAGTCTAGGTTTACTGTCATCCCCCTTTATTTTAGTAACCCTATAAATGTGACAAAAAGTGATTCTGAATAGTCTTCATATTCACCAGCTCACCACAATCTCAAAGTAATGGGGATAGAGATGATATGATGGATTAATCCTCACACCACTTGCACGTGTATCCACAAAGATCTGGACCAACCTACAAGGATGCAATAATAATGACCTCATTAGATCGGGTCTTTCAAATTGGATCACATAACTCAATCCCATTCGCAAAATTCTAGTGCACACATCTACTCACTGCTCTTATAAGGCAACACTTCTGGTCGCCTCCAACTCCGGTGTCGTATCACCATGAAGAGATTCTAGACTGTAGCATAAGTTTCCAATCAGCCTTCAAAATACCTGCAATAAACAGGCACTATTTAGTACTTTTCACCATTATTTAATTATATTTCATACTTGTTAAATTCAACCACGGTCAGGGAGAATACTCACCCTTACATTCAGAGTGGAGAACGCAGTGGCTCTACAGACAGCTTGGGACTGTCACACATTCACATGACACATTACCACCACCCCTTGTCAGCACAGCGAGCACCCATGTACAGACACATAAGCCAAACTGGTTCTAAACACGTAGTGCATGTCAAGCAATGAACACCACTAGATGTGTGTCTCAAACTAACAACCACTGCATTAGACCAGTAGCTGCAAGGCCCCCCATTAAAACTGTGTTCCACCTAATTTTGCAATAACACCACCACAACTAGCAGGGCAGCCCTCAGCTGACAGTTAAATGGGATATTCAAGCAGGATTGGTCCTGCCGTACATGGGCACACATGACCCTGTATGTCAGTGAAGCACATGACTCCATGGTGCAATCAAGGCACACCTCCCACACTGACCATATGCAGGCACATCATGCAAAGCACTAGCCCTCCATACAGTCTGTCACATGAGGTATGCCCCCATGGAACTCTAGCACCCTGTAACAGCATGGTACATGCAACATCACATAACAGCACACCCGACACATGTCCATCAATATATTGATGCACACTTTCATGTCTCTCAACAGGCACACAAGACACCAAGGACCCCATGAAAGGTGCCAGGACCACTGGCACACCTGCACCATCAAGTGGGAAAAAGGTCACAGGCCATGCTTCATCCAGGAAAGGGAGTGTCTCAAAACACCCAAGCCCCAGGGCACTGCATCAGCCACCTACATGGGCACTGGCACCCCGACTATGATTGCAGCACCAACTTTGGCCATAACAGAGGGTGCTGAACTGCCCACAACTGAGGTACCTCCCACCCCTTCTCAGGACTCACGGAACCAACACACCCACCCAAATGCTGACAACAGGCAGGCATGGGCCCAGGCTTCTGCCACCCCTGCCACTGTGCAACCAGATTCTGCCTCCACTGACTCAGGTCCTCCAGCTTCCCCTTCAAGGCAGTTGTCTACAGAATCATCCGCCTGATCCAGCATATTACCCATGTGGTCCCCTGCCCCCTTGTCATCTCACCGTGCCCTCCTTTTTGATCAGGACAAGGATGACCATGCACATGACAATGGGGAGCAAGCAGGCTGGGCATTCCCCACTGAGGGAATGGGTCCCAAAGCCTCTACCTGGCCAGTGCAGGAGACCATGTTGCATGCCATATGGGAGCGCCTCAAGTGTATTGAGCAATGGCAGGAGACAATGCATTCCATTGCCCCGGAGCAATTGAGACATTCACAGGCGATGTGGTTCAGGGTGCCTCCAGATGGTGGCCACTTCCCTTGACCATCCATGCTGGTGTGCAGTCAAGTGGCAATAACGCCCTCATCCGTCAGTGGGTGAGGGAGCTGGCAGAGAACAGCTCAGCCTCAAATGAGACAATGGCCAGGGCCATCAACAAGACCTCTGGGGCAGTGAGGATGCCAGTTCTGTGTCAGCCACCCCTTCCGGGGGATCAGAGCCAGCATGCTGCCAAGTCGCTCTCAGCGCCACATAACTTGTGCTTCCATGCCCATGCCCTTTCCAAAAGGGGACAGGAAGAATTGAAAGTGGACTCTTACATGGGACAGACTGGAGATCATGGGGTGTGGTGTGGGTGATGGTGTTGGGGATGAGGGAGGGTGGTGGATGAAGGTGTTGAGGATGAGGGTGTGGAGTAATTTATGGTGTAGGGGATGAGGGTATTTCTATATAGAGTATATCACTGTTGGGTCAAGTCAATGTTTACAGTGTTTATTCAATGGTAGTTATGTATATGCATTCAGCGAATTATCACAGTAGCGTGGGAGGTGTTTATGTGTGGAATAAAAAATAGTTGTCCATGAGGTCCTGGCAGAAAATGAATCTTGCCTTAAGCAGTCTGAATATCTGCTCAATGCATGTCCTGATCCTCCTGTGTGCCTTATTATAGGCTATCTCTTGGGGTGTACCAGGGTTCCTCACAGGTATCATCAACCAGTTAACTGCAGATAGCCTGAGTCACCTACAAGAAATAGGATGTACAATGTTTTACATGGCCAGTTGTCTGTCTAGGTAGATGCATATTGTCCATGTGCATCACCCACGTGAGTCCTCCACAAGACAGGTTCAGAATATCTTCAACAGAAATGCAACTGTTTTCAACCCAATAGAAACCTGCGATCAGGCACTGCAGTACTCCCTGCAATCCCCCTCTTTAAAGCAACATGAATAGGGCGATTATCCTTTTCCATCCAAATACCCTCAACCTGGAGCACAATTCCCCTTAGCATTCACTGCATAGAGGATCACTTTGGCTTCCGGAGGGCCCTCGAGACCTGGCTTTTCCCTCTCACACCCTGACATACATGCCATGAAATGAGCGATGGAGAGAAATTCCAGAAGGCCACAGGACAAAATACATGCCACATCTACAAAACCAAGAAACCTTCCAGGACACACAGGTACGTATCATGCTCCATGCTTATGGTTAATAATCGAAGGCATGGCCACCCACCCGGCACACATCTGCTCTCATGCACCACATTTAGACAAATCGCACAACAGCTCTGCCATAAGAATGCAGTTATCCCCCATGACATAAATGTGGTCTAGCAGGACACATAATGAGTCTCCTGCAATTGCATACTCTCCAGACTACCTCACAGCTCCCATCCACATGCCAGTTCGACATGGATAGCTAACAGCACACACATTCTAAACTCCTCTGATGAATATCCTATACATTGGACGTTGGTACCCTGAGAGTGTACACCTACAGCTTTGTGGCCATACCAATGGTAAAATGCACCATACAGATGCAAAATTACATTACATTACATAGTGTGCTGGTGGCCTATCTGTGCTCATCTGTGCATGTGGATAACACACCTTGCATCAATTGGGGTGGAGGGGCATTGGCCTACAGAGTGCACTTGCAGTCATCCGCAGTGTGTGTAGCATCATTCATCATGTTTATGCGGTGCCATCACCCCTGCAGTTGACACTGTGGCGATGGTGCTAGGCCTTGTACTGCCCTATGACCATGCATTGGCAGGGAATGGCTTCTTGGATTTGACAGAGGCCTTGCTTGGTGTTACTAATTATGTGTCTGCTTCCATGCATACCAGGATGTCCTGTGAAGTAACCTCAGGTCACTATGTGGACTGTGGGAAGTCAGTCATGGGCCATGACCTATTCATTGTATTCTTGGTGTTACATTATGGGACATGCAGTTTGCCTACAATTGTTCTCGTTCTGGTCTCCATATGTATCATCGTGCCATGTCATTGTCAGAAGGCCTACTTAATCACAAGCCAGGTACGCTGTTCTATGTGTGTTCACGTAAGCTGGTATGGTGCTGTTCCTCAATATCATGGCAATATGTGTGGCACCTAGGAATCGGGCGCAGCAGTGGCTGATGTTGAGATTGGCATCACATGCCATCTGAATGTTCATGGAATTAAACTGTTTCCTGTTTCAGTATGCCTGCTCCACTGCATGTGGGGCCACTAATGCCACATGTGTGCAATCCAGCGCCGCTATGATATTGGGGAAGCGGGCAATGGCGTAGAAATGTGCTTTGGCTGTTTGCACCTTCACCTGGCTGGTGAGCATGGAGATGTGCTGATGCGCATGCCTCATGAGTGAATACAAGACTTTCTCCAGCACCTCTGAGAATGTTGGCTGGGACATCCCATGCAGTGTTCCAACAGTGTGCTTGAATCCACCTGTGGCGTAGAAGTGTAGGATGGACACACAGCGGGGGGTGACAGTACTGATGGAGATTGCGCTCTGGAGATCAGCCTCAATCAGGGTCTGCAGGTCTGTGATGGTGTGTCGGTCCAATCGATTGAGTGTCACTAATTGGTTGTCTGTCAGTGTCCAAGAACATGGGTGGACACGTGGTATTGGGGGCCTCTGCAGCACACATTTCCTGCACCTTTGTGGTGCCTGTCTACTTCCCTGCTGAGGCATTGCATGTTGCTGCAGCTCAATGAATAGCAGCAGGTTGCGGATCCAATAATTCACGTGTGGTTGTGGCTATATGTTGCTTGAATGTGTGTTTGGGTCAGGTGTGGGCCTCATGTACTCCTCCTGAGTGGATTGGGTGCACCTGTGACTTGATTTCCATCACCTGTATTTTTTGATGTATTTCCACGTGTAATACCTTGGAAATACCATTTTTGTTTCTGGCGCTAGTTCTGTAATTTTCTGGAAAGCATAATTCGTCAGAGTGGTAAAAGTGTTGTCAATCCCGTTACCACAACTTTATCCACTTACTGCCGAACTTGTAATGAGGCCCTTGGTGTGGTATTGCTCACTTTTCCCTACTACATCTGCTCCAAATTATGTTTGTCACTTTCTGAATCACAAAACTATAGATGGTAAGTTTGGGTTTGGAATCCCCCATTTTTGGCTCCCATGAAGTGGTAAATTCCTCAAAAAATAATTAGGCAAATATGTAGTCGGCTAAAATTATTTTAGGAATGATGCCTTTGTATTATATGAATTTGATTAGATGTGTTCTTTTGGAATAATAAAATATATATTTTTAACACACTTTGTGTTGAAAATAGAAAATATATTTAGAAATGGCTGACTAAATATATATAAAACATGTTGCATAAAGATAGACTGTAAAGGTTGAATATTAATGTGTAGCTTGCCAAGAATTAAAACATTAAGGGCTAAGACAGTATTTTGGAAAACAATTTATAGGAAAGAGGAAAGCTCTGATGTCCCTTGAGATTTGAGAAAAATTACAATATTCACGTTGTTCTTGGTTTCGGATAAATATTGCTGTCTAATATAATTATGTTGTTTTCATAATGTTTATGAATATGTGTACAAATCGAATTGTATTGAACAACAAAGTATGGCACAAAATAATTCAGACATTACGCGGTCCTTTAAAACAATAAGACCAACAGAATAGTTTTTCAGGTGTGTCAAAGGGCCTGATTCGCTGAATTATTTGCGCGTAAAACAGGGATTTGCGTGCCAGTCTGCCCGCAAATCCCCATTCGTCAAACATGGATTTGCGGGCAGAAGGGCACGCAAATCTCCGTTTTACACGCAAAGAATTCCATGAATCGGGCCATAAAACTACGCTAACAGATATTAATGGATTGAGTAATTTCACTATATACATTTTTCGGAATGACTTCGGGTCCAAGCACTATGCACTTTATGTTCAGACTACAGCTTCTGTTGCACTTATATCAATGTAATTTCAATATTATTCGTTAAGAACGTTTTCTCCCAAAACCATTTTCAGTAAATGCATTGACTGACACGCATGACATTTTATTTACATGAGCTATTATTGTAAAAATAGAGTTAATATTAGGTCAATGGCGGCCCAATAATATAAACTGCTGGTCGCATTGTCATTTTTGCCATATGATGTCACACGTTAGTTATGATCACCTAACTACAGTGTTTAATAAGATTAATTTAAGATGACGGCCGCTAGAGCACGTGGAACCTCTATAGGGCTGGAAAATACCACCACGTCAGGATGACAGACATCCAAACAACCACAGTGAGTTATCAATAGAGATACAGGAGTTCCAAACTCATGGGCCTCATTCCGAGTATGGAGGTAGTCATGACGCTATTTGCGCCATGACTACCTCCCATACCGGGTATGGGTCCGACCTGGTTCAATGGGGACTTACTGGTCCATTCCAACCCTGGAGGGACCGGTAAGTCCCCATTGAAAAATACATTCCCCATTCCCATTGGAGCCCCCATAGGGCTCAATGGTAATGGGGAAGTAGCTAATAATGGTACCGCAATTTGCGGTACCGTTATTTGCTCTCTGGTCCCTTAGTGGCTCCCACTAAGGGCGCCTGGTAAAACCAGGTGCCCATTGCGGGACCCGCTAAGGGACCTCGGAATAGGGTGCAAAGGGATTACCGGCACCAATGTCCTTAACGGTGCCCGGTATCCCTTTGCGCCCACCTCGGAATGAGGTCCATAGTATCAATTTAAAAAAAATAAGTTGTTGCTATGCTACTTTATTCCTCATTGTGAAGTTGCTGAATAATTAGTTAATGATCCGTATCTATTTAAGTACTTCAAAATATGTTTGAAAGGTTTGATTGAAGATTTAATAAGAACCCAAGTATAATACATATAAAAGGAGTTGGTGAGTTATAGGAACACATGGGGACTCCTTTTGGAATCCCAGAATTATTCTGCGGCAGTGACCTGCACAGGTCCCTGCCACAACATTTTTGTATTTTGCACAGCAGAGTGCAAAGGTACAGGAAAAAAGGCAGCGTACAGGTGTGTATGCCACTTTTTGCCCTGCACTTTTGCACTGCATCGTGCAAAACAAATTAATGCTGCATGCCATGCACGCATCGGCAGGCAGCGTTTACAATGGATCCTATGAAGTCCTCCTGTTTTATGCTGGCGCATATGCCAGTCGGCTCTACAGGGGTCCCAGCCTTTGAGCCTTCATGTAAATGTATACCAGAGCAAATGCGGGGGCATATGTAGGAGAGAGGGGAGGTGGCGGAAATGCAAGTTGCGTTCGTCCCCTAAACTCCGGCATAGAAATGAATGAAAATGAGCTGGAACTTCAGTGGACGGCGTAAATGCCTTACTCAAGGCTTTTCCATTTTCCATTGTAGTTACAGTTCTGATGAAAATGAGTCCTGTAATGATTATAGCCTTATTCTGCTTATCAAACATGAATGTGCCATTTACTAACTTATGTGAAGGAGTCTATTTTAAACTCTATAATTACGCTATAATTATGTATCCACTTCAGTGACAGATATTATTGACTTAGTCGAATAGCATGTTGATTAAAAGTAGCCTTTAAGCATTATACATACATATATTGCTATTACTATTACTATTCTCCTCCTTTTTCTTACTTTGTGTGCTTTATCATATTTACTTGTACTGCCTTGCTTAACAATTAAATCAAATAAATCATTTATTGCTTATCACTAGCAGTATACACATTCTTAAAGGACAATGGGGGTCATTACGACCCAGGCACTAACCATGGCGCTAGTAGCGCCATGGTTGCCGCCGGTATTTTACTGATTGCGCCATGGTGAATGGCGGAATTACCGTCCCATTCCAAGGTTGGCGTGGCGATAATTCCCCATTCACCATTGGCCCTTCCCCATTCCCATTTTTTCCCCCATAGGGCTCAATAGAAATGGGGAAGGCGGTAGTTATGGTACCGCAAATTGCAGTACCGTAAATACCTCCAAGGTCCCTTTGCGGGTCCAATCCTTAACGGCTGGTAAAAACCAGCCGTTAAGGTCAGGATCTGCAAAGGGACCTCATAATTAGGGGGTAAGGGGTTAACGGCGCCGCCACCTTTTACCCTTACCACCTGGGTCGTAATGAGGCTCAATATGTCCTAAAAAGAGAGGTGATTTTTCACTTATAATTTTATCATGATGTATTAGCCTTGGGAAAGCCTGGTGCAGAAATGCATGGCAGTGTTGTTGGAAATCATACAGTGAAACATTGGAGCCTATACATTGAAATATTTACCCAATATGTGGGTTGCTGCATATTCGAAAACATTGAAAATCTTTGCTCAATGTATTAAGCTTGCTTGACCTCATCATTAAATATATTTTTTTGTGAATCAGATATTTATATAACAAATATATGCATTTATGTTAATTAACTCATACATCTACTTTAAGAATTGGTGGCCTACTCTTTAAATTAATATACCCCACTCTATTTTACTACACCATTGGCACTTTACACTAGACCAGTCTCTAGTTTTCTCTCACATGCACCCAACCTCTCACACATTTTTCTTTCATCCAGCAGACTATGGTCTGGCTCAGTGGTGTAGCACAAAACATGCACCCCCCCTATAAGCCATGCTGAATCCCCCTCCCCCAAGCTCCTTAACAAAGCACAGGGCACGTCATACCTCAGGCAGGAACGGACCATCACGTGTGCACACTGTCCATGATGGTTATGCCGCTGCAGGGGCATGCACTACTCCAAGTGAACAAAGTAAATATGTTTTTTAATCAAAGCTTAAAAGTTTCACCCAGCATAGAAAGAAGGGGGCAGTGCCTGGTCCCCAAATAGACCAGTGTTAGAGAGAATTATCCAGAATGGCTAATTTTCCTTACCTACTGAGTCCCTCAGCAGCTTTGCCGGATTTCTAGGATTTCTTTTTTTCACCTGGTAAGAGTGTGAGCCTTTTTTCCCACACTTACATGTGTTTTGCTGTGTGTGTTTAACATTTTCTTGTGTTCATAGACTGTGGAACCTCACCTACTACATAGGCATCATATTTTTACTGTGTGTTACACAGCACCGTCAGTGCAGTGACACAGGGTTGTCTTTTTGACCCCCCAACTCCGACTCCATTTTCTGGACTGACTACTGTCTCCCAGAACATGTAAAGTTGCCACTGACTTTATTAGTCTCTTTCAAACCTCACAGACCCAGTACAAACTATCTTAAGTAGACTGCTGGAAAGGGTTAATACTTATCCCTTTTTGTCTGTATCTCTTAGAGCCTTGTTTCGCTCCCTTTTCATTAAGACTTGGCTGGTGGCAGTGGTAAGTACCCTATTTTTCCTACCACGGTTATCTTAAATAGACTTGGTATTGTTTTAGGCTATCTTGGTAGCCTCGAACTTAAACCCGCTAGACTATATACGTTTTTATATGGTTCCGCTTGGGTTTAGTTGCCATTTCTTTTTGAAAAAGTATTTCTCGTGTTTTACTCCGTGTGCTATCCCGGTCCATTGTTCGCCGTCCTTTCACGGGCTTCTGCACAGAAGCCCTCCTTAGGCACCTGTATGTCTGGGGGGGGGACAGGATGTGAGGGAGGGATTAAGGACTCCCTGTACAGGGTCTCCTTGGAGACCCATGTCACACTCTGATCTGATTGGCTGTGGGACTGTCCCGTCGGGACAGCCACCCTACTGTGTGATGGACAGCCAGGCTTTATCAATGGGAGAAAACTGCATAAAAAGCAGGTCTCTGGGGCTGGAAAGGCAGCATCGCCACTGGAACGAGAGACCCAAAGGGGAGCTGACAGAAGAGGACACCTACCACGACTGAACCACCTGGTGAAGCCCTGCTGCACGTCCGAATCTTCATACTCCAATGACAGGAAAGATCTGCAAGGAATCTTATCCCCTTGACCTGGTGAGAACAAGCAGTTTACCAAACTGCTCGGCAGGCCTTCCTTCTCTGGTCGAATTTGTTGTACAGAGCTACAGTGAACCAGAATGCCAGGAGGAACGGACCCTGCTTTCGTTTTAAGGAACACACCTGTTATTCGTTGCTTTGCTCTGCTGCTAGTTTCTTCCCTGGGCAGTGCAGGACCCTCCAGTCTTCCTACTTCGTGTCAGTCTGACAGTCGCTTCAGGAACCGTGACCCTGCAGGACCTGCCAGGAACGTCCGCCTCAGCTACAGCCTTCTTCTCCATTTAAGGTACTGTACAAATCCGCTTATTCGTTTCGTCCAGCCGCGGTAAAGGTGTGTGAAACCTTTCACCAATCCGAGGGATTGTCCTTCTCCATTCTTTAAACTAACTTTCCTGCCGACCAACTTCGTCCAGAACTCTTGGCAAAGACTTAACCACAAACTACCCTGAACTGTGTGATCTTGAGCAAAGACTTTGGTCGAATGACTTTGGGCCAGGCCCCTTTAATTTGATTTCCCCACTGTAGTTCCTTTTTCTAGATTGCCCTGCTTACTTACTTGTTGATGCTGCTCAATTCTTGTCTAACCTTGTCTTTCCCTTCCTTTTAAATAGCTGGAGTGCCATTTTGCTCACACTTAATTTTGAGCCTTATTTGTCCAGAATCTGTTGGGTGTGGTATAGTGTATTAAGAGTGTGATTTTTCAACTGCTTTACTTTAGTGAAATGTTTTACAACTGATGTGTAAATAAATGTATATTCTTTTACTCTTTACTCAGAAACCTTGAGTCAGTGTTTGTTTGAATCATAGTAATTTCTGTCCTTTGTGTAACTTTTGATGCTGCTCACTTGCTCTTGAGATAAGTCTGGCTGCTCAGCCATTGTTACCACTTTTACTGTGTAGTACAGGCTTGTACCAAAGGTGATTATGTACTGTCACTTGTACTCCTAATTATTTGTGGTGTTTCCAAAGGGTACTGCATATAATTCTGCCTAACATTGGTGTACAGCGGTGAGGATCAAGTACACTTAGAGTGCTGCTTATACCTTGGATCAACTAACCACAAGGCTAAACTTCACTAAAAAGCAATACTAATCATGTCTGATATGGAAAGCTACAGTCAGGAGACCCTCCTTAGTTACAATGTGGATTATTTAAAAAATCTGCGTAGAGAAAGGAATCTCTCTGTCAAAGGCAAAAAGTCTGAATTTATTGAAAGTTTGTTAAAGAAACAAAGTCTGGAGGGTGGGTCTGAAATACCTGACCCCTCAGCAAATGTGGAAAATAATGAGGATGATAATGCGCCTATTATTGATGAGTTAGAAGAGGCAGAGGTGTCTCACAATGTAGGCCTCACTGCTCCCTTACCTGCTCAGCAACGTCAACCTTTGTCCACTGGGACCCCTATAGGTCCTACACTCAGTCCTGAATTCATTGCTCTAGAAAAGATGAGGCTTGAATTGGAATTTAAACGTTTAAATGCTCAAACTGAACAAAAGCATCAAGAACTTTAGCTCAGAGAAATGGAGATGAACCATGCCTTAGAAATGAAAAGATAGTCTATTGAAAATGCTTCTCTCCCAGAGTCTTCTAGGCCTTCCAGTCCTAAGAGACCCCGAATGCCTAAAGAAATTGTGGGTATGTATGAGGCTAAGCTTGATATGTTGGATTGGTTGGTAATGTTTGAATATAACCATGGGATTCAAGGCCTTACAGGGAATCAGTTGCTTCCCTGGCTCTTCTCTAGGCTACCCACTGTTGCATCTGATGTTGTGATGGTGTTGGGTGAGGTGGATAGGATGGATTATGCATGTGTGAAGCTAGCTTTATTTGTTAGATTTGGGAAGACACCTTCCCAGTACCTTAAGAGGTTTAGGACCCTCAAAAAGCAAGATGGTACCCCTTGGGCTACCTGGGTATGTGAATGTTTGACATCTTAGATGGTTGGGTTAAGGGTTACAGAGTAAACACTTATGAAGGTATGAGAAATCTTGTTATGTTAGAGTCCATTTATGATGCCTGCTATCCTGAGCTCAGACAGTACTTGTCTGATTCAAAGGTGATAGATCCCAAGAAGTTAGCAAAGGCTGCTGACTTGTGGGTTGCCAACAGGGCTACTCACAAGGACACTGGGGCAACTCAGAAGAAGGAAGAGGGAAAGCAGCCAAAGAAAGATAACAAGGAGAATTCTAATACCTCCAATCCAAAAGAGGGCCACACACAGCAACATAAGGGTAAACCACAAGGGAAACCGAATCAGGCTAGTGCACCATCTGGACCCAAACCAGATGGAGGTCAGAGCAAACCCCCATTCATCAAGACATTTGGGATATGTTATGTTTGTGGGTCAACTGACCATGTGAAAGGGGATCCCAGATGCAAGGGTAAACCTTCAGGGGTCCACATTGTCTCCTTAGCCTTCTCCCCAGAGGAAGAAGTACATATGGCAAGTGGAAACTTTCACCTACTGGCTGATGAACACATGAGCGTCTCAGCTAGTGTTTCTTTAGTGTCCCTGGGTTTGTGGGAACAATAGAATTTAGATGTCTATAATTCCATCCCAGAAAATACTAAAGAGTATTATAAAGATAGTGTTCTTGTGAATGGCCAGGAGACTTCTGTCATCAGAGACACTGGAGCCAGCATAACTGTGGTGGATGAATCATTTTTCAAGGTGGAAGATGTTGCTAAGGCACCCAAATGCCTCACCAAGTTAGCTGGAGGCCCAGTGCAAATGCTTCCCCAGTTACCAGCTCTCATCCAGTGTAATGATATGACTGTCAAAATACCTGTTAGTGTGCAGAGTGAAGTCCCTGGGAGAGTCCTGTTCGGTAATGACTTGAAAACTCTTGGAGTTGTGTCCAGTAACCCCAACGCCTCCCTGTAAAAGGAAACAGGAGCTCACTAGGCCTGCAAGGGAGAGGACCTTAAGAGGCTCTCCAGAGGAGTTGATAGAGGAAACTATCACTCCCACTCCACAGCAGTTGCTCACTGCTATTTCTGGATAGAAATAGGCAAAGGGGAAACGCAAGACCTCAAGGAAAAAGTCAGACAGCACCCCTATGCTACCAACAAGGACATCACCAAGATTGTCCAAGGTCACACCTGTGACTCCTCCACCTGCTGAAGCAGAGTGTGAGGTACAACCATGTGTGGTTGATCCAGTTTCTGAGGAATCAGATCTGGAGGAAGACACTGTTTTGGTTGGAGATCTTGACCCTGTAGACCATCCTGAGCTGCAGTCTTTACTGGCCGAAGGTGGACCCAACAGGGCAGACTTCAGCCGAGGACAAAGAGAGTGTCCTACTCTCAAAGCTCTTCAACAACAGGCTGCTTCTCAACTTAATGGGCAAGAAGTTGGAAAGCATAGGTTAAGCAGGGAAGATGGCCTCTTCTACAGTGAACCTGCTGAGTCTATCCCTGGGGAATGCAAAAGAATTGTAGTGTCCCTTGCCAACAGACTCCAGTTCCTACAGTTGGCCCATGAGATACCTTTGGCTGGTCATTTGAGTTTCAAAAAGACCAAGGAAAGGCTCTTCTTATACTTCTACTGGCCTAGGATGGGTTCAGAAGTTGACAAATTCTGTAGGAGCTGTCACACTTTCCAAACCTCTGGCAAGAGTGGAGCCAAGAATGTGGCACCCCTGGTGCCTCTCCCAGTGGTGGGAGTTCCTTTTGAGAGGGTGGGCATTGACATTGTTGGTCCCCTTGACCCTCACACATCTTCAGGGAACAGGTTTGTTCTGGTTGTAGTAGACCATGCTACAAGATACCCAGAGGCAATACCTATGAGGACTGTTACAGCTCAGGCTGTGGCTAAGGCTCTACTTGGTATTTTTACCAGAGTAGGGTTTCCTACGGAAGTGATATCCGTCAGGGGATCCAATTTTATGTCCCACTACATGCAAGCCATGTGGAAAAACTGTGGTGTCACTTACAAGTTCTCTACAGCCTACCATCCACAGACAAATTGACTGGTAGAGAGGTTTAATTGAACTATGAAGAGCATGATAGGTGCTTTAGAGGAACCCCTTAAAAGAAAGTGGGTCCTTCTACTGCCATGCCGTCTCTTTGCTTATAGAGAAGTCCCTCAGGAAGGGGTTGGATACAGTCACGTTGAACTTCTTTATGGCCATCCAGTCAGAGGTCCATTGGCCCTGATTAAGGAGGGGTTGGAGAGTGCTCCTTCCCCTAAACAAGTCATAGTGATGGACTATGTGATAGGTCTCCGGAGGAGAATGTCACATATGATGTCAGAAGCTAGTGATAACTTAAAAGCAGGTCAGGCTCTGCTCAAACATTGGCATGACCAGAAGGCCAGCATGGTTGAGTTTACTCAAGACCAACTTGTATTCATTATGGTGGCAACAAGGCAGAGGGCCTTTCAGGACAAATGGATAGGACCCTTCAAGGTTGTGGGCAAACTTGGAGAGGTGAACTATTTGGTGGAATTAGGGAGACCTAAGGAGGCTCCCACAGTCTTCCACACCAACCGTTTAAAGGCATATGTCTCGAGACCAGAAGTGGGAGCTTTGCTTCTAGCTTCAGCTCAAGAGGAGGGGGAGAGTGAACCTCTACCTGACCTTCTCAGAGGCCAACCTTTGGTTGAGAAAGAGAAGGAGTCAATCTCTCTTCTCAACTGACATCTGAGCAACAGGAGTGCAAAGTTCTGTTAAATCAGTTTGCCTCCCTGTTTTCACTTTCACCAGGCCTAACCCCTTGGGGCCAGCATGATATTCTTACTGGTGCCTGTCCACCTGTGAAAAGCAGAGGTTACAGAATGTCAGAACATGTGAGATCCCACATCAAAGGAGAGGTCAACAAGAAGCTTGATCTCGGGGTTATAGAGCCCTCTACAAGTCCATGGTCTAGTCCAGTTATTTTAGTACCAAAGGCAGGATCCAAGGAGCTGAGATTCTGTGTGGACTATAGAGCTCTAAATGCAGTCACTAAGACTGATGCCCATCATGTGCCAAGGACAGATGAACTGGTGGACAGACTTGGGTCAGCCAAGTACCTCAATACATTTGATCTGATGTCAGGCTATTGGCAAATAGCCCTGACAGACCATGCCAAGGAGAAAACTGCATTCTCAGCCCCAGCAGGCCTCTACCAGTTTAAGGTTATGCCTTTTGGACTAAGGAATGCACCTGCTACATTCCAAAGGATGGTCAATCAAGTTATGAATGGGATGGAGGACTTCTGCATGGCATACTTGGATGACAGTGCAGTGTTCAGCCCTACATGGAAATAACATATTGATCACTTAGGATATGTTTTGCAGACTCGTGAGCAGGCCCATCTGACCATAAAGGAAAACAAATTTCAAATTGGTCAGAGCAAAGTGGTCTTCCTTGGTCATGAGGTAGGAGGAGGTAAAATGAGGCCATTGCCTAGCAAAGTACAAGCTGTCCAAAACTGGACCACCCCTACTACTCCAACCCAAGTGAGAGCTTTCCTAGGTCTCACTGGGTACTACAGGAATTTCATAGAGAACTATGGGACTGTAGCTTCTCCCTTGAATGTGATCTCCTCTCCAAAATTCCCTAAAAAGGGTAGATGGAATGAGGAGTGCACTCAAGCCTTTGAAAACCTGAAGAACGCCGTTTGGCAAGCTCCAGTTCTTAGAGATCCTGATTATCACCAACCCTTCATTGTACAGACAGATGCATCATCCAATACAGGTATAGGTGCAGTCCTTAATCAACTTGATGAGAAAGGTAGGGAGCACCCCATTTGCTTCATCAGTAGGAAACTGGAGGAACCAGAAACAAGGTGGGCAAACATAGAGCGTGAATGTTTTGCCATTGTGTGGTCTTTGAAGAAGTTTAGCCCATACTTGTATGGGTCTACTTTTGTGATTCAGACAGACCACCAACCCTTGAGATGGTTAATGCAAATGAAAGGGGAGAACCCAAAACCTCTGAGATGGTCAATCTTCCTGCAATGGTTTGATTATACCATTGAGCACAGAGCAGGATGTCACCACCAAAATGCTGATGGTCTCTCTAGGATGTTTTTAACCAACTAGAGGTAGAGATTCATCCAGTAGTGGATTAAATCCTCCTGTCCCTTAGTCTGGGGGGGCAGGTGTTAGGGAGAATTTTCCAGAATGGCTAATTTCCCTTACCTACTGAGGAGTCCCTCAGCTGCTTTGCTGGATTTCTAGGATTTATTTTTTTCACCTGATAAGAGTGTGAGCCTTTTTTCCCACTCTTACATGTGTTTTGCTGTGTGTGTTTAACATTTTTTTGTGTTCATAGACTGTGGAGCCTCACCAACTCCATAGGCATCATCTTTTTACTGTGTGTTACACATAACCTTCAGTGCAGTGACACAGGGTTGTCTTTTTGACTTCCCAACTCCAACTCCATTTTCTGGGACTTACTACTGTCTCCCAGAACATGTAAAGTTGCCATTGACTTTATTAGTCTCTCTTAAAACTCACAGACCCAGCACGAACAACTGCAGTTGTTCGTTTCATCCAGCCGCTGTTAAGGTGTGTGAAACCTTTCACCAATCCGAGGGCTTGTCCTTCTTCATTCTTTAACTTAACTTTTCCGCCGACCAACCTCTTCCTGAACTCTTGGCCAAGACTTAACTTTGAACTACCCTGAGCTGTGTGATCTTGAGCAAATACTTTGGTCCATTGACTTAGGGCCAGGCCCCTTTAATTTGATTTCCTCACTGTAGTTCATTTTTCTAGATTTCCCTGCTTACTTACTTGTTGGTGCTGCTCAATTCCTGTCTAACTTTGTATTTCCCTCCCTTTTAAATTGCTGGAGTTCCATTTTGCTCACACTTCATTTTGAGCCTAACTTGTAACTTGTCCAGAATCTATTGGGTGTGGTATAGTGTATTGAAAGGGTGATTTTTCAACTGCTTTCCTTTAGTGAAATGTTTTACAACTGATGTGTAAATAAATGTATATTCTTTTACTCAGAAACCTTGAGTCAGTGTTTGTTTGAATCATAGTAATTGCTGTCCTTTGTTTAACTATTGATACTGCTCACTTGCTCTTGAGATAAGTCTGGCTGCTCATCCATCGCTACCACTTTACTGTGTAGTATAGGCTTGAACCAAAGGTGAATTTCTACTGTCACTTGTAGTCCTAATTGTGTGTGGTGTTCCCAAAGGGTACTGCATATGATTCTGCCTAACAACCAGCCACCGGTGGCGGTTGTTTTATTGGAGTGTGCAAATATTTAACACAAGCATGCGATTTTGACCAAGCGTAGCGAGGAAACCCGAACTAAAGAAAACGGGTTTAGAAGTACCAGAAGGGATGCATCCCCCCATCCCTGGGAATTTCTTTTGAATAATGAGTTTACATGGTGCATTACACAGCACACTTTCTGTGAAAATTTGGATGAAAGACCAGACAGTTTGCAATTGGTTTTGTAGGGTCTAGAGTAACTCATGAAGCAAGTCACCAAAAGTGCACAGGCACATTTCCCAATGCATTGTCATGCCGGTCCCTGCCTTATATGCTTGTATAATAACATTTTCATGCTGGCTGTGCCATACATTTCCATGCTGGTTTCACCAGCATATGCTTGTATTCCAATATAAGAACATTCTCATGTTCGCTTTAAGACGTTTTTTATGGTATCTTTACTGGCACTAGGCACAAAGCTGGCTCTGCCAATATATGCCAGTACTCCTATGTAAGAACATACTCCCCTTGTTTTGGCCACTAAAAGTGACATGTCACAGTACCAAAACATGTCCAAATGGGTTCCAATGTAAGCCAGACTACACCCATAAGAACACTTATCATGCTTGCTTCATCATAGATGCTCAGTTAATAAAAGGTCGAGTTTCAGTAAAGTATACAAAACGTCAGTGTAGCGAGGTGATACTACTTATCATGCTTGCTTAATCAAAGATGCTGAGTAATAAATGTCATGCCACAGGCAGCAATGGCTTGACCGGCTGCTCCAAAATGCCAGCCTAGCCAGGTCACCACACAAATAAAACTGGCGTTTCCCAAAAATACCAGTAAAAATTGCAAAGTCAATAAAGGATGTGTCAAAAATGCGCAAGTGATCCCCAGTCTCCCAGGGCCTTAGACACACACAAACATACATGCATCCCCTTTCACCCAGCAGTGACTCACCTATATTCATTCACACTCATTAACACTGCATTCACCACACAGGCATGCACTCACCCACCCAGAACATTCACACACACAATCACATTCAAACCCATTCACCCATTAGCCACTCACTCATACACCTCTCACATACACTCACACTGGCACCCATCCACAACATTCACATTCACACACACACATGTACACACACAAATAGACACATACACTCTCACATTCCTACTCATTAATATAGCATTTACTTACCCATACACCCAGAACATTCAAACACACACTATCAGATTCCTACTGATTCACCCACCACACTCTGACCCATACACCTTCACTCACGGCCACTCACACTGCATTCTCCACACAGGCACATACCCTTCCAGAACATTCAAATACACACTATCACATTCCAACTCATTCCCCCACCAGTCACATTCACACACCTTCTCTCACGTCCACTCAAATTGCATCTTGCACACAGGCACACACACCCATACACCCAGAGCATCCAAACAAACACTATCACATTCATGCCCATTCACCCACCAGTCACTCACACATAAACACACTTTTACACCCACACTCACTCACACAAAAGAACACACCCAACCACCAGTCACTCACTCAAACATTTCCTCTGGTGTCCACTCAGATTACATTCTCTACTCAGGAACAAAAACCACCCACACACCCACCAACCCAGAACATTCAAGTGAGCAGTCTTCCTCTCCATTGCAAGCCTAATGAGCTCCTGTTTCCTTTTAATGGGAGGCCTGGGGGCACTGGACACAACTCCAAGAATTTTCACCATCACACTCCTACTCATTTACCCACCAGTCACTCACTGATACACGTCTCTTGAATCCACTCTCACTGCATTATCTACACAGGAATACATCTACCCACCCACCCAAACCATACATCAACACACTATCACATTCCTACTCATTCGCCCACATGTCACTCACTCATACACCGGGTCTCATTACGAGTCCGGCGGTAACCGCAGCGGTAAAACCGCCTGGTTACCGCCGGACTCGTATTACTATTCCGCCTCTGTGATTCCCGGAATTACCGGGGCATTACAACCCCGGTTTCCTGGGAATCACGGAGGCGGAATGGTGTTAATCCCCTTCCCCATTGAGTCCTATCAGACTCAATGGGAATGGGGATCATGGAAACACCGGCAGAATCTCATAATGCTGCTGGTGTTTCCTCGTCCGCCTGCAGGCAGGCAGTGTTAAACCCGCCAGGTCAGACCTGGCGGGAACATCACCTCCCGCCTGCAGGAGTTGTGATCGCCCGGTATGGAAACAACGGTGACGGCGGGTTTACCATCACCGTTGTTTCGATACCGGGCGATTTGTAATGAGGCCCACCATCTCTTACATCCACTCACACTGCATTCTACACAGAGGAAAGCACTGATCAACCCAGAACAAACACACACTATCACATTTCTGCTCATTCACCCACCAGTCACTCACTCATACACCTTGCCTTGTGTCCACTCACACTGCATTCTCCACACAGATACGCACCCACCAAGAACATTCAAACACACACTATCACATTTCTACTCATTCAGCCACCAGTCATTCACCCATATACCTTCTCTCACGTCCACTCAGATTGCATTCTCTAAACAGGAACACATCCACCAAACACCCAGAACATTCCTAACACACTATCACATTCTACTCATTCACCCACCAGTCACTCACTCATACACCATCTCTCACATCCACTCTCATTGCATTCTTTACACAGGCACACAGCCACCAACCCAACCAGAACATTCAAACACACTATCACATTCATACTCATTCACCCATCGGTCACTCACTCATACACCTTCTCTTACATTCACTTTCACTACATTCTCTTAACAGGCACATATCCACCCACCCACCCAGAACATTCAAAAACACACTACCATATTCCTACCCATTCACCCACCAGCCACTCACTCATACACCTTCTCTTACATCCACTCTCAATGCATTCTCCACACAGGCACACGCCCACTTACCCAGAACATTCAAACACACACTATCACAGTTCTTCTCATTCATCCACCACTCACTGACCCGTAGCACATACATACATCTGACACCCACTTCACACATGAAAATAAAGATATACATTTTTTTTTAAAGACTTCTTACCTGTTTTTCCAGTTTTGGTCCATCACTCCACGCCATCCTTGGGTCCTCTGTGCTGCTCACAAACAGGAAACAGGAAGCTGGGGGAGCTTCCTGGTTCCTGCATATGAGCCGCGAGGAAGCTGGACTTGAAGGGCTTGGAGCTGAACACGGCATGTGACACGTGTCACATGTCACCTTCTGCTTGCTCTTCAATCCCCGGCCCCCCAGACCTGGTGTGGTGGGGCCTCCTTGCCCCGCAGGGTCTGTGGCCGCCCCGCTACACCAGTGGTTTGGCTGCTCATTGAGACAAGGTAGGTTATTACATCGGCAAGCCATTGTGCTCTGAAACTTCAATGGTGGTGATTTGTCATAGAATTCAATATTATTAAAATAACATAACAAACCTCACAATGCATATTTTAATTTTTAGTTCAATCCTCCATACATGTGGCAATACCTGGCTGGAGGAAGTGTCTTTATGTTACTTTTTATTGACAGTGGAATATCAATTACTGGGGGTGTCTGATTTATTGATATGTGACTGATTGATAGTTTGGTATTATTTCTTTTAGCTGTGATGATGTTCTACTCATTCTGTAATCAAACATGTTACTATCAATACATACTTAGTCACGTTAATTGATCCAGAAAATTAAGGTTCCCCATCTTATTCCGATAAAGAGAGCATCGTTCCTTGATGTCATCGATAATGCCTATTATGGTTTCAATTTTCTGGGGTTTGGCAAAATGAGTAGTAGCTACTTCTGAATCCCATTTTGCAATGAGGGTAACAGCTGCTTTGCCTGCTGCTTAGTTCTGATACTATGCTGTTTATTCTATAACCTTTACTCAGATTGTATATTGTGTCTATTCGTTCCACAATGTTTGGCCCGGGGACCTTCCAAGAGATTTCCCTACTGCAAAACAAAAGTATGTAATTTGGAAGTTATTGCCTACTGTAGTAGGAGTTTGGCGGTGCAGGTAAAACGTGTCTCCAATCCTGTTAGGGCCAATTTTTTGGGTGGTAACGTCAATGTCTGCTACTTTTTCCGCAATTCTACAAATCATACATGCAGGGAGTCTGCTACAAATCCCCAAGACCTGCTTTGGACTGCAAACACGGGATTTTACCGCCCCTCCCCTATTTGCCACCAAACTCATAATGGGGCACTAACTCTAGAGCAGAAGTCTGCAATGGGCAGCTCTCCAGATGTTTTGGACGACAACTTCTATGCTACCTCACCATTGACTGGGCTGGACAAGGCTGACAGGAGTTTTATTGCAAAACATCTGGAGGGCCAAAGGTTTCAAACCTCAGGACTAGAGCTTCATCACTTTAAAGGGTCTTGAATAGTCTTGTGTCAATGAAGGCCTCCCCATAATAATGAAGGTTGCCTCCTGCATTCATTCGAATCCGCACCCCGGATTTAAAATGCACCAGTGCTATTACAATGTATTACCATTCTTTTCGAGAACGCTCATTGTTGTCGTTTGTAGCGAATTAGCTATTTGCTTTCAACGTGTTCATATCTTGGATTTGTTGCTGAAGTGCCTCTGTTTCCTCTCTTCCTTTCACTCACCTACCGTCCATCGCCACTTTGTAAACTGTGTGCTGGAGTACTTTCTGTACAAAGGGCTCATTAAAGAATCCGCCACATAAATACATGCAATAAAGCACATGGCTGAATTAATTATGGGACATGTACTCTTGCCTGATGAACGAGTCAGCATCAAGAAACATTCGCCCTGCTTCTCTTCCTAGAACAGAAGCATTATGAATATAGCATTGTGGGCTAATTAGAAAATCCAAGACTCATTTTTAGCATGTGCGGTGCTCTCCATTTAGTTACCCATCAATGTGACGCCTTCTCTTGAAGCAGGAAGTCGTTTGTTTTGGAATGCTTGCGGAAAGACCCTTTTCTAACGGGGCATCCAGCTTGACAGGCACTTCTTGCACAGTGACCGACTTTCATCTTGGCCCCATTTCACTTTTTCACCAGTCCTCGAACCTATACTATTAATTGCTTAAAATGAGCCATCTATGATTTAATAAACTAAACAATCAATGGGATATGTGTGAAGTTATGTGCGAAGATTGTGCATTTTGGAAATACATGCATTGCTTGGAGCTTCAGCTGTCTATAAGATACACTTGAAGACCAAAGTGTAGGGGATGATGGAAGTCACTGGGGTGGGAACCCGCTCCAGCTCTCGGTGCTCTCAGGAGTTGGAAGATGTGCTAGCTGACAGGTTACCAGCAGTTTGTTTATGCAGTGATAGGGGCTAATCGAGTGATCTTAGCTCCGGATTTTGGGCCATGACCCCCGCGTTTGACTATGGGCTGTCAGCAGGGGTGCAGGGTGGTTTCTGTGAGTGCTTTCAGGCTACTTCGTTCCTCATTTGCTCACCTGCAGTGCACAGGAAGCATGGACCAAGACTCTACCTCAGTGTCTTTCTGGAAGGTGGATACCTATAGAACAATTTTCTGCTGCCTCTTGCCTCCCTGCCATAGGTGCATAGGTGTCGATGGGGTAAAAACATGGCGAGAAGACTACTGAGAGTGGATTGCTACTGCTTCTTCCACCTTTTGGGCCTTCATTGGGATATTCCTGAGCTTGTGGCAGACAATAGTTGGCTTGTGATGGAGCCGGCACCGGGATACTAGAGATAGGAGAGCCAACTTTGGTCCTTTGGTTCTTTAATCTTGCTCCAATGGGAAACTACAGTGTCATACGGTGCCTCCACCCATTTGTGTTGAGAGTATTGCTTTATTCAGATAACCAGCCCACGTAGGGAACCAGGCTTCAGACACAAAGGTAAGCAGGGCGAGGAAGACCAAGCCAACAAGTACTGTCAAATCAGAAGCCTCCGGTAAATCCACTACAACTGTGTGGGACAGTAACAGAGAAATAGAACATCTTGCTACGCTGAAGGGAGACAAATTGCTGCTTTTTCAGGAAACGTGAGTCCACCTGAAGTGCACAGAGAGAGAAGGACGGCAAATGCAAGGAATGGTCAGTCTTGAAATCAAGCTCTGCTCTCAGTAAGTAAATAAAGCAAGTAGGGCTCTAGAATGGGAACATCACCACGCTTGATCAAGGGCAATTGGTGGTACCCTGCTGTGTATTTTGAGGTTCTGATGGGACGGTGCCCTGCCGTGCCTGGTAATATTACAACAATTAGACAAGTTGGAAACCCTTACCACATGCGTTGGTAATCACTTTAGTCAATAGTAGGATGTATTTTAAATTGATAAGGCATAGTCTGGTTGAATATGAAAAACTAATATTTTTATTCTTCTAGTTGACATGTTTCGATCATGCAGAGGCATTTTCAAGGCAATTTCACGTGCTGAGGACCTAATTCATAGAATTATTTGCTTGTAAAACAGGGGTTTGTGTCCCATTCTGCCCACAAATCCCCATTTGTCAAACAGGGATTTGCGGGCAGAATTGCACGCAAATCCCCGTGTTACACAAAAATAATTCCATGAATCAGGGTCTGAGCGTAGTACTCTGGGTATGAAGTGCAGGGTGAATATCACAGCTGGTAGTAGGATCTCTCAAGAATTGGTTAGGGTGTCATTAGGCATTGTGCATTGAAGTCCTTAGAGTGGTCAGTCCATTATGGGGATTGCCCTGTGCATTGGCACTGTAATAACAGTGTAAGCCGACCGGCATCAGGAGAGGAGCCCGATACGCCCTCACCAAACTCCAGACCAACCACAACTCTGGCAATGAAAGGGGCTATCACCATGATGGACTAACTACTGTTAAGGACTTCAATGCACAACACAGCAATATATTCTGAAGTGTACCATGGGGGGAGGCATTGCTAGGGAGGGCGGCTGAGGGGGCTACAGCCTCAGGTCTTTTGGATGTAGCCCAGATAGAAGCTAGAACCAAAAGGCTAGCTAGCCCTGGGTCCCGACAGTCCCGACATTAGCGTAGCCCTGGATCTTTTCCAGACCTATCTACACCCCTGACCATGGGTATCTCCTACTTGCAAATGGCTTGATCTGAGTTGGAAATGAACATTTTGGTGCAAAACTTACATTGCTATTATTTTAACGTTCTGATGGCATTGCAATCAGATTTCAAACAAATTGTAAGCACCCTCTAAACATTTCTCCTTGCAGTTACACACTGTGGGAACAGTTTAGCTAGACACATGAATTGACCACACCGTTTTATCAGATTGTTTTAACAGTACTGGGCTCATGGGCTGAGCCAGCCTGAAACGTTTGCGGCTGGATGACAGTTTTGAAAACTGGTCATGAGTGGGGCAATTAACCCGTTGTGCTGCCCCTCCCCTTCAGCTGGGCCCAGGTCGCTGATTAGTTAGACCACCTTCCTTTGGCCCATCAGATGCATCGTTCACGCCCATTCAGAAGCTATTTATGTCAGAAAGAGATGCTAATCATTGGAGGCATGGGCCATCTAAAAGCGGAGCCCAGCAGGGAAGGAGTTGGCTTCATCAAAGGGAGTACACAAATGTCGCTTGGGCAGACTTTTGCCCTCTGCCACTGTATGGTTGCTGCTGCTGCCACATTAATGTCTGTGTAAATGTGAATACGTTTCTCTCCAAAGTGAGACATTCAGCAGGCTACTGCCTTGCAGCCCTTGGTCATGGAGCCAGCATCACAGCAGAGTGCTGCTGCCTCTGCCTCAAAGTGTATTGGCTGATGCCCTCTCAAGGCAGGGGCTGGTGCCGCCCATGACAGGGCCAGTACATTCTGCCACATACACCTACTATAGTCCAAAAAGCACTTTTGAATATGCCACATCCTATACAACATTACCTCTTCCATGAGGTTGTTGCATGTGAGATGCTTGGTGGTAGGGTGGCTAGCGCATTAGCTTAACCACCACATTTAAAACACCATGCCTGGCTGTCTTGGGACTGCTGAGGTTGTGATGGGTGCAATAGAGATGCTCAGAGGCATAACACTACATAATATGTACCTTTGGGCTGCATGGTCTGGTTTTGCCAGGGGATATGTTTTGTTAGCCTTGTCCATCGAGTGGTCTTTGCACTGTTGGGTGGCAATTGGCCACTTCTCTGGCAGGTCACAGAACCATGCCCTTGCTGGCACTGGTGCCACATGTATTGTATTCAAAACAGCCTTCGTGCACTCTCGCCTGCAATCAGTTGCTCTGTGGGGTTTAGATTATTTTCCCATGTTACTGGAATTCGTTACCCAGTCCACTTTTATGTGTCACAATGCATGTCTCTTAGGTCTAGCAGGACATGGACACAGTACATCTCCCTATGATTTTCAAGGTGCCACGCTGTCTAAATGTAATGTTTGAAATCTTCACCCTTGTGATCCACCAACATTCACCTTTCTTCACAGTCATTTCTTGATTAGGTCACACTCTGCCCTTGGGCTTCTCAATGCCCGAATCTATATTTTGGAGCTAGCCTCTGGTTTCATTTAAATATATGCCTGGTTAAGCAATTTACTAAACTTCTAGACTTGTGGATTGTTACTCATGATGTGCAGAAGAAAATGTGAAATTGAACAAAAGCAAACTGAAGTGTAGTGTTTCAAATCTCTGCAACATGTTCATAACACAGTGAGCTGTCTTCTGTACATGTACATTTGAATGCCACCCTTGTACAGAAGACTGCTCACTGTGTTATGCTCATGCTGCAGAAATCTGAAACACTGCTCTGCATAATACTTTAAGGTTTTTTTCCCCTGCTAAATATTTGATGTTACAAATTCTGTAAAAGACGTCTTTATTAAAGATCTTTTTGCCACTATTAAATTAGCTACCAAATTCATGTGCCAACCAATACTGGCATGGAACTCAATGCAAGCCGCCACCAATGCCTTAATTTCCGGGTTAGTTCCAGATGCCCTTTGGCATATTTGTTTATACCATCCAAATTAAGTATCCCCAATGTTTGAAATTTTTTAAAACAGTATAACACTCTGCTTCAATTTAAAGTGGTCAAAGAGGCCAGTCCCAACTCCATACATATGGCCTCTGCAGGGTAGGCCTAACGTGCGCCTCCTCTCCAATATTCTCAACCAATGTGTTTCTCGATCAGTATACATCTCTAACCCGTACAGGATCCCTGGGACTATGCTTATCTTGTAACATTCCTTCAACCGTACAGCCCCTACTTGTTCTCGCAAATATTTTAATCATCCCAAATGTACTCATGGCTTTAGTCGAAGTATGCTGCTTTAAAAGTTCCATGGAGCAAGGTGAGCTCAACAATGCACCTAAATAAACATATGACTTACCCTCCTCTACGTCACCCCATCAATCTTCCATTTGAAATGATGGTGAGGCTGCTTGTTTCAAACCACCATAGTTTTTTTTTTTGGCATTTCCAAACCATTCTCTTCAGATAATCATATAATGCGGAAGTGACCTTTGCAGACTAATGGCGGTTCTATCTAGCAGTAACGTATCATCTACATACATGAGCCACGATATACGCCGGGAACCAATATTCGTGCAATAATGTTACATTTTTCCAAGGTGTCTTTCAGATCTGCTACATACAAATTGTACAACATAAGTGCAAGCGTGCAACCCTGCTTAAGTGCATTATTAGTGCTGACGTAACCGGTTACTCGACCATCCAGATTAAGCCTAATGGCCACTGATGTATCAGTTTAGAACTGTTTTATTAAGTTAAGGAGACTCAGATCGATACCTCAGTTATCTAAATTCTGCCATAGCCGATTTTTGTCCACACAAAGGGGGTCATTACGAGGTGGGCGGTAAGGGGTTAACGGTGCCGGTAAAGGCACCGGAGCCGTTAACCCCTTACCGCCCTATTACGAGGTCTCCTCCCGAGACCCGGTAAGGCTGCCTGGTAAAACCAGGCAGCCTTACCGGGTCCCGCGAGGAGACCAGCATGCTAATAACGGGCCCATTATTAGCATGCTCCCCATTCCCATAGAGCCCTATGGGGGCTAGAATGGGAATGGGGATGTTCAGGTTTGGGTTCCTTGAATGAGGAATTACCGGGCCCTCCAAGGTCGGAATGGCCCAGTAAATCCTCATTCAAGGAACCCGGACCCAGTACCCGGTAAGGGGATAGCCATGACGCAAATAGCGGCATGGTTACCTGCGACCATGTAATGAGGCACAAACACGTTTGCGTAGTCTATAAATATGATATATAGGTTGTTGTTTTCCAAGAGTAAGGTGCAACAAATTAAGAATTGCATAGACCACACATTATTTTTTGCCCCGATTTTCTTGCAGAAACCAGTCTGTTGCAGTGACAATATCTGCATTTGTTTAGCCCACATGCGCAGCCTGTCCAGAAGGAAATTACAAAACAACTTACCTGGGGCATCCAGCATGGCTAAAAGCCTATAATTGGTCAGATTCTCCCGGTCCCCTTTTTGAAGACTGGAATGTGTAGAGAGCTAGAGATATTTCCATCCTCTCTAATTTTGCAGTAGAGTTTGCTAAGAATTGTTGCCCAAAGCCCTTATTCCCTTCTTATCACAAGGTTAAAGACCCCATCAGGCACCCGGTCTCTAGATGATTTCATCCTCTTTATTGTAACACTCATGTTATCCTCTGTGAAAGCAATAAAAGATGTAAAGATGGCCGACATGATAGACCTGCCTGCCCTGCAGCCTTCCTGCACCCACCCGCATTGGTTGGCTCTACCATAGATAGAGCACCATGATTGGGCGCTCAGTACATACACTGCCGAGTCCCCGCAAAGCTGGCAGTCGACGCAGGCCCATAACAAAGGCCTAGAACTAAGGCCTCTGTCACAACCGGCCCACGCTGCACAAGCTGCTGGTGCCGCAACACTGTGCTACGGGCCTCCAGGCCCCCACGCCTTGGCTGGCCCCTTGCTGCCAGACTGGGCTGCCAGCAGCACAAGAAGTGTCCACTGTACCCTCCTGTACTGTACACTTCATCATGTCTCAAGATGGCCACCACATCTGCATGGATCTTGGCACGCTGCTTATGTAAGCCGTCGCTGCAAGCCATAACCACTATATTATGTGCCATTATTACCTTTGATAACACCATGCTATCTTTAAGCCTCATGCCCAACCCTACCCCTTTGCTGCCCGCACTACGACTTCCTGCACAACAATGCTCCACCACTCAAATGCACACACCATCCTGCAACTGGATTCCACAATGCTCTAAAAGCCATAGCATCAAGGAGCCCAAAGTTTTGCCTTCCACAGCTAAACCACCTCACAGACCCACCACTACAACCAAGGCATGCACCTTGTCATGCCATATTCAAAATCACAAGACTTGTTCTAACCTGAAATGCATCTCCACACTAGACCACCTGCATGCAACTGACTCCCCTATACCAACTCTGAGCTAACAACAAACGCACATGCACAAGACACCAACATTCAAGCATTCCCCACATTTCAGAAATATACGCTACAATCATGCTCGTACACCTCCCCTCAATGGCAGGCTTCTGCAACATTCCAACACAGCCATGGCAAATCACTCAAGCAAGTTCTGCCCCATCATCAAGCTGCCCAGAAACCTAACTACCACATCAACTCACACCCACAACTCCCACAGAGCCGCCTACTAGCTCTCAGCCTTCCACTGGCCTTTACAGACTACACGGCTCTTCACTCGCAAAAATCACAAAAAACATTCACCATGTTATCCTACCCACACCCAGTGCATGCAACATGTAGCTCAGAATGTGCTGTTCTGCACATACTCCTTCCCTTGACAATGCCCAGAACACAACTCCCACACCACGCCACATCACATGTGTGCTCATTAATGCACGGTCAGTCAGAGCTCATGCTACTGACATCAGAGACCTGCTCACCAATGAGAGCCTTGACATACTTGCCATAATTGAAACATGGCTTCATCCAGCAACTGGCCCGGCATTCTTCATTGCCATTCCACCAGTATACACCATCCTTCGTTGTGACTGCCTTTCACACAAAGAAGGTGGGATTGCACTCATTCATAAGGAGACACTACCCATTCACATGCTACCCACTACCACCTCCCCCTCCTACAAATTACTCACTACAAAGCTCCTCACTAACCCCACCTACAACATCACCATCCACACAGTCTATTACCCCCTGGCCAGTCAAATGATATGAAGATGGCCGCCTTCAGCACATTCACACCAACATCAAAACCTCATCCAAAATAATCATCATGGGGGACCTCAACCCGGGACACAACGATCCTGCTGACAAGGACGCCCTCAATTTGACCAGCTCCCTCAAAACCCTAGGCTTTGCACGAGTCTCCAGCCCCACAGATTCACTTGGCAGAACACTTGATTGGATTGCTGACCACAACTGCCTTAACACTGTTGTTACCAACTCCCCTAATCTTTGGACTGACCACAACACCATCACCTTCAATGTTCCCACATGACCTATGTAGAACATCAGCAACTCCCAACTCCCACCCACTAACACAAGATGCTCCTGCAGCCTCACTTAGGAACACCTCCTTCCTCACCTACTAGAGGACCAAACCCTTGCACGTACTTCCCTGCCGTCAAACCCTACTGCACTCCTCAACCTCTACAACACTGCCATCTCCTTAGTAGGTGACTCCATTGCACCACTCAAACTATGGCTCGCCAAGCCCACTACTCATAAAAACACCTGGTTCACTCCCACACTTAAAATCCTAAGAGTCACAAAATGTACACAAAATGTACACTGGAAGCTACATAGCTTAAAGCCCCCACTGTATCCAACAAAACATGCTTAGCAACCACCTCCAAAAACTACAAGCAGTTCATCATCACTGCTAAGGCTACAGCTATCACGAACAGAATCTCCCAAGCTCACTCCCACCCACACAAGCTATTCGCCATCTTACTCAAGCTAGAGACCCCTGTCACTCCCATCACCAACTTTACCAAAGACGATGCCTGGTGTCAAAGCATCCAAAATGCCCAAACTAACAAAATCTCCACCCTCCAACAAGAAATCATAATGAAACAAACATCCCTCCAACCCACGCCCCACAGACCCGACCTCATGCCCAGCACCGCCTGTGTTCCACTACTAACCACACCTACTCCATTCAGCTTCCTCCTAGAAGAGGACCGTAATAACATCTTGCTCAGCCTTAAACTATGTCGATGCCAAAGAGATACCTGCCATGCACCACTCATCAAAGAGTGCACAGAAGCAGCACTCCCATCATCAACATTCGTCAACTCCATCTCCAGCACTTGCCTCATACCACTTACACTTAAAGAAGCTTGGACCGGGGGCGTGGCAACGAGGGCCATGTAGGAGGACGTAATCTGGAGGAGCTCCCGAGATCCTGAAATGATCCGGGGGTAAAAGTGCGCAACGATGGGCCGACGACTGCTGAAAATACACATGTCGGTGTCTGAATGATTGGGCCACGCTTAGTGAACTTTTGGAAGGTGTAGGAAGAACGGCAGCAGGGATCTATGCGGAAAGGATAAGGAGCGCCGAAGACAAAAGACGACACAAAATGGTGACCAATGTCCGGAACAAAGGAAAGAGCAGGCCGCACGGTGATCGAGCGAAAGAGGCGTACTGGGTGCGCAGTTGTCATTTGTGCAGAACACAGGTCCTCTGGGTCATGTCGAATAGAACGGTGAGGCCGAAGGTGAAACAGCCCACCCTGGATGACTTTGCTAAGACGTCCCCTGGTCAAGACAATACCAAGAGCAAGGATAAGCCGCCTGCAGGCAGCATGACGACAACCGGCGCTAACCAAGAAGTCCCAGCTGTGATTGCAGACCTAAAGGCGGCCTGTGAATCTAAACTCGAGTTAGCCGTCACTGAACTGAAAACGGCACTGGACCTTAAGGTCGGAGAGGTGCAGGAGGATGTTAATCTACTCCGACTGGACGTCAGGGCCTTGGGGGAGCACACAGAATCCCTTGAGAAGGAAGTTAGCCCGAATACCACGGATTGTGCCTCCCATAAGGGCGAATTGCATGCCCTGATACAGAGAGTGGGCAACTTGGAGAGCAGAGCGGAGGAGGCGGAAGGACGCGCCCGACGAAACAACATCCGCATCGTGGGCCTGCCGGAGGGATTGGAGGGCCACGATCCCACAGAGTTTATGGAGTCCATGCGACTGCAAGAGATACCTGGAGGAGCCCTATCTCAAGGGTTTGCGGTGGAAAGGGCACACCGAGCTCTAACAAGGAGGCCGCCGCCAGGAAACCCGCCTAGGCCGGTGATAGCCAAAATTCTTAATTACCGGGACCGGGAGAGGATATTGGAACACTTCCGCAAGGGAGGAACGATTATACGAGGAGCGGCAAACATCACGGCCTACCCGGACTATACCTTGTCTGTGCAGCATAGCCGCATGAACTTTGGGACGATAAAGAGGAGACTGAGAGAGGCGGGCCACAAATACATGTTTCTGTATCCGGCAAAATTGAAAGTTATACATAAACACAAAACTTTGTTTTTTGAGACCCCGGAGGATGCCATGGGATGGCTCTATGCGCAGGGATGTCCCCAGGAGTCAGAAGTTCGTACGGAGAGAGAGCACGGAAGAGATAAGTGATGCACGAGGAAGGTGCCACAAGATGGCGTGGCACGGACCCGTGGGACTTGAATATAGTCATTTGCACAGCCTTCAGTAGAGAAGGTCAGACTATTGCACTAGTTGTTTTGAGCACTGTAATTATTATTGAAGTAATGGGAGCCTTACAGAGTGGATCTCTTTACCCCACAATAATCCTAGTTAAGTGGCCATTAGGGCGACTTCACCCTACTGAGCTCTGTGCATTGTTTGGTGCTTGCAGGGCTAGATGTGGGGGTGCCTGAGTTCCGAGTACGGAGCTGGGCAGCAGTTGGGGTGTGTGGTGTTGGGGAAGGGACAGGTGGAGGGAGGGGAGGGAAGTTGGGAATTTGTTGTGTACATAGTTATGGATAGTTTTAGTTGGTACAAGAAGCTACAAGTAAAGATGGAGAGCTGTATCTGTATCACGTGGGCAAGGGGGATTCGCTACACGGAAGGCAAGAAGACACTCAGGAGCCATGGGGGACCTTAAGATCGTAACATGGAATGTCAGGGGACTCAACAGTTACTTGAAGAGAAACCAAATCATGATGTACTTGAAAAGACAGAAGATTGATATTGCGTTGTTGCAGGAAACACATTTGACCCGGCAAAAACTGGAACTGGTGGGGAAGAAGTGGAGAGGCACTGTAGTAGGCTCTCTGTTTTCTGCCTACGCTAGGGGAGTGCTGGTCTGGGTGACACCGCACGTTCCGCTCCAATTTACACAAGAACTGGTGGACACGGAGGGGAGGTTGGTCATATTAAAGGCTTTGGTGGAGAATAGCGAGGTGTGCATTATAAATACGTATGCCCCCAACCAAAATACTGCAGCATATTTTACAAACCTGTGTACTCATCTGGGCACGTGTATGGGAGGAGCGGTTATCTGGGGAGGGGATTTCAACTGCGTGCTCAACCCAAAGGCAGACAGATCTGATGATAAGATTGATAGGCCCACCCCAGCAGCCAGGGTATTGCAGACATTACTAGAGGACTTCGGGTTGGCAGATGTTTGGAGGCTGAAACACCCTAATGAAACACAGTACTCACATTACTCAGCTCCGCAGCAACTGCACACGAGACTTGATTACTTTTTTGCCACGCCAGATGTGGTGATAGAGACCACCCAAATAGACTATAGAGAGAGGGTCCTGTCGGACCACTCGCCTCTGGTTCTGAGTTGGCAGTACTGCCGCCCCAGGGCGCGGATACCGACATGGCGCCTCCGGGCGGAGGCGCTCCGGGACCCGGTCTTCAGGGAAGATATCAGGGATGCGATCACACAGTACTTTGCGGTAAACACAGGCAGCGTGGACTCAGCGTGCACGCTCTGGGAAGCCTTTAAGGTGGTATTGCGGGGTGCTGCTATTGCTAAATCAAAAGGCCTACAGGGTGGGGTCCTAACAGAGCTAGAGGAAGCGGAAGAGAGACTGGAATGGGAATGCAACAGGGCGGGAGGGGATGCGGAACTTGTACTAGAACTACAGCAGAGATGTGCAGAGCTTTGGGAAAGGCTCTGCAACCTTAACTATAAGAAGTATGTTGAGAGGCAACATGCAGGTGGGGATAAAACTGGCCGCTTGTTGGTGTGGTTATATAAGAGTGAAACCCCCAGGCCCCCGATTAGGACAATAACTAGAGAAGACATGGAGGTGGTTGACACCCAAGAGGGAGTCAACAAGACATTCTTAGACTATTATAGGACATTATATGAGGACAGAAGAGGGAACAATCGAGAGGAGATTAGAGAAACTCTAAAAGACATGCAATTACCTAAGATTAGTGCTGAAGAAAGGGAGGAGCTAGACGCACCGATTACCTTAGAGGAATTGGAGGAGGTGGTGAAGCAGCTACCCACCTATAAGACCACGGGCGCGGACGGATTCCCTGGGGAGTTTTATAAAACATATAGAGAGGAAGTACTCCCCCCTATGCTAGAGATGCTCAATGAGTCTTTTGAGATGGGCCGGCTGCCGGAATCGCTTAGGGAGGCGTTAAATGTGCCGCTTCCTAAGTCCAACAAGCCGGGGCATAGCTGCGGCTCCTATAGGCCTTTGTCAATGTTGAACCAGGATAGCAAGATATTGACGGCGGTCCTGGCCAATAGGCTGCATAGAGTTATTAGCAAACTGATACACCCGGACCAGACAGGTTATGTCCCCAGCAGAAATATAACCCACAACCATAGGCAACTCCACCGGGTGATTGAAGAGGGAAACTGGAGCGAGGGGGAAATGGCGGTGGTGTCCCTAGATGCAGTCAAAGCTTTTGACTCAGTGAGGTGGCCATGGTTGCTGGAGGCCCTGGAAGAATACGGGATGGGGCCGGGCTATGTTAGGTGGGCAAAATTACTATACAGTGAACCACTGGCCAGGGTGCGCACAGGATCGGTGATATCTGAGAGATGGCAACTCAGTAGGGGCACCAGACAAGGGTGCCCCTGGTCCACAATGTTATACATTCTAGCCCTGGAGCCCCTGGCAGTGTACCTCAGACAACAATATGACATGGTTGGTATTGAGGTAGGGGGAGAGAAACATCTAATATCCCTGTATGCTGACGATTTACTACTATACTTGAAATATCCGGAGGAAAATCTTCAATATATTCTAGAGGTTATGGAAAGATATGCAGAACTGTCCGGCATAGCGGTGAATCCCCAAAAAGCGAGCATGTTCCCATTGGGGAGCTACAGATGAGCCCCTCTGGAGCGGTTGCCGGTGTTGTCCGTACCATGGGCGGTTGATTCCTTCCGCTACCTCGGAATAGATGTGTACCATACGGTTGAGTAGGAGCACTTGCATAATACCGAGGTGGCTGTGGGAAAAATCTGAACAAGTATGAAGCTTTGGGAGAAGTTGCCGCTGGCGATGATGGGACGGGGGGCGATGCTTAAAATGGTGGTCCTGCACAGGCTGTTACATTTCTTCAGTAATATACCATACTTGATACCCAAAAAGTTTTTGTCAAACTGAATAGCATGTGCAGAGACTTCCTATGGCATGGTACTCGCAATAGAGTGGCGCTATGGAAGCTGCAGAACTTCCATGATAGAGGGGCATTAAGCTGCCAAATTTTGAGGCCTATTATGTAGCTGGTCAGTTGCAATATGTAACTAAATGGCTTTCTGATGAGGTAACCCCTGAATTTAGGCTGTTTGGACAGGACTGCACTCCGTTTTACTTAAAGGGTGCCTAAACTTGAAATGAAAGAACGCCCGGGTATTATGTTGCTTGGGTGGAAGATGTGGCGCAGAGTATGCCGACTGATGGAGAACCCGTACCCGTGTTCCCCACAGGTGCCGCTAGTCGCCTTGGCTGGGGAGACAACCAACTCAGAATGATAATTAGGGCCTATTGGGAATCGGTCAGGCTGGTCACATTGAAAGATGTATGGCAAGAGGGGATCTTTAAGAATTTCGAAGAACTGGGAGAAGAGGCAGGCTTGCACAGAGGCCAATATGTCACGTATCTTAGGCTAGTGCAGATTATTCGTAAAACCTGGCCAGAGACTGTACTGGCGGAGGAGCCAGACGTCATAATGGGAACAGTATATGACATATCAGAAGGAGGGCACGAGATCTCTAGATTGTATGAGATGGTGATGACCCGGGTGGGGAAGGATTTGACTCATTTGAGGCTGGACTGGGAAGCGGAGGAGGGGGCACAGATAACCGATGGGATGTGGGAGCGTGCCATGGGATACCACAAGAAGGTGTCCAGAAACGCCAGATTGCAGCAGATACAGTTATACATAACGCATAGAGCCTATATGACCGCGAAGAGAATATCTAAGTTTGTAGACGCAGGAAGGCAAGCATGCCCAAAATGCGATGAAGAAGACGCTGACATGACACACATGTTCTGGTCTTGCCCAGTGATTGAAGGTTTTTGGGGGGAGGTGGCACAAAAACTAGCAGATAAAGGGGTCACGCTCAACATAGATACGGCCTGGGCCTGCATGTTGGGAGGGTTTCCCAGACCACGGAATGCTAAACATGTTGGGAAATTGAGGGACCTGGCATATGTGCTTGCAAAAAGAAGGATTGCCATGGGCTGGAAGCAGTGCCACAGGCCACGGGTTGAGGTATGGTGGCGGGATTTGCAAAAATGGGCGGAGGCTGAAACAGTAATATGGCAGGAGGCATGTAGCAAGTGCGGGAAGAAGAAGTGGGTAACCTGATGGCATGGAGAGTGTTAATAACAGGACTGTTTGGCACAATAATGGATTCTGCAGCTTCGGAAGGAAGCGATACCCGGCCACATGCAGCAGATACAGAACGAGAAACGCAAACAAGCTCTTGAGGGGGGAGGGATTTGGGGAGCAGTAATGTGCATTAATTGATGTTCACGAGTCTGTTGTAAATAATGCTGCAAGTTTGGTTGGTATTGTTTATTTGTTTTTAAAATAATAAAAACTTAAAAAAAAAAAAAAGAAGCTTGGACCTCCCCCTTATCAAGAACCCTTCAATAGATCCTGCCACAGCAACCAACTACTGCCCCATCACTACAGTCCCATTCCTATTGACAATTATCGACTGTACCCCATTCCTCCAAATTCAGGCCCATCTCGAGAATAATAACATCCTAAACTCACACCAATCAGGCTTCCTTCCCAGGAATGGCATTGAATCTGTACTTCTAGATCTAAAAAATCAACTACATGACATCTGCAATTTAGCTCTCTTACTCCTGACAACTTGTCAGCAGCTTTTAATTGACCAACCACGAAACCCTCTGCCAGCACCTCACCATTCCCACCCATTTCTCCCCTGAAGCAACCAAATGGGTATCATCATCATTCCTAGCAGAGAGAACAGCGAGAGTCTATGCAGAATCCGCAACAGCCACTCCCACACCCGTACCTTTTGGGGTCCCACAAGGCTCCTGTGTCTCCCCCACCCCGTATAATAAATACACCAAGCCCCTCTTCGATCACCCAGATTCCCTTGGAATAGCCTACACCAGCTATGCCAATTCCACTCAAATCATCCTCACAATTTCAGTCGACCACATCCCAGACACCATCTCCATCAACAGAATATACAACATCATACACGCCTCTATGGCAACCCACTAATTGTGCCTTAACGCAGAACAAAACTGAAATACTCCTGGGGGGAACCCCATCTTGGCTGGCCAAACTAGTCTCTGCCTACAAAGCCTTCCCCATTGACACTTTGATAAGCCCAGTATCCCCACAGGTCAAAACTTTGGGTGTCTTTTTGGATTCCAACCTTAATATGACCCGACACGTCAACGCTATCGCTTCTTCAGCTGCCCAGGTTGTATACTAATTGACCTTTTCACAATTGACCTCAGGAGAATTGACCTCGGGAGAATTGACCTAATTTAGAAGGTCAATTAGGAAATATATGTGGGGGAAACCCCCTGCAACCCCTCACCCAATACAAAACCCCCCACATCCCCCTCCCAATCCCCTTATATTATTTTTAATCCAAAACCAACCCAATACATATATAAAATAACTAAAATAATATAAAGGGTAATTGTGCAGAAGGTCAATTAGGACCACTATAATTAGGTCAATTGTGCAAAAGGTCAATTGTAAAAGGTCAATTTGGGTAATACCGCTGCCCATACTACCAAGCTCCTGAATGCAACAAAACCCTTCCGTACCAGACAAGATAGACTAACCATAGCCAGAGCAATAATTGGCTCCCGACTAGATTACAGTAACCCACAGGCACCTCTAATTGCAACATCAATAATATCCAGACCATCCTGAATAATGCCATCTGAACAGCCTTGAAACTGTCCAAGCAGGACCATGTCACTGTCCACAGAAAAGCCGGGCATTGGCTACCCACAAGAGAGGGAATCACATTCAAAATCATCTCTCTTACCCACTGCTGCCTCTCAAACAGTGCACCCCCCTACCTTTCATCTAGAATCCCCAGACACACCTTCTCAAGACCAACCAGAGCAGCCTACAGCGACCGTCTGATCATCCCCCACTTCACGCACATGAAGGCTAGAGGTGCGAGCTTCCCAACCACTGCTGCATGACTTTGGAATGCCCTACCACCCCAACTAAGGGGCGAAACAGCTTACTGGACATTTAGAAAACAATTTCAAACCAGACTAGTGAACTGACTTGGTACTCCCCTCTTGCTTCTTGATACCTCCACACCCTCCCATTCCTGTCACTAGCGCATGGATGCATGTGTGCTTGGAGCTCTATACAAATGCAAAGATAAATATGTACAGCCCCACTACCAGCACTTGACACCCGATGTCTGCAGTTTCCCTTGCACTTGCCACCTGCTGACCGTTTATTTTATTATCCCATGTACTGTACTGTCCCCTCCCTCTTCCCTTAATTAGATGCGCCCAATCATACACCACTGAGGGGGTAATTCATATAGATCGCTGCACAAGTGGCGAACGTGGCTGGTGCACAGAGTGCGCGTGCGGCAGTCTGCGCCAGCCACGTGCACCAAAACCCATTTAGGTGCACATAGTTTTCATGGAATTACACATCCATAACCAGCCGTGGCACAGAGTGGCGCAGCGACCCTGCAGCAGCACCAGTTACGCCCCCAACCCCACCCCGTGCACCAAAGAAATCGCACAAATCCAGTACCAGGCGCAAAGGCCAGTGGACCAGCAGACAGCCCCCCAACCACGAAAACATGTGCAAAACTCTTCGCGCACGCCCCAGAATACACGTACCCCGCTCGCGCTAGGCCAATAGCGTGTAAAACTCCCTGCGCACGCACCAGAATACACGTACCCCGCTTGCGCTAGGCCAATAGCATGTAAAACTCCATGCGCAACCCTCGGAATTCACATACCCCGCTCTCGCAAGGCCAATAGTGTGTAAAACTCTGCGCGCACCCCTCGGAATACACATACTCTTCTTGCGCCAGGTAATTTGCGTGGGCTCCCTGTGGGGCATGGGGAGGGTGAATGGACTGCCTGTGGGGCATGGGGAGGGTGGATGGGCTGTCTGTGGGGCATGGGGAGGTTGGATGGGCTTCCTGTGGGGCATGGGGAGGGTGGATTGGGTAGCCTGCACGAATTTCGGGGGTGCGCGGGAAGTATCACACCCGATAGGCCCTGTGCGAGCAGGGTACGTGTATTTGGGGGGTACGTGGGGAGTTTCACATGCGATAGGCCTTGGGTGAGCAGGGTATGTGTATTTGGGAGGTACGCGGGGAGTTTCACACGCGATAGGCCCTGTGCGTGCAGAGTACGTTTATTTGGGGGGTGCGCAGGGAGTTTCACACGCGATAGGCCTTGGGCGAGCAGGGTACGTTTATTTGGGGGCTATGCAGGGAGTTTCCCACGCGATAGGCCCTGTGCAAGCAGTGTACGTGTATTTGGGGGGTACGCGGGGAGTTTCACACGTGATAGGCCTTGGGCGAGCAGGGTACGTGTATTTGGGGGGCACGTGGGGAGTTTCACACGCGATAGGCTTTGGGCGACCAGGGTATGTGCATTTTGGTGGTGTGCCTGTAGTGTCCCATGTGATATGCCCTGTGCGAGCAGGGTACGTGTATTTGGGGGGTACACGGGGAGTTTCACACGCGATAGGCCTTGTGCGAGCGGGGTACGTGTATTACTGGGGTACGTGGGGAGTTTCACATGCGATAGGCCTTGTGTGAGCGGGGTACGTGTATTATTTGGTATGCAGGGAGTTATACACGCGATAGGCCTTGTGTGAGTGGGGTACATGTATTACTGGTGTATGCGGGGAGTTTCACACATGATAGGCCATTGGCGAGCGGGGTACATGTATCCTGGGGGTGCGCGGGAAGTTTTACTCGCGATAGGCCTTGTGCGAGCAGGGTACGTGTATCCTGGGGGTGCGTGGGAAGTTTTACATGCCATAGGCCTTGGCCAGCGGGGTACGTGTATAGTGAGGGGTGTGCGTGGAGTTCCACACACGATTTCACTGGGCGAGCGCGGTATGTGTATTCCTGGGGTGCCCCAACGCGAATTGGCAGTGTGTGTCTTCCCAGGTGAGCCCTCTCCCCTTCCCCAGGCCCTGCAGGCAGCCCACAACACAGGGGACTACCCTGCACCCCTGGACATACCCCGCAGGCAGCACATCCACCCTGGCCATGCCCCCAGCCAGCCCACATGTCACCATGCACAAGTGAGCACCGACACATGTCCCCCTGCACTCCCCCCACCCAGCAGTGAGGGGCACCTGCCAGCAGGCCCCGACTCATGTCCCCCACCCACTCACCCAACCGGCAGTGACAGGCACCTGCAGGCAGGCCCTGACTCATGTCCCCCTGCACCCCCACCCACCCAGCAGTGATGGGCACCTGCCAGCAGGCCCTGACTCCTGTCCCCCCGAACTCCCACCCACCCGGCAGTGACAGGCACCGACTCATGTCCTCTGCACCTCCACCCACCCAGCAGTGATGGGCACCTGCCAGCAGGCCCTGACTCATGTCCCCCCGAACTCCCACCCACCCGGCAGTGACAGGCACCTGCCAGCAGGCCCTGACTCATGTCCCCCTGCACCCCCACCCACCCAGCAGTGATGGGCACCTGCCAGCAGGCCCTGACTCATGTCCCCCCGAACTCCCACCCACCCGGCAGTGACAGGCACCGACTCATGTCCTCTGCACCTCCACCCACCCAGCAGTGATGGGCACCTGCCAGCAGGCCCTGACTCATGTCCCCCCGAACTCCCACCCACCCGGCAGTGACAGGCACCTGCCAGCAGGCCCCGACTCATGTCCCCCTGCAACCCCACCCACCCATTTTTGACAGGCACCTGCCAGCAGGCCCCGACTCAAGTCCCCCTCAACACGTCATCATGATCCACAATCATGGCCCTCATGGCCATTCAAATCCCACCGCACGTCACCCCTGTCCAAAGAACCAAACAAGTATTACATCCACCCCACATTGAAATGCCCATTACATGAAACAACCCAAATGGCATGTATGTACATCAACACATGTCCGTCACACACACACACAATGGGTGCCAGTGAATGTGAAAACCCACATCGTGACATGCATGAAACCAATGAGAGAATACCACACATTGAAGTATGAAACAAAAATGTATTCAACACAAAATGCAGTGAATCAAATGAAAACAAACACTAATGGAAATAAGAAATAAAATGCAGCATGTTCCAAAATGAGAAAAAATATGAAAACAGAATCCAAACATATCCAAATGAAAATGTGTCCAAAGTCTCCGTCCAACAAAGCAAATCCAAAGGGAAAGAAATAAGTAAAATCCATTGCTCCATGGTGAAAAAAAAATAAAATGACGATAAATCCACTGTTCAACTATATGCAAAAAACAAATCCAGGGTCCATGAGCCCAACCATTGAAATCAAACCTACAAAAAAAACTACCTAATAAAGAACTTTCTACAAAAAGGTGGAGCATAGTCCAAGAGCCCCAAATGAAAGAAAAACATAAATGAAACCTAACACTAACTAACTATAATCAATGGCGGCGGGCAAGTCCTACGGCTCACTTGCCGATTTCCCGGGCCAGGGCATCATCGAACTCCTGTTCTATGTCCTGGAGGTGGCCCTGTTCCAAGGCTCCGAGATTTGAAAAGGGATAACGCCATGTCCAACTCCAACTCCCTGCGAATTGCCTCGAGGCACTCAGCCCGCCTTAGCGCCCTGCGCATGGCGTTCTCTGCCCTGACCATAGTGAGCCGTGCCTCTTTCGCCCACCCCTGCTCCGCATCTATGTGCTGGCCCAACCGCTGCCACACGGAAGACACTTCCAATACAGGGTCCTCCTGCCCTCCGGCCGATGCCTGCCTCTCTGATGTTGATGGCCTCGAGCCATCATTGCTCCCACCTTGAGCCTGCTGCTGCTGTGCCTGTGCCCTGGCTCTTGATGCCTGCACGTCCTCCTCCTGCTGGGGTGCAGTTGTTGGTGTGGCCACCCCTGCTGGACCTCCGACTCCCGACTGTGGCAGGGATGTGTCCTCCACCAGCCTGGCCGCTGGGTCAGAGGCAGCTCCACAGGGTACCCAGGTGATACATGGGTCGGAAGATGGCACAGAGAATGACTGGTGCATAGGTGGTTCAGGTCCGGAGTGGGTCGCAAGAATGTCCAGCAGACCAAGGAATCCAGTCCTGGTGACCCGTCCCAGTAGGTCAACGCGGTCAAAGAGGCATCTGAGATGACGTGCAGTGTCTTCACGAAAACACTGCAGGTCATCTTGCATGCCCCGTTGACGCAACGCCACATTAACCCCTAACCAGGACAGGCTCAACATGGTCCCGGATTGCCATATCCGCAGGGAGAGGAAGGCCAGTTGTTGTGCGCTCATCCCCTCCCTGAGAACGGGTCTGGACGTAGGCATCCCTGCTGGTGCGGGATGATGCAGTCACAGGATCGGGGACAGGATAACACACAGGCACCTCTGCAGCGGCCTGTGCTGCCTCCTGTCCCTGCCCCTGGACTGCACCATTAGCACCAGTGGAATCCCCCCTCCAGACCCTGTGTGCATCCCTTCCACAGCCTCCTCCCTCAACCTTACCCCCCACCCAACATGGATGACTCAGTGCCATCTTGCTCCATCATACCCTGTGGGGTCTCAGCTGCCCCTTCTGCTACAGAGGAGTCCACCTCCAACCTCCACCTCTTTGACCTACCCTCGGCAGCTGCAGCCATGGACGCGGCACCAGACTCCTCACTCCCCGACGAGATGACAACCTGGGAGGGGAAGCGGGCCTTGCGTCTCTGGCTGGAGGTGAGATCCCAGCCACTTTGCTCCACAGCGCTGTCTCTGCCCTCTTCCTTAGTTGACGCTGCAGACAGGGAGAGATAGAACACAGGCATCAGGGCACTGTGCAATGGTCTGATAAACACATGACAGTTGTACATGAGTGGCAGTGTCAAACTTCAGACATGGCATCACACTCCCCAACACACATATCATTTCAACTCACACACATGAGCACATCAACAGGAATGTTGCACCAGGCAGCACCATCCATACACAAATAACAGCATGAGCATCCGAAGGTTAGCGTGACGTCACATGCAACACCTCGAGTGGCAAACACATGCACACACGCCACCAGACATACATGCATCTGTACATCTCCACCACCTGTCTCAGTGAAATCAGTACCATCCATGTCACATTTGCCAATCAGCCTCCCACATGTCGGTGTCACATGCATCCATGGTGTATCACAGTGGCACACATGCCTAATACACACACATATGAACATGTACACTGTGCACGTACATGAAGGTGGAACCAGCATCCATGTGTCACACCACAACCATGCCACAATACATACACATGATTTCAAACATGTGTGTACCGACACATGCATTCAGGCACCATGCATTCCAACACATACACCATTGATGTGCCTCACACATGACTGGATTCGCAAGTGGCAGGTTCATGTCCTTGACATACACATCCATACATGGCCCTTCCAAGACATATGTGCAACCTGCACACTCCTGCCACACCTCAACATGCACAGTGTCCAATCAGTAGGCATGTACACTTACTGCTCAACTCCAGACGGGTCTGCCTCTCAAGGACCTGGAGGTGGAGCGCTGGGCATATACGTTCAAGGACCCTCATCTGGTTGTTGGTTAGGCGGACCCGGCACCCCTCAGCATCCGCTGCCTTCAAGAGGTGCCGGGCCTTGTTGAGGGTCCTGGACCTGAAGTCCTCCCAGCGCTTCCGGACGTGCTGTAGGTCGCTGACTACCACCCTCTCCATGTTGATGGCAGCCAAAACCTCCATCCAGACCCTCTTCTGTCCTTCATTGTCGGCGCACAAACTTCCGAAGAGGGCATCATGCTGCCCCAGGACTCGCTCCACCAGGATACCAACTTCATTGGCACTGAAGCTGGTAGCTGTAACGCTCACCTGAGTCCCACGGAGGCGCTGGCCTGGTTCGCGCTGCTGTGACCTCTTCTAAGGTGCTGCGCAGGGTTCGGAAGACGGACTAGACCGGGCCCCCAAATCTGGCTTGTCTGGCTCGCAGAAGTATCCTTCTGTAGGCGAAAATAGGGGATTAACTGTCTGCGGGGTAATGCAATCAGCCTCCCACTTTCCCCTCTCACCCTCCTCGAAACCCTTCTGTGATTCCTCGTAGCGTCTCACCTTAGGGTCTGGAAGGACGAGCTCTCCATCCTGCTTCTGATGCAGGGGCGTGTTGGTATCCAGTTACTTCACTGGATTTTCCGATTGGTGAGAACCAAACTTGCTTGGCTTCCAGGTAGGTTTTTTGATAAGAGGTTCCTCTTGTGTCCAGGCATTAATGTACTAATGCTAGTGTCTTTTTCCTCACAGGGGCCGGGGTACGGAATGCCGGGGAACAGGCACCGACCCGAGATGAGAGGTGAAATCCTTGTAGAAATCAGGTAAGTCTTTAATGAGCGTTTTTTAGCAATATCTTTTCATTCGCTCATTAACGCTGATGTCTTTTTTTCCCCTTAGGGGCCGGGGTCCGGAAATGCCAGGATGTGGCGCGGACCCGAAATGAAGAGGGAATGAATCAACAGGTAAGTCTTAACATGGAGATTTAGCTTTCCTTATTCCCTTCTCTCTCTCACCTTTTGTTCTGGTCTTTTTCTCCCTAGGCGCTGGGGCGTGACTGTGAAACCGGATGATCGCTGCTGAATATGGAGGCGCCCTGTAAACGTGAGTGGAATGCAGCGCTGCAGCGATCGACGCGATGAGCTTTTAAATAAAAGTCTTCCTTTTCAGGATTGTCGGCGAGATGTCTCCGGGATGCGGATTTAGCAGGTAAGGACTTTTCCTTCTTCTGTTCTCTTCTTCTCTTCCTTTGCAGGTGATCCAGGATGCTGGCAGGCGTGGCAGAAGTCAGGATGCAGGAGCAGACACAGTGAGCGTCCAGCTGCTAGATGCAGAACAACACGAAGCATGTGTGGCTGTTCGGGTGGGGTTTAAATAGCCTTGGAAGAAGTTACAGGTATGTATCCTTCCTCCAATCAGGTATGTATCCTTCCGCGACCACGCCCGGATGGTAAATTAGTCCCACAGGTAAAGTAGTTCCTTTCAGGCCTCAAGGAGGCCGGGATCCTGCAGCATGGTCTGCATCAGGTAAGTGCACCCAAGCACTTCCATAATGAGCCTGGCGCCTATGGTGCCAGGACTGATGTCTTTTATGAGCTAGGACACTGTCCAAAGGGCCCCTATATGGGGTTGCTGGGTCCTTCCTTGGGGACTGGATGTCCGCTTTCGGGGACGCAGGGCTTGAACCGGCTCCTCGGGAGCGGGCATCATGACAGTAGCCCTCTGCCTCTCTGGCTGGGGGTTGCCAGTGGTGCCAGATGGTGTTGTGTCCGACATGGCAACCCCAGAGGCAGGTGTGGGCCCAGCGACTGGATCCAGGTGCTCGGCTGTGGAGTGATGGAATAGCAGTCGGGAGTCTTCTGTTCTGGACCCATGCAGATGGCTGACGTGCAGGCGCCAAACAGCAGGGCACGTGGCCAGCAGACAGGCAGCAGCAGATGGCAGGTGGGAGCGTGCTCAGGGCTCTGGGGGGCAGGAAAATGGCCTTCAGGGCAGGAGCATGGTATTCCGTGTGTTGTCGCGTGGCCAGCTTGATATGGAGTGACTTGGCACGTAAAAAAAGTGCACGTCAGCGTGTAATTTGAGGAAAGGCCCTTAGCGCATAAACGCCTCTGTGACGTTACATGCGCAGGCATTTCCCTCGTGATGGGTGCATAGTGATTCAGCACGTGAAAAAACAGCACGTCTGCGTGTTAATGCATGTAATCCGAGGAAAGGGCCTAAGCGTGTAAGTGACGTGACACGCACGGGCGTTTCCCTCAGCACGGGTTAAAGGTGAGTGGGGCCAGCATTTCGGTGTATGTGCCTTTCATGCCTTTCGTGGAGACCGACATGTGTGTTGCTACTTCGTATTGTTTCGCGCACCATCACAACTTCACATCGGATCAAGGACGTACCTCTTCTTTTGGTGGGGGTATTGGATATGCGTGTTTTTCATTATCACGCTAGTCTGACGGTGAGTCGCGCATGCTATTTTTCCCACTGCAGGTGCCACTGTGTATCGCGTACCCATTTTCGAGGTCATAGAAGCCTGCGTGTCCCACGCGTATGTGTTTTTCGTGTCCCTGGGTGCCACCGCATACTGCAAGAGGTTAATTCCACACACATGGGCTACCAGGGGCATGCACGGTTTTTCTGCAGTTTTGTGGTGCCTGAGAGTTGCGTGACCCGTCACTTCATCACCGGGGTCACATACAGCCCTGCAGGTGCAGGGGTGCTTTTAACATTTTGTATCCCACCCCCTTTACCCCAATTGCCCAGGACAATTGTCATGTACACCTCCCATTGGCACTACTACATCTGTGCCGGCACTACTACATCTGTGCCATGGTTGGTAGGTCACGAAAGGTGAGGGGCACCTCAGCTGGGCATACTCCTCGTGGCGGACGTGGCCGGGGTGACCAGGGAGTAGGGGGACACCAGAGTGTCCAGGGTGGCTGCAGAGGGGGAAGAGGCAGGGGTGTGGCAGCTCGTGAGGATGTTGTGCCATGTGTTGGTGCAGTCATGCCACCACCCCCTGCGGCTCCGGGAGATGCAGTTCTTGCATCTGGCATTGGTGCCAATGTGACCCGGCAGTCCGTTTCATCGGCTGCCATGGGTCCAAGGGTAGTGGTAGCTGCAGGTGCAGCTGTGGACACCATCACCCAGGCTCAGGGTCTCCCAGCGCAGGCTGCGTTGGCACTTGAAGAGACCATGGAAGATTTCCAACAGGTCAGGAGGCACACCGTAAGTGCAGGCAGGGCTGCCCTGACCGAGGCACATGTCCCTGGGGCAGTAATGTCATCTGCAGCCCCGACCAGCCGGGTGGTGGCAAGTGCAGGGGCAGATGCAGCCAACAACACCCCAGTTGTGAGTCTACCAACCAGGACAGTCCCAGTCAATGACCCTGGCACAGCGTGCATTCCAGGGCACCCAGCAGCCACTGACGCAAGTCAGGCCTTCAATCATCCTTCCACCTGCCATACTGATCAGGTCAGCATTTGCCAGCCAGGGTCCGCACCACTATCCAAGAGGAGGAAGGTTGCATCTGCAGCACAGGCTGGGACCCCAGACACAGCCACGGCCTCCTGCACATTAAGGAAGAAGCCTTTCTGTGCGCAGGCACTGGACTCCCTTTTGGACTACGTGCAGGGCCACAGCCGTGACATGCTAGTGGGGCCTAATAGTCAAACTACGGCTGCCCATTGGAATACTCACTGGAAGCATGTTGCAGATAATGTGAGTGCATTCGGCCATGAGGTGCGCACAGCTGCCAAGTTCAAGAAGCGTTGGGATGACTTACAACATGACTCTGGTGACTGGCGGTGGGCCACCACCTGAGGAGGATGGCCTCACTCCACACGAGTCACTCGTTGCGGAGTTCATACCAGCAGAATTGGTCAAAGGAGTGGGAGAGATGCAGGACTTTGATGCCCCGTCCAGTGAGTGGTGTAGCTTGTATGTCCAGCCCATGTGTGGTTTGCCTGTGTGATGTGTTGTGCTTGACTGCCACTACATGCTATGTGTACATGGTTCTCATGTGCTAGTCATGCAATACTTCACTGATGCATGCTTGCTGTGCAGGATGATGGACATGTAGAGCAGACAGGGACTGTCCTCATCACCACACTTGCACCCTGCTCACATGCTAGTCACCCAGATTCCCCTCCGGTCCATGTTCCAGCTCACTGGCCCTTCTGCATGTAGCCAGGGGTGTCTTTCCTCTCAGCACTGGGACTATGTCATTGCATGACTGACGTGCATGTGTCCTCTGCCTGCATGTGGGTACTCCAGGTAGGCATTCCCCCTTGCCCCTCCACCCCCCTAAACCCCAGTTACACCATTGCACTGGTGTGCATCATTTTGGCGTACTGCAATGGCCTGCTCAAGCCTCCTGTGTACATGCTAACTTCCTCCAGCCAACCTGCCAGACACCTGCAGTGGGGTACATCCTCTGCCCTTCATGCAGGGTGTCTCACTTGGCCTGTGCAGATGGCAGATACTCTGCAGGGACATGAGTGCCCATTCATGCTCCATGTGCATTCCATGCATGCCCCTATGTGTCCTTGACTGGATGATCATTGTAGTACGTGTCCAGGATGAGCAACATTTCATGGCATTTCTTCAGCCATCCCATGCCCACTCTGGCCCAGTCCTGCATCACACACATGTTTAGGGTGTCGCAGTCTGTGTGGGGCACAGTCCTCCCCCAGTTTCAGGCCCACCGACTCTGTCCAACTGGTGTAGTGGCTTCTGCACACATGGGTGTACTACTGAGGGTTCGTCGTGTGTCCTGCTTACTGTCCCATCATCATCTGCTGTGTTGTCAGTTGACTCAGATGATGGCATTGATGCTAGTCAACACTGTCTGCCAATACACAGGTGTCTGGTCACCCTTTTGCTACCATGCAAGGCATCCCTGCATTTTCACTCGGGGGGGGGTTGCTTGTAGCCATGCAACCCATTGCATGCACGTTGCACGTGATGCCTGAACTTGCCCTTGCACTGCCTTCACGTTTTTTGATACACATCATGAAGTACTTGTTCATGTAGATAGTGAGTAACGTACACATGTTCTGCACTGCAACAACTCACTTCTGAGCCGTGTAACACCGTTCTACATACCTACACACTGATGCAATGTCAAATTGACCAGGCATGCACGGCAAGTTCTCTTTTGTGTGTGACATGTCTGCTTCATGTGTTGGCTGCCTGTGTGATGTCAATGTGTGTGTGTGTTATGTGCTTCTAACAGGTGTACTAATGTTTGTTTCTGTCCACTTTTCAGATGATGATGCATTGGAGCCAGAGGATGGTGTTGTCATGCCAGGCACAAGGTTGTTATCACAACTGCAACCCAGCACAAGTGGGGGTCATGGGGTGGTAGACCACTAGAACCCACCTGTGCTGCAGACCATCTTGTCTTTGGCTGGCAATGAGTCCAGCCCAGATGACCACTCTGACGTCCATGTCGAGTTGGATGTGCATCAGGTCCATACGTCAGGGGTGAGTGATTCTGATGTGGACACTCCTCTGTCCGCGACACCTGCACTGAAGGGCCAGACAGTGGTGGGACCTCTGCCTGTGGTGGATCGGGACGCAGGGTCACTCTCCACACTAGTCGCTGATGTGCCTGGGGCATCATGTCAACATGGGCATGTAGTCCTGCAGCCGCTGGCGGTGCCAACCCAACAAGGACGGCCAGTCCTTGGGTCCCGCAGGTGTCAAGCCCAGCAACATGGTGGCCGCGCGCCACCGAGGTATACTGAGTGGGAGCAAGACATGACTGCCAATTCAGAACGGCAGGGGGTAGCACTTGAAAACATCGCTGTGAGCATGGAACGTGTGGCCCAATCCATGCTCCCCGTGCTAGGCAGGTACTTCTCCAGCGGCAGGCGGCGCAGTCCACGGCCCGCTCGCTCAGGCTGGGCATGGCGGCCTCAGACAGGGCACGCCAGGCAGAAATGTCTTTGCATCAAGCAATCGCTGCTCAAGCAGAGGCACACATGGTGGCCCTGAGGGCTGAGTATAAGTCCCTCAAATCCACTCTGGGTGTCCTCTTGATGTCCCAGAGGGTGCGGCCACAGGAGAGGATTGAGCAGCTTGAGCGTACCATCTCGGCTGAGCTACGTGCTTGCCCGGAGGTGCATCAGTTGTCCAGCCAGGCCACACAGGAAGAACTCTGTGTTACACGTGTTACCTTGCAAGAGGAAGCACGTGTATCAAGGGAGGTTCTGCATGCAGACCTACATGTCATCGCCGCACAGAACCAAGCTCACCCATCTGGCAGACTTGCTGCCGATGAGGGATAAGCTGCGGCTAGGCATGATCAGGCTCCTGTGCCACGTCCTCCTTTTCAGGATGAGCCAGACTCGGACGACGAGATATCTCCCACACCGGTCGTGGCGTGCAGGAGTTGAGCCCATGGAGTTTTTTTTTGTCTCAACATCATCGCATGTGGGTGTTGAGGTGCACCCTGTACCTCCCCCCTCCTGGGTGCCTCCCCCCCAGTCGTATGGGGCCATTTTTGATTTTTGCTTTTAGTTTAGTTAATTAATATTTACTATTTGATAGTTATTTTAATTAGGTTATGTAGGTTTTTCATTGTTAGTTTAATTAGTTAATATAGTTTAATATTGTTTGTCTATTGTGCATTCATGTGACGGTGTGGCGCTTTGTGGCTTTTGAACTCATCCACTGTCTGTTCCAGCTGGGCCCTTCAAGCTTGTCTCGTGTATGTGTTTGCAGTTTGGGGTCCTGACTAACATAGGCCACTCCTGCTTCCCTTATCCATGGGCTCGCTAGGATGGTTTGGTGTAACAAAATTTTACACAAGGGCTTTGGACCTTCTTCATAACTGTGGCCTGTCTGCTGCTGTACTACTTGTGTTAACACCCCTAGTGGGGATTGGTTGCGTTTTATCCACCCCATGTCTGTAATCAATTTGGGTGAGTACGTGATTGATGTCTCCATTAATTGATGTGGATTGTGATGTATGTTATTTTCTTGTCTGTCTATGTGCTTGATGCACTTCATGCTGTAGACAGTAGCCTGCACCCTTGGCCTGTCAAAGTGACACTGATGGTGGGAGGAGTGTGGATGTAGGTCTGTAACTTGGCCCAGTGACATCCAGCATGAAGACACACACACTAGGAACTTTCCAGCCTTATTAATTCATTTTATGCCCTTTTTGCAGGAAGATGAGCCTCCACACTACCTTTGCCAGCAGACACAGTGACGAGTAATTGAGAAAACTGGCCGCGTTCGGTGGTGCAAACGTGTGGATGTGTGAGCAAGCAGAAGCACAGGGCTTGTGCTCAGACGTCTGACAGAAGCAGACGTGTTTCCAGGAGCTCCAGGCAAGGTGATCAGCACAAGGGCCCACACCGCAGCCAACCTTCCACAAGGCCACTTGCACATGCATGCTAAGGAGCACCAGTGGTGGGGAGCTTTGCCAGGCATTGTTGGAGAAGCGCACAGTACAGCTGACATGAGTTGAGGGCCAAATGCCAAGTGGCTTTACAAGTTGTCAGGGGCACACACAGGGGCCATCAAACATGTCCTCGAGTACCCCCTGCTCCATTGAAGCAGAGTTATTAGGACAGTAGCGTTCCTAGCCAGAAACTGATACAGCGCACATGGACACCCAGCGAGGCACAGACTTGTGGGCAGTGTATGTCATTTGCATGTGCAAATTGCCACGTGCACTACCTATTGAAATCTGAGGCTGCCAGAACACAATTTATACTGAAGTTGCACCATGCTATACGCATCTAGCAGCTCACCCAGGGACCATTGTATCATGTGTGATTCTTGACGATTTGGTCTTCCATTTCTGGCGGGCCCACATGCGCCTGCCTTACTGCATTGACAGTGTTTGAACCATTAGGGGGCCAAGCTAACATATGGGTGCAAAGCAGCAGACAGGGGTGTTTGTTTGTGGAGAAGTCACTTACTTTGGGGCATGGATGGTGTTGTGTGTGTGTGTGTTGTAAACACACATTCAGATTAGTAACTCACGCTGTGTTTGCAGCATTGAACTGCTCCTGTTACCGGACCTGAGAGTGCGCAGCCAGGGGGGCCAGCACTCACCCCAGAGATAAGTCTCTCTTTGGCTTGCATTTGACTCATTTGGTACAATGTGCATGATGAACATGTTTTCTCAAATTGAGTATGTGTTTTTGTGAATAGTTGTATTTTGCCTACTTTCCCTTGCAAATCCACCTCCCCTCTCCTGCCCCTCTTTCCGGTTATCCTGAATACCAATGCCTGTCCAAACCACATATCCCTGACCCTCCTTCCCCGCCGGGGTCTCAGAGGCCTGTGTAAGTGTGACCTTGCAGGCGCCCAGACCATGGAGGGGGTGGTTGGTTCGTGCCACTCCTGCACCTGGACACCGGAGCTGTGACACTACCCATCAGTTGTTGCATCCTCATTGTATGTTATGTACCGTAAATGGTACCCATCCTGTTGGACCATTGTTCAAGTGTGCTACCCTGGTTGTTCTATCATTGTGCTTGTACATGTGCTTTGACAAACCCTGCTACTTCAAGTCATCTACTGGAGACTCTTCCAGGAATTTTGGTGCCTAGAGGCTTTTTCCCTGGTTTGTGAGTTTGGCTACTTGGAGTTCTCTGCGATTTGGTATTTTACCAGTCAAATTGGCCTTTGAGGGGGCTGGACCCTATTTAGACGCAAACTGGAATGAGGAGACCAAGGGGTAGGGTGATCCTGCAGCCAGGTAGACTTGAAGGAAGAAGGCTACATACCCCAGAGACAGTTGCTCAGAAGGTCACGGTGATGTGTAAATGAGGGAGGGCCTTTTGTTGTTGGACAGTTGGCTTGGGCTACAGTGTTTTGGGCACTCTGACATTGTAATTGTGGGGTACTATGTACATGATGTGTTGTGCTGGTCAATGCCTGTTCCTGTGTTGTCTTTACTTTTCAGGTGTCAGGGGATTGGTTTGGTTTGACATGCTGGGGTGTTCACATGGGCAATGTTCACATGTGATGTGTACAGGAAACTGAGGGTCACTTGATTTCACATGCATATATTGAGTGCATGTCCCTAATGACACACACAGTTGCACAATGATCCACCACACGTACAATCACCCTTCCATGGCCACAGGTGCACACAGATTGCATTCTCAGGCCCGCTGTGTCCCTGCAGCACATGATCTATTACCATTTGGGTATCCTGTACATGCGTCATTTGGTTATTGATTTGATTTATCTTTTTCATGTGTTGCTCAAGGTGTATCTGCAACCCAACGGATGCTCAATGTGCTGTGTGCTGAACAGTGTGTTGCAGGAGACACACACAGCACACGGGTTTGGGAGTCAGGATTTTGCCATGCCCAATGTGCATGTGAACAGGCATTCAGTGTTGTGTTCATGCTACGACTGGTGGAAAGCATTTGTGTCTGACTTTGTATGTGAGGGTGTAACGCTCACCGGTATCCACGGGGACGTCACTCAGCCTGTTCTGACCTCTAACGACCTCGAACCCTTCCCTGGAGTCTACTCGACTGGAGACTGGGCCTGAAACGCAGGATTGGTTGAGTTTAACTCCCTATTGTCTCTGTGTGCTTGAACCCCTTCTTCCCCGGGGTCCAACCCTTCCCTTTGATCCAGAGCTCACCTTGTTTTCTTGGATAGTGTGCTCTCCGTCCCGCTTTCAGCGCAGGGGCGCGTTGATTGATGCGGGCTCGTTGCTGCCTAGTTACTTCACTGCAAGAGTCCGACAGGTAAGTATAATGAGTCTTTTGAACAGTTCTCTAACTTCGTTCCTTTCCTTCCTTAGATGATGGCCGGCATCTGGGGATGGTGACGTGCTGCTGAGATGAGTAGTGCTGAAGGTGAGTGAGAGCGCGATGTGCGATGCGACCCTTTTGTATTTGTATTGAACTGAGTTCTTTTTCTGTGTCTTTTAGGTGCCGCAACGTTTTCAGCGTGGATGCCGGTTATTAAAGAAGAAATGCAGTGAGTAAGCGCAGTAAGCAGCGCCTCTAGATGTTTTTTCCTTCCTGCAGATGGATGAGAAGTTCTGGAGACAGAGTTCCCCCAGAGCACCTGGATTCAGGTAAGCGCTTGAAGCTCGTACAGTCTTTAAAAATAAGTGAACATTTGCTGAATGCTTACTAATGCCCTTTTTCTGATCTTTTCCCTTTTTCTTAGGCAGCGGTGTGCCGGGATGGAAATGACACCGCCAAAGATGCCCGCAGAACAGAAGGAGCGATGAATGATGGGCAGAAGCGCCGCAAGGTAAGGCTGTTCCTAACAGTGTTCTTGTTCTTGCAGGAGTTGAGCGCAGAAGAAAGATGCAGGCCTACTGGAGACCGATCCGAACACGGTGAGTGTCATGCTGCAGGTGCAGAAAACACAAAGCATGATTCTTAGCCTGGACATGGCTTAAATAGTCTCTGGGTATCCCAGGAGTCTCTGGGCTGAACCACACCCAAAAGACTAGACTGTACATGCAGTTCTGGGAACCAAAATATGTGGGGGCATCCATCTTGTCCCGAACAATGCACTAAAAGTCCAATTCCCCAAAATTATCCTATGGGAGTGAGTGAATCTGGTGCCACAAGCACCAAATCTGACTCCAAGTGGGTCTTTGGAGGGATGGAGAGGCCCTTGAGGGCCATGTAGGTGATTGTGGCCTGGCTCCAGCCTGACATCTTGGAGGGCTGGGGACTTGAGGGGTAGGAATCATTCCATGTCAGGCATCATTGTCTCATGCCAGTTTTCATTTATGACATGTCACTTTGTATTTTATAGGTCATGTGTTGGCCTTTTGCTATTGCATGCCATTTCATGGTGTGTCAGACAAGGGTGATGTGGTTTTGGAGGGTTTGGGTGACATACCAGGGATTGTGATGGCCTGTTTTGCAGGGTGGTGTGATACACACATTGCATGTGTTCCTTTTGGTCACACAGGATTGGTTATGTTTAATTAGCTAGGGATGCACAAAATGTAGCACTTCCGTGGCAACATTCTCAGGGTGGTAAGGTTGTGACAGTTGGCTGTCTCTTTGTCATCACCGATTGTCAACTGCTATGTGCCAGGACTGTGTGCACTCCGCAGGGGTGGGAGTTTAGGTGGAGAATGTGGCCACAAGCTGGATCCGGGCTGCCTCGCCACGTGCCCTGTCCCCTCCCATGGGCAGCGCCTGTGCTTGTGGTTAGGAATGTGGGGGCACCACCATGTCCACCAGTACCTCCCGCCGTGTTGCAATATTGTGCAGGACACATGCTGCCATAATGATCCCCACACTACTGAGGGTGCATATAGTAGCTGCCCACCAGAGCGGTCAAGGGAGCGGAAGCGTGACTTGAGCACCCCGAATGTATGCTCCACAATGCCCCTGGTTGCAATATGGGCATCATTGTATCTTACCTGGGGTTTTGTCTTGGGGTCCGGATTGGCGTCATCATGTGGTTGCTCAGAGGGTGGCACTGTCCCCTGGGGAGGTGATAATAGCATTTCTACTCACCTAGGAGCCATGTGTCACCATGCTGCCCGCTTCCAGGGCCCGCCTCACGGCGGACATTCTGTATATGAAACTGTCATGGGTGGAGCCATGGTAGTTTGCATAGACAGAGGTGATGATTCCTTTAGCATCGCATACAACCTACACGTTGATGGAATGCCAGTGCTTGCAATTTCGATAGATGTGCTCAGTGGCCCTAGGCGGATGTAGGGCCACATAGGTGCAATCTATGGCACCAAGCACTTTGGGGAAATGTGCCACCCTGTAAAAGTCCTGGACCACGGCCTGCCTCTCTGCAGGTGTTCGGGCATGTATATGTGCCGGCGGACTGAGGGGCGTGCAGTGATAATTGCCAACACCTGGTGTAGGCAGCGTGACTGCGTGGCCTGTGAGACCCCCCCACTCTGGCAGTTGTCCGCTGAAATTACCCAGTGGGGAAAAAATGCAGGACATTGAGCACCTTCTCCAAGGGGCTCAACGCTTGGGAGCACATGGTGGGGGATCTGACGAGGTCTAGGATGATACGAGGTGGAAACCTATACCTGCCATAGAAGTGGTCGTCAGGCATCCCAAATGTGCGCAGGGACGCTGCCGCCTGCCTTCGTTTGGCGGATGTGTTGACGCCTATGCACATCTTTTGCCATGCGCGGTTTTATCGTATTCAAATCCATGAATACGTGCTGTTCACGTGCGTGTGGGCGTTCCGTGTATTTCCCTGCAGTACTTCCCCAGTTACGCCTTCTTTTTCACGCGATGTTCCCCATTCCGCGTGTTACACCCCGTGTCCCGCTCCCTTTTTGGTGTGTGTGTGGATGTTGTGCGCTTTCCCTGTGCGTGTCGCGCACAGCGTTTGGGATGCTGCAATGACGTGTGCGCCCGTGTGCACCACGCACGAGTTTGGCACATATCCCGAGGAAAACACGTGCAGGGACTTCCATGAATCACACGTGTGCGCCTGTTTTTTCACGCTTGCGCCAGCTTGCGCCAAGATTTTCAGCGCACTTTTGTTCCATGAATCGGCCCCCTGAATATTTAGCCGGGTGAATCACCCCAACAGCATTTGTACTAGTGGTGTCTACTTTAGGATTAATACACAGGGCTTCACATGGATTCTGCTCAGGTCCATTACCTAGCACTCCCCTTTGAACCTCGGAGAGCGACTCTTCATTTTCTTCAGTCAAGAAGTAGCCCATATTGTACAGACAGTTGGTTTCAGCCACCACCAGATTTTTGATCAATTGAGAAATAAAAGCCCACTTTTACAACATCTACCTGTCTAAAGTCAAGAAGGAATATTCTGGCAATATCTCTTAATGATAACGCTTGTAATGATGGAGTTTCTCTGAATAGTGCCAGAATATATTGGCGATTCGACGTTTAAGTGAAATGTAGGATACAATATCCTCTAGAAACAAAGCGGGCACAACCAAATTTGGCCATACCTTACCAGCTTCTGCCTCCACTTTCAATGGGAGTTTAAAGGCTGGAGCCCTACTTGGGCCTTTAGGGGACCAGAGGTTGTGACTTATCAGGCTATATGGACAAACCTGCCTCATGGCTCTCAGCCTCCTTTCTTCCATAGTAGCACATTCAGGGGATTCTTCTATAACTGAATGAGGAATATAACTTGATGGCACAAAGGTAGGAGCAGTCAGCTTCAAAGCCACCAATGCTTGAGCCATTCCTGATGTGGAAGGATGACCAATCGTTCTCTATGGGGTTCTGTCAACACCCGTGTTAGAAACAAGGGTTTGTGGACCATGTGAGAAGTCAAGTCACCATCATTTTCATCTGACTCCATTGAATAAGTGGAGAGCATAGAGAGATTTAGCGAGACAGCAGAAGTGTTTATCTTTGGGGTTCAAATAAGCCGTAATTAAAACTTTAGGCTTAATATCAGGTTTTAAAAGTATACCATGTATAAAGTCACCTTGACATTTGCCTCCATTCACAAGGTAAATACCAGACAACATGATAAAATCCTCTATGAAGTTCAATTTTGCTGACAAGACTTTTAAAATTGAATGGACCTCACGCAGTTCGTGCAGGTTCTGATCATGGCCTCTGTCCATTGTATCCAAAATCTGAGAGAGCACTGGGAAAGAAAAAGCATCTATTACAGGATCCCCCTGTCTCGAATGTTGGTCAAGAAAGTGCTTTTATGTAGACAAATGTTCTTGCTGAGCTCAAGATGGTAAGAACATGCTTTATAGTCGAGGAACAGGCTAGGAACAGCATGATGAATCAGGACATGGCTGATTGAAAAACAACTGAGCTTCTCCTTGGTTAGGAGAGACCACAGAGGCTTCTCCCAAGAGCGTGGTGCTGATGATAGTTTCCCAGTAGATTAATAGAGATGAACCTCATCCCTAAGTACACTCTCAGAGCTACCAACAGTGGCTGGATGAAGTAATGATGTGCTGGGCTCCAAGGATAAACGCACCCTTTTCGCTAGTTCAAAGGAAATCACTGGGGCTAAAATCGAAACATCGGTGACAAAATTGGAATCCACACAGTGCAAAAAGTTCCCCGGATCGACATGGCTCTCATGGTAAACTTTCAAAATAACATTGGGGGATGCAAAAGCAGCTATATGCCCGCTGACTTAATTTGCTTTTACTGTGACTAATTGTGCAGGGCTTCTCAAGGGAGTCAACAGCCCAGCATTAATCCCAATAACCTTGCATCGTGTTGGAGTCATAGCTTTAACAGGGCTGGTAAACGGAACACCAAGCCATCAGGGCCAAATTCATCCTACCCTTCTAGTGGCTCTGAATCCTGACACGCAATACATTTGCCCCTCCGCTGGCCATGCATCTTAAAGCCACTATATGAATACATAATCTATAGGAAAGGAATACACAAGAAGGAGTAACAATAGCTTTCCAGCCGGCCAAAGCAAAAACAGCCAGTTACAAATGAAGTTGCAATCCAGGCCGCAAGTCAAGCACCCATCAGCTGGCCTGACTGCACGGACCCACAGGAACACGGAAACACAAGCCACACACCACGCGCTGCGTGTAGGTTAGGGTTTATGAGGGCTGCAAGCTGGAGAGACTCCAGCAGTCACTTGCAGCGTTGAAAGACTCCGGTAGTGAGTGAAAAATGAAAGTCTCTCTGCCTTCTCTATAGGTTGGAAACACACGTGCACACCACACACTCCGTGTAGGTTAGAGTTTATGGGAGATGCGAGTGTAGAAAGACACCAGCAGTCACGTGCAGCGTTGAAAGTCTGGGTCAGCGGGTAAAAAATGAAAGCTTTGCCTTCTCTGCAGGTCGGAAACCCACTGCGCATTATACAATGTTGTCTGCTCTTGCCTCTGTTGCATCATCTAGTGTAATTTCTCTGGTATTTGATGTAGGAGTTGCTTGACATGAACTGTAGTTCATTAAACCACAAAAACTAGACATTTTTGAGAATGTCAGACCACTGAACAAAGTGCACATGAACTCAGCAGATTGCCCACAGCAACTCTGCCAAGGAGAGGTTGAGCAGGCCTAGAAAGGCTGTAGTGTTCATCTTCAAAGGTACCTTGCATTGTTATGGTGGTTCCAATCACATGTTTTTGAAAATTGATCAATGGTTTTCTACAAGCTATACTGTCAGATTATTTGGTGCATCATAATGGCCTCATTACAAGTTCATTGGTGTGGGCAAAAAAGTTGCAATAATTCCTAATAGAGTTACCACTATTACTCCTGTACCAGTGAATCCATAGTTTGGAGGAAAGGTGGAGGATTCACTTCCAGCCAAAAACTGGAGATAAATCCTTTACTTTTCCTCCAAGGTAGCAGAATTACCACAGGGAAATTACTGATTGTGTTAATTATGCCAAAATCCCTAGAGACTCCAAGAATTGGGATTTACACCACTCTTCCCCTACTTACAGTCTCGTGGTAAGCACCTATCGGCGGTAACAGTATTCAATTTTGGCAGCCATTTAGCAGATTCTCCAGCAAATTACTGCCAGAAATCATAATGAGACCCTATAAATTTAGATTTACACAACAGGCCCTCGTTGGCCAATTCAGGTTGTGCTTCAAATGAGGTGTTATTTCCTCTACACTAGACAAATTATTGTCTGGGTCAAGCCCTTTATCCAAAATATTTTCAAGGTTTTCTGATGCTTCTGAAACACATATTTCTGGTGCATGGGTTGCAACCAGTGATATTGGAAAGCTAGTCTGATATTGGAAACCTAGTAGTGGCCGCCCTGGTTATTAGTACGATAGACGCAAGTCACTCTATCTTGGCCAACCTGTCTTTTTGATAAACAGACTCCAACTGCTTCAGAATGCCGCTGCTAGAGCAATTCTCCACCCACTCTGCCCCACAAGCGCATTTGTCCCCTGTGCTCAGACAGCTGCATTGGCTTCCGGTGTAAAAGCGGATTTTGTTCAAGTCGTGTATTGTTCACTGTGCCTTCTACAAGCAGGGAGTGGAATATCTCCAGGAAAAATGTCCTCAGTATATTCCTCCTCGCTCACTCCGGTCTCATTCTGCTTTCCTGCTCTCGGTCCCGCGGGTCAGACTGTCCCGGAGAGGAAGACACGCTTTCTTGGTAGCGGCTGCAAGGTCCTCGAACAAACTATCGCTCTCTTTACGAGCCACTGCTGACCATCTCTCCTTCCATCACTCGCTGAAAAGGCTGCTTTTTTAGGTCATCTGTCTCTGCTGCTGACCCTCCACTGTCTTTAAGCGCCAAGATGCCTTTGGGCGATCTTGCGCTTTATAAATAAATATAACAAAACATAACATAACATAACTAGTCTCTGGAACATGCAACTTGGTATTTTTTGGGATCGATATTAAAGATATTGATCTGCGTTGAATTCAATTACTGCTAGAGTCCTTAATAAGTTGAGTAGCCAATACAAGAAAAGGGACTACATCTTTCCTCGGTGCAGTTATTTCTGCACGTAGACCAAAATTCTTGATCGAAGTAATCTCATTCCAGCTCAATGCACTGTTGCACTGCTCAAAGTGTTTACCAAGCGTGCCACTTACTAAATCTAGGACTCTTGGCTCAATAGCTTTGGTAATAGCGGTTGTTTGCAATATCTCCATTACAGTCTTGATATTTGGTGTCTTTCTCTATAGGATAGAAGAGGGTGTTAAGGTAAAGGGGGCCACATGGGCTGCATCATTGAGGGTAACCAACTGAATTCATCTGTTGCTGATTGGTATATTACACATGGTTGTGCTTTCTTTGTTTGGATTTGTTACATGATCATCTTGCACAATAATATTAGAGGGTAACATGGTTTGTTATAATTATGCAGTTATTCTCTCTAAGCATTGCTGGGGATATGAGGCCTTGGGCTCTTATATCTGGTTGGGCATTTTCCTTAGTTATATCATCTAAAGAATAAAGTAAAATCTCTATTTTAGAGACACATTCATTTGTATCGTGCACACGCTTCATAATAACGCTTGCTTTTTTCTTTGCAATTAGGCAGGTTTAAAGACTCGTGTGCACCTATCTTTTATCCATTTTGACAAAGCCCCATCTTAAGCTCAATTAAACATAAGTACAATACTATAAATTGAGATCAGTCAAAAAACCTGCTTAAAAATGAAGAGTAAATTATAACAAGCTAAAATTGTTACATGATCATCTTGCACAATAATATTAGAGGGTAACATGGTTTGTTATAATTATGCAGTTATTCTCTCTAAGCATTGCTGGGGATATGAGGCCTTGGGCTCTTATATCTGGTTGGGCATTTTCCTTAGTTATATCATCTAAGGAATAAAGTAAAATCTCTATTTTAGAGACACATTCATTTGTATCGTGCACACGCTTCATAATAACGCTTGCTTTTTTCTTTGCAATTAGGCAGGTTTAAAGACTCGTGTGCACCTATCTTTTATCCATTTTGACAAAGCCCCATCTTAAGCTCAATTAAACATAAGTACAATACTATAAATTGAGATCAGTCAAAAAACCTGCTTAAAAATGAAGAGTAAATTATAACAAGCTAAAATTGTCCGAAAATGGGCAAAGGAAAAAACAACAACACTTTGGGCCTCATTACGACTCAGGCGGTAAGGGTTTTACGGCGGCGTAAACAGCGCCGACCCTTACCACCTGAGTACGAGGTCCCTTAGCGCCATGGCGGACTTAACACCTGCTTTTAGCAGGTGTTAAAATCCATGGCGCTAAGGGACCATGGAGTTAATTACGCCACCGTAATTTACGGTGGGGTAATTAACGCCTTCCCCACTCCCATTATGCCCTATGGGGCAAAATGGGAATGGGGAAGGAAAAATGGGAAAATGGGGATTTACCGCCCTGCCAAGGTTGGAATGGGGCGGTAAGTCCGCCTACCACCATGGCGTAAACGTAGTTTACGCCATGGTGGTAAAGTCACGGCCCAGGCGGTAACTTACCGCCTGGGTCGTATGATTACTATATCTTAAGTCAGTTGGTTATGCTCACTCAGTCAATAATGTCAATAATGTGAAGAAGCTTATTTTCAATAATGATAACACACAAACATTTTTGATGCTGCGGTATCGTTTGTACTTAATGCGAGATGTGTGTGCCAAAAGATTAAGCTGTAGGCAATCAATCAGCCACTATTTGGCTAAATCATACTTTCATTCTCATGGCACTAAAAAATGCAGTTTGTTCCTGGGATTTCCTTTGTTAATTGACATATAGGTGCATAAGAAAAATGGCTCTAGAAAGCTGAATCAACCTGCTTTCGTCACATCATTATTATAGTGCTGAAATATACTGGCACTTACAGCAGGCTAGTGCGGGGTGGGGTAGGGCATGCCTAGACAGCTTGGGGAGCTGCCTTAGTCAAACTCTTCCCCACTGGTCCTCACACCTACGGACTGGGCTTTTGAAAGTCCCCTTGAAATCCTTGGTATTGTCTTCCAGCATGGCCAAGTGAGTTGTTTCTCAGGAGTCCGAGTGCAACATTTATGTTGCTGGTCCCATGAGAGATGGGCAGTTTACTGAGATGACAGATCTGGTTGGGACGTCTCAGATCGCACACAGAGCTGAACACCGGAAAACAGTGAGCACACCCTTAGTGTTGGATTCATTGAAGGCTTTGCTCCATCTACTTATGATCTCACTGGCTTTCTGGGCAGAGAATGTCCTCCCAGCTCCCAGTGCTGCTTCGGTAGAAAAGCAAACAGGGCACCATAAAATACAGAACATGCCTTTGTGTATTCTCAATGTCTACCTCTGTCCCGCTAGGCACACAATGACACACAATGTCTATAGATGTATTGGACACAGAGCTTGCAGATCGTGGCATGTCTTAAAAGCATTTGTACCTTTGATAAGCAAATTAACATTGAAAAGACGACTGTTGTGGCATCTTCTAAGACTTGCAAGGACACCCCTGTCGTCCTTTACACCTGGTCATTTCAATTAGTAAGCGTCATTGTACACAGTGCTCTCTTGACATAGTTAAGCATTCTGTAAGCAGAGACTGGATAGGCTGCTCTTTTGTTTTGGTGTATTTTAATCATCTGGCTTTGCCAGCTAGACACATGATGTATGTGTTTATATATGATTTCAATTTTATTTTACAAAAGAGCTAAGCTTAAACCAACAGAATCTTAAAGTCTACAAACATCAGAAATAATAAAGGTAAGGTTACAGCATGATACATTTCATTACATTACATTTTGTTATTAATAATACACGGTATCATGGTATCCTTAAATCATCCTGTTTTTGTTTTGCAATATTTAGTTTTGCTCTAATGTAATGTAATGTGTTGTGTGGATTTTTGTTTTTAATACACATGTTAAACTGTTTTTATTCATTTATAATTTTAGTGCATATTACATTTGTGCTGCTTTTGCTTGTATTTATAGTTTGCATTATTTACTAAATTCAATTTAGCGCACATATTAAATGCTTGCGTTTATTATGCGCAGTGTAATGACTATAAATGTTGTGTATATATTGTTATTTGAAGAAGTAAATGTTACTAAGCTGTTACTTTATATGATATTTTAGTACTTTGTTTAGTTGTTCAGTACATGTTTTCTTTTTATAATGTTATGTTTATTCTTTAGTAAAGCATATGTGTTTACAATTATGACATGTACCTTGTTAATTGATATTGCTGTATATGTCAAGTATGAGACTGGAATTTAATATATTTTATTGTAGAATTATTTTTTAAAATATTCAGTGTATTTTTAATAGCATTTTTAAAGGAATTATGCTTGCGTATATTATTTTCAGTTTGTTATTATGTAGTAATCTTCTATTACAAAAATAGAGCATACTTTATTTTAATATATAATATCACATCTAATGTTCTTTTGAAGGATTTTACATGTTGAAGAATTACTTGTTTTTATATGTGAAATTGTTATACTTTTTGGTAATATTGTATGATTTTAAGTGTTACTATGATATTTGATTGTAATATAATATTTATTTTAATGTATTAATAAAGTGTATTCTGTTGTTACCTTAACTTTATTATTTCTGGTGTTTGAAGACGTTGAGTTTTTGCTGATTTTACCTTAACTCTTTAAAAAAAAAAAGAAAATCCAAATAATATCAACTTTTTTTACAGTTACGTGATTATTGATTTTGTAAGTGCGTGTATTATAAGTGTTTGTGGCATAAGTGCATGTTGCATAACAGCAAGTGGCGTAAGTGTATGTGTCTTAAGTGAGTGCGTTGTAAATTTCTGTGTTTTGTGAGCATGTGTCATAGCATTCTGTGTCATATATGTTGTAGGTGCATCTGCTGAAGGGGTCACAAGCCCAGAGGTATGGCTGTCACTGCTTCTCCATAATCACGGAAGCCGAAAAGGAGTACAACCCTTGCACCTTGGTTGGCACGGGTTCCTGATTTTTTACATTTCACCATGAGGCAGTCAATGGGGGAATAGGGTTTGGGAGAAGAGATGGATAGGATTTGGGGAGTTACGGAAACCTGAAAGAGGGTTACAGAACTTGATTGGATAGGGAGGGAAACAATGCTGAAAGTATCCACTTATAGATCTGTAAACTGCATGAAAATTGATTCCGTGTAACCACTTCAGCAACTGAACATTACTGGCTCTTGTCAAACCTGATCTTGATCTTAGTGCACAGTTCTGTGCTGTGCTACATTTGTTTCCTGACGCCTCAATTTCTTGCCTGACACAGCATAACATTAAAATCAATATATGATGGTAGCAACACTTAGCCAACACAAAACATGAGCAGCAACATACAATGACAACGTGTGAGAGCTGCGCTTACAGTCAGAGATACAAAAGCAAATGTGAGCAAACTAAAACAAACACATGCTCTTGTCAGATTTGTGGAAATTCTGTGCAAAGCACGCCATTCTAGTGGCGTGACTTACTATCATTAATGTTGTGACTCGTGGTGCTTTAGCAGAACCCCTGTTCTTCTCACAGGGCTACTGCACCAGCATTCAGTGTTCATATATGCATATACACCATAATCTGAACTGCCCTTGAATTGTGAAACATCCTATACATAAGCTTTAAACATAGTTCATTCAAATGATATTTAGCTCATGTCCCAGGAAGCCTCCCAAGGTCTGCCTGAGTGTACTGGTGACAGCGTATAATTCCCCTGAGTGAAGTGGGGGAATGCAGCAAAATTCACAAACCGGCTCCGGGGCTTCTGAGCCGAGCTGATGCTGTGGGTCACAGATGGAACCACCCACAGCCACAATGCATGCACCGTCACCCACCAACATGAATGTCCCGCTCCTCTGCCCGTGCCTGGATCAGCAATAACCAGCACCTGACAAGGGCAGAGGACAGGTTTTAGAAGCTGCTACCCCTAGTCTTTAAGGGAAATGCAGCCCCAGAGAGTTATAGGTCCCCAACACAATACATCTCATGGGCGTGTTAGCCTGTGTTTTGTGGCTCCAGCCGCAGAGGCCCCCATTAGACCAAACAGCTCCCAAAACCCTGACAAGGAGCATGTTTTGTAGGAGTGTGTATTATAGGAGTGTGTGTTGAAGGAGCGTGTATATCAGTGTGTGTTATAAGCGTGTGTGTCATCAGATGGCATGTTATGAGAGCATTTGCTGTTGAAGCATGTGTTGTATGTCCACATATCGTATGTCCACATATCGTAGGTGCATGTGTTGTAGATACATGTATTGTAGGTGCAGTTGTGATATGTGTACATGTTATAGGTGCATGTATTGTATGTAGGTGCACATGTTATAGGAGCATAGGAGCATGTGTCAGGGGAGTGTGTGATACAAGTGTGTGTCATAAGAGTGTGAGTAATAGCAGCACATGTGGTAGGTGCATGCATCAAAGGAATATGTTTTATAGTACTGTGTCATATGACTGTGTTTTGTTGGAGCAAAAGCCATAGGAGTGTGAGTGGTAGAAGCACATGTTATAGGAGTATGTGTTACATAAGTGCATGTCACAACAAGCGCGTGTTGTAAGAGGGTGTACAATATGAGTTTGTGTTATTAGTGTTCATGTACACAATGTTAATATCACAACCCCACGTGTAGGGTTTTATTATAAAATGTACCTCTATTCTGCTCATGCATCGTATTCCCCCTAAAGTGTACTTTTTTGCATGAAAAGTGTACACATTTTTTTATGTCTTTTTTATTAAAAGAGTTAGTTTATTACACACTTTTTCATTTATAGGAATCATCATAAAACACAAAAAGGGAAGTATATAGCGTGCCATGCTCTGTCAGTCAAAGGATCACAGTCAAAACATACCCAGACAGGGTGTTGTTAGAGCAACGCTGGTCAGTCTCTAAGATCCCTTAGATGTTGATACTTCAATCTGAAATTGCAGGACTGCAAAGATCACCATTTTGTCCTCGCTCAGAACCAGAGAGTTCCATCTTTCTTCTGGAGTGAGCATCAAAAAGGTTTGGGGTAGGCGCTCAGTACATTTGCATCTTATCTCTGTCAAGGCTTCACTAGTCATCACAATGTGATGTAAAGTTTCTACCTGTAGTTTATGTTGGCAGAAGCGGCAGGTATTCGCTAGATCTTCCAATTGTTTCATTTGGCCCAGAACCTCACATATGGGGAGGAGGTTGAGCTTAAAACGCAGGAAGAGATTGCACAATTTTGGGGACTGGAAAAAATGGAGATATGGAGGGAGTTGATTTAACTTTCGAGCTTCAAACAGGCAGTTGATAAACAGCAGATTTTAGGTTTTGAGTCTGTATCCATTCTTTATTTTGTATGTGCTTCTCGATGGCAAGCATATTTTTCTTCAGTGTGTCCATGGAGGTCTCCAATGACTCTATCCAGTGTATACATGTGGTCTTCCATTTATTCAACATGAAGATGTTCGAAGTGAATGAGTTTGTTCTCAGGATGTCAATAGCCGGAACGTCATTGTCAACAATTGTTTTAGGGTATAGATCCAACAATTTCCATAGGACTTCGGAGTGTATAGATTGTAAGTCTCGTTCGTACCAAATTCTTTGTACTGGAAATGAGCTAGGCAAGGACAACACTCTCCTCCAGAAGAGGCCTTCAAGCCTATCCCAGTTATGGTATGATAGATTTATAACAGTTCAGCTCCATAGCATAAGATGGGAACCACTTTTTGTCGACAGAAAGTATGTAAAGGACACATGGAGAATTGACCATACTTTCAGCGAGCCAAGGATTCAGTTTTTGCTCGCAGGATTTTCTCCCAGTCTTGTTCACAAATACTTGAGTTCATGCAGATTCCTAAGTATTTGTATAAATATACCTGGGTAAGACGGATCGAATGACGAAATATTTAAAGCGATTTCCGTTTAGAACCTTGCATGGCTGAGAAGATCATCACCTGTGACTTATCTGTATTTATCGTTAGTTTATTGTTTTCTACATAGGACGCGAGTCCATCGAGTCGTCTTTGCAGGCTGATCTGGGTTTTGTCCAGCAGGACCAAATTGTCCTTGTATAGCAGCCATGGTACAGGGTTTCCATTTTAAATACAAGGAGAAGCGCGAAATCTTTCTTGTGACACTGCAATATGATAGGTAAAGGTTGAATAGTGTTGCCGCGAGGGGGCAGCCCTGTTTAAGCCCTCTCTCTGTATTGATTTTCCTTGTAACCATTCCCTTGTCCTTGTATAGCAGCCATGGTACAGGGGTTTCATTCAAAATAGGAGGAGAAGCTCGAACTCCTTCTTGTGACAGTGCAATATCTGATATGTAAAGGTTGAATAGCGTTGCCGTGAGGGGGCAGCCATGTTTAAGCCCTCTCTCTGTATTGATGTTCCTTGTAACCATTCCCTTTGCAAATAATTGTACTCCAATTGATGTATTAAAGTATAGAGCTCTAATGGCTGCAAGCGTGTCTTCTGAGCAATCCCATTGCTTGTATTTTTCCCACTAAGATGTCCCGATCTATAGAGTCAAAAGCCTGTTTCAGGTCTATGAAAATCACATATTGGTTGGTCTTTGTCCTTATTGCCTCTAGCTTGAGAAGGATGAGAGTTAGTAGGTTGACATTGGTGCCAATCCCCATGACAAATCCTGTCTGTCGGGGATCACCTGGGTTAGACAATTTCATCCCTCTGCATAGGTTTCTCAACAGCACTGTTGCAAAAAGCATTCCTAAGGGATCTAGCAAGGCGATGGACCTATAGTTTGAGGGTAGCGATCTGTCACCTTGTTTGAATATTGGAATCAATATTGCAGTTTTCCATGTTTCAGGGAGTTGTTTAGAAAGGCAAATCACTTCAAGGATGGCCTTGCATAAACTCAACACATGCCTCCGGGTTGGCTTGTAGATAATAATTGGAAAGGCCATCAGGACCTGGGGCACGGGAGGCATTCAGCTGTTTAATTTGTGTCTCGATTGTTTCTCGGTCCCATTTAAGGTCCTATCTTGAGTTAGTCAGAGTTTCCACACGGGACTCGGTGGCCATTTGTGTTTTGAGAGTAATGTCTTGTCTCAGCTTGCTATAAGAAGGTTTTGCAAATAGTAGTGAGAAGTGAGAAACCCACGTTGTTTCTGGCACCTCTGAGATTATAAAGGCTGCCTGGTTAGAATTACTATTTAAGAGGGAACATAGGGAATAAGAGTTGCGGTTTGCCAGGGCTTGTAGCATAGATCCAGCATCATTTTGGAAAGAGCGGCTTTGGATATAAGTAACCAATTTTTGTAGTTTTGCTTGATCTTTTTCTGCAGACTAAGGCACTGATCTAGTGACAATAAGTATGTGTGCTTGATATCGCTTCACTTCTGTTTTCTTTTTTCGATCAATTCACAATGGCATGCATGATTATAATTGGCATTAGTGGCTGGAGCCCTCCATGTCGCACATCTGAAGGGGGATAAAATCCAGTTGTAGTCCAGATGCACTGGTCCAGGAGATGTACTATCAAGGAATTTTGTCATAATAGATTGAATACCCTCAGGGTCGATCCATAATCTAGTGTGTCCTTTATCTAGTCATAGTGCAGGCATATCACTTGGGGAGAGTCCCAGGCCAGGGATAGAATCTTATGATCACTTTTCATGGTGTTACTGATTTGCAAGGCGTCTAAATCCGGAAGTAGAGCTGCTGAGGTGAAGATATAATCTAAAAATGCTTGTGACTTTCCTTTGTGCCAGGTCAGCACCAGGGGCATATCGCCCTTTAACTGTCCATTAAGTAGCAGGATAGATTGTGCTTTCAACTCTTTTATCCACATTTTCACCTTCAAAGGTAGATTTCTTTCAGGGATCAAGATTCCATGCAATTTAAATAGATGTAGGTTCAGATCCCCACACAAGATGTGGTTAATTGCAGGGCAGAGGATCTGCAGGTCATCGATAGTCTGCAATAGAGTGTCAATGAAGGTGTTATCATTCACCCCTGCTGGGTTCTAGTATAAATTACAGATAGAAATATGCTTCGCTGGTAATTCATGAGCAGCTAATGTCTTAGTCACAGTGATCTGAATGAAATGGTTTTGTATAACATTTTGAGACTGATTCCTGCTTTTATTAGAGTCAATAGCCCTGCCAATGGGTGGCCAATTGTAGAACTGAAGAGCACAGTATAGTCATCGAACATCAGTTGGTGGCGTAGCCACATCTCCTCAGGCATATAACATCATGGCTGCACAGTTCTAAGGTGTCCTCATCTAAGGCGTGTGCAAATCCTCTCGTATTACAAGAGCACAGTTTCCATGGCACAGAGTTGAGAAGTGATGGTTGGTAATCATGCTGCTGTGCTAGCGGTAATGCATTCATAGAGTTAGCTATAGCTTAATGTTTGGGTCTTTCCTCTCTTCTTTGGTTTACAACATTTCTTTGAGCATTTCTGTCTCAAGTGTCAAAGTTAATCATCATATTCGGGACTTCCTCATGATGTGGCTCTTTTGTGGTCTTAGTTGGATTGGCCATAGCTACGTCAAAGCCCATAGATAGGAAGGCCTCTCAGTGATCTAAAATTTCAGAGAGAATTTCTCTGATGTTAGGTGAATCTTGACCCAGTCCATTCTGTCTTCCTCTATAAATGGAGCTATCTTAATATCCTTGGAGCCGATTGATGTAGCAGGGGTACTTCATAGAGAAGTTTCATCTCATTTGCCCGATTTAATATCAAGCCATCCACAGCTTTGATAAATTTTCTATCGTCACTGTGTGTTTACGTGGTGCACAAGTAAGATAGTCAAATTCCGGCATCTTATAAAGAGTTCCAAATCCTAAGGCGCACTGGTCAGTAATCACCACCTTGATGGTACTGGAGTTGAGTGAGCGAGCTCGCTTCTGTGCCACTGCCATAAATCGCACACCTCGAGAGGCCACTAGAATGTCTTGGGGTGGTAACTTTGTTTCTATTTGATCCGTCTCTAGCATAGATCTCGGGAGATCAGTGTCAGAGACGTCTTCACATGATAGCTCGGCAGGATGGCGAGTTTCTTTTTTGTTTTTTAATAAAACATTTTATTATTTTTTGGAAACATAAAAACATACAGCCTCACGCAGTGAGGTAACACTTATTTCCCTTTCCCCTCCCAACAACAACTTCACACCATGGGTCCAATGCGATGGAGTCTCTAAACACATCTTGTTGCGTTTGTTGCGCTAGTATATCGTAATTATAGTTTCCTGTGCATGTCCTTGGATGCTGGCTCAGTCTACTGATGTCCATTACCTCTCAGTGTGCGTCTTCCCACTTTTGCCATATTTTCTGGGCTTTCTCAGGACATCCCCTAGCTGTGTAAACTCTTTTTTTCCATTGCAATGCAAATGTCCACATCTGTGGTCCATTGAGCGTAGCTCAATGTCGTCTCAGAACCCCAGAGTTGTGCTATGTTTCTCTTGATTAGTGCGGTAGTGGTAGATAAAAACAGTTTTTTGTAACGTGATAGCTCGACTTCCTCTTCTATCCCCAGCAGTAGATGTTTTGCATTTCTGTGAATCGTCTTGCCCATCACCCTTGAGAGTTCATCGCAGCACTGCTGCCAGTATTGTTGAATTATGGTACATTTCCATAGTATGTGATAGTAAGAGCCCTCTTCCCTTTTGCATCTCAGACAGGATGAGTCAGTGGTTTAGGCCAAGTTAAAAAATGCTACCCTTGGGTAATAAATTCTGTGCAATATCTTCAGTTGGATTAGTCTGGGCCTAGAAGAGATAGCTGATTCTCTGGGGAACATCAAAGCAGTTACCCATTTCTCTGGGAATATGGCACCCACATCCCTTTCCCATTTGGTTTGCAGACCCGACAGTTCCCTGGTAGCAAAGGAGGTTATGGCATTGTACATGGTGGACGTAACTTTGTGCTTAATCATTTACAGGAATAGGTTGCGTTCTAGCGGGATATAGTCAGGCATGTCAACCATTTCGGGGAGATGGGCCTGTAGCGCATGTTTAACTTGGGTGTAGTGATACTGCTCATTTGGTGGGAGTGTGAAGGCAGTGGCTGTCTGTGAATAATATTATGTCATTTTCTTTCACTACGTCCCCAATTTTGGTAATGCCTAATTGGGCCCAAGAGTGCCATTTCGGTAGTTTATTCACTTCCGGGAGGTGTTTATTGTTCCGCAGTGGTTGTACTGGAGTTAGCTTTTTGCCCCAGCCTAAGTATTTGTGTGTATCTGTCCATATATGAGTTATGTGTGTCATCATGGATGGGGTAGCAGACCAGTCTTTTTTACAGTAGAGGTGTTTCATAATGGGTCTTTCTTGTTGGTTGGGGTCTTGCGTTCTGTTGTGCAGTAGTGTGGTGTCCCCATGGAGTCTACCGTTCACTCTTGCCATCTGGCTGGCCCAGTAGTAAGTTTGCAGGTGGGGGAGTCCAATCCCTCCTTCCCATATGGATCTTTATAGTGTGGTGAGTGCCAAACGAGGGTGACCCTCATTCCATAGCAATTTCCTTAGTGTCTGGTCTATTTTGTGGAATTCACTGGGTGCTATAGGTAGTGGTGCGTTTTGTAATATGTAGAGAAAGCGGAGGAGTGCCAGCATCTTAAAAAGTGCAGATCTACCTAGTAACGTTAGTGGCAGGGACATCCAGTGACGGACATCTTCCTTGAATCTCGCCGTTATTGGGTGTAGGTTCTTGGGCACATAGGTTATTCGTAATCTGTATGCCTAGATATTTGAATTGTTCCTTATCCACACAGTAGGGGCACTGCATTATCTGTTTGCTTCAATGGGAATAGTATGGACTTAGTCCAATTGACACGGAGACCGCTAAACGCGCCATATCTAATTAGTAATCACGTCACTGTGGGGCAGGATTTGCGTGGGTCCTTCAGGTATATTATCCTCCCAGTCGTTCGACCACATGAAGCCACTCCATGTTTGTGTGGATCTTAATAGAATTGCTAAGGGTTCAATTGCTATAGCAAAGATCAAGGCTGATAGGGGGCAGCCTTGTCTCGTGCCTTTGCCTAATCGGAAAGGGTTTGAAACATGTCCATTCACCTTTGCTACCGCTTCTGTGAGGTTATATAGCAGTTTGACCCAGCTCATAGAGTACGGTCCTATGCCCATGCGCTGCATAATTACCCAGATTGCTTCCCAGTAGATAGAGTCGAAGGCTTTTTCGAAATCTATGGCGAGTAGGGCCTGGGGGTCCTGTTTCTCGGGTAGCTTTTCTAACGCTGTATGCAGTCTGTGTATGTTCTGCCTAGTGGACCTCTGTGGCATGAATCCACACTGGTCCGGATGTACCAGTGTGTGCATGACTTTCTGCAGCCGGTTAGCGAATACCTTTGCCAGTATTTTCACCTCTCAGTTTATAAGAGAGATAGGTCTATAGGAACTGCACTTATCGGGTGGTTTATCTGCTTTGGGCGAACTATTATCATGGCTTTCCTCAAGTCTGGGGGCAGACAGCCCTGTGAGTGTGAGTGTTGTATTGGGCGTAGCAGGTGTGGGGAGATTACATTTGCGCCTATTTTCTTCCATATTTCAATGGGGAAGCTGTTCAGGCCTGGGGTCTTGCCCGATTGGAGTTCTGGCATGGCTTGGGTTAGCTCTTCCTCAGTGATTTCTTGTTCTAATAAGTTTAGGGTGGGGAGGGTAATTTCCTCCAGGATGTCTGTCTCGGGTGGTGAGGATGGTGATTTCTATAGCTCAGCGTAGTATTTTGTGAAGCCTTCCGCAATCTCTAGGTCTGTTACTAGTAGTTCTGGTTCGTGTGTTGTCAATTTCCTAATTTGAGTGAGACACAGGTCTCTACGTTCTAGCTATGCCAGTATTTTCACAGCTTTGTCCCCTGTTTCATATATCTTTGCCCTCATCTCTGTATGTGCCTGTTTCGCATTGTCTAAAGCTATGTGTTGCAGTTGTGTCTGTGCTAATTGTAGTGCGCAGTGTATTTCCGGTTGGTCATGGGTTAGGTGATCAGCCTCTGCTTTTTGTACTTTTTCTTCGGCTTCACGTATTGCTTTAAGGTGTTTTTTCTTGTGGGCTGTGGTCCAGGTTATGATTTCACCTCTAAGCACTGTCTTGAATGCTTCCCATAGCGTTACCGGGCTATCTACAGAGTTGGTATTCATCTCAAAGTATGCTTCAGTAGTCTTTTGGATGTATTCTACTAGTTCTGGGAAACCTAGGTAGTAGCCGTTCAATCGCCAGCTGGGTGGGGGGTTTGATCTGTCGGTTTTAATCATTATTGTGAGTGGGGAGTGATCTGATATACCTCTGGGGAGTAGTTGTGCCTCACATGCTTCATGTATGTTATTTACTGGTAGGAAAAAATAGTCTAGCCTAGACAGTGAGGCGTGTGCTCCAGAGTAGTATGAGTATTCGCTTGTGTCGGGGTGTAACGTCCTCCACACATCTTCTAGCCCAGGTGCATTAGTGAATGTAGCGAGTTTGGTGCGTACATCCGGGTTCCTGGATCTTACATATGTTCTATCAAGGCCTACATTCATTACTTCGTTGAAGTCTCCTCCTTAGTGTGAGGTCTGCATGGTTGTTCGCGATTAGGGGCGTGATGTCATTGGTCAGGAGGGTTAGTAAGTTAGGTGGTGCATATACAGATATCATGGTTACAGTGCGTTCCCAGAGGGTCCCTGTCGTGTGTACAAATCTCCCTCCTGTGTCGTGTGTAATGGACACAGGCACAAAGGGGAGTCTTTTGTGTACCAGGATTAATACCCCTCGTGATCCCATGGTGAATCCGGCATGTGATGCTAGCTTGTAGTTAGTGCGTCTGAATAGTGTACTATTTGTACCAGCCAGATGTGTCTCCGTAAGGAATGCCACGTCTGGGGAGTGTCGGTTCACTGATTGCATTATTAGTCGCCTTTTTATACTGTTGCCGAGCCCGTTTACATTCCACGTCATCTCTCGGATGGTTCTATTTTTATTCACATTGGTAACCCCTGCCATCTGAGTTGTCTATAGGTAATGTCAGTGTGAGTCGGACATCTGAGGGTGTTGTGTAGTTTCGAGCCATAGTTAAGGGCTTGCCGTGACTAATCGTAGAGTGGTTTCCCATTGAGACATGCTTGTACATTCGTGTTGTGTGGTTTACAAGCAATAAGAGTATTACAGTGTGTGTGTTAGAGACAGTGTGATTCTTAACGTTATAACTTGTATCCTCCTCCCCATACTCCACCCAACTTGAAGCATCTGTCGCCCCATATAACAAATTAAACACTCTGCCAAAGTTAGACAGTTAACTCATTAATTAGTAACTATTACCCAACTTCCCTCCCTCTGCTTGCTCTCGGTCTTCGCTTTCCGGTCTTCGCTGGAAAGTCTTCTGGGGGGGGGGTTCCTTTGGGAGGAGCCTTCCTTAGAGCTCCTTCTCCAGCTCCATATGTTCAGGGTTTACATGTTAGATTGCTTAATGTGGTAACCCACCAGGGTTCCAAGCCGGTTGGCCTTGCACCATTCCATGTTTCAGGTATCCAATGACTCGGGGGGGCCGCGGGTGGCCGTCAGGGTTCAATCTGATCAGCCACCGGGTCCATGGTTTCCACACCAGGGGAATTTCTCCCAGGGGGGCCTCCCCGGCCCGGGTCAGGCCACCTTTCGCGTCTTTGTGGCCTTGCAGATCAGTCGCCTTCGATATTTGTTTCCGCCCACTTCCACGCTTCTTGTGGATCCATGAAGTGGATCGTAGAGCCTTTTTAATACATTTTGAGTTGGGCTTGGAACAGTAGCCCATATTTCACTTTCTTGAGGGCCAGTTGTCTCTTGAGTGGCTCAAATGACTGCCTTGCTCGCTCTACCTCCCTGGTGTAGTCGGGATAGAATGCAATCCAGGATCCATTATGGGTGATCGTTACTTTTGTGCGGGACATTTGGAGGAGTGCATCTCTGTCCTGGTAGTTAAGCAATTTAGCAATCACCGTTCGTGAAGGTGTGCCTGGAGGTGGTTTGTCCGATGGCATTCTGTATGCACTTTCCACTGAAAAAAAGTTTGAGAAGGAGTGGGGGGCAAAAATGTCCACTAGCCACTGTTCCAGAAACAATTCCATACTTTGCCCTTCCTCTCCCTCCGGCAGTCCGAGAATGCGTACGTTGTTGCAGCGTGATCTGCCCTCCCCTTCATCCACCCGGTTTTCTAGTGTTTTTGAGGCGATTTAGAGCCTGCGATAGTTGCTGGTTGATGCCTCTGATGTTGTCCTCTGTTCCAGAGATGTGCTGTTCCGCCTCCCCTGTACGGACGGTGAGCTTCTGGAGATCATGTCGTAAGAAGGAAACATCTGCAGCAATGCTGTCCATCTTGATCTCTATGGAGGAGCGTGAGCTGGCTATTGCAGCATTACATCTCGCAGTGACAGGTTTTCTTCGCCCCCTGGAGAGTTTGAGTGCGGCGTGTGACTTGCTGATGCCGAGGTGTTGGCGACCGCGAAGTGGTCCGTGCTACTCTGCGTAGCTGTCTTCCGTTGTTGCTTGTCCTTGCCCATCGTGTTGTTGACTTGGGTGCCTGGATTCTTACCGATTGTTGTCTAGCTAGGGCGGGTTAGGGTCACACCAGCCTGCATGGCCGTACTACACCACCCGCAGCAACAGCGGGTCTCTAGGTTCGGCTCTTGCCCATGTGCGCAGCGCCAGAGTGTGCTTGGTGTCCTCCCCCTCACCAGGGTGGTTCGTTGGGTGCTTCGCTGTCTGTACAGTTGCTGCGGGTGAGGGGTCGTCCTTGGCAGGGGGCGAGTATTTGGTGGAATCTGTGGTCCAGGGTAGTAGCGTATCAAGGCTGCCAGGGGTTTGGGTCCACTTCCTCCCCTTCTCTGAGACAGGTCCGTCTAGGTATATAGGGCTTCACCCATCCAGTGTTTATAAGGCAGGTTGCCGAGGTAGATGTGAGGGGGACTTACTTGTTTTTTTCGCCCCGGGCCGTGAGTGCAGCCCCGCTCTCCTTCACCACCCGGGTACGGAGGGTTAGACTCTACCTCAGACAGCCTTCCTCCTCCACTCGGGTTATTTCACGGCATCGGGTCGCTGCACAAGGCGACCAGGCAGTTCATTCGCAGCTGCGGGGGGGCCGCGGGCAGACCTCCGTAGGTCACCGTAGGAGCCGCCTCATCCGCTGCTCGCTCGACAAGCGATGGGCCGGTGTGCGCTGTGTGTCTCGGGCTGTCGCGCTGGTGGGGTCGAGGTGCCCTTGAGGTCCGAGCCGCCTCGCACTACGCGCCACCAGGCAGGGCGCGTATCATGTGGTGTGTCACCTCTGCGGCGGTTTCCGCAGAGGTTGGTGAGTACCGGTCTCTGGGTCTCTATATAGCCCCACAAGAGTTCATTGGAGGCCGTCCACGGTGCCGGGCCGGCCCAGCCCCTCCAGTGTCGAGTCATTTCAGGCTGCGTCCGCCATTTTGGACTCATGCCTACGGAGCCACAGTCTTCTGCATCTCGTCGGATTTCTCTGCACTCCGACTAGGTGTCTGCTTCAAATTTGGTCGGCTGCCGCTCGGCACCCCCGGGCTCAGTCGTCGTATTTTGGGGTTGTTAAACCCACGGAATCAGGATTTCTAGCAGGATTGTTTCGGCGCTTGGAGGAGCTCAGGCAGCTCACGTCCGCATCGCTTGTGCGCTGGCCACGCCCCCCCCAGTATGGCGAGTTTCTTGAGTCTTCAGCAGTTCCTCATCTGTCATGTAAGTAGATCATTCCATTAGAGCCTTCATATTAATAGACTCTTCTTCTGTCATGTTCTCTGTGGCAGAGCATTCCACCTCCAGCTGGTTGGCAATAACCTTATCAGGCAGGTTTCTAGGATTAAATTTAGACATTGTCATGTGTGTTTAGCAGCTGGTATTTTCAGGTTCCGAAGAAAGGACCTAGAGCTGTTTGAACTCGGTTTAGTGATATTTGTCAAATATTTTGTTTTCTTCACTCTTTTTCGATTTTGAAGAGGCTACAATGGATGACTGCTGCTTTTGAAATATAGCAAGCAAATCTTTTGTCATAGATTCTGCTGTCTGAGTTGGATCACGGGCAGAAAGAGAGTTATCCATCTCTCGAATTTCCACATTTGTCACTATCAACCTATCATTATTCCGTTCAGCAGGAGCAAAAGTTTGACCCTCCCAGGACCGATGGAATGCTGTCTTGTCATTCTTGGTTGAAAGCGTCATTGTCAGAACAGTTTTCTCAACTGTCAGCATATCTGATATCGCTGCACCAGGTTGTGGAGTGTGCAGTGATGTGGCTTTCATTAGAAGGGATACTCTTGGAACAGGAGGGTTGGTTATTTTTCCAGCCTCGTACAAGGGTCTCTCTGTGCATATCTCGGGTTGCCGTGGAAGGCATCACTTTGGATCCTGGGTGAGATCACTCTTCTCGCAAGGATTTGGCAGTTTCCAAGAGTGCCGTCATCAGGATCGTTTTATCTGTGTGTTCCGCTCTTGCTAAATCAAAAAAGTCTTGCTTGCCAGATTGAGGACTGTTTTGTACAGTTTTAGAAACGTCATAAGGGAGAGTGTAAGCATAGCCAGCTAAGTGGATAATGTTTTATCCATCTGTCTGCTAACAGAGGTAGATCATTCAGCTTCAGCGGTCTGGGGGCTTTGTGAAAGGGTTTCCACATCTAAGGTGTTCAAACTGCAGAGGCTAATCAGCGATTCTGGGTCTTGAATTATGTTCAGATTCGAGCCCCATGAAATGTCGTTCGGAACTTTCAGGTCATGCACCAGTGAGTGTTCAAGTGTAACGGACATGGCAGGCAAACTACATACAGGCATGCTCACCTGCAATTTCACTGCAGCTGGTCCTTCGATCGTAGCCTCATCGAATTCCTCAATCTTATCAGGGCAAGCCGTTGGCTGAGGTGACAACAGATCCACTGCAACCTCCTCCGAGATTAGACACTTCTGCGTAGATTACGCGTCCTGGGGCTGGGTGTGTATGTGGCCCCAACACCTCCTTCACAACTCCACACAACTCCTCATAATTCCACGCCACCTTTGTGCCCGGTGTGCGTTATGTAGGATAGGACGGAGGAGCTCCCTTAAAGATACGGTGTCCAACAGCTCCAGCAATCAGGAAAGCATTTATTACATCACTTTAAAACTGACATCAAAGTCAGCTTGACTTTGATGTGAGGTATTAGATGTTAATTGTGCAATGCATAAACTGTAAAACTCATACAATCTGTGTAAAGTTAGTATGAAAAGTGTACATTTATTAAATCACTCTAAAACTGACTTGAAAGTCAGCTGTGACTTGCCTTTCATGTGAGTTTTTAGGACATGCTACTTGTGTAATGTACGAACAATACACCTCTCTCTGTACAGTTTTTATGACTTGCCTTTGATGTTAGTTTTCAGAAGATGTACATATTCTAATGTACCAGCGGTAAAACTCATATGCACTGTGCACAATATTGCAGCACATATTGTAGGCCCCTGTGCAGCAGGAGCATGTGTTGTAAAAATGTGTACTAATCTCAAACGGCTAAATCCACAAATGGGGACAACCAACTTCCTACTATGTGGGTATAACATTAATTCTACAAAAAGAGGATGAACATCAAAAGTGTCTATACATAGGGTCCCAAAATCTACAGATTGCAGATCAATTCTTATTTTAATATAATAATACATATTTTATTCATCACAATAAAGTGTTTCAAAACATCATAAAATCATCAAATTACATAAAACATTGTATAAAAAACAACACCTAAAAAACAAACAAACAACAAAGGTAAATCACTTAATGTGGATCTTGCTAAAACAATACATATAGATCCTCCGTGTGAAATTTCACACTGGGGTTTTGTTTCCTTATTAATGAAACTTGTTAAATTTCTCTTTTTGTACTCTATGACACCATACTTGTACATGTTGCAGTCCATCATACACAATTAAATATCGGACACTCTTCAGGGGTAAATGTTGTCTTGTGTCTGTTGAGTTTAAAAATCTTCTTTATTTTCAAATTCTCCTCTTCAGCAAAGTTTGTACGCTACCCTTATGGGCTGCTCGGGTATAAATCCTAAGGACTCTGGGCAACCTCATTTGGTTGTGGGAAATTATATCCTTTGTTCTTTAGGGATTATCAATCTGCTTCCTTTTGCTCCAAGCTATTTTCATCAGGTATAAGTCACTTCCTAGGGATCACAGTAGCCCACTGGGATAGGTTTCCAAGTATTGTTGAGTTGGGGATACCAGTCTCAATTGTAGGTAACTGCTACAAAGTAGTGTAACCTGGCTGTGGATAGAGCAAATATATAGCCAACTGTTCTCTTCCCAAGGTATATACTCTTATTTGATATAATATACAGTATCAGGCACCGGCAGAAAAATGTACTCACGATCGCGGAAATGTGTGTCATAGACCATGTGTCCTAGGAACACATGTTGTTCGATCATGTGTCGTAGTAGCATGTGTGTGTAGTAGTAACACATGTAGATGCATGTGTCATAGGAGCACATGGTGTAGGAGCTCTTGTTGTAGGAGTATGTGTCGTAAGAGTGTGTTGTAAGTGTGCATCACAAGAGTGTGTTTGGTTGGCACATGTGTCATAAGAGTACAGGTCGTAGAGCCACAATTTATATGTAACAGGTATGTATGTAGATGTTTTGCTTGTCATCAGAATATGCAGTATAGGAGTGTATTTTGTATGAGAACAGCATTGCGTGTCATAGGAACATGTGTTGTAGGAGTGTGTGTCGTAGGAGTGTGTGTCATTACAGCGTGTGTCATAGGAGCACATGTCGTAGGTGCATGTTTTGAAGTTCATGTGTCCTAGGTGCATGTGAGAATGCTTTTTGTATGTTCACATATTATCTGTAGTAAGCACATGTGTTTTAGGTGTGCATGTCATAGTAACACGTTATTAGTGTTCATATACACAATGTTAATATCACACATCTATGTGCAGGGCTTTCATATAAAATGTACCTCCATTCTGCTCATGCATTGTATGCTTCCTAAAGTGTACATTTTTGTATGAAAAGTATGCATGTATTTCTTCACATCAAAACTGACATCAAAGTCAGCTGTATCGTTCATGTGAGTTTTTAGGAGATATTAATTGTGTAATGTATGAACAGTAAAACGCATATGTTCTATGTACAGTTCATATGACTTGCCTTTGATGTGAGTTTTCAGGAGATGCTCATTATGTAATGTATACACTATAAAACTCATATACTCTGTGTATGTGATAGAAGTGCATGTTGTAGGTGCCTGTGTTGTCGGAGTATGTGTTGTAAGAATGTGTGTCGTAGGACCATGTGTTGAAGGTGCATATGTCGTAGTAGGGCATTTTGTAGGAGCATGTGTCATAGGAGTGTTTGTTGTGGGAGCGCATGTTGAAGGAGTAAGTGTAGTAAGAGTGTGTGGTAAGTGTGCATCGTAAGATGTTAATTGTGTAATGTACAAACGGTTCTTTGTGTAATGTACAAACTGTAAAACTCATATACTCTGTGTACAGTTTGTATGAAATATGCGCATTCATTCTGTGGATGCATCATGTATCAATACACTTCAAATGTTAATATCTCAAAATTGAGTTGATTTTCAAACTCCAATTTCAGATGATATCTAGGCACATGCAGAAAATTGTGAAAATCGAAGCAGCCAATTTTGAGATATTTGCTCTGAGAAAATGTGATTTTGTCCTACGGGAAAACCCTATGTTAAAGCTGACAAAATGTGATCAAAGTAATTATTTTTTAAATTGAAGCTGTTAATGTACAATTTGGAAAGGTGGCATGCACAGGCAACTCCCTCACCATATTACTCTAAAATATTTTCAGATTTTGTCATGCAAGCATTGGAAAGGTATTGAATAGTGTAATTTTCTGAAACACCATAGAAACTTCGTCTTAACCTCAGCTATCCTTCCTTAAAGGAGGAACGATAGCTCAGGGGCAACATGTTCATCTTGGAAGCAAGAGAATGATGCGGAACATAGGTTTGAATCCTGATCCCGCGCTTAGAAACCTCTTGTTGGTATTAAGCGTGTTATAAAAGAACAATTATAATAATAATAATAACTATGCCTTGCGTTAGCGTAAAGGCATACTATATATGCCTTAGGCTTTGGGTGGGTTGATTGTGAGACATCATTGAAGCATTTATACATTGGATAATCATATTAATGAAGAAAAGCAGACAATTGTGCCATATTCTGACACTTTTCAATACCCATGGGGGATATCTATGTCAATTCACATTTGTTATTTTTTATCAGGTGTTCTTGGCATGAATATGCAACATGTGGCCAGATCCTGTGAGGAAAGTCCTTTTTCCAGTTTGTTAATAGTCTAACTGTGCCCAGCTAGACATTAATTTGTAAAGATGTCGAGGGATCAGCGTGGGCAGGTTGTGGAATGTCTCCAAGATCAATATACCTTTGATAAATGACTTAAAACAAGTGTGCAGTGTCTGGAAAAAAATGCATGAACACATCAAGCTAAAATGATGCTAGAAGGGGTGTAGTGCCACCTACAAAACATTCTCTTAGACCCTGGTCGGATAATCTGGCCAATTTTCAATTTCAAATTCAAGACTAAGGGCCTCATTATGACCCTGGCGCTCACGTAATGAAGGGTGCCGGTACGGGACTGGCACCCTTTATTTCGTGAGCGCCGATTAAGAGGTTCCCTTTGCGGGACCTGGACTAGACATCTGGGAAAACACAACGTCCATTCTGGGTCCCGCGAGGGGAAGAGGGAACTAATAACGGGCCATTCATAATGTGCCCGTTATTACCTCCCTCTCCATTCCCATTGAGCCCTATGTGGGCTCAAATGGGAATGGGGAATGGTTCCTTCAAGGAGGAATCACCGGGTCCTCCAATGTTGGAATGACCTGGTTATTCCTCATTGAAGGAACCCGGTATTGGAGCCCTTTTTGGAAGCAGCCATGGTGCTAATAGCACCAGGCTACCTCCAAACTCGTAATGAGGCCCTAAGTCACACAAAACAACAATCTGAAAACAGTAAATGATTGTCAAAGGCAAATAGTTGTTTTATGGTTCAGTGGATAAAGTAATAGGAACATTCCGTGATGGTACTCATTCTTTGTAGTTGAACACTTTTTAAACAAATGACACATCCACTTCAGGCAACAGCTCATCATGGCTGTTTAACAAACGACAGACACAGTCATTCCGGATAATCACAACATATGTGAAGTGAGCCACCAGAGAATCAGCTCTTTCATGAATGGTATGAAATGATATAAAGGGTCATTTATAATGCACCTTTACAAACGTGTTTCTAGGCATGACAAGACAAGGAGTGGGAAACAAAGGGAGGACAAAATAGCAATCTTACTAGGTATTGTGCTATTCAGATGACTCAAGTGCAGGGAGGGGGGAATGAGGAAGGAGGAAGAGCACTTAACTCACAAGTGCAGCCAGCGGGTGGCTCATAAGTCAGAGAGAGGGGACTGAAGGATTGCAGATACAGACCCTTCAGTGCTAGGCAGTGCAAGGGCAACTGGACATGCAGAAGCCTGGGCACAAGTTCAGAGGGTGACCAGGGGACCAGTGTGCAAAGCAGTCAGGTGCATCAGCAGGGGAGAGAAAGAGAGAAAGCAGAAACGAAAAATAAAGTTGTGAGTTGCTTGGAGCAGAAAGTAGCAATGCGGTGGGCAAGAGGTGCCGGGTAGTGGTTGAAGAGCCAGGGAGAGAGGTTAGACCTCTGGGGAACACCACAAGTAGAGAGAGAGATAGAAGAGAGGAAAGATCCCAGTTGGACCTGAGAGGGTTGGTCGGTGAGAAAGGAAGTCCATCGGGCCAGGGCCTGATCGTAATACCAAGGTTGCTGCAGAGATAATTGAGCAGGATGGCATAGTTGACCATGTCAAAAGCGGTTTATAGTGATTTTTCCGAAGGGGGCGTGGCCTGGAGCTTATGTGGAGTAGAGGCTGAGTCACCGTGCTCCGGCCGAGACGCTGCATCTGGATCCTTTCGCCTGTCCAAAATTACACCTGAGACGAACAGAACCGGTTTTAGAGTGAAGGGGAACCAGCCCCCGACACGATCCTGCAGTTTTTTTTCTGGGTTCGGGCCTCCAGACCCATAGAATCCCCCTCGCAAAGGTCCCCCCCCTACCGCCAGTGGGACCCAAGATGGCGGCCGCCTGTTGAAAACAGCGCTGAAAGAAACATCAATCGCCTCTACAGTGGCACCGGTCCACAAACTGGGGCCTGCTTCTGGACGAGCCAGAGAGAAGCCTGTCTCCCCGCCCGGGCTCGTTTTACCTCGACACTGCGCTAGTCATCAGCGGACTGCCTCATGACACCACAACGACAACGAAGCTCTGGTCCTGCCGCGTGGGTGGAGCGGCCAGCCAGGGGGACAAGCTGTTGCTCCCACACGGGGAGACTGGGTCCGGGCCCCTGACTCCGACCTCCGAAGTGGCTGGGGGGCAGCCTGCACAGGACCGGAAAACCAGGAGCGACGCTGCGACGCCGGGAAGAGACACACGGACCCCGTGAGTGCGGGGGCGCCTGCCTGCCAAGCATTCCTGGCACTTGCCCACCTCCTGCAACGGAGAACCAGAGGTGAGGAGAACAGTGGGAAGGGGCACAAAGCCATCGAACACTACCAGCATATGGGATTATAGCGACGCGCCACCGGCGTGATTACAAATGCTCCCCCAAGAACTTGAGCACTGATTTCACCAGGCCAGTGCGGTCTTTGTAGAGGAGCCCTATCTCCTAGCTGATCCCTGGTAGCAACCTGCATAAAACACAGTGGGTGCTGGGACTCATGAAAACAGTCCCCACACACTGTGGACTGGCCTGGACTACCCTCCAGATCAGCACCCGGTGCTACACTTCCGCCCCTGGAATTACAAAAGCTCCCCCAAGAGCCTGAACACTAACTTCACCAGGCTGGTGCGGTCTTTGCAGGGGAGCCCTCATCCACTATCTCCTAGCCGATTCCTGGAAACAACCTGCACAAAGCACAGTGGGTGCTGGGATCCACGTTAACAGTCCCTACACACTGTGGACTGGCCTGGACTACCCTCCGGGTCAGCGCCGGGAGCTGACGCCACCACCCTTGGATTAGATCGAGCAGCGCCCCTGCACACCCCTCACCATGGCTGCCAGAAATAAGGGGAAAACAGGTACCATCGACACATACGTATCCACCAAAACGAAATCCCCTCCGCAACCACGTCCTTCCACCCCTGAACCTGCACAGGCAAAAGTGGCTGATTCCTCCGAAAATCAAGCCCAGGTGCTGGAAGCTATCGCATCCCTACGGACATTTTTAGACTCCAGAATCCGGGAGTTTAAATCGGAAATTCAACTCATGCGCCAGGATGCCCGCAACTTAACCGAAAGAGTGACAACTGCTGGGACAACCATAAAAGAAACATCAGACGACGTGAAGGAATTGAAAGCTAAGGTGGTGGATCTGGAAAGAAAGGTGGCCGTACTTGACGTAGCAACGTCAGAATACTTGGGGTCCCGGAAGGAAGCAAATGCTCGAACCCGACAGCCTACATAGAGTCCTTGATACAGCAAGAGGTTGGTGCTGAAAGGCTAACACAAGGCTTCTCAGTCGAGAGGGTGCATAGATCCCTACAAAAACGACCCCCACTGGGCTCACATCCTCGCCCTATAATCACTAAAATACTCAATTTCCAGGACAGAGAAACCATCCTGCGGCACTCTAGAGAAGAGGGACCCATTGGACGTGGGAACTCCAAAATAGCCATCGACCCCGATTACACCCAGAAGGTCCAGCGAGAGAGGAATTCATTTGTGCCGATTTAAGCTCGGCTCAGGCAACTGAATCTGAAATATATGCTGTTATACCCCTCCAGACTGAAGGTGATCTACAAGGGCAGGGCGATTTTTTGGGAATCCCCAGCAGCCCCCAACATGTGGCTGGAAGACAACAACCTAGCGGAAGGCAAAGACACCCAACCCACGGAAAGCTGAAGAATCACCTTCGTCGGCGCTTGAGACATGGAAGGATCCATGACTCACAAAGCCAACGCAGGCATAAGGCAAATAAATACAGAAAAGGTAAACCACACAACAGTTAGCTACATAGATGCGGCCCTCGCTTGGCCCACGCCAGGCATAGAGTCCTGCCCCCACGAACAGTTAAGACGGTACGAGAGCGCCTGAGGAACATGTAGTTGCTGGGCGCACCAGTTCAAGTTTTGTTAACCATTCTATTAATTACACAGTCTTCAAAACGCCAAGGAGGGAGTGGCATGGGACCAGAAGGCCTTGAGGACCGGAGATGAGAGAACGCCAGAACCCAGGCAAAGAACCTTACCACCTGAGGCAGTGGCCGCCCCGTGAAATCTGAGGTGACCAGAATGAAAAGTCCAATGTACCAACGCAATGGCATTCCAACTCAGGGTGTTGATGTGGAATGTGAGGGGAATGTGCACATATCTGAGAAGGAATCGGATCCACTCTTACCTGCGCAGGAAAAAGGTCTCGATAGCAATGCTTCAAGAGACCCATCTCACGGAAGAATCCAAAGCTAAACTATCCGAGAGATGGAGAGGGACTGGAAGAGGGGCACCTTACTCCAAGTTCGCCAGAGGAGTATTCACGTGGGTAAACTCGACCGTGCCCTTCCAGCTACTGGACTACGAAGCCAATAAAGAGAGCAGATACCTAAGGGCTTTGTGAGATGGGTCGAGGTGTTGTACAACTCACCGGTAGCGAGACTGAAGACCGGAGGAACGGTGTCCAAAGCTTGAGCGATACAGCGGGGCACTAGGCAGGGATGCCCGTTGTCCCCGATGTTATACATTCTAGGCCTGGAACCAGTAGCCGCCTACTTCAGGAAACAGCACTTCGACGCGGGCATCAGGCTGGGCAGTGATCACTTCATAATATCCTTGTATGCGGACAACGTTCTTCTGTACTTGAAAGACCCTCAGCTTAATACACAAGTTGCGTTAGACATCCTAGATAATTACGCTCGATACTCTGGATAACATTCAGCAAGCTAAAATCCTGTGCGTTCCCACTGGCTAGACTCAGGAACTTGGACACGCCCGATTTACCAGACATCAGGATACAATGGCAACTGGAGAGGTTTAGGTACCTAGGAGTCGACGTGAGTCACACCCCTTCACTCACACATGAATATAACATGGAAAAAGCAGTAAGAGGCCTTTGCAAATCCATGAACTTTTGGTCAAAGCTACCACTCGCAGTGATGGGCAGAGCAGCAATAGTCAAAATGATAGTTCTCCCCTGATTTTTATACTACTTCGTGAACGTCTGCTATTACATCAGACCTCCTTTCTTCAGAAAACTGGAATCTTTAATCAAGGACTTCATATGGGGCTCATCTAGAGACAAACTCTCCTTACCCACACTTACGCTCCCGTACAAGGAAGGAGGGATACAACTACCAGACCTCCAAAGGTACTATCTAGCTGCACAACCATGTGATGAAATGGCTCTCTGATGACCCGTCTGCCGAAGCTGGACTACTGCGACAAGCAACCTGCAAGCTATTCCCCAAAAGAAATGCTTTGGAATCTGATGAAGCAATCATCCGAAGTCCCCATGATTGTTACCCTGGGCAGGCAGATATGGGCTAGAACTGGCTTCCTTCGACAACTGAAACACCCCTGCAATCCCAATACTCCCATCCTGGTGGACGCCTGCAAAACCCAGACGGACCTTGCGACAGCCAGAAAATGGGAGAGAGCCGGAATTTACACATGGGGGGACATGTTCGAAGAAGGCATATTCAGAGAACTTGAATCGCTACAAGCTAATGAAGGAATCACGAGTGGCCAATTTCTGTGGTACCACCGCCTTAAGAAGACGGCCAGAACACAATGGACTATCTGGCCAAAAGAACCCGCTCCAGATCCCCTTCTCCAAGAAATGTATGACCTAGCAGATGGCTGGAAACCAGTCTCCCGCTTATACAACAAACTGAATGACAGATCCAATCCGAAAAGCTCATCGCTGAGGCAAAAATGGGAAACCGAATTGGAAATCACACTATCCGATAGTGAATGGGAGCGAATACTGCTATACCCCAAAGAGGTGTGAAGAAACACTAGATTCAAACAAGTCCAACTAAACGTTTTATATAGAACGTACATGACCCCACTAAGAGTTGCCACCTTCAATAAACAAGCATCTCCGGAGTGCCTCTGGTGCGGAAATGACAATGCTGACATGATCCACATGTTCTGGACTTGCATCAAAACGGCGAAATTCTGGTCCATGGTGAAAAGCACCTGAACAAATGCGGGGCTAACAAGATATGAAGGGCACCCAAAGGAATGCTTATTGGGTGCTCATCCCAGACTGAGCGAATACAAGCACCTGGTCAAACTAATGGACTTAGCCTGCATTCTTGCAAAAAGATCCATAGCAATGGCATGGAAATCACCAGGGGGGCCGAGACATGAATGATGGCTTAAAGACATGGAAAGGTGGACAGAAGCTGAGACCAGAGCCTGGCAAGATAATAATAATAATAATAATAATTTGGCATTTATATAGCGCTACGAACCCGCAGGTATCTGAGCGCTGCTTATTATTACCCACGGTGTGTGGTGCTCATTTATCGACCTCGGAAGGATGAAACGCTGAGTTTGGCGCTGCCGGGATTCGAACCTGCATTCGAAGGCTCTGCACTGATGTCAAAGCGAGTGCTCTACTCGCTGTGCCACTTGACCGGCTGCCAACTCATGCAGCGATAATGCCAACAACACCCTAGAATCATGGAAGGCTCTACTGCGTGACATACAGTACACTGCGGACCATAAACCCCCCTTGCTGTTAGCTGTGCTGGTTTTAAACTTCCCAGCATGATTGAATAATCTCCAAGGACCAGACCAGTGTGTGGGCTCAGTCAAATACAGTACACTGCGGACCATAAACCCCCCTGAGAACACCCCCCTATCAGCGATTTGACTGAGAATTATCCCAGCAATGACAATCCCTGAAACTCAACCCCTCGTGACTTTTGAAATGCTGGATACCGGCCCCCCTCCTCACCTACATTGTCAAGAACAATATATTGCACTACGAAGACTGTGTTGGTTAACTGTTTGTTTGTTTGTTATGTTATTATTTGTTGACTACCCATGCATAAGTATTTGTACAAATGGCAATAAATACATTTTTTTTAAAAATAGTGATTTTTTCGACTGGCGTTTTTTCACCGAAAAAAAATATTTCAAATGTCTTTTTAGTTATTTTAATTTTTTTATGGGGGGGATCCCAACCCCCAAACCCCAGTTTTTTTAACCCTTTTTTTTACTTAACAAACAACAAAACAATCTATACACTAAAATAATACATTCGAAAAAAAGAATTTGGCAAAATATTTTCGACATAATTATATTTTGAAAAAATGTTTTTGATAAAATAACTGGATACCATCAAAAGCAGAAGATAGATCAAGGAGAATGAGGACAGAAGGGAGATTAGAGTCAAGATTGGAGAGCAAGTATTCATGGGTGTTCAGGAGAGAAGGCTCCATGCTTCTGGCAGCTCTGAAGCTAGACTGGTGGTCACGAAGGCAACAAACAGATTCAGTATGTAGATTAAGATGGGAGATGGCCAGCTTTTCCAAGAGTTTGCCCAGGAAAGGAGCGATGGAGAGTGGGTGATAGTTAGACAGAGAGGAAGGATCAGCAGAAGGCTTCTTTAGAAGAGGGTGCACAAAAGAGTGCTTAAGGGGGAGGGGAAAGTTCCAGTGGCAAATGAGTGATTACAAAAATTGGCCAAGGCTGAAGCAACCGTGTCGATGTGGTCCTTGTTTGTTCTGGATGAGCAGGGATGAACCGGCTTTGACAAGACTTTCATAGATCGGACTTGTCCAGAAACATTGTCAGGGATGAACAAGAGAACGGAAGAGAAAGGAGGAGGAGAAACGTCCTCAGATGGGCTAGGAGTGGTAGAGGAGAAGGAAGAGGAGGTAGAGGAAGAGAGGGTGAACAGGATGTCCTGAGTTTTAGTAGTGAAAAGAGAGGTCAAGGCGGTGCAGAGGGGCTGGGACGGAACAAGAGAGGTAGAGAGTGCAGCAGCATTGGCCAGCTCCTTGCAGATTTTTAAACGTTCGGCCGAGTTGTTAGATCCTGCAGAGATGTGGGCTTGGATGTTGGCTCTCTTCTTAGAGAGGACAGAGAAGCTGTACTGCATTTAGAAAAGGCAGCAGGGCAGTTTGTCATGGGGTGCACCCGATGCCCTACACTTCCTGTGTGCCGGCCTACACTTTCATTTAAGGGAGGCGAGGTCAGAATCGTACCAAGAGTTACACTTGGATTGGGCTTCAAGCGGATCTTCATGACAGGGTCAGTGACATGCAGAGTGTAAGAGATATAGAGATGAAGGTTAGAGAGGGCAGTGTCAGGTGCTGGAGGAGAAGAGTAAGTAGTGGCGAAAGCCTCAACTGACACACGCTTCATGAGTCAGATGTCTGAGAAGGTAGGTGGCAGTGCTGGAGTCAACTTGACCTGCGGGGAAGAGAGAGAGAGGTGGGGAGAAAGGAGAAAGTGATCACTCCAAGAGAGAGGAGGAGAAAGAGGGTTCAAGAAGGGGAGGTCTAAGGAGATCAGAATGAGAGAAAGAGAGAAAGAGAGAGAGAGAGAGAGAGAGAGAGAGAGAGAGAGAGAGAGCATTTCAGAAGTTGTGAAAGAGTCCTGAAGAAGGGCTGGTACCATCCAGGTGGATGTTCAAGTATCGGAGGAGGAGAAGTTGAGAGGTAGAGGGAAGGAGTGAGGAGGAGAGGTCAGCCCCTCTGAGTGGACATTGAAGAGGGCGACCTGGCCAGGCAGCCTGTAGATAGTGGTCAAAGTGAAAGAGAGGCCAGGAGCGGTAGAGAGCCTGCAGACCAGACATTGGAAGGAGGAGTAGTGCTGCACTGGAATGATAGAACTAGGGAACCACTCTAGGAAAATCAAGGCTATACCCACACTGGGACATTTGGTTTTGGGTTCAGAGAAGATTTTGTTGCCATCGGGAAGGAGAGCGTTGAAACTCATGACAGAGTTGGCCATGAACCAAGCCTCAGTGAGACTGAGTACATCGAAATCAAGCTCCTTCAGGAGACAGAAGATGTCAGCGGAGTGTTTGACAGCTGAACAAGAGCTGAGAGTAGTGATGTGGAGCAGGGTGCCACATTTGAAGCCCTTCGTGGGAGGGGTACAGGCCAGAGGTACACCCTGCATAAGTGTTTGATGTGCCCGAGGATGGGCAGAGGAGGAAGGAAGTATCCAGTAGCATGCAGTAGCATGAGCAGAGATGGGCAGAGGCAGGGTAGTCAGAGAGGGAGAAGAGCATGCCAGAGGGGTGGTAGAGAAGGAAGGCAACAGGATGGCAAATGAAGCAGCAGTGGGTGCCGAAGAGGTGGCAGAGGAAGGAGGTGGCACATGAGCCAGAGAGCAGTACGAAGGGATATCTGGAGAGGAAAGGAAGTTGAAAAGGCGTGGGCAGCATCTATCAAAGAGGAGGAGATTGGCTGAGGGCCCTGGACCAAGATGATGCCATTTAAGTAGACATTAATATTGGTCTTAGAGGACTGGAAGAGGGCCAAGAGGGCCTCCCACCAGGTGTCACCCTTAATGGGAGAAGAGGAAAAAGGAGAGAGAACAGAGAGCATATGGGGGTGTCCATTGGCCTGGAGAGGGAACAACAAATCGTATGTCAGTAAGAGTCTGTCTGGAGGAAGCACTGGTATAGGTATCAGTGATAGGGAGGCCCAGGTTTGAGACCAGGATGTCCCTTTTGAGCTTCTTCCTGCCAGACTTAGTGAGAGGAAAGCAGGTAGAAAAGATAGGTGGGAAAGAGAGCACCATAGGGGTTTTCGGGAAGAAAAGAGGGGGTAGGGAGAAGGGAGCTCAAGCAGGGGAGGTGAGGGGAGGTTGTGCAGGGGGGCAGACAGGAGGGAGGCACAGGGGGGACATGAAAGGGAGTGGGTACAACAAGCAACAAGAACAACGGATCTAGAAATCAGATGAGGTACAGAACCATCACAAAGAAAAGAGCACAATAGGGAACCTAGAAGTAGAGAATGCATATTTAGTATAGAACCAAGGAAAAGCACAAAGCACATCAGGGAACATCGAAGTAAAGAAAGCAGATGCAATACAGGACCAAAAGCAAAACACAGAGGTCAGCAGTGAACCTAGAAGTGAATAATACAGGTAAATGTGATGTGATGAGACAAACCGTGGATAGCAACACAATATCAAGAACTGTAGAGAGCAAGCACAAAGTCAATACAGTCAACAAGGCACAGAACACAACAGGAACCTAGAAGAAGAATGCAGGAAATGCAAAGTAATGTCAGAAAAACAGAGGAGCATGAGACAGTGTCAGAATAGTTCACAATATATCTAAAAAGGAAGGGCTGAGACACGAGAGGAAGGAGGATTCCAGCGAGCCTGTCTCGAACATCAGGGCTAAACGTCTTATCCGACGCTTTCACTTCTTTAACCCGGGTAATCCCGGTAACTGCACCCATAGAAGGGGGTAAACTGTCATGATCGCCCCTTTCTGGAAGTGCTGGAACAGGTGCCTCTTACTCTGTGCTTCTACTCCTTTTGATGTACTCTACTCCTCTTTCTGCACCTCATTCCTTATCCATTGATTGATTGATTGTTTATTTATATAGCACCTATACAAAATGTGCTTCAAAGCGCTTTCGTTTGTTGACTCCTCCATTCCTATGAGTTCTGTGTGAATTCCCTGCTTCGACTCCTACTGGATACTTGCTTCCCTGATCCATGTTGTTGTCAACTCTATCAGCCACCATCCATAGGGGGTTTTATGCCTAAGGATTTTATCCTTTTCTTGGGCTGCTACTGGGGGGTAAGCCACTTTGTCCTTCTGTTTTGATATCTTCGGGACATAGTGGCTACCTCCCAGAACAGACCCTATCTCTTCGAGAAAAAGGGCTCTTCACGAAGCAAGAAGTCAGACCCTTCTGCTGAACCATGGGATTCAGATCACTCCACTTCTTCCTCAGGTGAGAGTGAAGAAGATAAGAATGACATTTTTGCGAAAAGGTGATCGACCAGGTTTTGGTGTTAACATAATAGGGGATGAAAACAGAGGTATGTCATCTATTATACCCCAATCTTTTACTTTAGATCAGAAGTTATGTTTTTCTTGGGGAGAGTATGGTCACCCAGCGACACATTGCCCCCCTGAATAGGATTGATGTCCTTACCATACCATCATTAAAAGAACACAGTCTGGTTGGGCAAACTAAGGAAGCAAGAGCTGAACCATCTTATATGAGTATCCTCTGCACCCAACCTCGTGAGATACTAGCAAACTGTAAAAAGCATCTGGAGTCATATCTACTTAAAGGGAGGGATAAAAAGAACCAGAGAAGATCCAATATTTCTTCTATACAGGGAGCAAAACCTCCTACAGAGTCCCTGCCACTCTAAAGGGGAACCTCCTCTCGGCCCAACTGAATAGTGGAAGCAAGGGGTGTGCCATACAGGCAGAATTACTTTTCTGGGGTTGGAAAAGGATGGGAGGAGAAAGAGTAGGCTGTGTCCACGGTCATGTGGAAAACCATCCACAGTCCCAACTCCCCATTACCATCTTGGGAATAGAAGTATATTTAACAGTGGCATTAATCTCCAAAATAATGAGAGATGAGCGGGCACTGCTTTCTTTAGATGTGTTAGAATAGTTAAAAGTGAAAATGATCCTTTTAATTAGAGATGGTTGGTGGGGTGAAGCACACTGTTGTGTGCCACCGTGTTGGGCACAACCTGTGACTGAAGAAAGAGGAGACCTATGCTCATTAGCCTTCGGTGTGGGCCGCACACCTTTGATTCCCACCCAGGGTTATTTGAATTCTTGGAGTTCCTTAAGTAAATAATCACTTTAAGTCCTTAATAGTTTTTCAAATTATTAAGTTTTGTTACCAGGACATCAGTGGTGAAAATCACATACCCTCCATTCCCATTTGCAGAAATTCCCTCCATTTTCATGCCCTAATGGCATACTGTAACACTTTTCCTCAACCACTTGGCGGACCCACTCTTAGTATACCCCCAACATGGCACAAAGGCCAGTATATCAATAATTGAGATGAAGAAGAGGCAGGGAGCAGTAATGATCATTCCCAATAATATCTCATACTGGCCTCCTCAGCAACATATAAAGAACAATATGGTAACCACTGAGACAAGGAAGAAGACAGAATAATGAAGATCACTAAAAACGGTAAGCCCAAACACTGGTCTGGTCCTTGGAGATTATTCAATCATGCTGGGAAGTTTAAAACCAGCACAGCTAACAGTAAGCAGAGAGAACTGCAGCCGCTGGGCTGCAAGGCGACTTGCACGGATTCCGATAAGTACATTTGGGTAGAGGATGCCGTGGGAAATGGTGACGAAGCTGATCCAAACAATGGAAGAGGAAACCAGAATGCATTCCACTTGCCGCCTGAGAGACCAAGTCAGCAGGAACCGCATATAACATATAAGGACAAGGCAAAGGTGCAACGGCTTAAGGGGTGCATGCTGAGCCAGCAACACAGAGGAAACTGAAACTGAGAAGCGCGAGGGACACTACAAACACCTGGTAAGCTCAGGGAAGGCAGAAGGGTTACCGGGTTGCCTAGAAGAGTGCGAAGGTCCATTGAAGCAACACAGGAATATCGTAGAGAGGTTTACACACATGTAAACTGTGCCACGAACGGGTGGCTGAGACAATATCCCGAAAGAGACAGAATTGAGAAAGAAAGACAAATAAATGTAAATGAACATGGAAAAGGGGCAAACACCCATTTTATGGAAAAGAGAGCTATTATTGAAACATTGTTGAGCAAGGAACGATACTGCAACATCGGGCCAATATCGTTTCATGGATCAAAGGGAAAAGTAACTATGTGAAAGTCCTGGCAGGAGAATACACCAGGTGAATAGAAGTGCTTTGTTTAAAATTAATTGTGTGAAAGCCCTGGCAGGAGACTATACCAGGTGAAAACACGTGTTTACAAGTGACTTTGAGAAAGTCCTGGCAGGAGAGTATGCCAGGCAGAGTCAAGTATGTGTAAAGGCTAAAGTGTGAAGTGTGTACAGAAGGAAAGAGAATCTCAAAGAAAACACATAGCTTTGAGATTGTGAAGTGCTAAAGTAAAAAAAAAGAATCCCTAGAAAGTCAAAAGCCCATGGGGTTTTACAATAGCTGAAATGTGAACAGAAAACCTGGTAAAGGGAGTCATCCCTTGGAAATGAGAAGGAGCTTGATTATGCTCTGTTGGAACTTTTGTTGTTGTGGAATTGGGGAAAGGGAGCCACTCCCCAAAACTGTGAACATTTGTCTACCTGGAACTTTTTGGTTGCATTTACATCTTTGTGTTGAATTTGAACATTTGTGCACCTTGAAATTCAGAAGCAATACCCTTTGCACTATGGAGCTAATTTTAGAGTTTGAGGGCCAGAATAGGATTTCGAACACTGGACATATTTTTGCTTTGGACATCTAGACAAAGGACAGACCCATTTGTTTTGGTTGATGTAGGGAAATACCTCCTAGATTAGGGATAGTGAGGTATTTTCCAATCCGTGTTATTTAAAAAAAAAAATGTATCACCAAAATGCCAAGCTTTCTGTGTCCGTGTCTCATTCTGATTAATGTAAGAATTGTTTTAAATAACCCAAAAAGTACCTCAGATTCATCAACTTGTGTTCTGAAGTAAAGATTGCAACATGCAGTATTCTCAACTAGAGAAGACAGGTAGATTATGGAACATAATGTATAGATTATGGAACATCTAATCGCTCTCATATGATTTTGACAGCAAATCATCTTCCAAGATATTTAATCTGGTCTAGATGTATTTATGTTACTCATCACCTAGCTGAACTGGTCAGGGCGTTGCTCGACCTCAAGATACCAGAGGAGAGGGTGCTGCTCCGGTAATACATTTAGCCTAAACTGGAGTAATTCCCATTGGGAATTTCCCAGAACCAGGCCTCCTCAACTTGAGGATCTCTTTTATGCAACACACCCCTCTGTTGTTATAATAGCACAGTCAAAGGAGTTGGTTACTCAAAAGAGCGGGGATACCCACACTGCCTCACCAAGGCTGGAAGAAAAACAGACACAAATGAGATTATGGCAATAAAAAAAAATAAAAGAAACAGTTTCTAAGGACAGTAATCGACCTGAAAACCCCTTGGGTAAGGCAATATGGCAGCAGGAAATGGAGATAGGATCAGTTGACTAAGGAGAGAGACAGGTAAAGTTATTCCCCAGAAACCTGGACAAAAACCCCAAAATAAGGACACAGTGAGTAGCTTACCCAGTAACAGGATAGAGGTTGGGTTTCAAATGAACTGGCACAACGACAGAAAAAAATAACAAACAGGGAAGTTAGTACAGGACGCTTCCCCAGATGGCACGAACAACGCAACTAGAGCCGGGATGATGCACTCAGCAGGATAGCGTCCACACGTGCACAGCAACAATCGGAGGATAAATGTCCAAGTCTCTCAACACAAGATATTGGAGGTCCCCAGTAAGTGTCGTAGGTATCTGAAAAGTTGAGTTACTCTGAGTGTGGCTAACGTGTATAGATGTATAGGACAGGAGTATAGCGGTTGGAAAATGTCAGGGCAAACAAAGAGATGGGAATTAGCTTACCTAACTGGACGAATGCAAGGACTTGAATATGCTGGATCAGGCGGGTATGCTCCTGCGGTGTCGTGTCCCGTTGTTGTCTGAAAGAGTAGCACAGGTGAACGGAATTCAGTCCAGTAGAAGTCCGCGGCCAAGGGACAAGTTGCAGACGTGATGTAATCTCGGAACGCGGACTAGCGTGGAGGTTCGTCAGCTGGACGGGCCCGCTGACGAGCAGTATGAAAACCGAAGGCAAACAAACCAATGGGACAGGCAGAGAGAGGCAGTCGTAGTACATTCTGTGGTCAAATGGAAGATTGGTATTCGTGAAAATTCGCAGTAGTAATACTAATGAGAAGCAGTGTCCTGTAGTTGAGTGTTCCGTTTGAATACTCCTCTCTGTGTGGTGCAGAGCCTGCCATGACATGACAGCAGCTGATTGTCACATGAGCTTTGCAGAGACCGGAGACTGAGAAACCGCCAGTGCTGCAAGAAAGGAGAAGCATTAGAACGAGCTGAATGGAAAGGCACAAACCTCAGGGGATTCTTAACAATTTATGAATGTTCACTGGTTATTACAGCCAGATTTAATGTTTTACCATTCAGAGAGGTTACAGCCAAATGGTCTTTGTCTCAATCAGCTGGTTCAATTTGTTTACTCTATTACTCTACCTATTTTGTTGTCCAGCTCATGCATGGATTATGAGAAGTGCTTTAGTCCTTTTACTGAGAAACCAGAATTGTTCACAATGTAGACCGGCTATGTGTTATTTATTATTGTCTGAAACACTGTTGGTTGCTTGGACATTGTTGACTTATCTTAGGATAGAGCTGAGAATTAGAAGTAATTTGCTGTAACCAAGTAAGCATTGAGGTAATGAACACTAGTCTTTGCATTTGCTTTATCTTTTGTAACATATTTTATTGTACAGTTGTATGGATTTTTGTCAATCCAAAAACATTTATTTGGTGTTGATGATGCTAACATCCCATTCAATCCTATTTGGCAACACTGACAAATTGGATTCTGCTCCGCAGGAGTACAAGGATGAGTAGGGGTAAAATGGGCCACTCAGCCCTCATACTTCAACAAACCAAAATACAATGTAATCATAAAGGTAAACCAAAGACAATTAAGAGATATACCTCCTTCGCCTTTTATAGTAAGGTGGGCTGAGGGGAGGCTATGCTCTCAAGAGGGGCGTGAAGGTGAAGCAGTAGAGACCCAAAAAATGCAATGTTACAGTCCAAAATAAAAGGAATGTCCAATCAAGGTTCTAAACAATGTAAACATTATCTGCATGAAGAACAACTAAACTAAAGACACACAAGTGGATAAAAAGGTGAAAACAGAAAAAGTCTGTGTTGATTTTTTCACAGGAAAAAGCATGTTCTGCTTTTCTATGGTGATACGTGATTGTGTCAATGGGCCTCATTACGACCCTGGCGCTCCCGTATTGAAGGTTGCCAGTACCGCACCATTCATTACGGGAGTGCCTATTACGAGGTTCCCTTTGCGGGACTCGGAACAGACGTCTGGTAAAACCAGACGTCCTTTCCGGGTCCCGCAAGGGGAACAGAGAGCTAATAACAGGCCGTTATTTACGTGCCCGTTATTAGCTCCCTCCCCATTCCCATTGAGCCCTATGGGGGCTCAAATGGGAATGGGGAATGGTTCCTTCAAGGAGGAATTACCAGGTCCTCCAATGTTGGAATGACCTGGTTATTCCTCATTGAAGGAACCCGGTTTTGGAGCCCAGTATGGAGGCAGCCATGGGGCTAATAGCACCATGGATACCTCCATACCCGTAATGAGGCCCAATGTGTTGAGAATACGTTTTGCTCCCCTGGCTGCAGGTGTCACCAGGAGGGGTGTAGTCTTCAGTTAGACCCAACAGGGCATTTAAACTTAACTCGTCCATAGCTGACTTCATGTTACCACAAGTTGCCTGTAGTAAAGGATAGGCTGCAGTGATGCGTGCATTGAAATGTAAGGGTTGCTCTGTAGAAAATATACTTACATTGATATGAGGTGTGGAGCAAGGGTACTGATGATTCATCATACAAATGTGAGTGTGATGACCATTCCATTGAGGGTCTGCATAGCTCGGAATCATGCAGACTCATAGAATCATGCAGACTGCATATGCTTATCATATGCAGCAACGGTATAACCATTTGATGGTCTTCGCAGGGCAAATACCACCAAATACCTAATAATGCCTTTAGATAACCTATAGCCCAAATTTGTGACTAATTGTGGTGCTTCACAGGTGCCCATCCGCTCAGATCTTCCGTGTTTCAGGTGGGCCACTCTTGATGATTGCCAAAGGGAGAGGCAGACCAGCGTGTCCTAAAACGTATCCAGTCTTAAAAAGTCTCAGAGAAAAAGCAAACGTTCTTGCTGGTTTATTATAAAAGATAACCCCAGGAAGAAAATACATACCTATGGACCCCCAGTAAATAAATAAATGAATGTTCCCAAATACGATAAGAAACTGACAAAAACAAATGAGCGCAAGTATTGCCAACCCCCCATCAGCCATCACCTGCATCCAGTCTCAACCCAGAGGCAGAACATAATACGTTTTATTTCATGTTTGTCAATGGAGCCCCACTAAACATGCTAAAGAATATCTAACAGGCTGAATAAAAGATGATATCAAAATATGAACAGGCATTCTAGGCCCTATAAAAGATCATATAAATAAAAGGAGTATGCTGACTGCAATAAAGCCGCGCACACTTGGGGAATAGCTACTGGAGGCTTTCATATGTCATGGTAAATGCGGCGCGGTGGATTTGTGATTGTGTGCCACCTTCTGGGACGTCTCATCCAAACTCAAAGAAAATTGGTTCTGGTACTATAAATGAAACAGCACATGGGCTTTATTTTAAAATTCAGTTTCTTTTCTCACTTTTCCTTTAGTGAAATATCAGCATTTCCGCTTCTCTGATGGTACTGTATTCTGACAGCTGCCCCGAGGATGACTTTTCCCAATTGGGAAACCGAGTGTATAATACAGTTCATCGAAGCAACTCCTCTGAAGCTGATTGCACGTGTGCTTGGAGGGTCTCTTGACTGTGCGCGCGCCCACATTCATTTACTTGAAATTAATAAACTGAAGACAACATGGCAAAAAGAAAAGCACACGCCGAAACGCCAAATCTATGGCCTATTGGATAACAAAATTACATGTTCTGCAACAGCCGGCAGCACAGAGAAACATGTATTAGCTATACATGTTTACATAACAATTTATAGCAACAATCGTAATGATAAACCGTAATTTAAATAGCACTTAGTGCTACACTCACAACATCACCAGAATTTTTTGCTGACGTGTAATTCGTGGGTCATACATTTTCAAGGTGCACAACCTTGCCAATCCAGTTGGGCTGTTTGAATCCATAATATCGATTCACCTCCAACATGGCTGCCACTCCTTCGTGTAGAGGAGTGCTCATACTGCCATCCCAACTGCTTGATTGATTAGCCGGCCTCACCCCAAGATTCAATCCAGTAATCTGGCAGGTGAAAGGCAGCCCCCTCACCAAGTCCCTCTCCTCTAGCCCGTATCTGGCCCTTTCTTCAGCACCTCTTCCTGCAGCTACTTCGCAACGCTCCCAAATTATTCTCACTGACTTGGTCCCCTGCACCCTATGACCACGATCCAATCTTGACTTCAAATTGCTTCAGTTAGGAATATGGATCAGATTGGTCCACCAACCATCCTTGTGCACTATGACTGCTCAAATTGTTTCCCACGCCTACCTGCCTTATATTTAACTGCTAATGTCTACACCAACTGTGCTATACATCACAATGGGCCTCATTACGACCCAGGCGGTAAGTTACCGCCTGGGTCGTACCTTTACCACCATGGCGTAAACTATGTTTACGCCATGGTGGTTGGCAGACTTACCGCCCCATTCTGAAGTTGGCGGGCGGTAAGTCCCCATTAACCCATTTACCCTTCCCCATTCCCATTTTTGCCCCATAGGGCATAATGGGAGTGGGGAAGGCGTTGATTACGCCACCGTAAATTACGGTGGCGTAATTAACAACAAGGTCCCTTAGCGCCATGGATTTTAACACCTGCAGGTGTTAAATCCTCCATGGCGCTAAGGGACCTCGGAATCAGGCGGTAAGGGTCGGCGCTGTTTACGCCGCCGTAAACCCCTTACCGCCTGGGTCGTAATGAGGCCCAATGTGCCTCACACTGATTGCTTCTCTACTGATTTCTTAATCCCTGTTTCAAAAAGAAAAAAGAAAAAAAATCATTTAAAACTCATTTCTATTCCGTGGGGTGCTTTCAACTGTGCATCCACCATCTTGTACTGCTTTTGAGGGATGTCTACTGCTTTTAAGAGCCTTCTGGCAAATGTCAAACTTAGGTGTGCTTTCCAATTTGTTAATGATCTGTAAATCTGGGCATTTCCAGCATGCTCACTGATTTTTGTCTGTTTGGCCGTCTGGTGAGATTCTATTGTTTCATAGTGCTTCTGACCCCCTCCCCTGCTCTCCTCTGACTCCCCCGTCTTGTCTCTGCCCCAATGGTGTTCTCCATCTTCCATATCCTTTTAACAGCTTTCCATCACAGACAGCTACATCAATGCTTCCTCCAGACAGACTATCACTGACATTCTCTTTGCTGTTCCCTCTTCAAACGAATGGACCCCTTATCTGATCTCTGTCCTCTCCCCATTATCCTCCCCAACCATTACTGGCAGCACCAGATGGGAAGTGCTCTTGGCTCACATCTTCCAAATGCACCATTGATGATTATCGTAATGGCACTAGCATGGCTCTCAGCACAACCTCCTCCTTCTTGACAGGTGTCTTCCATCTCTCAACTTCACCCCCTTGCTTTCCATCCCTACTTCACTCATCTCCCCTTTCTAATCTCCCCAGTGGTGGCACCCCCACCTATGCACCCTATCCCAATCTTTTGAAGGGTGTTGGGTGTCCTGACCCACGTTTGGACTATTAGGCTACAACATTTGGTGCTGTGGGCTTAGGAAATCCAAGATGGCCGAAAAAGCCCACATGTGCGCCAGAATCTATGAAAACCGCACAGTTGTGCACACTAAAATGGTTGCCTAACTTGCCACCCACCAGTGTGAGCAGGATGGGCCGGGGTGCCATGAGTGAAATGTGTGCCAAAGGAAAAACCGCACTTTAAAATCACCTTTTTGTTTATCTGAATCCCAGCTCAAAATGCCTATTTGCCGCACATCCAAAAATCTCACTGAACACCAGCAGACATCTGGCAGAATAAAGTCTTGTGGGCATACAAAATCTGGAAAGAGGATGAGCCTAAAACAATGTTCATCAGAAGAATGGCTGAGCTGTGGATTTCAGCAGTTTAAGTAAATTTGGACTGAAAGACACTAAAAATCTAAGGGGCCGATTCATGGAACAAACGTGCGCCGAAAATCTTCGCGCAAGCATGCGCAAGCATGCGCAAGCGGAAAAAAACAGGCGCACACGCACGCGTGCGATTCATGGAAGTCCCTGCGCGTGTTCACCGCGGGATGTGCGCCAAACCCATGCATGGCGCACAAGTCACTGCAACATCGCGAAAGGCGTGCGCGACGCGCACAGTGAAAGCGCACAACCTCAGCACACACACCAGAAAGAGGGCGGGACATGGGGCGTAATGCGCGGAATGGGGAACAACACGGGAAAATAAGGGCGTAACTGGGGATGTACTGCAGGGAAGCAGACGGAACGCCCACACGCACTCGAACCACACGTATTCATGGAATCGAATAGGGCAAAGCCACGCACAGGCAAAGACACGCACAAGCTGAAACACGGCCGCCACACGAAGGCAGGCGGTAGAGTCCCAGCGCATCAAAAAAGTGGCGCGCGGGAAGTCAAATACGCGATTGAGCGGGGTACGTGGATTTCAGGGGTGCGCTAGAAATTCTACACGCGATTGGCCTGGGTACGTGTATTACAGGGGTGCGCGAGAAAATCTACACGCGATTGGTCTGGGTACGTGGATTTCAGGGGTGCGCGAGAAATGCTACACGCGATTGGCCTGGGTACGCCTATTACAGGGGTGCGCGAGAAAATGCACACGCGATTGGGCTGGGTACGTGGATTTCAGGGGTGCGCGAGGAATGCTACACGCGATTGGGCTGGGTACATGTATTACAGGGGTGCGTGAGAAAATCTACACGCGAATGGGCTGGGTACGTGGATTTCAGGGGTGCGCGAGAAATGCTACACGCGATTGGGCTGGGTACGTGTATTACAGGGGTGCGCGAGTAATTCTACACGCGAATAGCCTGGGCGCGTGTATTTCAGGGGTGCGCGTGAAGTTCCACACGCGATTTCAGCAGGGTACGTGTATTTCAGGGGTGCGCGAGAAATTCTACACGCGATTGGGCTGGGTACGTGTATTACAGGGGTGCGCGAGAAATTCTACACGCGATTGGGCTGGGTACGTGGATTTCAGGGGTGCGCGAGAAATGCTACACGCGATTGGCCTGGGTACGTCTATTACAGGGGTGCGCGAGAAAATGCACAAGCGATTGGGCTGGGTACGTGGATTTCAGGGGTGCGCGAGGAATGCTACATGCGATTGGGCTGGGTACGCGTATTACAGGGGTGCGCAAGAAAATCTACACGCGAATGGGCTGGGTACGTGGATTTCAGGGGTGCGCGAGAAATGCTACACGCGATTGGCCTGGGTACGTGTATTACAGGGGTGCGCGAGAAATCCTACACGCGATTGGGCCTGTGCGTGTGGGGCAGTGTATTACGTGGGTGTGCGGGAAGTTGAAGAGGTGAATTGCCAGTGTGGGTCCTCCCAGGTCTCCCCTCTACCCCCTCCATGACCTCTGCAGGCAGCCCACACCACAGTGGACTAGCCTGCACCCCTGGTCATGTCCCGCAGGCAGCCCATCCACCATGGGCATGCCCCCCAGCCAAGCCACATGTCCCCCTGCACCCCCACCCCCCAGCACTGTGGGGCACCTGCCAGCAGGCCCCCAACCATGTCCCCTTGCACCCCCACCCCCCAGCACTGTGGGGCACCTGCCAGCAGGCCCCCAACCATGTCCCACTCATGTCCCCCTGCACCCCCACCCCCCAGCAGGCCCCCACTCATGTCCCCTTACACCCCCACACCCCAGCACTGTGGGGCACCTGCCAGCAGGCCCCCAACCATGTCCCCTTGCACCCCCACCCCCCAGCACTGTGGGGCACCTGCCAGCAGGCCCCCGACCATGTCCCACTCATGTCCCCCTGCACCCCCACCCCCCCAGCAGGCCCCCACTCATGTCCCCTTGCACCCCCACACCCCAGCAGGCCCCCACTCATGTCCCCTTGCACCCCCACCCCCCAGCACTGTGGGGCACCTGCCAGCAGGCCCCCGACCATGTCCCACTCATGTCCCCCTGCACCCCCACCCCCCCAGCAGGCCCCCACTCATGTCCCCTTGCACCCCCACACCCAAGCAGGCCCCCACTCATGTCCCCTTGCACCCCCACCCCCCAGCACTGTGGGGCACCTGCCAGCAGGCCCCCGACCATGTCCCACTCATGTCCCCCTGCACCCCCACCCCCCCAGCAGGCCCCCACTCATGTCCCCTTGCACCCCCACCCCCCAGCAGGCCCCCACTCATGCCCCCCTGCCCCCCGGTCCTGACGAAACGCAATCATGGCAGTAATGGCCAGCATACCCAGCACAAACACCCAGCCAAGGATTGCATCCACCCACATAGTAGATGCAATTACATGATACAACCCCAATGGCAAGTATGTAAATGAACACATGTCTGTCACACACACATACACAATGGGTGCAAGTGAATATCAAAACCCATATCATGACATGCATGAAACCAATGAGAAAATACCACAAATGTAAGTTATAAATATATGTATTAAAGATGAAAATGAAGTAAAGAAATAAAACACACAACAATGGGGATGACAAAACTAATGGTCCATGTCCGAGAACTAATAGAAAAAATCAAAAAACAAAGGAATCCAAAAACTAATGTAGTCCAAAGAAAAATAATGGGGGGAAAAAATAAGGAAAAACCATTGCCTCATGGTGAACTGAAATATAAATCCAACAAATGTTTTCCAAACATCAAACTATGTACAAGAATATCCCAGGGTCCATGAGCCCAACACCATAAATGAAACCTACTACTACTAACTAATGAAAAAAATATATACAGAAAAGTGGCCATTGTCCGAGCGGTCCAAAAAAAACGTACAAAATAAAGGAAACCTAACACTAACTAACTAAAGAACTATATACAATGGCAGCGGGCAAGTCCTGCGGCTCACTCTGTGATGTTGCCGGCCAGGGCATCATCGAACTCCATGTCGATGTCCCGGAGGCGGGACTCTGTCCTGGCCCCGAGGTCTCGCAGGGACAACCCCGTGTCCACCTCAAACTCCCTGCGAGCTTCCTCGAGGCACTCAGCCCGCCTCAACGCCCGACGCATGGAGAACTCCGCCCTGACCATGGTGAGCCGCTCCTCTTCCGCCCGCTGCCGCTCCGCACCTATCCGCTGGACCAACTGCTCCCACACGGAAGACACTGCCATCCCAGGGTTCACCTGCCCTCCGGCCGATGCCTGCCCCTCTGATCTTGATGGCCCCGAGCCATGATGCCTCCCACGTCGAGCCTGCTGCTGCCTCCGACGCCACTGCCTCTGCCAGCACGACGGCATCCAGGCTGATGGAATCCACCGATGCCGTCGTGCACGTGCCCTGCCAGATGATGCCGGCACATCCTCCATCTGCAGGGGGACAGTTGCTGGTGTGTCCACCCCTGCTGGACCTTCGACTCCCGACTGTGGCAGGGATGGGGTCCCCACCGAGCTGGCTGCGTTGGTCGGGGCAGGTCCACAGGGGGCCCTGGTGGCATCTGGGCCGGAAGACGGCATGGAGCACGACTGGCGCATAGCCCCCACAGAGGAGGAGAGGGTCGCCAGAAGGCCACACACATGTAGGAAACCCCCGACCATGGCGGCTCCCAAATGGTTCACGTACGCACGGTGCTCTTCGTGATGATGTGCATGCTCCTCCCGGGAAGCATGCACCTCATCACGAATGCCAGCCGTGCGCAACGCGACACCAATCAGGACCCTCTCCACACGACCAGGGGTCCCCTCGTCCGCAGGTAGAGGAGTGTCAGATGACATGGACATCTCCCCTACCTGCGGACGGGCCTGGGATGGGGCATCCCTGCTGGTGCATGGTGGTGCAGTCACAGTGTCAGGGACAGTGACATGCACAGGCACCTCCACGGCGACCTGTGCTGCCTCCTGCCCCTGGCCCTGGACTGCACCACTTGCACCAGCGGGGATGCCCCCACCAGGCCCCATGTGTGGCTCAGTAGCGGCCTCCTCCCCCTCTGTGGAAACCACCAACCTGGATGTCTCCACGCCGTCTTCCGCCGGTGCAAGCCCCTGTGGGGGCTCACCCACCCCTTCCGCTGCAGCCGTGGCGGCATCCCCGCCGCTCTGCTCCACAGCGCCTTCTCCGCCCTCTTCTTCACTTGCCACTGTGTAGAGGGAGACATAGAACACAAGCATCAGGGTACTGTACAATGGTCCCCTAGACAGGAAGCAACAGCAGATGAGTGGCACTGTCATACATCACTCCCATCATGTCCCTCCACAACACATGGGTCAGTGCAGGCAAAACACATACAGTAACAGGCATGGGGCAGGCCATGGACATTGGCATACATGACCAAGGGACTCATGATTCATACAATGTTGGTTTCAAACTCACATGCATCATGGGTCTTTCCATCACATGCACACACCTCACCGTAGTTCCATCCATCTGGCCTCGTGCACCACAGACGCAGTGGATACAAGGATGACTAGGCTGCATCAGTGAATCTGAACATTGTCACAGACATGTGTCATGCATCCATGGCGGTGACAAGTCACAGACACGCAGGTCAGACACACACACATGGACACCATACGTGTACATGGGACCAGCACCCATCCCTCACCCCCACCCATGTCCAGGAACAGAGACTGCCATGCTTCCATGTGTCCATTCCGCACAGAGCCCCCCATGTTGCAATAGAACACATCACTGTACTCACATGCCTGACCGTGATGTCCCTGCACACACACATACGTACATGGCCTATGTCACACATACAGGCAGGTATCAGACAACCAGCACACTGCAACATGCCCTGTCTCACACAGCAATGCTTGGCCACTTACCGGCCAACTCCAGATGGGTCTGCCTCCGAAGGATCTGGGCGTGGAGCGCTGGGTCTACGCGTTCCAGGACCCTCATCTGGATGTCACTCAGGCGTGCCCGGCCCCCCTCCGCGAGGCGCCGGGCCTTATTGAGGGTCCTGGACCTCAAGTCCTCCCAGCGCTTCTTGATGTGCTTGATGTCGCGGGTTGCCACCCCCTCCGCGTTGATGGCAACCACTACATCGTCCCAGATCCTCTCCCGTCCTTCCTTGTTGGCGCGTGGTCTTCCGAAGAGGGCATCATAATGCCCCAGGACATGCTCCACCAGGACACCAACTTCCTTCTCACTGAAGCTGGTGGCCCTCTGCCTCTCTGGCTGGGGGTCGCCACTGGTCTCAGATGGTGCTTGCCCCGACATGGCGACCCCCGAGGCAGGCGTGGGTGGGCAACTGGGTCCTGGGGCTGGGCTGTGGAGCGATGGTATCCCAGTCGGGAGTCTACTGTTCCAGCAGGGGTGGACACAGCAACTGGACCCCTGCAGATGGCTGATGTGCAGGCACCAAATGGCAGGGCACGGTGGCAGCAGGCAGGCAGGCAGGCAGGCAGCAGCAGATGGCACGTGGGAGGCTGCTCGGGGCACTGGGGGGGCAGTGATTCGGCCTTCTGGGCAGGAGCGTGGTCTTCCGTGTGTATTCGCGTGGCCAGCTTGATACGGAGTGATTTGGCACGTGAAAAATCTGCACGTCAGCGTGTAATTCGAGGAAAGGCCCTTAACGCGTAAGCGCGTCTGCACGCATACACATTTTCATTGGACCAAAGGCCCTCAGCGCGTGAGCGCCTCTGTGACGTGACGTGCGAGGGTGTATCCCTCATTGCACGTGATGACAGAACACACGTGGATTTCAACCAATCGCGTGTGAAAGTTCACGGCACCCCGGAACACACGTACCCAGCCCAATCACGTGTAGAATTTCTCGTGCACCCCTGTAATACACGTACCCAGCCCAATCGCGTGTAGAATTTCTCGCGCACCCCTGAAATACACGTACCCTGCTGAAATCGCGTGTGGAACTTCACGCGCACCCCTGAAAAACACGCGCCCAGGCTATTCGCGTGTGGAACTTCACGCGCATCCCTGAAAAACACGCGCCCAGGCTATTCGCGTGTGGAACTTCACGCGCACCCCTGAAAAACACGCGCCCAGGCTATTCGCGTGTGGAACTTCACGCGCACCCCCGGAATACACGTACCCAGCCCATTCGCGTGTAGAATTTCTCGCGCACCCCTGAAATACACGTACCCTGCTGGAATCGCGTGTGGAACTTCACGCGCACCCCTGAAAAACACGCGCCCAGGCTATTCGCGTGTGGAACTTCACGCGCACCCCTGAAATACACGCGCCCAGGCTATTCGCGTGTAGAATTACTCGCGCACCCCTGTAATACACGTACCCAGCCCAATCGCGTGTAGAATTTCTCACACACCCCTGAAATACACGTACCCTGCTGAAATTGCGTGTAGAATTTCTCGCGCACCCCTGAATTACACGCGCCCAGGCTATTCGCGTGTAGAATTTCTCGCGCACCCCTGAAATACACGCGCCCAGGCTATTCGCGTGTAGAATTTCTCGCGTACCCCTGAAATCCACGTACCCAGGCCAATCGCGTGTAGAATTACTCGCGCACCCCTGTAATACACGTACCCAGCCCAATCGCGTGTAGAATTTCTCGCGCACCCCTGAAATACACGTACCCTGCTGAAATCGCGTGTGGAACTTCACGCGCACCCCTGAAATACACGAGCCCAGGCTATTCGCGTGTGGAACTTCACGTGAACCCCTGGAATACACGTAGCCCGCTTGCCGTGCTGGTACAGGGTTAGCGCAGCCCTTTGCGCTGGATTGGGGATTTTGATGGCTTTTCCCTGCGCGGAAGGCGTTCTTGGGGGCGTAACTGGCGCTGCTGCAAGGTCGCTGCGCCACTATGCGCCACGGCTGGTTTTGGTGGCTGGAATCCATGAATACGCTGTGCACGGAAATGGGTTTTGGCGCACGCGGCTGGCGCAGGGATTCGCACGCGCACACTGTGCGCCAGCCGCGTGCGCCACTTGTGCGCCGAATTCTATGAATTGGCCCCTAAATGTTTAAAAGAAATGAGTGACCTACTTTTGAGTGTCACATAGGCTGCAATTGTTTAAATGTCATAGTTTTAAACTTAGAATCAGCATTCTAGCTGCATATGTAAAAAATTGTTAGTTATTTGAATGCAGAAAACTGGGGAACAGAAATGACATGTGGCTAAAAACTGGCTTAAAGAGATTCCAATTTTGCCTGGCAACTACCCCCATCAGGAGTGAAACTTGATTCACAAGTAACTTCCCAGGCCTGGCTGTTTCCTGCTGGCCACACTAAGGATATGCCATCTCTCTGATAATTGAATTAAGGGGAGCCCCCACAGAATACAGGAGCTCTGAACAATGCACCCCCCTTCACCCAGGCAGATGGTTTATTGCAGATGTCGTAAAACAGCTTCCTCTTGGCAGAAGCTGGGAGGGGCAGGGTCTCTGAGCTTGGCAGAAACTGGAAAGACTGGTTTCTGTACCATGTGATCTGAAAAAACCACCCCCCTTTGGGGCCAGAACATAACTCTAAAAAGATGAATAACTCATAGAGCGGACTTGTGAAAATTATTTAAATGATACCATAATTCTTGTGATTTTTCTGCCCACATTTTAAGACGTGTTAGGACCCGGTGGTATGTTCAGGGGGGTTTTAGCGGAAAAGAGGATATTACTCAAAATGTGTGCATGTGAAAAATCTGACACTTCATCAACTAATGTCCATACTCCTTGCGCACATGTGTGTAAATTTGGGTTAATGTCCGAAATTGCAAAATCAGTTAAAAAGTGCAAATGTTGCCATTTCTGAATGCAAACCCCCAGGAAGAGCAGATTTGGACAGGGTATACCTCCTGTGATATGTGATGGGTGCGTGTAATTTTAAACGAATGTGTACCTGTGCAAATATGTTTTTTTTAATCAAATATAGATTGTGTGCAATTTGACAGGGGAGGATGCTCTGACCCATAAAACCTACAGCATCACTCTGACTCACAGTTCCTTCCCCAATCATGGGAGAGGGGAGAATTGGGCCAATGGCAAGTGTAGAGGGGTAGGGTCTAGTGATGCTGCACACACAGATAAAAGCAGACAGACAGGACAGATAGGGACATTCATTTCCATCTGCTGCGGGACGCTCTGCCGGAAAATCCATACTTTACCTCCATCAATCTCTAGAGAAAGCTGTGCAGAAAGATCCAGACTTTAAATCCATCAATCTCCAGAATCCAGAGAGAGAGCTGACCCAGATCACTGTGAAGTGCAGCGACCAGACCAGAGTCCAGTCTAAAACCTGACCAGATTTGTGGCGAGGCCCATCTAATTCAAGAATATAGTGTGAGTACCTAGCAAGACTGTGCAGAACCAATCTCTTAGTTAAAATAATATAATTCAATCTATTTTAATATAAGTAGAACTGCCTCCTAACTGTCACTTGTCATTTTCTAGTTGCTAGCTGTCACTTGTCTTTTTGAACTTTAAAATTTCAAATCTGAAAAACGACCTTTATTTAATCGCTCATATCTCCGTGACCATTTGTGCTAGAGACTTGCAGTAACTTTCATCTGGAAGCTGAGATCCTAGGCTGTCCTAGGACCCCAAAACAATAGTGCTATTCCCTATAGTTTTGCCGCAATCGCGAGGAACGCACTCGCGAATTTGCCACGATTTGCAAATTTCTTCACGTGTGAAAACAGCAGTTTTCTTGCTTTCATTTGCCAAAAATTCGTTTAACCTGCTAGGTACTCCTAGATCCTTGCTAAAGTGAGCCTGAACTCATCCCGAGTATATTTCACTCACCCTGAACCTCTAGAGGGAATTAAAAGCATTTTAGCATATTTTTCACTTCATTGACAGCACATATAAAAGCATTTTGGGCCTGTGTTTAAAACTCCGATCCGTAGTCTAAGCTTGCTGGGGTGAACTGAATTACATTTGATTGCATTTCTGAGAACTGTGTGCTTCCCTTCCATTTCCTTGCATTGCATAAAGGGGGGAGGGGATTGCCAGAGAAAAGTGATTACATTGTTTTGTTGAACGCATATTGAGTATTTTCTGTACTGCATTTTCATTCCACCTTGCATCCATTTGAAACCATAAAGTATTGTTGCTATCTTATCCATCCTATAACCACTCATCATTGATTATAAAGAAGTGTGCTAGTGCCAGACTATCCATTATTGATTACTGCTCAGATTCAGTGTGATATATATATATATATTGTTTAAATTATCAAATAAACCTTTTAACTTGCAAAACAGAACTACTTCTTGGCTCAGTGGGGTCAGGGGGATTCCAAGGGAGGGGTGTTATATAGGGGTAGTCATCCAGAACGCATGAACTGGACATAAAGATATTTCAATAAGGGTTTCCATTCAGTATCCCAGACTAGGCATTGACTTAGCTGAAGTGTTGAATTGAATCCTCTTACAAATTGGGGTCTCGTGCCGGACGTTTGGGTTAGATCTATCACTTGTGCAGATTAATACAGCGTGCCAGCTGACCAGATACACATATCCGGTCGGATCACCACGCTGTGTTACGCTGTAAAGCACTCCTCAAAGGAACGCTCTAAGAAAAAGGTCTGTTTTGCAAAAATAAAATACTAATTTCTCTAAGTCAGGACAGAGACCAATCTCTAGAATGACGACCTTAGTAGACATGAAAATAGCCAGAGAGCACTTCTTACATAAGTTATTTGTGAGAGGTGAGTGGACTCACCAGGACCAGACGGTCTGGTTGCAAGCAATCGCACCCCAGATCACGGAAACAGGGTCAGATACATGGAGAGATCAGGGTCCCCTACATGTGGCCCTGAGTGAACTATACATGGCTCCTAAAGCTAAGGATGAACAAGACAAGATGGTTAGGATAACGGCATACCTGTACCTATATATGGGAGACATGCAGGATAAATGTACTGAAAGCCAAGATCTGGCGAATAAGCGACAGATGGCGTTAGAGAAGATCCAATCTGACCTGGTCTCTTCTGAGCAGAGGCTGCAGGGGAGCCAGGAGTCAGAAAATGAGAGTATACAGCACATCATTAAAATAAAGAGGGATATGGACATCCTGCAACAGGAAAAGGCTGACCAGGATACCAGATTTCTGGCCTTGCAGAAGGAGTACCAAGAAGGTTTGGACTCCCTACTGCAGAGCCAGAAAAAGCTGGAGCAACAGCTAGACTTCAATAGGGCATGTGCTGAGCAGGTAGTCACCCTGCAAAGCCACCTAGATAGGGAGAAGGCAGAGAGCAATAAACTGATTTTGAAAGACCTGGATACCCAGGCAGAATTTGACCAGAGCGCCAGAAAGCTGGTGCCTTCCAAAGGCAAAGGGACGACCTGGCGGCACAGATGCAGGCTCTTAGTCAGGAAAGGGATACCTTAGGCCAGGAAGTCTGCCACTGAAAAAGGAAAATGGAAGAAAATCACCTGGCCCTCCAGGGACTGGGTGACCTCCAAAAAGAACACCAGAACTTGTTAGAGCACACCAGGAAGGTGGAGGATGCTCTGGCAAGAAAGGAGCAGGCCAATAGGGACACAGCTCAGGAGGTAACCCTCCTGCAGCAAAGACTGGCCCAGTGCTCCAGGACCAATCAGGAAACGCGGAGAGAGAATGAGGCTCTCTGCCAGCACAATGATAGGCTCCAACAACAGGTAGCGATGCAGGAGAGACTGATAGAGTCGAGTAAGGCCTTAACTGAGGAACTGAAAGCGCAGGCTCTTGCATTGCAACAGGGAGCAGGGGCGGATAGAGACCAGGTTCGTTGGGAGAGGGAGACTCATGAGCATAACATCAGGAGCCCTAGTACCAGAGGCCTTTATATCTCTCAGTCCTGGACTCTGCCACCCCCATGTCCCCTGGCGCACATGAGCACCGGGCCACAGGGATGGCAGATTACTATCCAGCCAGAAGCATGGGGCTCATAGGCCAGTACCTCCCAGGAATGGATGGGCGGGCATCCGGGTATGGGCACCCAAGAACAGTGCAATTTGATGGGGAGCCCCAGGAGAGTAGGCCCATTAAGGGCATCCTGAAAACCTCTGCCCAGTTAGGTCAGTGGGGGGGGTACCCATCAAATCCTGGCAGCAAAGAGGAATCTGAAGACTCCTCTGAGCGGTACAGGACACAGGAGACCAGGTCCCCACACTCTGCCAGCCATTCCCAGGCTCGCAGAATCCGGTAAAACCTGGAAGATCTGACAGGAACCTCTGGGAGCAGTGCCTCTGAGTCAGAGGATGAATGGACCAGGGTTACCCGAACCAAAAAGGCCAATAAGGCAAAAAAAGGGCCTTGCTTAAGGAGCCATTGAAACAGATTAAGGCAATCAGGAGTGTCATCACGCCTTATCATAAGAACGCCAAGTATTCTGTTTGGGAGCACTTGGAGTTGTTTGAGCAAATGATGGAGACTTTCCATTTGAAGGACAGCCAAAGCTGTATTCAATATGTAAAGTGGACCTTCTCCCCGGAATACTCCAGTTTCTTTGCGGGGCTGGAGGACCAAAATCATTTAAGATGGTCCACCTATAAGGCGGCCATCTTGAAACATTTTTCTACTCATAGAAATCCTCAAGAGGCTCGCAAGGCAGCCTACAATTTACAATGTGGGGAGGATCAGGCCCCACAAGAATTTGTGCAGGAGTTAAAGCGTGCCTTTGCGCAGACCACCAGAAGGGTGCGCACAGACAGCAGAGAATTTGTTAATACGTTTTTCCATGCCTTGCCCAAATACATAATGACCCAGCTCGTGAGGGATTTTCACGAGAAAAGATCTTTAGACTGGGTCATTGAACAAGCCACCCGCATCTACGAGGTGCAGAAACCGGTGGAAAACAAAAACCAGCCTAAAAACCCCAAAACCAACAGCACCCCTGCTGCTGCCAAGGTGGCAGAGGTAAAGGTCACCCCCGTTTTAGAGTTGGAGATGGGGGGCCTAAAAACCTACCTGCACCTAATAATGCTAGGCCCAGAAGGTCCTCAGGCCAGGCACAGACAGGGAGCCAGGGAGGCAGCCCCACAAATGGGGTCCCTCGCTCTCCTGACTATGTAAGTCCCTGTTACAAGGGAAATCGACCCATCCTGGGTTATGTGTGGACTCCTCCAGCCCAAGGGGGGGGATCCAGCCAAGCACCTAGCCCAGGGAACTTCCCTCCTAACTTCCCACCGGAGGGGAGAAATTCTCCAAATCCTGGGCAGAACTTTTTCCCCAGGAATCCACCCAACTTCCAACCCCAAAATCATCCATCCTTCTTTCCCCAATTCCCTGAGCCCAGACAACCTAATCCGGGAGAGGGTAGGCCAAGGGTGGAGGGGTACCCAAATCTTCCCAACCAGGGGTACTACCAAAGAAGGGATAGCTACCCTTCCCGGGATCAGCCCAGGGGAGAAAACAGGGCCCCGTATCAGCCTGAGCGGGTTTCCCAGTTAGAGCGCCAGGTTCAAAACATGGCGCGGGATCTGGGTCACATACTGAGGGCTCAGCAGAACCCTCAGATCGGCATGCCGGCGCAGAACGCACCCAACTCTGGACCTGGTGCCCCAGAACAATGACGGGGGCAGCACCCTGATAACTCACCGGTTCCCAGGGAGGAGGCACAAAGGGAAGGGGGGTGTAAAGCCTTGGAGGAAGCTTCCTTCCTCACTTGTAAACAGCCCCTGGAAACCCAGGAACCGGAAACAAAATCTCTTGCCCCTGAAAGTTTGCCTCCTAAGGAGCAGAGGGGGGGTAGGAGAAACAAAAGACCCAAACAGACTCAGTTTGAGGAGGAGGTACAGATCTTCCAATTTGAGGGAGAGGGATCCTCAGAGGATCCTGGGGAAAGGATCTTCTCCTTCAGAGAGGAGGGAACTCCTCCCAAAGAAAAATGGGTCCCTAGGGATGCAAATCCAGACTGGGGAGATGTGGAGACTGAGCTACCGCCGCCCACCATCTCATCCCAGAACCAACAGCAAGAAAATCCCCTGGTTCAAACCCATCCTGGTGACTGCCTCCAAAAAGGGGGGGGCGGCCCGGAACCAGAGCCAGGGGAACCCACAATGGCTCTGATCTCCAGTTGCCAACTTTTTCTTTCAGATTCCCAAGGCTCTCCACAGAATTCTGCCCAAATCTCTTCGCTAGCGATGTCCAAAACCAGAAAGTTAGCCCACCAGTTGTCCAAAAATGTGCATTATCTGTGCCCCCTTGAGGAGAAGGAGGGAAGATACTATGCCCCGGTACAAGTACATGGGCAGGGGACAATTTTGGCACTGGTGGACACTGGATCTCAAGCTACCCTTCTGTCCAGAAGGGCCTTTGACGAACTGAATGCAGGAAGGGGAGAGAATTACCAAATTCCTCTCACCTCTCTTCCTGGACAACTCCAGAACTTTGACGGGAAGGAAATTCCCGTCGAGGGGACAGCAGACTTGGACATTAAGATCGGGCGACACAAGGTGAAACACCCGGTCATAGTTGTGACTCCAGAGGGCACCCCTTGTTTACTAGGGAATGACCTCCTGAGAAGGTTGTCACCCCTAATAGATTGCGTAAACAAGGTCCTCTGGACCCAGACTAGCCGACCAATAAAATTAAAACAGAGTGTCAACCATGTTAGTTTAAACGGCACCTGCCACATGGTTGAACAAAAATCTGACCAAGTAGAATTTCACTTCCAGAATAGCCAAATTCCAGACGTGACAGTAATAGCAGTAGGACAACAGACTGGTGATGGAGGGTCCTCTCTATTTCTGAAAATCAACCTTCCTTCCAGTCTAAAGTGGTATTCCACGCTGGAAGGAAACACTCTGAAATTTTATACTAATCCACAATCAGAAACTCCCACTCCTATAGTCCAGAAAGATGTGAAATCAGCTCAGAGCCTGGCTGATATTCAGCAAATTGCAGAGCAGTTGTTCATCCCTGTTCAGTTAAATGATGGGAAGGACTCTGTTCTCGCTCGAGTGTGTGTGAATAACGGTAAGAGCCTCATCAGCGAAGCCATGTTCCGCCAACTCCCAAAAGATCCAGCCACTCCCACATTCAAACTGATAGACAAATGGGAAATGGACCTGGAAGCACCGAATTCCAAACATCTCCTGCCAAGCAGGTGTATGCTCAAAATCTCCATTGGCAACAAGAGCATAGTCCACAATTGTTGGGTCATGCAAGACGTCCCTGCCGCCTTTTACTTAGGCAGTGACATTCTCAATCGCTTTGCCATTAGTTTGGACCTAATAAACTTCAAAGCTTGGTCCCGATTAGCGGATAATCCCATGGGCTTTGATGATCCAGAAAAAGCATTTAGGTCAGCTCAATTGCTACCTTATGCAGTTGAAATTCAGATCAAAGAGGAAGTCACCATCCCAGAAAGGACCCGACAATTCTCCCTGGAAGTGAAAGCTAAAAGAGGACAATATTTGCAAAACCCTGATGCGTACATACATCTAAATGCTTCTCTCCAACAGCAAGGGTTAGGGGTAAACCCAACTCCATTAGTCAACATAGAACATGACACCATTCTAATAGAGGTGGATAACAGCGACTTGAAGAGTATTACTCTAGCCGCAGGCACCATTATTGGAATGGCGGTTGATGACCGACATTTTTCCATAGATTTAGGTAATGAACTGTTAGGGCCAATCCCCAAGGACTGTTTTGACAGTGACAGTGATGACAATACAACACCAGACCGGATTTTTACCTGGCATGGGGGGAACTTCCTGGTGTACACTTCTTGCCCTTATGGTAAGGAAGATGTGACTTGTGACTTCAGGAGGGATGAGGTGATTTTTCAGGTCCATGAGGGCTGCCTTTCCCACCTGAAGCCTCCGGTCCAAATCAGCACTCTGACCAGGGACTTCTCCACCCAGCTGGAGGAGGCCGCTGAAATAGCCAAACCAGAAGTCTTTCCAGGCTTCAGGCAGATGGTGGAAGAGAGAGTCAACCTAGCTGATGCCTGTGTGACTCTGGAACAAAAGCAAAAGTTGAAACAAGTTTTCTTGGATTTCCAAAATCTCTTTGCGGTAGACTCATATGACTGTGGCCGCACCGACATCCACACAACAACAATCCCCACGGACCCTGGCATGACTCCAGTGTTTGTGAAGCAATATCGTTTGCCTCTCGCATCCATGGAATCCCTTACTGAAATAATTAAGAACCTTGAGTCCCGGGGAATAATCTGTCCAGTCCACAGCACCTTCAATAATCCGGTGCTGGGAATATGGAAGCCAAACGGCCAGTGGAGACTCTGCGCTGACCTTAGGGAGCTCAACAAACGGGTCCATACTTCCCGATGGCCTCTGCCCTACATTGACCAAGGGCTGGCCCAGATCCAGGGGTCACAGGTATTCACTGCAATAGACCTGACCAATGGATACTGGACCGTGCCTGTCAGCAGGGAGGACCGATACAAACTGGCTTTTACCTTTGGGGCCAGCAGTACACATGGACCCGGACTCCCTTCGGATACCTTAACTCCGGTAATGAGTTCAATATTTTCCTACATAAGGCCATGCCCGACCTGGGTGCGAGGGGTAACCTGGCTTATGTAGATGATGTCCTCATCAAAAGTTCATCTGTGGAGGAACACATAGCGGAGATCCGTTATGTTCTGACGCAGTTGAGGGCCGCCGGAGCAAAACTTTCCTTTCAGAAAGCACAGTGGTGTCGAACCCGTGTTAATTTCTTGGGGCATGAGATTACTCCTCAGGGTCTCTGTCCCCAGGAAAAGAAAGTCGAAGCCCTCCAAAAATTGAAGGACCCCACAACTCTGCGGGAACTAAGGAGCCTCCTTGGACTGACGAATTACAGCAGAAAGTTCATTGAGGGCTACGCAGAGATCACCAGACCCCTGATTCATCTCCTGAAGGGGGGGGTCAAGTGGGAATGGGGTCCAGAACAAGCCGAGGCAGTAAGACAACTCAAAAGAAGCCTCTCACAAGCGCCTTGCCTAGCTTACCCTGTCAGAAACAAGGAGTTCTTCCTGGAGACGGGGTTCTCTAATACGTGCTTGACGGCAGTATTATACCAAAAGCATGACAAGGTCAATAAAGTAATCTCTTATGCGAGCAAAACTTTATCCTCTGTGGAGGAAAAATTCAACGATTGTGAGAAGGCGCTCCTGCCAACGGTGTGGGCATTGAAGAATTACCGCCCGTTTATCCAGGGGGAACACATCATAGTGGAGACTCCACATCAGCCTCTGCAATATCTCCAAAGTGACAGAATCCGGGCCGGAAATGTGAGTAATTCCCGAATTACTTCCTGGATTCTGTCAATGCAAGGCTTTCCTGTGGAGGTCAGATATGGCCAAAACAAGAAGAGTCCCCTCGCGCAAGGTCTGGCTGACTTGCATGATTGTGCCAAAGAAAACTGTCTCGAGGACGAAAGTCTAAAAATAAAGGACAACATGGAGGCATACCTTAATTCCCCCCACAAAGTCTTTGAAGAGGACAAGTGTGAAGGAATGCCCACTGTCTATGTGGATGGATGCTCTTACCATGTTGACAACGACGGGGAGAAAGAACTGGTGGCCGGCGTAGGGAATGCATGGGTGAATGAGTCCCCAGAACCCTCCGCTGGATACAAAATTGGTCCCCGAAGTAGTCAGGTGGCAGAATTGATGGCTGTGCATCAGGCCATCCTCACTGCTGTCCAGCATCAACTCCACGAACTGGTCATAATCACAGATTCGGATTATGTACGGAACGGGTTCGTGGAGCACCTGGTTAATTGGAAAACCAGAGGCATGTTATGTGCTAACAACAAACCCTTGAAACATGGGAAGTTGATCCAAAACATTGTTGATCTGGTCACCTCGAATGAGATGACCATCTATTGGAAAAAGATCAAGGGACAAAACTGGAAATGACTTAGCTGATCAGCTGGCCAAAACCGGGGCCATCCAAGGGGATATAATTGAGATTGAGTCCCTGTTGGGGGAAATCCAGGTCACTGCTATCACTAGGTCCCAGACAAATGCTCACAACAACCTTTCAATTGCACAATGGAGTAAGGAGACCCCTGATGCTGATTTCATTACCGCTCAGAAGGGGGATCCAATAATTGGTAAGTTTTACCAACACCTTGAGGACCCTGAGAACTTTCCCTTGACGGATACCGATTATATTGGGAAAGAGGACCTAAGAGTGTTGATGAAATGTCCAAAAATGTTCCGGATCCAAGACGGTTTTTTGGTAAGGAAATCCAAAGCTGGCCACGATCAGTGGGTGGTTCCTACCTCATTCCGAAGCCTGATGTTAAGTCACGCCCATGATGCGGCCACCGCCGGTCATTTGGGGTTTCACACAACATTGGAAATCTTAAGAGAGGTTGCGTACTGGCCACACATGGGGCAGGACCTCGACCAATACTTGAAGGGGTGTCTTGTGTGTGCACAATTTCATCCATCATCCCTCACGCACCGAGCGCCTCTCCAAAAGCGGGGGATGACCCTGCCATGGTCAGATTTACAAATCGACTTTGTAGGCCCCGTGATTCGCTCTGCTAGGGGGAATAAGTACATGTTGACTGTGACATGCTTGTTTACCAAGTGGGTGGAATGTCTCCCAGCCCCAAATTGCAAGGCAGAAACCGCAGCTGCCCTGATGATTAACCACATCTTTTCCTGTTTTGGTCTACCTCAAAGGATTGAGTCAGACAGAGGTAGCCACTTCACCAGTGAAGTAATGACAAAGATGTGGGAGATACTGGGGGTCAAAAGGAAGTTGCATATTGCTTACCGGCCAGCTTCTTCTGGGGCAGTAGAGAGATATAACCGAACCATTGTGAGCATATTAAAGAAGTTTGTGTCAGATTCTTTGCCAAGTTGGGATATCCGATTACCTCTGGTCCTAATGGCCATCAGATCTACCCCTTCATCTGCAACCAAAATGTCACCATTTGAGTTGATGACTGGACGCAAGATGGTGCTTCCTCAGCATTTGCTCTACAGGACCCAAGAGCAGACACTGATAAATGCCTCCACAACTCATGAGTATGTGGAGAATTTAAGGAAACACCTTCAACATGCTTTTGCTTATGCTCAGCGGAATCTAGAAAGATCAGCTGATAGCATGAAGACCCACCATGACCTGAAAACTTCCAGGAAGGAATATCAGGTGGGGGACCAAGTCTATCTATACAATTTCCAAAGGAACCAGGCCAAACAGCGAAAATTTTTGCCTACATGGAAGGGACCCTTTGAGATCATCGACAAGATCTCCCCTGTGGCCTACAAAATCCACATCCCCAAATGTCCTTTGGCAACGGGGGAAGACAAGTGGGTCCACATAAACCAGTTGAAATGTTGTCATCCCAGGCACACTCTGCAACAACTGGAGGAATCCTCTGGAATCCTAGCGGGTACTGTCTCAGACTAATTCAGTTCCAACCATAAAACATACCACATCTAGTCTCTAAAATATTGTGATTTGCACGAAGCTGTCTCTTAGTTATACTGTTTTTTTTTCAAAATAAGAATGTAATGTTTCATTATGATGAAATGCATATGCTGCCCCACTATCTCAACAATGTTGGAAAGACGTCTATGAGTAGGTATTGCCGCTCTTCCTTTGTCGTTCTAGGAGAAAGAAAATCTGGAGACCGGCCAAGGAGGATGATCCGGAGACTGGGAGGATGACGCAAGGGGGCCCAGGGTACCGCCCAATATTCCCATCAGGACCGGCGAGGAGAACCGATCGATCCGACCGGATGGAGGAAAAGATGCTGAACTGTGCCATTTGCAGAATTGGAAGAAGATTATGCGGACAGACCAGTGCGTGGGTCAAAACCCTTGTGCACCCGACTCCCCATCGACTCAAATTCAAAGGGCAGTCACGTGGGGGGGTTTGTTGGGTGTCCTGACCCACGTTTGGACTATTAGGCTACAACATTTGGTGCTGTGGGCTTAGGAAATCCAAGATGGCCGAAAAAGCCCACATGTGCGCCAGAATCTATGAAAACCGCGCAGTTGTGCACACTAAAATGGTTGCCTAACTTGCCACCCACCAGTGTGAGCAGGATGGGCCGGGGTGCCATGAGTGAAATGTGTGCCAAAGGAAAAACCGCACTTTAAAATCACCTTTTGTTTATCTGAATGCCAGCTCAAAATGCCTATTTGCAACACATCCAAAAATCTCACTGAACACCAGCGGACATCTGGCAGAATAAAGTCTTGTGGGCATACAAAATCTGGAAAGAGGATGAGCCTAAAACAATGTTCATCACAAGACTGGCTGAGCTGTGGATTTCAGCAGTTTAAGTAAATTTGGACTGAAAGACACTAAAAATCTAAATGTTTAAAAGAAATGAGTGACCTACTTTTGAGTGTCACATAGGCTGCAATTGTTTAAATGTCATAGTTTTAAACTTAGAATCAGCATTCTAGCTGCATATGTAAAAAATTGTTAGTTATTTGAATGCAGAAAACTGGGGAACAGAAATGACATGTGGCTAAAAACTGGCTTAAAGAGATTCCAATTTTGCCTGGCAACTACCCCCATCAGGAGTGAAACTTGATTCACAAGTAACTTCCCAGGCCTGGCTGTTTCCTGCTGGCCACACTAAGGATATGCCATCTCTCTGATAATTGAATTAAGGGGAGCCCCCACAGAATACAGGAGCTCTGAACAATGCAACCCCCTTCACCCAGGCAGATGGTTTATTGCAGATGTCGTAAAACAGCTTCCTCTTGGCAGAAGCTGGGAGGAGCAGGGTCTCTGAGCTTGGCAGAAACTGGAAAGACTGGTTTTTGTACCATGTGACCTGAAAAAACCACACCTCTTTGGGGCCAGAACATAACTCTAAAAAGATGAATAACTCATAGAGCGGACTTGTGAAAATTATTTAAATGATACCATAATTCTTGTGATTTTTCTGCCCACATTTTAAGACGTGTTAGGACCCGGTGGTATGTTCAGGGGGGTTTAAGCGGAAAAGAGGATATTACTCAAAATGTGTGCATGTGAAAAATCTGACACTTCATCAACTAATGTCCATACTCCTTGCGCACATGTGTGTAAATTTGGGTTAATGTCCGAAATTGCAAAATCAGTTAAAAAGTGCAAATGTTGCCATTTCTGAATGCAAACCCCCAGGAAGAGCAGATTTGGACAGGGTATACCTCCTGTGATATGTGATGGGTGCGTGTAATTTTAAACGAATGTGTACCTGTGCAAATATGTTTTTTTTTATCAAATATAGATTGTGTGCAATTTGACAGGGGAGGATCCTCTGACCCATAAAACCTACAGCATCACTCTGACTCACAGTTCCTTCCCCAATCATGGGAGAGGGGAGAATTGGGCCAATGGCAAGTGTAGAGGGGTAGGGTCTAGTGATACTGCACACACACCCATTTTAAAAACAGATAAAAGCAGACAGACAGGACAGATAGGGACATTCATTTCCATCTGCTGCGGGACGCTCTGCCGGAAAATCCATACTTTACCTCCATCAATCTCTAGAGAAAGCTGTGCAGAAAGATCCAGACTTTAAATCCATCAATCTCCAGAATCCAGAGAGAGAGCTGACCCAGATCACTGTGAAGTGCAGAGACCAGACCAGAGTCCAGTCTAAAACCTGACCAGATTCGTGGCGAGGCCCATCTAATTCAAGAATATAGTGTGAGTACCTAGCAAGACTGTGCAGAACCAATCTCTTAGTTAAAATAATATAATTCAATCTATTTTAATCTAAGTAGAACTGCCTCCTAACTGTCACCTGTCATTTTCTAGTTGCTAGCTGTCACTTGTCTTTTTGAACTTTAAAATTTCAAATCTGAAAAACGACCTTTATTTAATCGCTCATATCTCCGTGACCGTTTGTGCTAGAGACTTGCAGTAACTTTCATCTGGAAGCTGAGATCCTAGGCTGTCCTAGGACCCCAAAACGATAGTGCTGGTCCCTTGCCGCAATTTGCAAATTTCTTCACGTGTGAAAACAGCAGTTTTCTTGCTTTCATTTGCCAAAAATTCGTTTAACCTGCTAGTTACTCCTAGATCCTTGCTAAAGTGAGCCTGAACTCATCCCGAGTATATTTCACTCACCCTGAACCTCTAGAGGGGATTAAAAGCATTTTAGCATATTTTTCACTTCATTGCCAGCACATATAAAAGCATTTTGGGCCTGTGTTTAAAACTCCGATCCGTAGTCTAAGCTTGCTGGGGTGAACTGAATTACATTTGATTGCATTTCTGAGAACTGTGTGCTTCCCTTCCATTTCCTTGCATTGCATAAAGGGGGGAGGGGATTGCCAGAGAAAAGTGATTACATTGTTTTGTTGAACGCATAATGAGTATTTTCTGTACTGCATTTTCATTCCACCTTGCATCCATTTGAAACCATAAAGTATTGTTACTATCTTATCCATCCTATAACCACTCATCATTGATTATAAAGAAGTGTGCTAGTGCCAGACTATCCATTATTGATTACTGCTCAGATTCAGTGTGATATATATATATATTGTTTAAATTATCAAATAAACCTTTTAACTTGCAAAACAGAACTACTTCTTGGCTCAGTGGGGTCAGGGGGATTCCAAGGGAGGGGTGTTATATAGGGGTAGTCATCCAGAACGCATGAACTGGACATAAAGATATTTCAATAAGGGTTTCCATTCAGTATCCCAGACTAGGCATTGACTTAGCTGTAGTGTTGAATTGAATCATCTTACAAGGGGCAACCACCTTCATTTAGCTGCCCTCAATTCTCGCTCTGCTATCAAACACTCCTCTGACACCTTGACGTCCTTGCTCTCACTGAGACGGGGTTCAACGCGAGGTCCGTCACTGCTTTTGACACTCTTCTCCCTGAGGACTACAAGATCCTGTCCAATCCCGTGTCTTCCTGGCCTGGTGGTGGAGTGGCTCTGATCTTCCCTGAGTGGGCTCCTGCCTCCATCATCCCCACTCAAACCTATTCATCATTTGAAAGCCTAGTCTGAAGGCTTTTTGTCTTGCCTACCTTCACTCTTACTCTTGCTACCATCTACAGGCCTCCTGGACCAACCTCCCTCTTCCTCTCAGAATGGGCTGGCCTGTCCTCCTCTCTTCTTGCCTCCCCCACCAAGCATATCTTCTTGGACTCTAACACTGCCTCTGTTCTGATCCTCCTTGAGCTTTCTTCTGCCTTTGACACAGTCAACCACTCCATCCTCATAAACTGTCTCCATGATACAGTAGGCATAAACGGCAGGGGATTGGTGTGGCATACCTCCTTCCTTTCAAACAGATCAACTTCAAGACCCTTTGCATCATTCACAAGGCTGTCTGGGGTCTGGGACCTCTTTCTAACCAGCTTTCCCTCCTTAAATACTTCCCAGCCAGAGTCCTTTGTTGTTTGTTTTCTCCAAGCAGGGAGTGGGAGGTAGATCCCTTTTGTCGGCTGTCTCCTCCCTCTGGAACAGCGTCCCTTCCCCCTGCCCTGCTCATACTTGAGCTGGATCTTTGTAATTTACATAAACATCTCAAGACTTTCCTTTTCTCCTCTTCCTTCCCTCTCCCCCTCCCATGCTAACTCTCCCTCTGGCACTGCGACTGGGGCCTGGTCCCTTCAGACTCATACAGGGGCTACACCAGACCCTACCAGTCCCCCCAGTATCCTTTGCCAACATTTGCCATCAGGTCCCTTCCCCGGACTAGCCCAACTAGGTCCTCTCTGACCACCACACTCATCCTCCCTTCCGCACTCTTCCCCTGGCACTTGCCACTTTGGCCCACCCAGCACTTGCCCGCCCCCACCCCTGTGGGAGCAGTCCACTTGTTAGGTAAGATTTCTACAGAACAGGAAAATCTTTTTCACCTGGGTTAACCCCAGGATGTTTTGCTTTACTAGTGGGATGTGTTTCCTTAATACCTCTGCGAGTGGGAACCTTTTTCCACGCTCACAAAATCTTATACTCTTTTTATGGGTGTCATTTTCTTGACTCTCCATAGTGTCCTTTTAAAGTTATCCTCTTTAACAACTTATTGGCAATAAGTGCCTGTTGTTGCTGGGTTGCCCTAGCGGCTCCCCTTTTAACTTTCTTTTGCTAACCTTGAGAGAACTACAGTTCCCAAGGGTGGAAAGGATCTTTGGATCCCTTTTACATTTTATTCTGTGAAGTCAACACAACCCACCTTAAATGGAGTGCTGGGGAAATACAATGTATCGGCTTTCACATTAAAACTGTAACAATGCTGTTACAGGGACAAGCTTACCTTCAATGGCTGGTGGCAGTGATACCTTGTATTAATTTGGTGCACCTTTACGGCGGACTGTGTGCACAGCTGCAGTAAAAGCACCTAAGGGTGCTCATTTTACCAAAATGCTCCTGTCTTATTTTTTTGCCATTTTAGTGTTTCTTGTCCTTTCTTTTTCCTTCCCCTGACATCCAAGGTGGGAAATTCCTTTGAGTGTTTTTTATATTCGGCGGGCATCCTCTGGACTCCCCTCCCAGGCTCCAGGAGAGTGCAAATCTGCTGTGCAGTTGGTCGGATTCCTCACACTTTGCCCTTCTGACATCACACCCAATATGCATTGCTCCAGAGGAAGTGGAGGGGACAGGAAGAAAAGAGAGAGGCTGAGAGAAACAAAATGGTGGAAGTCTCCTTCCACTGAACAGATCCATCCTCACCAATCTAACCCCACACCTGTCCTTCTCATTAGGTTCACAGGCCTTCAGAAATGCAGCAACCTGTTGTGAGCTACTCCCTTTCAATGGGTGTGCTCTTTTGATACCTAGGCCTAGGCAGCTGCCAGGTGGGCAGCTGTCTCTGGCAGAGGGTGTTACCTTCACAAAGAGGTCAAAGAAGAGGCATGGCCATTCAGGTTCCTGTCCTGTCATTTGTCAGGCTGAGCCTGTCTGGCCAGAACACATATCACCTTGCATAGGAGTTGACACTTGTGTGATGCCAAATGATGTGGGTGTCATGATAATAAGTAGTGCCATGACCCATGCCTAATCTCAGGCATAGCTTCATTTAAGCGTTTAACCTGCCATCATTATGGGCTTCTTATGATTATCATAGTTTTCATGTAGGGGCGCACATCGTAAATGCAGCATTTTTAGCTGCAGAGACTCGGCTGTCACTGCATCTGTCAATTGGACATCTGTGACCTCTGAACCTGCGCTGTTCACCTGGTAGAGCAGGTACTGCAAACTAGGATATTGATGCAGCAGGACACAGATATGCACTATGCTTTTGGCATGAAGCTTATGAATTTTTATCAAATTAATAAAAATTTAAAAAGCCAATTCTTTTACACCCTTGTCAAAGGAAAATCCTTCACTCACACATGCACACTCCTAATATCTAATGCCTCTCACTTTAAGGGTATTCCTTGCATGTTCCCGTCCACTATTATTTCCCTGTATGAAAGTGATAGCATTTACGCTGTACCACCCAACCGAGCAGGACTAACAATTTGATGCCAAGAGATGGAAATGTCATTAGTGTTGTGTGACCGAGAGATGAGTAGAACAAAAAAGACCAGGCTCACCCAATTGTTTGTATGTTGTGCCATTGAAAACTCACTCCAATAATACTTCCTCCATTGCTGCATGTCAGTTCCCTACTGCAGTATGTCGTCACTTCACATGAAACTCAGATGTGTCTCACTGTGGACACTGCCAGTATTTTAATTTAATGTAATAGTGCACAATGTTCCGAAGCTTAAGTCAATTTCTCAAGAACATATGTAACCAGCGGCAGTGCTGTAATATGGTACATTATAGTAATAAGCCAAATTAATTGAGTGATGTCTGAACATAAAACCAGAAAGGCTGATAACAGCTGATTAGCTTCTAACTGTATTAATAAGCAATATCTATTGAGGGATATAAAGTGAATCTTTAACAAGCATGCAGTAACTGAAAATATAATTTCATTGAAAATATACCCTACGAGGTGAAAGGCTGAAGCCAGCCTGAACAACTGTTTTCCGGTCAATGTGTGCATTCGATGTACAATAAACAAAGCCTGTGTGCAAAAATAATTCTTGAGCAGTCATCCCTAAAAATGTCAAATAGGAAGCAACATTACCCAGAATTTTAGTTGTTGAAAAGATTATCCAGAGAGATGTGTGAAATTACTACACTCTGTCAATACAAATCCAGCTGTTGCTTTGTTAGTAACGTTTCTTTGCAATAGTTTGCAACAGCTGAAACAGCGTATTGCACTTTCCTAGCCAATCACTGAACTGTCAGGTCCACGGGAGTCCACGTAACCTCCACTTTGTTTAATGAAAACATGCACCCGCTGGCAGAGATCATCAAGAGTTTCATTATGAAAATCAGTTTCATTATGGAAATCCCATTAAATGCTGATGGGACTGAATTGCTTGTGCATTCCAGACAGTCCAAAATGAACAAGTACAGCCGTGTCCCCTTTTGAATCTCTCCTCAATTGCCATAAAGCTGCCATTGACTGGGATTAATCCGAAATCCTCATTCTCAGTCTGCCACATTGCCCACACTCTCTGTCAATTGGTCAAAGGAAACAGTCTATGACAAGAGAAAAGACAGTCCGCATCTCAGTGTTCTTTTCGATGAAACATTATCACTAAGCAACCCGATCAATTAGCTGGTAAAACATATCAACTACTGGAGAAAGCTAAATTGTTAGCTTGTTGCTTTTATTTGCCAGCTTTATTTTATCATGTTAGTGTGAACGGAGGAATGCGTGCTGAAGTGGTGACAGTCCACCAGCCCAAGTCTTGGTAGGCCTAAGTGAAGTGAAGGCCCCAGTGAGTGTCCAGGGCTATTACCACTGAAGTCCTCCCCGTCTGAGACTAAGATTGAGGCTATTCGTACCCCGAGGAGAGGGTAGGAAAGGGGCGATGTCCGGGGTGATATCATTACTTTTTTGAATTGGAAATTAGCTTTGCACATCGCTCTGTGCCGGCTTCCCATGAAGAAAATGTTTTTAAAAAAAGAAGACTAAAGTGGCTGCCTAATGAACTGAAAAGCGGCAGCGTCTGTTTTCAGATTCTATGGTGGCTGGTGAGGGAAGGCGAGGAGGCACCAGAGCAGAAAGCCAAAGAAGAGGTGTAGGTGGTGTATGGAAGAGGGAGCAGTTTGAGGGAGGGCGGTTTAAATGGGAGCAGTGGGACTGCAGCTGAGGGGGAGAAGTGTCACCAGCAGTGGTTGAAAAATAACAGCAGCTAGTGGCTTGATTTAGCAGACAGTGAGAAAATGCGGTCTTATTCGGACAGTGCAAGCCCATGTTCCCAGCCCCCTTATCTGGAACCACTCCTCCTCTGGTTAATTTAAATAATGTTGTTTAATCATGTTTACATTTGCAGAGCATGAGTTTGCTGGACCTAAATGCTTTGGGTGCGATTCATGGAAAAGTGTGCATTTGTCCCTCAATTGCCGAGCGCCGAGAATGACACTGTACGAGCCTTTGCGCAGAATAAAAAATGTGTGTCCCGTGTAATCATCGAATTCACAGTTCAAAGTAAGCATATTCGCATGTCGGGCCTGGATGCCTCTGACATGCCCCGAACAGCTACATTTGCGCTCTCACCCTGGCGCAAATACACGCACCCTTCAAACAGTGCGTGGGGTCCCCTGCAAGCAGGCCTGCATCTCTGGGAACCTGCGCAGGGTCTTCCGTAACTGTTGGCGCACCACGAAAAACCAACGCATGACACTTCGTATATAAGCTAAAACACCAAACATCTGCATATGAACCCCAATAAACTGGTCCAGCACCCCACTATGTATCGTACCCACAACCCTAAATCCAATCGGAACCCCGTGTGCGTGCACACACCCCTGAATCTGACATGCAAACTCACCTCTGCGCTGCGATTTCTATGTGCAAGTGTCCTTATGCCTGCCTTCGGGTGGCAGAGAGTTTGAGTGATTTGTGTGGACATTTTGCGAGAGGTTGCGTGGTCACATCCATGAATATGCTTTGCCGTGCGCATTTGTGGGCGTGCTATGGACTGCCTGTCCCATGCATTCGATTCCATGAATCGACAAACGGGATTACGCATGCAGTTTGGCACACACGTACCCTATTTTCCGCACAAATATTTCCAGGAATCGGTCCCTTTATCTTTAAATGTGTTTTCTATTACATGTCATTTGGAGCTTGCCTGTCTCCTCGATCTACGTTTTCTTACTGCTTGACCTCTGACATGTTATAAAACACCATCTAAATAATGAAAAAGTAATCTATGGTTGTATTCATTTTGCACAAACGTGAGATCAGAACATGTAATGCAAAAATCTTGCACCTTGCTTCAAGTGTGCCTCCCATTCATAATCAACAGAACAATGTATCAAATTATAATTTACTTGCTTCAGTCTTGAACCCCCCACAAAACCAGTTGAAATTCATAGAATTTTACCAGACCAGCATAATTTAGTTTCACTAACATTTATTTTTTAGAAGATTTGCACTTAGGTATAATGTGACTTCCTCCAATGAAAGTCATCCTGGTACATGATACAGTGTATTGGCAAAGATATCTCTCAAAATTGAACTAGCAACTGTGATCCTGGAAATACATTGGAGGGACAGGGCCTTCATGTCCTTGTCATGTACTCCCTTATCATGTGTGTTCTGTGTTGTTTTCTGCACAGGAGTCCATGTGGGACTCCTGGCAGTGCTGCTCTTCCTCTTTTTGGTTGTGGTGAACAGACCCTTCGGATACCCTTATGGCACCCATAGGTTGGGGTACAACCCTGTACCCTTAGTGTATGCTTTCTGCACCTGTGTCTGGCCCACAGAGCAGGGTATGGGCTGGTGGCAGCTGCATGCTGATTTTGACAGGTGCTCTGAGTATCCTCCATTTTGGGATACCCAAGTCCTGCCATAGTAATCAGTGAATTCCTGATAGGAGACAAGATGGCCCCTGTGGCCTCTTGGTTTCTAAGACCAGTTACCTTGTTTTCCCAAAGTCATAGGAAGCCCTGACTCTATCCCTTGCCATGACTAGCTGTTGGGTGTAAGTTCCATATATGGTAAGGTGGGGAAGTCCAGGCCAGACTGGCTGCAGCCTTCCCAATGACTGTATGTTGTGGGTGCACCCTTGGGGTGCGACCTGGTTGAATGGAGTGTGTGACCAATATACATTTCATGTTATGGGTGTCTGGTATTTGTGTGTGACACAAAGAGTGAGACAGCCCTGCCCAAAACAGTTATGAATGCATTGTGGTGTGCTGAAAGGCTGGGTACCTGCCTCAATCCACATTCCTTGTTATGGGTGTCTGGATAGAAGAGAATGGCCCAAATACACTGTGAGCCTGATTGGCTGCTTGCCTGCTGAATGCCCTTCTGAATGATTGGCTGCATGAGCCTGGCTAAGCAGTGTAAATGACAGACAGAACAGTATACCTGGGGACCTCGCACTGACCAGAATCGTTCAGAAGCTGATGTTAAAACTTGATGCTTAACCTTGAAGCCAAGCTGGAAGAAAAAGGCTCTGCTGATGCTTTCCTTCTACGCAATCCGAAAGCTGTTGTGTCTCCTAGTGCTGATCCAAGAGAGGACCTGGCTAGGAGACCTCTTCGCGAGCACGAGGGAATACCGTACAAAAGTACATTTTCGTCAAAGCTCCCTAGAAGTCAGTCCTCGAAAATGCTGCTGACCGGAGACAGGGGTCGCCAAGAACTTAAAGTGAAGCACCCGGACATCAAAGTCCATCGTCGTCAACCAGGGTTCGGAGGAATTCCATAACCGCTGTAAGCCTGTTGAGTCGTGTTGCCCAGAAGCAGGAAGAGCTTGACACTGTGGTGCCGATGATCGGAGCCGCAACGCTCCACCTTTGCCTAAGACCCTTTGAAATCAAGGTCTCCCTTGCCATCAACGTCAACTGCTTTGACCCGCCGGAGAAAGTTGAGGTCGTCAAGGGGCTAGGAGAATCCACCGGTGGGTTTCCCGCCACCTGAAGTCCACAAAGATGCTGACGAAGATCCGAAAGCCAGCTTTGGTCAAGTCCCGATCGCTGATGCCAAACGCTGATGACCCGACTTCCTTACTGGGCATATGTTTGTATTTGTATTTGTATTTGTATTTTATTTGTATTTGTATTTTATTTATATAGTGCACCAAGCCCTTAGGCATCTGGGCGCATTTCTTACAGTTACAGTTACATCAATCTGCTTTGCAGCAACAATTTGCTTTGCAGCAACAAACTCTTGTCATCGAGGTGCACCACATGCCTCATCTTCACAGGATGTCCATGACCGATTGTCGAGGAGCACCGTAAAGATTGAAGCTGCTGTTCCGATGACAGTGTTCACTTCTGTTCGAGGAATATTGATGCCCTGTGGCTCCTGCTTTAAAGGGAGTTCACCCACGAGTATCCGTCAGCGAACCGTCAAAGAAACTCTTCTAAAACAGGTACATTGGGGTAGTAGAATATTTTTAGAAGACTATTTTAAACACATATGGACTGGGCTTGTTAATACACTTTATTTACAGGTTGCCCAAGTGGGGGGATCCTCACACAGAACTGTGTCTGGCGGTAGGGACCCAGTATTCTTCCATTGTTTAACCCAACTTGTCTTCCTTCCTATGTCTGAGGCTGATACACAATATTGTTTGATTTGTATGCCACTTGAACTGTTAGCAGTTTGTGCATTTTAATGGAGTTAAGAGTGAACTGTGGTACCACATAGACATTGTACATATTTGCCATATTTGAATTGATAGGGTACAAAGTGTGTCATTTATTGTGTATACATTCGGAAACATAAGCATATAAAGAACTTTGTTATCACCTAACATAGTGTGTGGACATTCCTTTGTCGGGGCTTAGGGACTACACTGTACTTAAGAACCAGCCCGCATTACCTCTGGAGAGCTTGAGCCTTGATTGCTTATCCACAGCTACCCTATAGAGAGTCTTGGTGCTCTGTGCTTCTACACTGCCATATAGAGGGCAGACATACAGAAAACCCCTCCAGTCTTTACAGCAACATTGTTTCTTTTCTGTTTTCCACAATATTTCCAATTTCTGGTTCATGACTGTAGTTTCCCGAGGTTAACCATTGAATCATTTGACAATCCCAGCCTCATCCTCTTTTTATTCACCTTATTGCAACTGTGGCACACTTGTTATGCAAACATGTGGTGCCCCCACCTGTATGGCAAACATTTAAGAATCCATCCTTCTCATTTTTATCTTATCAGCTCCTTATATGATCTCGCTCACTCTAAAGAGCACCTGCACGGTTTCAGCATCATTCTGAAACATATACTATGGAGCTGCCGCAACACCAAGTGATGCTTGTGAGTGGGTGCACAGATTACATTTTGGTGTGTAGCATTGTCTGCTCCTGGGGTGGGGGTGTTGAGGCCTTTTGGAGACCCTGGTGTTGACTTCTATGAAAAACAATCATGGTTTCAGGATACTTCATTGATCACCTGAGGAACGCCTTTCACATGCTATGTGTTACCATGGTGGGAAAATGTCCAAGCATGGCCTACTAAGCACAGCACTTGGGCAAGCTGTAATGAGGTTTAACAGTGCGCTCAGCCTACCAACAAATACACTAACCAAGGCGAAGTGAGTACTTTTGTTTTAATATCTCAAGCAGTTCATACTCTGAATCAAAAATATCATGACTCCCACAATTCTTACAATTCTGTTTAGGGTAATGGGTAGAGACCCCAGTCTGTCCCATCCCTTTATATGCCAATTCTTTGATTCTTGTTTTAAACTGCTCCCAATGTGTATATCTGAGAGAAGAGAGAGAGAGGTAGACAGAGGGGCGACAGAGGCAGAGAGTGTGCGTGAGAGAGAGATATCGAGAAAGAGTGAAAGGGTTTGAAAAAGTAAGACCTTGAAATAGGAGCTGTCTGCAGCTCTTGCCAGTGGTAGGAGTGGCTTGATTGTTTGCACCTCTCACTAACCTGCTCACTATTGTCGGTGCCCCACAGTAATTATACTCCTTTGAGGTTTTGCCCACAGGTGCCCAAAGCAACTAGTGCCCTACTATTATTTTGCTCAAAGTGCCCAATGTAATTCATTTTGCCGGCCCCTAGATATCGCATCTGGACCTTGTAGCATGTTCAGTGGGCCACACTTGGATTGTGCCCTGTAAGTGATTTCAATCTGGCACGCACCCAAGTCAAAGCCCAGCATGTAGTGCACAACTTATTTATTTTTGTCTAAAAGTTCAATATTCTGAACGATATACCACTCATATCACACCCTTCTCCTGGAACTCCCCCGGTCACACTGAACCAGGAATCAGGCTGGTTTGCAAAGGTAAATATTTATTTATGTATTTAAAATTTAATCACAATATGTTTTAATAGATCAACAACAATCACCAATGGGGTGACAGAACACTGAATAATATCTTTAATACACAAGGAGTAAGTAATGAGCAAAACAAATGCAGCACAGAAAATAATACGTTTGTGCTGGTTTCAGATCAGATAGCACTATGGTTAGAAGTTCCCCCTGCAACACCCTTCAATCCCCAATAAGCAATGTAAAGAGATGGAAGGAGAGAGCAGGTATTCAAGAATGGCACAAATCAAACAGAATATCAGTTCCACTTTCCCGCAGCAGACACAAGGGAAAAACGGAATTGAATTTTCAGCTTTCAGACTGGCTTTCAAATGATCTTTAGAATGGACTAGACAAAAACACCAAATATAGTAAAAATATTGAAATTGTTATAAATTCCTATTGGAGACACTGAGAATAGGTGCAAACAATCACAAGCAATGATTTAGTCATCAGAAAACATTTGAAATCTTAAGGTCCAAGTCGGAAGCGGTTAAAAGCTATTTTACACGTGTAAATCTTTCAGATTTTTAAAATCGTGGCAACATTTTCATTGCACGATATAACAGGTTTTGGGTTCTATGGTTAGCTATGGATGTTGGGTACAAGTAGGAGTTGAAATTCCGTTTCTATCACAAAAACTGAGGGAGCTATGGAGGGTTTAGTAAAGGTCATTTTTGTAAAATAGGCGCAAGAATGGAAAACAGGAATGCACTTTAGTAAATGACAAATGGGTTTGCTTACACTAGAGGATGACTATGAAGAAGCGCATACCACAAAGGGAGATTACAGTCACTGGATCAGGGTGACCCACCTGATAAGGAAACTCGACTTCTTCAGATGAGAAAAGGGTCAGCGCAAAGATAGTTCTAACAGTACAGGTCTAAAGGAAAGATAGGATGGGTTGGATAGGGATAGGACAAGGCATAGATACTCCTAACAATACTGTTTCTGAAGGAAAGATAGGATGGATTGGATAGGGATAATACAAGGCAAAGATACGCCTAACAATACTGGTCCTGGATGAAAGATAGGATGGGTCTGAGATAGGGATGAGACTATGCAAAGTACATATGCTACGGGCCACAGTTCTTCCTATTCATACTCACAGGTTACATTTTTAAATGGGATGCTCAGCTCTGGTCAAGATTGGGTCTGGTCTAGGAAAGACAGCACATCCGGCATGGGACTGGATCCTTTAGGCCAGTCGCTGGATTGGCACAGGATCTGCTCTCCCAGTCTGTGGGTATTTGTATCAGGGATGGCGAGTTCCTCAGGCAAGCCTAGTGGTGGCAAGCCAGAGAATTTCTGGATACTGGTTCAAAAGGCCTTCTCGCACCACACAGTGCTTTACTGAGTGGAGAGAATAAAATTGAGGATTTGGGGCCTTGCTGGAAATTAATAGTCTCTATTGCTGGCAAGAGATTTGGCACCTGGATCTGGAAGAATATTTAAAGCTGGATGTAGAAAGCTGGATCAGAGTACTTCGCCGGCCAGAATCAGGAAAGTGGCTGGATCTGTGAGTCCCTATGTGTTGTCAGCTGTCTCTATTTATGCTATAGAATGATATCACAAAGGGGGTGCGTGTGCCGGCTTTGCTAAGCTTGCCCCTGTGAGCTGGGATTGGACAACACTTCATTTCCGCCTTGCATTTTGAGTGATTGGACCCAGGCTGGGTGATGTCACATTTTATGATTTGCTTTACACTCCTCAGAGACCTCCCTTTAGCCACTGGTCTCAAAATCGGATTATATACTAATGTACATTTCTACATTGGTCACCTTTATACATATCACACACAAATATGCCATATTTTACATAGCAGCTATTCCTCAAAACCCTGCAGTGGTGGGATCTTGTCTCCCCCTTCTACAGAATGTTGCCCTTTTCGCTATGAACACACTTTCAATTTTTTTTGCAAATTCACACAAATGTGCATGTTTAACATAAGGATATGTGTGTACACTTTTACAATTCTAACAGTAATACATTTTGCATAAAACCACATATCTTGCCATTCCTGTCCAGAACATGTCGCACAGTTCTGCCGCCTCTTCACACATGCAGCTTGAAATAAAATTAACAACTCTGTCCTTTTTATATTTTTCACCATTTTGAATAGCAAGTTATGAGTCTTTTAAAATGTGTTCTTTGTTCATGTTTAGCAGATGGTCGGTTGGCTCCACCTCTTTTTGTCTCCCTGCAGTCCTGGACATCCCTCTCCTTGCTTGTTCCTTCCAGAGGCCATTTACGACCCCTTTAACACTTCCAGTTTCCTGGGCTGCAGCTTTGTCATTGTTCCTTTGCCTTCTGTAGAAAAGATTCTGTTCTAACCTGGAATTAACACCTCCCAGTGAGTTTCTGCTGAGAGGAAGGCCCTCCTTTTGGGAGAAAAAAACTGATTTTCCAATTTTTTTGCATCTTCAGCCAATATGATTAACTTTTAAACCCAGCAAAACCCACATTTGTTGCATCGCATACAAATACATTTCTGTCTTGGCCTGAAAGTCTGTGGAATCAAAAAACACAACTAAAATCTGTATTCCCTTTTGGCAACAATCCTGTTTATGTTTGCTAATTCAGCAGACTTTTTAGTTTTAGGTCATTTTAAAGCTTCCTCAGTACTCCTCTGACAGCTGTCATTCAGGCAGCACCCAGATTTTGGCGTAGAGGCTGTCAGTTTTCAGACTTTGTATGTTTCACAATGTTTCATTTGATACATGGATTTTAGCACCAGGCAAGATTGTGAATGTTGAAAAGTGTTGTGTTATAGGCATTTTGGAGTTCTTGGCAACACAGCAAATGTAATTTGTAGGCACATTTTGGGGTTTTATTTGCAAAGTGCTGCTTCTCTCTCTGCACTTTGTTTGCTGGTCATGGGACCCACTGGCACATTTCTGCAGGGTGTGCTCTATTCCCCTGCACATGAACCATGGGTGGCAGGTTGTGCATCCCTCTTTTTGTGTGCTGAAGCACACATTTTTTTGTAGGTTTTTGTAGGTTTTTGGCACGCACAAGGGTTTTGCCACCATTGTTGCTGTTTCTTTCCCCATAACTGGCAGGGTAATGCTGCATAGCATAGCGAGGTGGGTCAATACATCCCACAGCCCTCTCTGGTATCTCTATGCTTAATTCTCTTCTGGAAGTATTCTCATCAATTGTCTAGTTGGTACACACTGCTGCATGCTTCATATGTCTTCAGATGCTCCCCACTTGCATTCAGGCACTGTCATGGACAGCTGTCCACTTCCAGGGATACCAGCACACACTGGAAATCTCTCACTAGCACCTTCCCTGAAAAGCAAAACTATTGAGACATCACCAAGTGTCATCCACACAGAGGGGTTGCTGTGGACACATTAGATGAATGGCCCAAGTTGCCTACAAGGCCCTCCACCAACCTCTCTGCACTAACATTCACAACCTCTTCTTCAGGAACACTATTTCTGGAGCTTGTGGATCTGCTTAGATCACATGATCTGCATAGTCCAACATCTAGTGGAAGTCGCAGAGTATTACATGATTTGTTTTCGAAACTCGAAAATGGACATTGACAGGGCGTAATACTATCCCTAGTGTGACATTTACTGTACCCATGGTCCATCGCGGGTTGAGGTCCCTCAGATTGTTTTTTTATGCTAAACAAGTTGGTCTCAAATGCATAGTTTTCTTCTATACTGATGTCTTTGATTTACTAAATATATATTGGTAGAATTTCTTCCTTTCCTTTATTGGTTGCCTCGCCCCACAACTGCTCATCTACTCGATGGCTCCTGCCAAACACCCACTGTGTTGACCACTGATCTATTGACTCCCAGACGTGGCCTTACAGGCCTTTTTGGGCTTTGGCTCATTACAGTAGGGAGAGAGAGGGTAGGTTCTCTATACTGACTCCTTTTAGAGAATGTTTATCCTATTAGCCCCTTTCTTCCCTTTTCGCCCATCTGCCCTGTGTAAACATAATGGACAAACCCCATTTAAATGTTGTCCCTCCTGCCGTCGTAGATTTCCGTGGAAAGACACGCACTGTATGTGCAACCACTGTCTCCCAAGGGACCATGCTGAAAAGCACTGTAAATCTTGTCAGCTTTTCTGGCTGAAGACCCCAAAAGATTGGCAGATGAAATGCTGGGCCGCTCACGCTATACAGGCTGAGGCTTCCACAGACGTGATAGAAGACTCAAGCGAGGGCAGTTACGGAGTCATGAGTGACGCTGAGAGTGATCGGGATCTGTCCGGATCCCAAGTGCAGGATCACAACTCCGAGAAGTAGGCTGGCGGCCACAAGCACAAACACACTAAAGATATACCCCACGGCCGACTCTCGAAGACACTGGCGAGTGTCGAGGCCCATGCGGAGGCTCGGGGATAAAGCCTTAGGTTCCTCACTGTCCTCTGTACCATTGCGCATGCTTTTGCCTATTAACAGCTCCCGAAAAATCGAATGAAACGGTTGGTTCAGACACCGCACATAAAAAGTCCCTCCGTGCCGAAAACAGGCGTCGAAAGGCATCTCGGCGTCTGCAAAAAAATTGCAGAAAATACAAGTGCTAATTCAAAAACATGTTAGCACCTCTCTTCAAAAAGCCATGGTCACCGAAAAAACACAACATTTCAATGCCATTATCTCCCGAGGCCACCCAGACAGAGTTTTCCACTCCCTTAGACACCCTCTCTGGGGCTATGTGCCATAAAGACAGCATTCCCACAAAAACCACCTCTACCAAAGATGTCACTCCTTACTAGGGCCCTGTCATTTCGGGCTTTCCACCAGAATGTCATTTTACTCCAGAACAATTTAACAAGATCTTGGGGAGAATGTCCTATTTTGTGGACTTCATGGACAGACATCCAGATCAATTAACAGTACTCAGAGATGCCTCGCAGCCAGAGGCATCAGCAGAGCCACCCCCTAACAAAAAATCCTGCCTTGAGCCACAGCCCAGCACCTCTGCCCTAGGCACTCTAGCCTCAGCATCCCAAGATATCACTAAGTATCAGGACCCATCGAAAGACTCATATTATAATGACAAAGCAGGGTCTCACTGGGATCTCTATAGCCAGGACCATGGCCAGTACTACGATGATGACATGATATAGTACAGTCACCAGACCATCAGGACGAGCCGGTTGCAGACTCACCAGCTGACAACAACAACAGTTTAACAAATTGTTACTGAAGGCGTGCAACATTTCAGCACTGAGGAGACACAAGTCAATGAGGACTTTGTGGAAGACATCCTGGGGGACAAAAAGGCAGCCACACAATGCATACCTTTCTTGCAGTCAATTCAGAGACATATTCACCCATCCCTCATACCACCTAGTGTTACAAGGCCTGTGAACTCAAGAATAGAAAAACTGTTCAGGCCCGCACCCACTGACCCCATGTACATTAGGCGCCAGTTCAAACCAGATTTGCCGGTAGTTACTACCACATGAAAGAGGGCAGGCACTTCTCTGGCGTCAGCAGAAGCCTGACCAGACAAGGAGAGTGAACAGATTTACATGTTAGGAAGAAAGGTAGCTTCCTCTGCAGCATACCAAACAAGAATTGCTAACAATACAACTTTGTTAGCTAGTTATGGCTGCCACAAATGGGACGAACTGGAACAACAACTACAGACCATGCCAGAACTACTAAAACCCAACTGTTTAAGACTGTTTCAGAAGGCAAACAAATCTCAAGCTGCAGCCTGAAAAACAACCATGATGCGGCGGACGATGCAGGATGCATCATAGCCAAAGGGACAATCATTAAGTAGCATGCCTGGCTTAGGCAGTCAGGATTTAAGCTAGAGACCCAAGCAACCCTCCTGAACATCACAGTAGAACCAAATGTCCTATTTGGTAAGGCCGTCGAAGATGTCCTAAAGTGTGCCAACGACCAGTACAACACTTTTAAGTATCTTGTGCAGATGACTAACAGACCTTATTCCCAATGGGTTTCCCGAAACTCGAATCCCGAAAGTCAAATGCATACAACTCTGCTATTTCCTATCCAAAAAGGTTCTACCTTTTACCCCAAGGGCACACTCTACCAGAGGTACGGGGGCTACCTTAGCTTTCATTGCAGACTTCCCGCTAGATGCCAGCTGCAAAGCTGCACATAAAGTTCCGTCCATACGTTCACACAACATTACTGCATTGACACACATTCTAAAGCAGATTCACAGGTGGGACAAGGGGCTCAATAATGTCTCTTTGCCGCTGTACCTTCAAACTTCCCACTTCCTTCTCCAGATAATGCTCGCTAATCTATTCAGAGCATGTGATCTAAGCAGATCCACAAGCTCCAGAAGGAATATATTACTCACCGTAATCATATTTCTGGTGCTTGTATCTGCTTAGATTCACATGCTCTGCATAGTCCAACATCTAGTGGAAATTGCAGAGTATTACAAGCTTTGTTTTTGAAACTCAAAAAATGACGTTGACATGGAGAAAAAGAATGGAACATTAACTAAAGAATATTTTTTTTTATTATTTTTTATTTGGTTGGTTGAAAATATCAACCTTTCAAATCAACATAATTGAGACATGTTAAACATTTTTTAAATTGTCCAAACGGTAACAAACACACATTCTATTACAACCAGTATAAAATGTCAATGCAAATCTTTCAATGCAATGACAAGATAAGATTTGTAAAATGTAAAATATGGCAAAAGAAATGTAACAAGATTGTATCAAGCAACACAATACATTACACAATTTATCAAATAGTAGGCATCTGGAAAAAAAAAACATAAGGACTTGATGTTAATTAGACATTTACCAGGAATGAGACCATGAGGATAAGACCCAGTTAGAGAAAAAGACATTAAGTACAAAGGGACTGTAGTATTTTATGAAGTCTTGTTAGTCAACAATGGTGGGAATATTGCTTCAAGAAAATGAACTACAGCTATCTTTATGGCTAGCCTGGTGTTAGTGAAGATAAGTTCCAATATGGAATTGGAGTCTAAGGAGTGATAGATTGAAATTTAAATTTTAAAGTATAAATGTCGTTTACTTGCCAAGGCAGGGCAATCTGTAATGAGACGCTGTAGTATTTCTGGTTGCAAAGTGTCGATGCAAAACTGTAAAATGTTCAAATCCTTTGAAATCTGACCCCTTCTCGCTAGCATGACATTTGTAGGCCATAAATTTAGCCTACAACTTACGTATTGGTTATGAATATGAGGGGCTGGACACTTTACTAGGTAATCTGCCATGTTTACGAAGTTTTTTATGTCCAAAAGGGGCCCCGTTAAAATCTTTATAGGACTCGCATTTAGACCGATTGCTTATCCAGTCAAAATCAAATAGTTTGTTCTTTGCTCGAAAGGGATTCTCCAATAAGAGATCCAGAATGATGGAGGCATCTGATAAGGCGACCAAAACACAAATCCGCCATTTGCAGGGGGAAGAGATGGTCAGATTCCAAAAGATAATCTGCAACTACACTCAGGATGTTGTTGGTACTTAGGCCCAGAAGACATTTGCGGAATAATGCAATCATTTTCCATAGGACATGAACACGCAGGAAGCTGAACCCAATTCATAACATATGACTGGTAATGGAGAACAATTTGGGAGTTTTAATACTTGTCTCCAAAATCTGGCCTCGAGAAGTTCCCAAGTATTTCAATCTCTCTGGATTCTTGCTTTGATTGCATACAAAAGAATTGCGACAACTTTTTGTTTGAAAAACATCATTACATGTGTGCAGGAGAATTTGCCATATTTATATATCAGAACTTTTGCCTGTGAGATCAATGTTGTTAATTTTAGATCTAGAGTTTGTTCAAAAATGACGTCTGACATCGAGTTGTTAAATGGCACTCCTAGGTATTTATATTGCATTACTATCTTGAGTTCAGACAGTTGTAGCGCCCACTTGTATTTAGAGATGGTTGTGTTTTTTGTGCAACCATTACATACAACTACCTGTGTTTTGACTGTGTTGATGAGCAGGTTGTTGTCGCGGGCGTACTTGTCCAAACCCTCAAGGAGATTTTGCAACCCTTTGGGGGTCTGAGATAGGAGGACAAGGTCATCTGCATAAAGAAGCCATGCGATGTGTTGAAGACCTAGTTTTGGGGCATCTGACGCATTCGCTGTGATTATTTTGCCCATGTCTAGAAAAAAAAGATTAAACAAAATGGAGGCCAAAATGCATCACTGTTTAAGTCCCCATTCATTCGAGAAACATGCGGATAGGAAACCCTCTAGTGTGAGTCTCACCTGCATGGTTGTATTAATATGCATAAGTTTGATTAGGGTGAGAAGCAAGCTAGGGCATTCGTAGCGGGTTAGTTTCTCAAACAATAATTGGCGGTCGATGGAATCAAATGCCACTCGGAAATCCACGAAGGCTAGATATAGCAGTTGTTTCCTAGTGGCATAATGTGACTTAATCATATTTAGAGGTCCCTAAGCCAGACACAAATCCTGATTGAAAGGGGTCCCTCATGTGCATGTATAAGGACCGCTTATTTAGGTCTCACAAAATTATTCGACAGAAGATATTCTCTGGGGCATCCAAGAGTGTGATGGCACGATAGCTGGAGGGTTTGCATCGGTCACCTTTTTTGTAAATGGGCAAAACTATGGAGTGTTTCCACGATTGAGGTACTTGCTGGGTAGTGTTTACATAATTAAAGATGTTATACAGCACTTCTGCCCAGATTTCCGGGTGTTGTTTGAAATGGAAATTCGAAAGGCTGTCCAGGCCCGGGGCCCGTGAACTACTTGCTTTCTGGATGTAAAATAACTTCTTTGTCAACAGTTAGATGGAAACTTGCTGTTTCTGTGGCGAGAGGGATATGCATTATGGAAGCTGGATCCCCCTGGGATTGTAGAGATACCTGCAGCCCTATAGATGTTTGGTTAATAGCTGACCATATTTGAGCTGTATTTTTGGTTTGCAGTGCACACAACATCTTTGCACCATCCAATTGGTATATAAGAGATTTTCGACTCCAGAGCCACTTTTTATATTCGTTTTTTAATTGAGTCAAAACAGCACCCCTGGAGCCATCATTCAGTTTAAGGGCTTCTTGTTTTTGAAAGCGATATAAGGTTTCCGTTCTATTATATCATGATTATATGCGTGCAGTTTTGGAGCATATTTGGTTTGTTGATGCAAAGTGGATTGAAAAAGCTGGATCAGGTCGCAATATATAATTTTTTGATCTGTGGCGTCAATGAGGTTCTTATGAATTTCTGGCGCTAGATGGTTACTAAACAAAATCAAAGAGGTCTCAGACCAGCACAATCTATTACAACTAGGATTAATTGTTAAGTGTCCCTTAGTTAAATACTGCAGACCATACCATTTTGAGCATGTTGTGGTCGCTCAGGTCAGTGGACAAGACCCGAAAATCTGTGACCTTAGTGGCAAGCACATAGTCAACAAAGATATAGTCAATAATTGCAAGACTAGTTCCCCTATGCCATGTTGGATTCGTGGAATGTCTGCTTTGAATGAGGCGTTTAACATTTGAAGCTTATGAGTTTTGACAAAATTATTCCATTTGGACAGTTTTCCGCCAAATTTAAGGGAGTTAATGCAGAGACAGTGACGATTCAGATCCCCTGCTATTATAATCCTTGTGATTTTAGAATCCATTGATATAAGTTCCATCATATGATTGAGGTCTTTGAGGAAACGTTCATCGGATATCCCCATTAGGTTCCAATAGACATCCAGTAAGGCATAAACTGTCTCATTTAACTGGAGTTTTAACATTTGAATAAAAGCATTTGGAGAGGCCCAAAGCTCTGAGATAATGCGAGGGTGCTTTTTCACAGCGATTAACAGTCCTGAGGTGGGACGACCTCGCATAGCTTTGATGGCTAGATTCAAATGTACATCGTAATTGTCCCATATGGGAATAGTGGTAAGCCACATTTCCTGTAGGAGAATCAGATCATGGTTATTGAGTGCAAGTGAACGGTTGTTTACTAAATGTTTAAAGCCCCTAGAATTCCAGCTAAGCAAAGAGACCAAGCTGGATGAAAGGTCTTGGTCTAGTTATCGCTGGGCTTCATTACATTTGCAAACACATTTTGTAGCCACCTGCTCTGATAATATGTGAGATGACTTAGGAGCTGGAGTCAAGGCAGGTTGTGGCAGAGGGAAATTGGGCCCAGAGCTCGAAGTGTTATTAACAGTCGAGCCACTCAAAAGGATGAAGCCCATAGAATAAAGTTGGGGTTTAGCTAGCCATATAGTGTTTTGGACCAGTCGAGATTTCATTCAAATCTCAACGAAAGACAGATTTCTTTCTTGAGTAACTTCTACCAATTCGATGTCTGATGAGGCAATGTATTCCAAGGCTGGGATTTCAGAAAATATTTCCATGATCGATTGCCGATTCAGGTTGTATTGAGTAAATGGCAATGGCCTTCAAAAGAGCAGCAAGGAAAAGGGAGCTGGATGCTTTGTAGGGTGAGTGACTTGATTTTTAGCAAGAGAGTGGGTGGGATGATTTCTAATTGGTTTGGCCAATGAGGGGGATCTTGTCTCTTTGTTGTTCATTAGAGCGGCATCTATCAAACGTAGTATCTCCCAAGTGAGAGACGCTAGTGTAAGTGTACCATCAGATGCCAGGTCATGAGTGGGTTATATCTTTAGGGTTTGCTCGGGTGCTGAGCTGTTGCTTGTGCTTGAGGGTGAATCACCCTTGTTTGCTATGGTGTGGTCGAAACTCACCCAAGGTTTGGAAGCCTACTGAGGTGGGTTGTTACTTTGACTTAGGGAATATTCCCCCTTGTTTGCAACAGTATGCCCGAGGGGTAGGGGCAGGTTGGGGTAGAGAGCCTTCAAGCTCTTGAGTGGTGAAAGGTGGAGTTATGTATTTTTGTAATGGTTGTGCGGCCATGTAAGCATCAACTGCTTTCCAAATTTCTTGCTGATGGAATGCATCAGGGCAGTGTGAGGTGTGGTCAATAGATGCCATGACCTTGGATAATGGAGTGGCATCAGAAGAGGATGGGTGAGCATCTGATGTATCAACGGAATGGCCAACTTAAAGGTAGAGGCAGATTGCATGTTCTTATCATGAGCTAGTCTAGCATACTTCTGCTTACAGCCTTTAAAGCTGTAGATAAAGCTCTCTCTGGTTGATTTAGGGATTTGATGAATTGCTAAGTCTTCGTCGAAGATGTTTTGTCAGATTTAAGTTTTTTTTTGGGGCAAATCAGGAAGGGGCTTGAAAACCTCAGAGAGAGGCTTGTTCGCATGAAAGATCATGTATGCTGGTTTTAAACTGTGCTGAGAAGAGGAGATGGAATATTATTCTTTGTAGAGGATACATTTACTACATCCACATTGGGCGCATCGGCAGATCTGTCATGTATGACATCAGCAAAATGAGGGAGCATAGGTATTGTAGTATGGGAGGTTATGGATCCCTTGGAATATTTATATCAGACGTACACGTAATGGTTTGAGAAGATCCAGAAGTCATGGGGGTGATTTATCGTGATGGTTCAACATAGACTCATGCTTCAAGGCTTTGAGAAAGGCAGATGTTATTTTGCCAGGTTAGAATTTGATCCAATTGCGCAGCTTGACTCGTGCATTTATCATCCAATGTGTCAAAGAGGCGGGTTATCGAAAGTATGGCATTGAGAGTGATTTCAAGCAATTTGGATGAGGATTCTGATTGCCTGGGGGACTTAAGGTGCAGTGATGATTCACACGGTTTGCAGGGCATGGGGGCTGAATAAGAGACTTCCCAAGCAGAGTTTGGATGACTATAATCGGGGAAAAAAGTCTGGTGACCTAGAGAAGGTGTGGAAAGAACCATGAACCGAGAAGCACGAGCCGTTGAGATCCAGATCAATCACAGGCATTTCAATTGGTTCCAGCTGATTTACATTAGTATCAGCAGTTGGAACCGGAGCAGTGAAAGCATTATTCAGAAGAGCACTGTCAGTAATAGAAATATTTAGATTGTGGCCAGATGGTGAGGCATTCGACAGTACAGACTTAGATTTTGGGGAGCCAATGAGGGAAGCAGTAACAGGTGGCAGTGGACGCCTGATAGAGTCAGTTATGTCCACTATGGGTTGCAAATCTGTAGACAAATTGAGCGGACCTGTAGTTATGCTTTGCAAGTGGCTTGAGGACTCACCAGGGCAAACAGGAGGGGGTCCAATGCTTTTGTCCGGCTCCTTGTAGGAAGTACGTATATCCGTATTCGTAGATAGTTTGTTCGCAAAGGGCGTCGATTTCCATTTGCCACTGGGAGCTGGTGATTTCGATTTTGTCTTATTAAAAAGAAGGGCTGGAGTAGGCATGCCAGTCCTCAGGGTAAATACTCCTCTTTGCATGGATCAGACTAAAGTTATCTTATGTGGGTGGTAACGTTTCCAACCACCTCCCAGTACCAAGGTACTTGAATTCGAAGTATTTGAATTCAAATGCTAGGAGCCCCGTTTTATGCGCAAATGTACCAACACGGAAGTAACACCTAGCCGCAACACCGCGACAAGCGCGGCAAAGCAGCCAAGCTGGTACTTCCGGGTAATTTGCTTGGGTGCACGTGCACGGGTGCACACGCATGCAGCCTTTTGTAGTGAGGCACAAGAAGTAGGCGGGGCTCCAGCAGTTAAAGTGCTAGTATGCTCTTAATAGTGCCTAAATAAAAGAACAAAGGTTGTAATTTAGTATAAGGCACTTCCAAAGTAGGTATAAAGAACAGGCAGTAAGAAAAAGCAATGGTATACCGTTGATCAATGATGAAGGATTCCAATCCGTGAAGACAAGTAGGAGCAGAGAGCGCGGCCAAGCGGGTACTTCTCTTGGGTGCGCGCCCATTAACTAAGATATTCTGCTGCTCAGCTATATACTCTGACCACTCTTGCACAAACAGAACAGGATTCAATATCCACTGTGAGCACCCTTTCACCTAATCTAGATTGATTCATCCAGGAGGCAGTCCATCATATGACGCATGCTAAGAGGCCTTAACAGTCTAAAAAGACATTGGCTTTCTTTGATCAATCTATTAAAACCATCTAGCTACAGAATGAACTGCACCCTTACAATAGGATTTTCAAGGCATTCTACTTGATTATTTTCTATACATTGCCACCAATTTGTTCATGAAGCACACAAAATACACACACACACGAACACACAGACACAATTAGGCATAGGGCCACAGATAGTGGTTATGCTTTTGAAAAGAATGTAAATCAAACATTGTAAGTAATGACCATTATATTTTGCACACCAGTAAGAAGCATAGTCCTTTTTTCCATGTTGTGGACTGGATCTAGCGAGTGATGTCATGTGGTATCACGAGAGGACATACTGCATGAGGGTTGATTTGAGATTAAGATTTGCAAGAAAAGCAGTTGCTCGGCTTGGAGCTCTGGACATGCATCCAGAGAGATAATAATTTGCATGCTATTGATCACCACAGTGGCAACGCAGGACAGGAGCTCCACACAGCAATGGGAGTAACACACAGAGACTGCACTGAGAAAACTGGAGAAGAGATATCAGCAATCAAAGAACAGTTACAGCCATGCAAGTGGCACATCGATCACCAGCGTTTCTAACTAATCCAGATACTTCACCCATATCATGGACAAGATGGATCCAGCTATTTGAGAATGGAAGCATTAGCTGGTGTGGATACACTGATGCAAGAAAGAATTTACCTTTTAACAATTTATGGGTACCATGACACCCAGACTCCACTCATTCATGCACCAATAGTGGCAGACAAAGTGCCTGATGCATTTTCATAAACGATACTTCACATGCAAAAGAGGTTTGCTGATGTCCAAAATGTGATGCTACAGAGGCTGACATTTTATCACAGAAGACAAGGGTTGTCAGCCAACACATGACTTTGACGTTATGCTCTTTGAATAGGCCATTCCCTACTACCTTTGTTCCACCAACAAAGATACAATTAAAGACATGATCATAGTCTACTGCTGGGATCACAAGATGCAAGAGAAAATGTTAATTGCACAACTGACACTAGATGACGCCCTCAGGATGCGTTAGTGGCTGAGGAAACAGCGATGAGGCGCAGACATTTAGAGAAAAATTATTAGACCAAAGTGAAGGCTGAAACCAGATAGGGAAATCAGTGTCGAGGAAGGGGCCATAAATTCAACACTATACAAACTGCGACATCCGCAAATAAAACTACACTCAACAGATCCTACAGACATAGTGGCCAGCTACATTTGGCCGATGATTTCAAATGTCCAACGAGGGATGCAAGATGTTCAAATTGCATGAAATTAGACCACTACATGACGACCTGCGTGTGCATGAAGTTAGTGAGGCCGTGGCTTTCCACAGCATGGCTGAATCCAGTCTGTCCAATGAACTTACGGTTTTGGAAGTAGTGCCAAAGAAAAGCAAATCAAAGGCAAAACCGCATTTCTATGCATTGAGGAATGATCTCTCCAGTCGACACCTTGTAAACCTGCATGGGACAGAAAGAGCTATGTCTCAGAGACCCTCCGACCTGAGACCGGGAGTATACGGAGAAATACATTCACTCTCATGGGCTACGCCAAGTGCAATTGGAAATTCAAGGGAAGGAAAACACAAGGAAAGTTCATGCCACAGAAGCAGGTGAACCGATTCTAGGATGGCATGAGCAGAACAACTTCAGGATCTGAATTGACTCGTGCAGGAACGAACAGGGGTATGCCATTACTTCAAAATCACAAAATACCATAGTTTCACGCACATTACATTGTATTATGAAAAAATGCAGTACCAGCAAAGCGCCGGGTGTGCCATGTTCCTATCACAGCCAGAAACAAAACACGGACCTTATTATGACATGGAAAGGGATGGACCAAAAGAAGCAGTTGATGCCACAGTTGGCTAAGCCCAGTTGTTCGCACATAAAAAGATACTAACAAGCATATGCATTGTCATACGCAGTCTGAACAAAAATGTCAGAACAGACGATTATCGACTCCCCACCATTTTAGAGCGGATTCATTTACTAAACAAGGCTGTGCATTCACTAAATTTGACATGCACAATGCATCTAACCAATTTCACTCACCCGACAAGTGAATCGATCTCACAGTCTTTATAACAACACTGGGACTATACCATTTCAATAGAATACCTTTGACCTCTCCTCAGTTTCATCTGTCTAGTAGCATATGATAGACAATTTACTGAGCAAATTGAACAATGTAATCTACTTCCAAGATGATGTGCTCATCTAAGGAGCATATATGACAGAGCTTAACATGGCCCTGAATGCTTTGAGGTCCTGGGTGTTACACTTAGCTGTGTAGGGAGGCGGCACGAGTTATGGTTGCATAAATTACCACAACTGCTGAATTTCTTTGGTTTTTCTGTTGGACCTTGCAACCATAACGTCCCTTTAACAACGTTTTTTTCAAGAAATTTCAAGTGCAACCTAATTTACCACAAACTTCATAATTTTTCTTCTAATACATTGCACTTAAAAATCCTTACCCCCATGCCACATAATAGCTGTTATGACCATGGACAGTATCGCTAGGACATGTTGCATCAATGTTACCCACAATAACAGAGGAATACAATATTCCTATTTATTTTAGTAGACAAAATATATGTAGAGCAGGAATGCAAACAATGAATGCAACCATGTTTTACATCACTTATAACTTTGAAAAATTAAATACTGTTTTTAAAATAACACAATATTCTGGATTGTACCAAATATTGAAGAAAACTGTATTCCCAGTATAAACAATTCACTTCAGCACCTGACAGGCACTGAAGCACAACATTGGTTGCAGTGAGGAAGATCATTTAAACATTTTAGTAAATAAACCATAGCTTTTAATTTCATTTATAAAACATGCAGTATGTAATAGTAATAAGTATGTTAAAATGCTATATAAGTAAATATAAAGATAATATATTGTAATAGAAATGGCAAGCACTCAGGAATGGTTAAATGACCGAAGAATGCTAAAATATTTTGGTTTTATAGAAAAGAATACAGTTCTGTTACATTACATGGCCTGCTGTAGCGGCTGTGTAGTTATGGTTAAGTTGCTAAACTCATAGAAAGCACTTTTTAGGCAGCTTATAATTTTGCCCCCCCCCCCCCCGAGACGAATCCTCACCAAACTTTGCAGAAAAAAAGTACATGGCCACCTCCGAATGATTTTGTGAAGTTTGGTGTGGTTTTGTTCAGGGGGGACAAAGTTAAAGGGGGTCCAAACATTTTTGAAATTCTCATAGACACAATGAAAAAAATGTTTTGCTTGTGTCTACAGCCCAAACCGCTGGATGCATTTTCACCAAACTTGGGAAAGGAGCAGCAGCTTTGTCCCAAAAGGGTGCTTTTGCAAATTTGGTGTAAATTCGTCCACTAGCTTTTTTTAAAAATTGCCAAAAAGTTGGTAAATATGGGCCAATGATAGTGTGGCTGGATGTCTGCAGACATCAAAGATGCACCCTGATAGGATGTTGAAAAATGTGAGTTGTGTCATCATTTGCAGTAATAATAACTGTGATGACATATTTGAAGTGGATTACAATGACGGGTATTTTTAAAGTAGTTAGATACCCGTTGGCATATCCTGACTGTCTTGATATGATATGATATGATATGGCATTTATAACACGCCAATACACAAGTGTTTCAAGTGGATTTTGAAAGTACTGTTATAGTATTTTAGATGTAGTTAGATACCTGTTGGCCTATTCTAAATGTTAATTGTACTATACTTTAATGAGTTCATTTGTGAAGAAATAGTAAGTAGGCATATGTTAGATTTGGTGATAATTTTGGCATATTATAATTATATTGTATTTTATAACAGGTATTGCAGTAACAAGAACTGTGATGACATATTTGAAGTGTATTACAACAAAGGGTATTTTTAAAGTAGTTAGATACCCATTGGAGTGTTCTAACTGTCTTGAGTTTTTAAAAGTACTAATGTAGTTTTATGGATGTATTTTGATATCCCGTTGGTGAATTCTGTTTATTGTACTATACTTTAGCGACTACATTTGAGTTGAAGGAATATTAAGTAGGCATTTGTTAGATTTGCTGGTAACCTATATTTTGGAGTCACAGAAGTGTTGTTACATTCAAACCAACCACTTATTTTTTGTCATTTGCAGTAGAGTAGCCTGAAAAGGTTGTGGTAGATTATGCCCACTGTTGGAAGGTTTTCTTGCCAAGAGATACTTTGCCGTGTGTGAAGCTAGTAAGCTTACAGTTATGTTTGGCACCATCTACATTGTACCTTAGAATCATTGGTATCACTTATTGGCCATGTGAGTTTATTTATATACTGGAGTGATTGTCTGAATTACAAAAAGGGCATACTATGCCATGATTTGCATTCTGCAAAAGCTGGTGAAATGGAATGGATTCTCTATTTTGTATGTATACATACACATATCTTTCATTAGAGATGTGCTCTTGTGACACATCTGCAGAGAGTGCATGTATGTTTCCACGTGTATGAAATCTGGGAGATTTCATTTATAGGGGTGATTTTGGTTTCTAGCACTTATAGTAAATACATTAGGAATTCTTGTGGATCTTCCTGTGTGTTTATGGTGAATTTTGTCATTCCTGTACAGTAGTCCAATTCTTGACCTATGCCTAAAATACTCTAAGTGCTGTCAGGATTATTTGTGGCATTTCTATGAAGGATGAGCATTTGCAAACACAACTGGTATGAGCCGTTTAAGTAAATGTTGTGAACAATTGGGGGAAATTGGAAGAGAAGATTGATTTAAAGGGACCAGAGAGTTGTGGATCTGTATTCTTTGATGGACCTTCAGTTGTTTTTTTGAGAAGAGACATCTGTCTCTTTGGGGGTAATTCATAGAATTTAGCGCAGAAGTAGCACACGCGGGCAGCGCAGAGAGGGAACGTGTTCCAGCGTGCGCTAGCTGGGTGTGCCAAAACCCATTTTCACGCACAGCGTATTCATGGATACTTACATCCATAACCAGCCATGGTGCAGAGTGGCGCAGCGACCCTGCAGCAGCGCCAGTTACACCCCCAACCTCGCCCCGTGCGCCAAAAACATCACACAAATCCCCTACATGGCGCAAAGGCCAGTGGGCCAGCATACAGCCCCTCAACCACGAAAACACACTAAAAACACCACACAGCCCTTACGCGCCAGTGAAATTGCATGTAAAACTCCCCGCGCACCCCTTGGATTATTCGTACCCCGCTCGCGCCAGCGAAATCATGTGTAAAACTCCCCGCGCACCCCTGGAATACGCGTATCCCGCTCGCGCCAGCAAAATCACATGTAAAACTCCCTGCGCACCCTTGGAATAAACGTACCCCGCTCGCGCCAGCGAAATCGCGTGATAAACTCCCCATGCACCCCTGGAATACATTTAACCCACTGGCACCAGAGGAATCGCATGTAAAACTCCCTGCGCACCCCTGGAATACGCGTAACCCACTCGCGCCAGCAAAAGCGCGTGTAAAACACCACGCGCACCCCTGGAATACACGTACCCCACTCGCGCCAGCCCAATCGTGTGTAATTCTCACTCCCATACGCCAGATTCACGCAGCCATGTGGTGAGAAGCCACATGCACCCCCTGCAGCCAGACCACGCCACAGGGGTCCACCCTACACCCCTCCCCATGCCCCGCAGGCAGCCCATCCACTCTGACCATGCCCCACAGGTAGCCATCCACACTCCCCATGCCCAACAGGCAGCCCATCCACTCTGACCATGCCACGCAGGCAGCCCATCCACTCTGCCCATGCCCCGCAGGCAGCCCATCCACTCTGACCATGCCCCGCAGGCAGCCCATCCACCCTCCCCATGCCCCGCAGGCAGCCCATCCACCCCCCTTCCATGCCCCGCAGGCAGCCCATCCACACTGACCATGCCAGCAGGCAGGCCTCATGGCACCATGCACTTGGGAGCCCCGACTCATGTCCCACCAGCAACCCCCCATTGATGGGTACCTGCCAGCAGGCCCCAACTCATGTCCCCCCAACCACCCCCCATTGACGGGCACCTGCCAGCAGGCCCCAAATCATGTTCCCCCCATCCCCTCATTGACAGGCACCTGCCAGCAGGCCCTGACTCATGTCCCCTCAAAAACCACGTCATACTATACAGACCCATGGCCCTAATGCCAACCCAAATCCCCACCCCCAGCCCCCAGTACAAACACCCAACGATCCACTACACCCAACGATCCACTGCACCCACTCCCTACTAAATTACCCATTCATTCATTGAAAAGAACCAGCATGCCCATCAACAAATGTCCCACACAGTGGCAACACATGACTGAGCCAATGCTCATGGAGACATGCACAAAATAAATCATAGTATACCACACCAAGAATGAAGAATAATAAAATGTATTCAAAATTAAAACAAATGACAAACTGAAAATCACACATGCAAATGAAGAAATAGTGATTGCAACATGAAAAAGAAAGTCAAATCCAAGGAAAAATTAAAATCCAAAACATGAAAAAATAAAAGTGGTCCATCTCCAAAGTCCATAGAAATAAATCCCAAGATGAAAAGCATAAAAAACATTACTCCATGTGAATATAAAAAAAAAATGTCCTTAATATTCAAAATGAAAGTCTGAAGGGTCCATTATCCCAAAACGAAAGGAAACCTACCTAAAACCCTATCTAAAAAACAACTATATACAAAAAGTGGAGCAAAGTCCGTGAAATCCAAATAATAATAAAAACCAAATGAAACCTAAACCTAAATAACTATATACAAAAGCGGTGGGCTAGTCAGACGGCTCACTTTTTGATCACCCGGGCGAGGGCATCATTGAACTCCACGTTGATGTTCCGGAGGCGGGCCTCTTCCCTGGCCTTGAGGTCTTGCAGGGATGCAGCCATGGCCTCCTCCAACTCCCTGCAAGTTGCCTCGTGGCACTCAGCCCGCCTCAATGCCCTGTGCATGGATTTCTCCACCCTGACCATTGTGAGCCGTGCCCTCTCCGCCCGCCGCCGCTCTGCACCTATTCGCTGGCCCAACCGCTGCCACACGGAAGACACTCCGAATCCTGGGTCCTCCTCCCCGCCGGCCACATGCCTCCTACACCGAGCCTGTCACCGCCTTTCTGCTGCCTGCCGCTGCCACCACGACTGCCTCCGGGTAGATGGCAACACCCGGAGCTGTCGTGCAGGTGCCCTGCTTGTATGTGCCTGCACATCGTCTGTTGCCAGGGGTCCAGTTGCTGGGGTGACCACCTGTGCTGGCGCTCCAACTCCCGACTATGGCAGGGTTGGGATCTCCACCAGCCTGGCTGCATTGGTTGGGGCAGGTCCACAGGGGGCCCTGGTGTCATCTGGACTGGAATACAGCACGGAGAACAAATGGCGTATAGCGTGCACAGAGGAGGAGAGGGCCGCAAGAGAGTGTGACACATGGAGGAAACCCCCAACCATTAGCCCTCCCAACAGGGCCACGTTGACACACATCTCTTCGTGATGACGTGCGTGGTCCCCCCAAGAAGCACGCATGTCATCACGAATGACACGTGAGCGCAACACGACATCAATCAGGACGGACTCAATCCTGTCACGTGTCCCCACGTCCGCAGGTAGAGGAGTGCCAGATGATGCGGACCTCCCCCCTACCTGGGGACGGGCCTGTGACAGGGCATCCCTGCTTGTGCATGGTGATGCAGTCACAGTGTCAGGGACAGTGACATGCGCAGGCCCCTCCACGGTGACCTGTGTTGCCTCCTGCACCTGCCCCTGGACTGCACCACTTGCACCAGTGGTACCACCCCCACCAGGCCCCATGTGCGACTCTGAAGTGGCCTCCTCCTCCTCCCTACACACCACCAACCTGGATGGCTCCACACCGTCTTCTGCCATCGCCAACCCCTGTGGGGGCTCACCCGCCCCTCCCGCTGCAGCCGTAGTGGCGGACGCGGCACCAGTCCCCTCGCTCCTGGATGATGGAATTTCCAGGGAGGGAGACTGGGCCTTGCATCACCGGCCGGTGGAGGCATCCCTGCCGCTGTCCTCCACAGCGCCGTCTCCACCCTCTTCTTCACTCGCTGCTGTGTAAAGGGAGACATTGAACACAAGCATCAGGGTACTGTACATTAGTCCCCTAGACACAAAGCAATAGCACATGAGTGGCACTGTCAAACGTCACTTCCATCATGTCTCTCCATAACACATGGGTCGGTGCAGGCAACACACATGCAGGAACAAGCATGACACATGCAACAAACATTTGCATCCATGTTCAAGGCACCGTAGACACATCCAATGGTGGGCTGAAACTCACATGCATCATGGGATATGCTGATCACATGCACACACATCACCGGAGGGTCATGCATCTGGCCCCGTATACCCCAAGACACTGTAGATACAAGGATGACTAGGCTGTATCAGTGGATCAACACATCGTCACAGACATGTGACATGCATCCATGGCGTTTACCTGTCACTCACAAACTACTCAGACACACAGACATGTACGCCATGCATGTCCATGACAGCAGCATCCATCTCTTGCACCCCAAACATGTCCAGTACAGACAGAGGCATGTGTACATGTGTGCATTCCACATGCTGCTCCACATTATGCATTTTAACACATACTTATCCATGTGGGTCACGCCTGACTGGACTCACATGCAGCACCATCATGTCCCTGCAAACTCACATCCATACATGACCCATGTCACACATACAGCCAAGTAGCTAACTTCCACCACACTGCAACATGAACTGTTTTAAACGGGAATGCATGGGCACTTACCGCAATTCCAGATGGGCCTGCATCCTGAGGATCTGGCGATGAAGCACTGGGCGAATGTGCTCCAGGACCCTCATCTGCTGTGTGGTAAGGTGGCCTTCTTGAGGGTCCTGGACTTGTAGTCCTCCCAGCGCTTTTGGATGTGTTTGATGTCATGGGGAGCCACCGTCCTCCGTGTTGATGGCACCCACTATGTCCTTCCAGATCCTCTTCCGTCCTTCCTTGTTGGTGCGCGATGGTGTGAAGAGGGCATCATAATGCCCCAGGACTTGCTCCACCAGGATGACAACTTCATTAGCACTGAAGCTGGCAGCCCTCAGCCTCCCTGCTGGAGGGTTGGCACTGGTGCCCGATGGTGTTGCATTGGACATGGCAACCCCTGAGGCAGGTGTGAGTGGGCAACTGGGTCCTGGGGCTGGGCTGTGGAGTGATGGAATATCAGTCGGGAGTATTCTGCCCCAGCAGGGGTGGTCACAGCAACTGGACCGCTGCAGATGGCTGATGTGCGTTTACCTGTCACTCACAAACTACTCAGACACACAGACATGTACACCATGCATGTCCATGACAGCAGCATCCATCTCTTGCACCCCAAACATGTCCAGTACAGACAGAGGCATGTGTACATGTGTGCATTCCACATGCTGCTCCGCATTATGCATTTTAACACATACTTATCCATGTGGGTCACGCCTGACTGGACTCACATGCAGCACCATCATGTCCCTGCAAACTCACATCCATACATGACCCATGTCACACATACAGCCAAGTAGCTAACTTCCACCACACTGCAACATGAACTGTTTTAAACGGGAATGCATGGGCACTTACCGCAATTCCAGATGGGCCTGCATCCTGAGGATCTGGTGATGAAGCACTGGGCGAATGTGCTCCAGGACCCTCATCTGCTGTATGGTAAGGTGGCCTTCTTGAGGGTCCTGGACTTGTAGTCCTCCCAGCGCTTTTGGATGTGTTTGATGTCATGGGGAGCCACCCCCCTCCGTGTTGATGGCACCCACTATGTCCTTCCAGATCCTCTTCCGTCCTTCCTTGTTGGTGCGCGATGGTGTGAAGAGGGCATCATAATGCCCCAGGATAGGCTCCACCAGGATGACAACTTCATTAGCACTGAAGCTGGCAGCCCTCGGCCTCCCTGCTGGAGGGTTGGCACTGGTGCCCGATGGTGTTGCATTGGATATGGCAACCCCTGAGGCAGGTGTGAGTGGGCAACTGGGTCCTGGGGCTGGGCTGTGGAGTGATGGAATACCAGTCGGGAGTATTCTGCCCCAGCAGGGGTGGTCACAGCAACTGGACCGCTGCAGATGGCTGATGTGCAGGCACCAAATGGCAGGGCACTGTTGGCAGCAGGCAGGCAGGCAGCAGCAGATGGCTTGTAGGAGGCTCCCCGGGACTCTGGGGGGCAGGAAAATGGCCTTCAAGGCAGGAGAGCGGTCTTCCGTGTGTTGTTGAATGGCCAGCTTGATGCAGAGTGAATTGGCACATGAAAAAACACCACGTCAGCGTGTAAATCGAGGAAAGGGCCTTAGCGCATAAGTGTGTAAGTGATGTAATGCGCACAGGCATTTACTTCTGCACGTGTTAATGGTCCGCGCAGGTCATTTATCCACAGGCAGCCTTGCAGGAGCACAGGGGTGTGTCTACCATCACGTACCCTGCCCCCTTTGCCCCAATTGACCAGGACAACTGTTCAGTGCAGCTCCCATTGCCATTAGTTCATCCGTGCCATGGTTGTGAGGCCACCAAAGGTTAAGGGGGGCTCAGCTGGGCATCCTGCCAGTATTGGGAGTGGTCGGGCACGTGGCCAGGGTGACCAGGGAGTATGTGGAGTCCAGGGTTGCCAGGGTGGCCGTAGAGCTGGACGAGGTACGGGTGCACCACAGGGGCAGGATGTCCAGCCACGTGCTGGTGCAGCCATGCCACCACCCCCTGCGGCTCCAGGGGATGCTGCTGCTGTATCCGACCCTGGCACCCTTGCAACCCAACAGTAAATAACATGTGCTAACATGGGCCGACCGGTAGTGGTAGCTGCAGGTGCAGCTGTGGCGACCACCACACAGCCCGGCACCCGCCAGGGTTATTCGTAATATGGCGGTACAGTAAAGATGGTGCCAGTGACGTACCGGCACCGTCTATGGTGTACCACCATACTCATAATGACCCCCTTTGTATGTGTGGGAGATTTTTGCCAAGTGAGTTTATCAGGTTCCATGTCAGATGTGAATGTCTCATGCCTGTTTACATTTCTCACTTTGCACTTAATGACGATAGTGTCATGTATTGTGCATTTGGTTGGCTGTTCAGCTGTTGCATGCTATAGCATGGCATGGAGGACAGAAGTCATGGGTGTTGGGAGGCTTTGGGTGACATACCAGTGATTTAAATGGCCTGTTTTGCAGGGGGGTGGTGGAATATGCACCTTGCATGTGTTCCTTTTGGTCACACCAGATTGGTTATGTTTAAGAAGCTAGGGATGCACACAATGTAGCACTTCCGTGAAAACATTCTCAGGGTGGTAAGGTTGTGGCAGTTGACTGTCTCTTTATCATCATCGATTGTCACCCGGTATGTGCCAGGCCTGTGTGCACTCCGCAGGGTGGGAATTTAGGTGAAAAATGTGGCCACAAGCTGGGTCGGGCTGCCTCGCCACATACCCTTTCCCCTCCCATGAGCAGTGCCTGTGCATGTGGTTGGGGATGTGGGGGCACCACCATGTCCACCGGTACGCCCTGCCATGTTGTGACGTTGTGCAGGGCACATGCTGCCACAATGATCCTGCATACTACTGGGGGTGCATATAGTAGATGGCCCCCAGAGCGGTCAAGGGAGCGTAAGCGTGAGTTGAGCACTCTGAATGTGCGCTCCACTATGGCCCTGTTTGCAATATGGGCTGCGTTGTATCTTACCTGGGGTGGTGGGGTTCCACATTGGCGTCATCATGTGGGTGCTCAGAGGGTGGGCACTGTCCCCTGGGGAGGTGATGATGGTTGTCATTAGTTGGGTTTGTGTATTTGTCTGTGTGTGACATGCATGCATGTGCACAGGCATTTGTACTAACCTATGAGCCATGTGTCACCATGCTTCCCAGCATCCAGTGCCCGGATCAGGGTGGACATTCTGTATATGAAACTGTCATGGGTGGTCCCTGGATAGTTTGCATAGACAGGGGTGATGATTCCCTTGGCATTGCATACAACCTGCACGTTCCTGGAATGCCAGTGCTTGCGGTTGCGGTAGATGTTTTCAGTGGCCCTAGGTGGACGTAGGGCCACATAGGTTCAATCTATGGCACCAAGCATTTTGGGAAAGTGTGCCACCCTGTAGAAGTCCAGGACCACAGCCTGCCTTTCTGCTCATGTTCTGGGCATGTATATGTGCCTGCAGACTTAGGGGTGCGCAGTGATGATTGCCAACACCTGGTGTAGGCAATGGGACTGCACTGGATATGAGATGCCCCCCACTATTGCAGTTGTCCACTGAAATGACCCAGTGGCCTAAAAATGCAGTACATTGAGCACCTTCTCCAAGGGGCTCAATGCATGGGAGCACAGGGTGGGTGATGTGAGTTCATCCGCCCACTCAGTGACCAGGTCTAGGATGATATGAGGTGAATACCTATACCTGCCATAGACCTGGTCATCAGACATCCCAAAAAGGCTGGTCCTGGTCAAAAAAATGTGGGGTCTGGCTATTCTCCTCCTGCGGTGTCCCATGATCACTGCTGCGAGTAATTGTAATGCTTGTTTGTTGTTTGTGCGCACTTTTATGCTGCGCAGGGGCGTTTCTGCCTGCTTTCATGTGGCGGATGTATTCGTGCATGTGCGTGTGTTTTGACTTGCGCAGGTTTTCCCTATTCGATTGCATGAATACGTGTTGTTCACTAGCGTGTGGGCGTTGCGTGTGTTTCGCAGCGGTACTTCCCACATTACGCCTACATTTTCACACGTTGTTCCGCATTCCCCATGTTCCACCCCCTTTTAAGGTGTGGGCACGAGAATTTGTGCGCTTTCCTCGTTCCCGTCACACACGCGTTTGGAAATAAGGTTAGCGCGGATTTGCCACACATCCCAGGAAAAACATGCAGAGGGCCTTCCATGAATTGCACGTGTGCGATTCGCATGCGTGCGCTAGCTTTTTAACGCTTGCGCCAGCTTGCGCCACACATTTTGGCGCACATTTATTCCATGAATTACCCCCTTTGTCTTCTGATGGAGGTGCAGTTGTTTTTGGACTAGATAGTTTTGTGGTTGTATTATTTGATGGACCAGCAGTTGTTCTTGGTTTCATTAGTGGTATTGTTGGGAGATCTGCTGTAGGTTCTGTTTGTAATAGTTTTTTTGTAAAGGTTTTCTTTTTTGAGGTACAGAGTGCATATCTAGATGTGGGGTACAATGCACATAGCCTGTTGTATTCTGGGATACAAGGAATATCAGCGTTGACTTTTTTTGCATCAAAGTTAACTAGGAATAGACCATTGAGTGTACGCAGATGTGAAAGTGCTATGTAACTCATAGCTTCTTTAAAGACTGTGCTGCCAATGTCAATCAATGCGTGATCTAAGGTTAGACCTTGCAATTTATGAATAGTGACAGCATATGCAGGAGATAGAGAAAATTGTTCATTGTGTATGTGCATGTCTTTGAAAAGAAGAAACGTGCTATTGTGCTGCCTATTTTTTTAACTTCTGCAAGTTTGTCAAAGTGGACGTTGAGAAACTCAATGTTGTTATTATGTGGATATGTTTGGAAACCAACAACTGTACCAATTGCTCCATTGTCTAAACTTTGTGTTGGAGATACATTTTCTAAGCTATTTGGTCACGCTGTTGGTTTTTGACACATAGGTAGTGCCATGCATTCTAGTTTGTCTGTAGAGCTGATATGAAGTATGGATTGCATTTCTTTTTTTCAACATTGTCAACCACAGATTGCAAGGGATGGCATTTTATATTGTGTTGAATTAATTGTTCTATGACATCAGGAGCCGATGTTTCTTGCTATTATAACTCATGGAATAGTCTACTATTGAAGATGGATTTTGCATCTTTAGCAAGCATACCAGTTCTAATGCTTTTTAAATTGTTAGCATAGGTGAGATCTGCTGACTGACACATGTTTTGAGTTACTTCTCTGTACCAAAAATGTTGCCATTGATTTACATTTCTGATGCTGCTGAGTGTGTTAATGCATTGTTTGCATCCTAATGTTTTGAAAATAGGTTGACCTCTTACTGGTGTTAACTGTAGGATCTCTCCGAAAATAATAATGTGTTTTCCTCCAAACAGCTCTTAGTAGTTGGTTTTTGGGATTTCTTGCATTCTGAGAAGAATTAAAGCCAACATGAGGTTGGAAACCATGTTTATTTCATCTATCTGGCACACTTTCATTTGTTCTGCGTACTTCAGTAGCAGCTTCTTCTGAAAATTTGTAGTATTCAAATTTGTTTTGGTGTTCTGGGAGGAGCAGTAGTCGGTGTAAAGTTACACCTCCTATGTTATAGGCAGCTAAACCTGTGGGGGCTGTTGCAACAGCTGAAAGGTTGCTGTTTCTTAAGTCTTTTAGAAATGTGCTGATTATTTTAATTAAGAATGTTTTGCCAGCTTCACCACTTACATACAGATGTTTTACAGCTACAAGTTAATTTCATGTTGAAAACCATGTTCAATTTCGTCAGTGACTTCTAGATAAATGGTAAGTTGTTCATCATTTAACTGTGATTTAAGCACTGACAAGCCTTCTTCAGATTATTTAGATTGATATTGGTATTTTCTACGGCAGTCGTGGCTATTTCTGCTTCATTTAGAATCAGTGGTTCTCTAAGTGGTTCTTGACTTTATCTAGTAGATCTTAAATGTCTTCCTCTTGTTGGCATTCATTGTCCAACATGTTTTGTATTGTTTGAAATTGACATTTGTCATACTGCTTTCATTTGCCTTGAATGCAGCTTCAAATGAGTCATGGTCACCTAATAATTCTTCTTTTCTCCAAGGTTCAAGAAGTTGTGGTAGGGCCATGTAATAAAGTTCTCTATCTTGCAGATATTTAAATGATAACTTTATATGACTAATTAGGCTGGGTTTGGTAAGTTTTACTAGGCATCTTTCACAGGTTGAGACTGAATATTTGCCCCTTGTCTCATCTGGTGTGACATTGTTTTGTGGGAGAATGGTTTGGCTATGTCATACAGGCACATGTTTTTCAAAGGAGTACTTCTGTTTGGGTAGTATGTGTCAATTAAAGTGTTATCTAACATGTCCTGGCTGTCACAATCATTTGTGGCTATTGTTCCATCTCTTGGTAGGATCTTAGGACTCCTTTTCAGGATTAAGCTGGTCCAGGGCTTAGCCAGACAATGTTTTCAAATTTACCATATAAGGCTGTACCTGTTAAACGATCTGCGGCTTCGTAGCAGCTGCCTTCTCTATGGGAGAGCATAGTCTTACTGACTCTGTACAATTTTTGGGACAGTGTTTTTCAGATGATATGTCATCCCAGAGGTCTTTTTATATTTATTCCCGCTTTATTTTGCTTTGCATTGTGATGTGTAGGAAGTCATGCAAGTCATCCCATGTGTATTCTGCAGAACTTAAAGTAACAAACCATGTGGCTAAGCCTAGGTTGCTTAGCATACAATGTACATCAGCATGACGTCCGAAACAGTATTCTTTTGCATCATGCTGGTTTACCAAGAGATTTGTGATACTTGACTGCAAAACTTAATCTCAGTCTTTTATCTTTTGAAGCTGTTGGGTAGTAGACATGTTTAAGACATTAGAGCTTGTTTATACTGTGTGTTCAACTCCATAAGATAGAGTTTTTAGTTCACTTTCAATCAGGAGGTGGAACATGCAATCTACATTTTGCCTGAATCTGGGGTCTTCAGAATACATTTGTAAAGAGTGATATTTTGATGAAATAATCTTTGTGGATCTTTCATCATATCTTGCTCCTTTTCCTGTAGGAATGAGTAGAGGAAATGAACATGGTTCTACACTTTTCTCTCATTTGCTCATTGGGGATCCTGTTGCTTGAGGGGCCTTATCTTTTTAGTGGTGGCTGGTTTAGTTTTGTTGCGTGAGGTTACTAACTGTTTTGTTTTAATGTTTTATATACATTGTTTTTGAGGTGAATGAGTATATGGCTTGTTTTTATTTAATCTGCTCTATGTTTTCTTTGTTTTCTATGGAGTTGGTTTTTAGTAGCCATTTTGTTCTGTCCGTTGGGAAAAAAAGAAAGTTTGGGTTTGAAAGTTGTGTAATGTGTATGCATGTATTATGCATGGGTGTGTGGGTGTGATTGTAGAGATGAATTGAGTGATGTGTGATTGTATAGTGGGATGATAGGTGTGGTTGGGAAGGTTGTAAGAGTAAGAGTCTGTACAGGTGTGACGGGCTTGGGTTAGTGAGTAAGGGAATGTTCATGTGATTGAATAGGTAGGGTCATTATGATGTTCTGAGGAAAATCGTGGTTGTTATAATGGTGTGATCTATTGCATAGGTATGAGGGTTGTGTTGGTGTAATGGAAAATGGGTGAGGAAGTGTTGCGTTTATGTATGGTAATGTGTGATAGTGATTTGGAATGCAATGAGTGTGAAACATGTTGGGTTGGACCGAATGTGCATAGAGGGATGGAATAGTAAGGAAGTAAAGTTGTTTTATAGAAGTTGATGGGAGATGGATGTGTTATTAGCCAGTAACGAATGGTGGTGACTTGAATAAAGAGCAATCTTTAGATGAGAATAGAAAGAGTGCGAATCTTCCAATATAATGAGTAAGAGTGAAATACAGTGTTTTTGACTCAAAAAGAATACTTTATGCTAATATATAGTAAAAGTACATCGTTAAAATTAGAGAGATATACATGCTATAATAGTGTACTTACTTTGTAGGATGTGAAAAGTGTTCCCTTTTCGGTAGCTGTCTTCGTCATTCTTCTTTTTTCCTGTAATCTTAAAATAAAGTTAGTGGGAATTTGTGGTAATGGTGCTTTTAGTAAAAAAGGTATTTATTCATGAAGATAGGAGGAGTTGATGGGAAAATAGTTAATAAAGTTGTGTTATGGGTGGTGTAGTAAAGTATGTTAACTATGTTGTTAAAACAATTGGAGTATGAGTAGTGCTGTTTGGCAGATTACAAAGAACAGAGAAAAATGGGTGTGTAAAAAAGATGCATATCTAGGTCATTGTTGTGCTAGTGATTTTAATAATAGAAGTGCTGTGTCTGTGGTGCAGTGTATTTGTAATGTGTTGCAGTGTTTTTAAAGAATAGGGAATGGTGGCCTAAGGTAATGCAATGCGGTTTGTAATTGTAGCAGTATTTGGTGTCTTATAGTAATGGTTAGGAAATAACAGTAATTTATATGTAAAGTGAAGTATTGTACATAGATACTTTGGCAGTATACACATATGTGTGAGCAGGTGGAGAATGGTGGCACTATAAGGGATGTAATGAGAGAGGATCGAAAGATTGATATTAATATGGAGTGAAAAATAGAAAATGTTGAGTGATAAAAACAATCTTTTTAGGAACATTTTGGTGAGGGTTAAAAATGAATATGCACATTTATAGAAACACTGTCTGCAACTTGTTTCTAAAAGAAAGGAAAAGCAGATGAAAAGGATTTGGAGAACATGGTCAAGTGGTACTTGTTGTATGGAAGTTGGCAATACATGCATACTGGCCAACATGATCCATTTAAATCTGTAAGTGCTTATCCATCTTAGTTTGTTCTTTGCATTCTGGACTTGTAGTTCCATTTGTCCCAGTTTGAGGAATGAAGTGGGCAGACTGCACCCATTTTGTGAAAGAATGGTTACTTTGAAGCATCCAGACATAATTTTAGTCGAAAGTGGAGGCAACAGTTTGGGCTATGTCACCAGAATTCCAATACAGTTTGCAACGAAGGATAAATTTGTAAAGTTAATGAAACTGTTTCCATGTTCGAAGATTGTGTTTTCTCGGATAGCTGAAAGACAAATGTGAAAAACGTTCTAATGGCGCAATGTAAACAAAGCTGCATGTGCGTTTTTGCAAGATGCTGGAATGACATCTTTTCACAATGAAAATATCAAGTTTGATATCGTCAGACATTTTACAAAGAGTTGGAGTGCATTTTACTGATGTTGGTAATTAGTTTTGTCTTGAAAATTTTCAAAATGCATTGAAATAGTTTCTATGAATACATAAAATATGGATTGGAGTATTTTTTTTATAGTTTAAGTAAACAAAAGGGAAAAACACCAAAAAAATAGAAGCACATTTTGTGAAAGGTATAAAAAGTAATTAAGTACAGTAGAACATTTGTTAGTTCAGTATATGACACCAAATAATCCCAAAAATATGCAAAAGCTAGAAAGAGAAAAAAAAGGTTATTTGAAGAGCCACCATTTTTTCAAGAAAAACTAGTATATTGATTTTCATTCCTCCACCCCATGCCTGTGGGCTAAGCAGGCTGCAAAAGGTGCTGTGATTTTTTTTCCTTCTATTTTTTAAATGTGGGAGGTGGCTCTTAAAGGAACTTTTTTTGTCTTTCTTGCTTTTATATTTTTGGGGGATTTTGGTTTTTTTGCAGGAGAAGCAGGGAAGGGGCACCAAACACAGATACAGAGGGGCATGTGGACTGGGAAATTGTTGGGTGTGCCTTAAAATTAAGGTAGGTGCAGTGTTTCTCGTGTTCCTTGACTGTGCCTTCCAAAGCACTTTGAAACTGCTCCCCCTTGCAGTTTGGTGTATCACAGTACAAAGTACTGTGACCCTCAAAAGGTAAGGGTCAATGGTGTTCTATATGGCCTGGCAGGTGGCTGATGGGATCCTCTGCCCCACAGGATTAGCCTGTGTAGTGGCAGGAGCGGTTGAGAAAGATGGGGTAGAGGACACTAACCTGCCTCTCCCTGAGAAAGGAACAGCCTTTCTCAGAGCACCCGGATGGTTGGATCAGGTGTGGCGGTGCATGGAGGTGGTCCCTTAGGAGTACTGCCCAGGCTGTCTGCTGCTGAGTACATCAGTGAATTTCACCTTAGCAGCCTGAGCCTTTGGTATACCCCAATGGTGGTATAAAACCGCCACACCTATGGCTCTCTCCGGGAGCTGGAGGCAGGCATTTCCTCTACCCCTTCTTCCTGTTCCTCGTCATCCTCTTCTGCATCATCATGCCTGTTCCCCTGTCCAGGCTCTCAAGATATTCTTTGTGGTGGTGGTGACCCCTGAGAAGGAGGGATGGCCATGTCAGATGCCATTGGATTGTTATCAACATTCTGCAAAGCATATGCTGTCAGATGCTCTCCCCTGGATAGCCAGATTGAGGATGACTAAAAGCAATGGGTGGGTCCCTTCAGAGGAACTGTCTGTGGACCGTGCGACTTTCCATGGACTACCGAGTCAAAAATAGGCCTTGGAAAGTTGATAGATCAACTAAGAATGGGCATAGGATCCCTGAAAGGGTAAACTTTCAACTTGAAACATCTTACATTGGCCGAAAATGCAGTTTCAAACTGTCCATGGTCACAAACATCATGTGCGAACTGGCCGGGTGTGGGTGGGAGACACTGGGCTCATGCGGTGGGATGTCCGCAAACGAGTGCGCTGTCTGTGGACTAATACAAGTGAGTCATGCGAGTCTGGACATGTCCGGACACGGCGCAATGTCCACGGACGCCGCATTGTGTAAGCGGACATCCCAGACAGCCTAATAGTCTGCAGACTATTAATTGAGGTTTTTAAAAGAATTGTATTTATCACAGAATAATATACAAAATATTTATAGTAGAAACAAATAATATATTTATGAAAGGGATGGTGTATCGGAATGGGGACCATAAATGGGAGAATTTTGAATTTCTAGAAGTCATCATCGGGGGAGGGAGAAAAGATTCATCAAACCGTCTTTTCATTTATATTTTGTGAATTTGATCGAGGTGATTGCTGTGAAAGTTTAAATGCCTGGTCTCCCTTTTCTCCCCCTTCTGTCGAACTCTCCTCACCTGAACCGCCGGAATCGCTGTCGGGGTCCTGCAGATGCCGTCGGAGTAGATAATCCTTCTCCTTTTTCCGATGAGCTTGCTTGTCTCGGAGGGGGGCCACCGTGACCGCTGAAGAGAACAGCTGTCCGAGGACCTCCCTTCCGGAACCAAGCCGAAATAGGGGAAAAAACCCTGAATGGGGAAAAACCCTTGGACTCCTCTGGTCTGTAGCCCGGAAGGCGTAGTTCCAGCAGAAAGTAGACTTTCAGATGGGTGGAGGTAGATAGTAGACTGGATCCGTATGCGAAACTGAAGGCAACACTGCAGCGGAACAGGGGAGTCCTGTCGTGGGAGCCGGAACACCCACCAGCCAAGGCCGCAAGCGGAACAAGGACCGGAGGAGAGGTAAGCAAAGGAGAAAGGTGCTAGGCAAGTAGCGGAGAGAGAAAAGAAAAGCGCAGGGAAAGGGGCGGCGCCTCTCCGCGGGGACGGGGCCGCAAGAGAAGAGAAACAGAAACCGCCGAGGCGCGGCGGCAGCAGAGAAAACTGGAGGGGAGAGAAAGTAAGAAGAACACTCGCAGGAGGGCGCGAGTGACTGGAGCCTGGACAGAGCGAGGCAGGAGCGAAGAAACCCGGAAGAGCGAGAGCTTCCAAAGGATAGTTGCAACGCAGGGACCGCTGGGCCGGGAGAGAAGATATACTCCCAGTGGTCCTGCGCTACAAGGAGGAAAAAGTAACGGACACAAAGGAGGGACTAGTACCTCCCGTACCTACGTCCCAAAACCCAGCACGGAAGAAACCGCCAGTCGGAACGCCTGCAGGTGACAGTATGCCCCCTTCCAGTCCGCACCATCCCATGCTTCCCCGGGTGCAGGCGGTGGAACCTGGCAAGCAAGCGAGGAGCATGCACCTGAGAAGCAGGTTCCCAAGAGTCCTCCGACTCCGGATAACCCTTCCAGGACAAAAGGTATTCCAACCTCCCTCGGTAGAACCTAGAGTCTCTAATGTTGAAGACCTCAAATTCTGCTTGATTGGGTGTCTGTGAGGGAGTGTGTCTGTGCACTGGTCTATGATGAGAATCGGAATAGAAAGGTTTAAGGAGAGATGATTGAAATAGAAGAAGAAGGATTCAGAGAAGGAGGCAGCCGAAGACGGTAAGCCACAGGATTGATCTTGAGAAGAATGGGAAAGGGACCCAGAAAGCGAGGGGAGAGTTTAGAGGACCTTGTCCATTTGGGTAAAAACCGAGTGGACAACCACACCTTGTCGCCTGGCTTCCAATCTGGACATTCTTTGCGGTGTTTATCTGCTCCGATCTTCGATCGTCTCCTGCTGTTCTCTAAACTCCGCAATGCCGTGGCATGGGCATCCTTGATCTGATCCAATACCTTTTCGGCCACTGGGGAGCTGGTGAAACTGGGAACCTCAGGAAGAATGGACTTAGGGTGGACCCCAAAAGTACAAAAGAATGGCGAGAGACCAATGGCAGCGTGCCTGGTATTGTTATACGTGACTTCTGCAGTAGTCAGTAGAGAAACCCAATTGTCTTGATGCTGAGTGACGTAACATCTCAGATATAGTTCGAGAGTGGCGTTCAGACGTTCCGTCATCCTGTTGGATTGGGGATGGAATCCCAAAGAGAGTGCTCTCTCAATCCCCAATCGGTTACACAGGGCTGTCCAGAATCTAGAGGTGTACTGACTACCCCGATCAGAGATGATCTTGTCAGGTAAACCGTGAAGTCTGAAGATGTCTCGTGCAAACACCTCAGCCATCTTGGTGGCTGTAGGAACACCAGAAAGAGGAGAGAAATGTGCCATCCTGGAGAACGCATCTACCGTGACCATGATGCAGGTACAGGATTCGGATACCGGTAGGTCTACAATGAAATTCGTCGAAACCAACCCCCAGGGGCAAGTAGGCATCTCAACTTGGGTGAGTAACCCCAACGGTTTCCCTGTAGGATATTTAGACCGAGCACAAATAGGACAGGTCTTCACAAAGTCCAGGGTATCTCTTCTCACGGTGGGCCAGGAAAAATTCCTCGAGATGAGCTCCAGGGTGTTAATTCCCCTGCGGTGACCTGCAGGGCGAAAAGTGTGACACCAATCCAGAATCTTCTTCCGCAGCATGCCTTCCGGAACATACAGTCGTTTCTTGAAGAACAGCCAGCCGTCCTTCTCCTGGTAATGAGAGTCGGAGTGTAGCGGTAATTGGGGAAGTTCCTGAACCACAGCGGCTTTAACCTCTTGTAGGAAAGAGCTAACAAGGGCCAATATCCGGTTGCGATGAAACATGGGTTCAGTGGATAACGAAGCCCTTTCCTTGCTGGAGTCCTTGCGGGATAGGGCATCTGCCAGACGGTTTAGTGACCCAGGAATGTAAGAAATCTGGTAATCATATTGCGAGAAAAGATAGGCCCAACGTGCTTGCCTGGAATTAGAACACTCCATTTCCTGGAGGGCTTTCAGGTTCTTGTGGTCAGTCCTGATAAGGAAGGGATGTCGGGCCCCCATGAGCAGATGGCACCATTCGTCGCAAGCCAATTTCATTGCCAACAGCTCCTTTTCTAGGACAGAATAATTCAATTGACTGGGTGAGAGTGTCTTGGATAAGTAAGCTACCGGATGTTCCCCTCCACCGACAGCCTGAAGTAGTACCGCTCCGATGGCAATTGCAGAGGCATCGGTCTCCAGGATGAAGGGCTGAGTTTGGTACAGGTGTCGGAGAATCGGAGCTGAGAAGAAGAGATGTTTGAGCAACTTGAAACTGTTCTCGGTATCGGTTGACCAGCGGAACGGAGAGGCCTCCTTCTTGAGTAGGCGAGTGTTGGGGTACACCACTTCCGAGAAGTTGGGGATGAACCTTCGGTAATAATTGGAGAGTCCCAGGAAGCCCTGCACCTCTCGGACAGAAGTGGGGGCGGGCATTCGAGAATGGCCTGAACCTTCCTTTGATCCATGTCTATTCCTTCTTCCGATAACTTGTAACCCAGATACTGCACAGAAGGTACTGCAAATTTGCACTTCTCGGCTTTAACCAATAGCTCGTTCTTCTGTAGACGTTCAAGAACTTGAGTGACATGAACGATGTGTTCCTGTAAGTTTGAGGAGTAGACCAAGATATCATCCAAATAGATGAGGACAGAAGTGGAAAGCATGTCGGAAAACATTCTGTCAATAAATCTTTGAAACGCTGCAGGAGCGTTAACCAGTCCAAATGGCATCACCTTGTACTCGTACAGGCCGAATGGAGTGCGGAATGCCGTCTTCCATTCGTCACCCTTGGAGATTCTGAGCAGATGGTATGTATTTCTGAGGTCAAGTTTGGTAAATATTCTGGCTCCTTGTACAGCCTCGATGATATCGGAGATCAATGGCATGGGATAACGATCTCGGATAGTCACCTTATTTAGACCTCTGTAGTCTATACAGGGTCTAAGTTCAGTGGAATCCCTTTTCTTGATGAAAAATAAGGGAGCCCCTGCAGGGGATTTCGAAGGCTGAATCAGCCCATTCGTCATATTTGTGTCCAAATAGTTACGTAACACAAGCTTCTCCGTAAGTGTTAAAGAGAACATTCTGCCGAAGGGAACTAGTGCATTGGGTACCAGATCTATGGTACAGTCCTCGGGCCGGTGGGGTGGCAGTTTGGAGTGAAGGCTTTCTTGGAATACTTCGGAGTATTTCAAACAAAAATTGGGTAGTGCAAAAACCCCAACACAGTTGGAGGTGTGAGCCGTAATAGACTGAAGGCCCTTCTGACTCTTCGGTGGAAGACAGTGTTCGGTGCAGTATGCAGAACAGAAACTCAGCTGGTTCTTTGTCCAATCGATTTGGGGATTGTGTCTGCGAAGCCATGTGATTCCCAAAATTATTGGAAAATGTGCAGCCCGGATGATGTCGAACCTTATCACTTCCGAGTGCTGAAAAACTGTTAAGGATAGCTCTTCAGTGGTATGGGTGATGAGTCTGGATGATAGTGGAGAGCCGTAAACTCCTTCTATCTTCTGACCTTCCTTCCGGGGTATCCTGCGTAGACCGACCTTATCGGCCCATAGGGTATCAACGAAGTTTCCTGCTGCTCCGCAGTCCAATAATGCGAGAGTCTCCACCTTCTCGCCTTCTATCATGATGATAGCTGAAACTATCATGAGTCTGGAATCTTCCTTGGAGTCAGAAGAAGAAACTGTTAGAGAAACATAGGGACGAGTAGACAAAACTGGAAACCCCCGGACACTAGTCCCTATTGATGCCGAGGGTGATCGTTTCCCTGCCTCTTGTTAGGCACTTCTGTGCAGTCTTTTAGAAGGTGTTGATCCGACCCACAGTAAGCGCAAAGTCCTTTTTCTCTTCTTCGCTGTCTTTCGGCAGCAGTCAGAGGTGCTCTTGTGAAGCAGTCATCGGTTTCCCTGAAGCGGCAGCGGGAGAACGACTAGGGGGAGAGTATGTCCGAGAATCCGGGAGGAATCCTGAGCCTCGTTGTTTGCGTCTTTCCATCTTCCTTTCCTGTAGGCGATACTTGATATGTAGTGCAGCAGTTAGCAGGTCCGAGAAAGTAGTTGAGCGAGTAGATCTGGCTAACTCATCCTTAATTTCCTCTTTTAGACCCCTCCTGAAAATGGCATACTGTGCCGGTTCTGGCCAGCCTGCGCCAGAAGCTACTGTTTTGAAAGCAGAGATATACGACAGGACGTCCAAAGAACCTTGCTTTACATCCAACAATTCTTCAGAAGCAGTAAATGACAACTCTGGGCGTTCGAAAGTCTGTCTCAGAGAATTTTGCAACACTGCGTAATCTTGGAGAATGGCATTGTTGCTTGTGACTAGGGGAGTGGCCCAGGTCAGAGCGTTGACTGTTGTGTTCGAGATTAGGAAGCCGACCTTCGCTTGGTCTGTAGAGAAAGTGCGGGGTCGGAAAGTAAAGTAGACGGTACACGCCTCTAGGAATTCCTTCACTTTCTTGGGGGCACCATCAAATTTTCCCGAGGATAGTGTTGTAGGCGGTAGTTCTGGAGGAGGAGGTTCCTGGGCGGATACCATTTGTCTAAGGAGGGCGTTTTCAGCTTTGACTCCCTGAAGTTCCTGAGACATAGCTTGAATAGCCTTCCAAAGTTCTTGCACTTGCCCTTCGGCTGACATGGTGTCTTTCTTTGGCGTTGCAATCTGTGACAGTTTAAATGCCTGGTCTCCCTTTTCTCCCCCTTCTGTCGAACTCTCCTCACCTGAACCGTCGGAATCGCTGTCGGGGTCCTACAGATGCCGTCGGAGTAGATAATCCTTCTCCTTTTTCCGATGAGCTTGCTTGTCTCGGAGGGAGGCCACCGTGACCACTGAAGAGAACAGCTGTCCGAGGACCTCCCTTCCGGAACCAAGCCGAAATAGGGGAAAAAACCCTGAATGGGGAAAAACCCTTGGACTCCTCTGGTCTGTAGCCCGGAAGGCATAGTCCCAGCAGAAAGTAGACTTTCAGATGGGTGGGAGGTAGATAGTAGACTGGATCCGTATGCGAAACTGAAGGCAACACTGCAGCGGAACAGGGGAGTCCTGTCGTGGGAGCCGGAACACCCACCAGCCAAGGCCGCAAGCGGAACAAGGACCGGAGGAGAGGTAAGCAAAGGAGAAAGGTGCTAGGCAAGTAGCGGAGAGAGGAAAGAAAAGCGCAGGGAAAGGGGCGGCGCCTATCCGCGGGGACGGGGCAGCAAGAGAAGAGAAACAGAAATCGCCGAGGCGCGGCGGCAGCAGAGAAAACTGGAGGGGAGAGAAAGTAAGAAGAACACTCGCAGGAGGGCGCTAGTGACTGGAGCCTGGACAGAGCAAGGCAGGAGCGAAGAAACCCGGAAGAGCGAGAGCTTCCAAAGGATAGTTGCAACGCAGGGACCGCTGGGCCGGGAGAGAAGATATACTCTCAGCGGCCCTGCGCTACAAGGAGGAAAAAGTAACGGACACAAAGGAGGGACTAGTACCTCCCGTACCTACGTCCCAAAACCCAGCGCAGAAGAAACCGCCAGTCGGAACGCCTGCGGGTGACAATTGCTTGGGGAAAGGGGAACAGGTACAAGCAGGACAGTGATAATTAACATTTTTTATAACATGATTTTTTTACATAATTGAAAAGTTCTTTGAAATCATTACTAAGTTCATCCAATCCTGAAGAGAAAATCATGAGGGGAAAAAAGAAGAATGTTTGGAAACTAGACTCGAGAATATAGAAAATGGAATTAAACAATTTATTGATTGAAATGAAATTAAACATCACCTTGCTGAACTGTGTACATATGTTAAAAATCATCTGATGAGAAATTTTGATTTTCATTACCCTACCCGTAACTGTGACCCTTTCCCCCATCAATCACCCCAATCATTCCAAGAAGATATTACAGATCAACGGTTTGATGAGATTTCTATCCCTAATTCACCCAATCATGAATGTATGCCACCCCCAAATGACCCTATTTTTGTTTCCAACATGATTCTACCTCCCTATCATAATGTATATTAATTTAAATGATTGAAATATGTGTTACATTTTCTTTCAAAACACAGTTGGAAGTCTGTGGAATATATACATGTTCCTGTGCACACCATTGTATACAGTGACATCACGCAATGTGCTGAGGTTCACAAACAGACCGCCAGGTCTACAGTTGCAATTACACACTTTATCAGAGTGTGGCCACGGTCCCCAAAGCATGTTGTATGACATCACCAGGCCACATGTACATTCGCGAACAATGAATATGTCTGCAATATGTGAAACACTTTTAATTAGTTTGTTAACATTTGTAACACTTACCTGGTCTCCACAGGAGCATAATGATCCAAGAGCCCTGTTGGTCTGCTAATTCTGTTCTTTAGGGTTTTTTCCTGTCATGAAAGAGAGATAACAAGGAGAGAGGTATTGTAATTGATAAGAATGATAAATTATACCAAGACTCTTCTCTGCCTTCCACCCTAATTAAACTCCCTTTTTAATTCTAAGACCCGCACTCTCCTCACCTGTGTCTTGGGTTTTAGGAGCGCTCCATCATGAAATCACACAGGGGCACGCACATGTTAAGGTTATGAAGATCAAGATGCTGTTGAACTCTGGTAAGCCTCTGAAGGTAAGTGTATTAAAATATAATAATAGTCTCTTGACAGAACCAAGGGCAAAGGCAGATGTCTCTAAGGGTCAAAGTTCTAAAGTTGGAGAGATCTCTCTTGATGACTATTCCTTCTTCTTTCCTTTTGCAGGTTCTCTGAAGAAATACATTTTAACTGAAGAATTCTGAGTTATTAAGGAAGAAACATGAAAACCTTTACTTGAGGTAAATTGGCACACTTGCTATGCTTGAAACGCGCAAACAGAGTGTCTTCAGTAATCTGACAGGGTATTTTGATTGTGGTAAGTATGCACACGTATAAGGGAAAATAACATTGCACAGCGTAAGTTTGTTTCTCAAAACAGTAGCCTTCTTCTGTGAAGCGCAGCTTTCAACTGTGAGGAAAACTCATGGGATCTTCAGGTATGTATGCGCCTAGGAATTATCTTTCACTTTTAATTCTGTAATATTCATTCTATAACTATGGTACCTTTTATTGCAGGTCTTCGGAAGCCGGGAAAAGCTTGGAATGTTGCTGCAACTGCGAACGAAGGCTGATGACTGAATTGGAACTATGACGGAAGAAATTCTTCTGGTTGAAGACTGCGGTGGTGGAAACATTAGTCAGATAATTCAAATCTGTGGTCTGTAAATATTCTGTGTGCTTTTCAAGTTATTAAAATTTACTTTTATTTAATTCTGCAGGTTCTGTGAGCTGAGCGCCAGTAGCATTACACTGCTGTCAGCAGACATTACGCGAAGCACGCTTTACTGCAGAGGCGGGAATTATGTAGCCATCAATGCCCAATGTCTAGTTCCCCACTATAACTTATCAGTGACCCATAGGGCGGCCATTTTAGGGGTACTGGTATACTGTTGAGTCCCTATAGAAGTCTAAAGTTAACTTAATACTACAAACTGTGAGAATGCAATGTATGGTTGCCAAGCTAACACCCACCTAAAGCTTACAGATCTAAATAAGGAATCCCGCATGGCCTGAACTCCTGAATCTGACCCAGAAACCCTGGATGTAATCATGACACATCAGGGCACGGCTGCGGTCCTTGCAGAGCCCCCACGTGACATCAGATGGGTGTGCTAAAGTTTGTGAATACCGTGACATCATGATGTGACCGCGCCTGTGCGATGTGATGATGAGTTTCCGGTCAATGTCTGTGCTTCAAAGACATTTTGAAATTCAATTTGCACCAACACTACACACTCTCATGTTGAAACTTTACCCTTCCACCACTGCTACTAACATTGTTTGTTGTGTCTGAACATTTTACAACTTTTAATGCCCTTTTTTGGCCTCTGGAGTTCACAGACATGAGGAAAGACCGCGGACAGCTCCTCCAAGGGAACCCCACCATTTATTATACTCATTCACAATCTGGCAGAGCAGAAGGGTGGAGTCACATTTTGGGAGCTGTGCCCTGAGCTGACAACGTGTTCAGAATGGTATCTGTCATGGCCATCCCTACCTACCCCTCAGGAGTCCCCACTACCACCACCACCATCACCTGGAAGACCGGCAGAGGGGAACAGTGGTACTGCAGCAGATGGGCAGCAGGAGGAAAAGGAGGATGGCAACGCAGTGGAGGAGGTACCTTCTATGTCTGGTGATCGGAGAGTGTCCTGGGTATGGCAGTTTGTTACCACCATAAGGGGAGTGCCAAAGGCTCAGGCTGCCTATGTGCACTGGGCTGAGTCTGGTGTCACACTCAGTCATGGTACTCCTTTGGCACCACCTCTCCACACCTGGAATTTCCACTGAAATTTCCTGAGAAAGGCAGTCCTTTTCTCAGGATGCAAATGTACCTTTTCTACTGCACCTTCAACTTCCACTCCTGCCCACACTCGTTCAACTTTAGTTGGGCAGAGGATTCGTCTGGCTGCATCACAGGCTATACAAGAGGCAGTTGATCCCTACCTTCAGATGATAACTGTCTTAATGTATATACTGTAATGCACTCATCTCCAGGGGGGAGCAGTTCTGCAGCGCCTTTGAGGCTACTGTGAAGGCCCATGAAAGTAATTGCCCCCTACCTTAGCTTGTATTAACAAAAAAGAGGGGGGAATTGTCCCGCAAGCAGTACGGAAAGGGACTAAGAACTATGCTCAAACAATGGGGTCCATACTGTTGTAAACTCAATTAACAATTGGTTAAAGTAATGATCTATTCATCAAGGTGCACCACACGGGTGTCACTCAAATTTTGGGCTGTTGCAGTTTCTGAAAGCAATCAGGGTAGTCTCATATTTGAAAAACAGTAAAAAATATTTTATTTAGCAAAAACATAGGTATGTAAATAATACATGAACAACTAAACATGACAAACATGTGAATACACTTATTTGATGATAAAGGGTTTAATAATCGAAAAAACAAGAAACTAAAAACTTTACTTCACACTTTTAAGCAGGATAAACCAAAAGAAAATACTAAAATACTAAAAGAAACTGGACATCAAACTGCCAATGCTGAATGGTGACCTAACCTCAGTCAACATTCGTATTCATGGCGTGTGTTTAGCCACTGCACAAATAATTTCCAAAGATTTGGCAGAATTGGAATTGTTCTATGTCCTGATGATTTGTTGACTGGTCTGCCTATGTGTGCGTGTCAGAAATTAGTAATATAAACAATGAATTTAGATTGACATCATTAAACCACGTTTCGGCAAGAGTGCCACCTGTCTGGCCAATAATTCCATGACATAGTTGAAGTTGCCTTCCTCAGGGCGAGATACCACACAACAACTTGACCCTGTGGGGAAGCAGACATAAACAAAAGTAAATTATACTGAAAGAGAAGATCCCTTTCTGTTCAACTACCCAGATTGCTTAAAGAGAAAGTCAAACGCCCGAGGGCACAAAAATTACCAAGTAAATTCACTGTGGGTGAGTAAAAATAGCCAGGTGCGCAGTGGCCGGAGAGCCCGGTGCAGAGTGTCTGGGTCGGTGGAACCAGGATAACCCACGGTCGAACTACATCAGAGCGGGGGTTCACAATGGAGAAAAACACACGCTCTCTAAAAAGTAAAATAGAAAGCGGGTTCAGAGTCAAAGGAGCACAAATGAAAATGATGCGCTGTTTGTGCTGTTATGAAGTGAATTCAAAAACTACCTGTCAATAAATGCTTGTGAGTTGCGCTGGAGGGGGTGTATTCCTAATGCAGCATACTGCGGTGCGCCTGGGGTGATTCCTAGGGCCCGTGGTTAACATCAATGAGTAACCTAAAAAAATGAGGTAGATATATAAAAATATACAACATTTGGCACATGTGTGCTTAATATCACAGTGAACAATAGCATACGCCTACCTTAAAATGTGAATATGCGGCCAGCTGGGAGATAGCTGCAGTGCTGGCTGTTAAAGGCAGAAACCTCTTGCCTAAAACAAGGGAAAGTGAGAGAGCAAGAAGTGCTGTCTCTGAAAAGAAAGAGACAAATGGTGGCATAAATCCATGCTTCTGCCCGAAATTCGTAACACAAGTAAATGCAGGGCTAATGTTGGCCTTGGAGTGGGAAGCGAGTGCTCCTTACCTCAAACGGCTGATGGCTGCCGGATTGCTGATTACATTCTGTGTCCTGCACTGTGAAACGCTCAAATGCATGTGCTTGCAGATTACAGAGTCAGAGACCTAAGGAGAGGGAGTTGGTTTGAAAAGCCACCTCCTATTGGGTCCCGTCTGAAACTGTACTGGATTGGTGGGGGCCGACGTGCCTCCTGATCCAATAGCACTGATTGGATGGTAGACAACCCAGCCCTTAGCTGGCTTCTCAAACGCCGTTCCTCTGTTACAGGAGCGGCGATGTAAAGAAATTGAAAAAAATTATGATGCCAAGCCGCGGAGGAGCCCAGCGTCGGCGCGGGTGGCCAGACTACCTTAGCTTGATCAACGGTGTTTGACATCTACCCTTCTCTACCTGTCCCTCCTTTATAGTGATTGGTGCCCCTACCCCACCTTCACTCCCTCCCTGCATCCTTCTTTCTGCCAAAAAAGCAACAAAAAAAGGTAGGTTCCATGGGGTACCACCTTTCAATGTCTGAAAATAGAATTAAATAACAGGTAACCCACATCCTTTATGTTGATGCATAAAGAAGGCATAATCCATAAGAATCTCCAGCATTTCCATCAGCATTACAATCCATGCCATTGCAAATACAGGAGCATTTGTATAGCACAGAGGAAAAAAGGTGACAGAAATGAAATTCTTTTCCACCCCTCTTCTCTGCCATTCAAACAATTGAAAATGCAGCATGGTGTGAATAGAAGGCGTTAAAGTCTTACTAATGGCCTTTTCAACCTCCATTCACAATACACCACCAAAGAACCTGAGCTCCCTTTCCGTGTGTTCCCAAACTTGATGTCTGAGGATGGGAGAATATGTCTGAAGACTATACAATCAAAAAACGTAGGATGGAAGCTGTATCAACTTGACTCCTTTTTTTGTACTCTTTAATATTGGCTCTTAAAAGAGCCTTTTTGTTCTTGTGAGACTGTGATCTTAAGATGTACACATGCAATGTTTACTGATAAATGTTTTCATTACATACTCCCCTTCTTCCAATTCAATTTCTTTCACAAAAGAATGTTCACTGGATTCCAGATATTGCCAAGAAAATTGTAATTTCCATCTTTTCTAAAAATGTTCACTCCATCATATCGTATATCATCAGTTTCAAAAGATGGCATTTCAACATCTTGCCAAAATGCGCATATGGGTTCATTGACATTCTGCCTTGATTTTACTATTTGTGGTCAATCAGCTTGGATCCTTTACACACTTCTCTGTCTGTAATCCTTGAAAAAATAAACTGTGTGGAAAATGTTTCATTAGACTTTTGAAAGAATCCATCTCCATACCATACCACTTCTAATTTTTCAAAGCTAAGATTTTGTGAGATAGCAAGCTGCACTGCATATATCTGAAGGTAATTAACTCACAAATCTCCTATAATCCAAAGAGTCTTCTTGTTGAGCTCCATGCTTTCAGCAATTCAAACAAGAAATTAAACAATTCCTGCCTTGTCCTCCTCTGCAATTCAACTCCTCCTCCAGAAAAAGGTATGATTGGTTGAGCCTCTCGAGGTTCGCAAACATCCACAATGTCTGCAGTCTCTGCAGTCCTCTTTCCCTGCAGGGCATGGTAAAAGAGCCCAGATGGCACGTGCGGTCCACCCCCAAACCGTCGTGTATGTATGTGGACGTCAGAACACAGAGCAGCCCATTGTCCCTTTTTACCCTTATTGCTGCAACACTAACTAATTGGTTACATTCAAATAGTCTCCCTCACATCCACCAATCACATCCAAAAACCCTAAATCTAACCCTCTCACCTTAATTCAACAGTTCAGATGTATCTTTCAACACTGAGAGTACATTTGTGCTGTGATTCGGGGCCGGTTCTATCACAACCTACTGTACACATGAATACAGATTTCTATTTCCAGAATCTACAGGATCTACATTACAGAATCTACATCTAAGAAGACATACTGCAGGTATGTTTTAATTTTCAAAAGTAATATTGTATACCACATATTTATATTATAACTTCAAGAATAACTGGTTTTCTGTGCTGCAAAATATGCTTCACTGCAGCACCTATCCCAATAGTGCATTAGTGGTTTTAAAAGTATTTCAGCTTACATAGTGACTTAAATGTGCTAATTTCACAATTAGAAATATCTCAATTATCAAACTACAGTACAATAAATAATTTCATATCTTTTTAAAATCAACTGCTTTTGTCAAGACTATAGCAGACCTTTATATTACACTGTGTTACACAACCCTGCCTTTAACTTCACTTCAACTGTAACTGTTTGCGCTTCAAAACATGTTTCACTGCAGCAGTTATTACAATAGTTCATTCGCACTTTTAAAAGTACTCCTGATTGCACAGTTATCACTACATGTGCTACTACTGTGAGGAACCTGAGGGCGTCCTCACTTCTTTCCCCAAAGTATCCTCTGATCATGTGGCCAGGGAAAGGCCATCCCTTTTGGATCCTGACCATGGGGGTGGATATGTGATGGAGGATCACTTGGGTGGAGGAGACTTGGGGAGTTGGGAGAGGACGCCCTTATGTGAGACATGATATCCCCCATTTCCATTTCACCATGAACCCTCCATTCCTCAAGCCTTCATAGGCTTGTTTGTCTGCTTTGTCATTGTGATTTCCCTAAAATGTTCCCCAAAATGCATCAATATGGTACTGGGACGAAGAAGAAGCCACCTCGAACAACACATCCTCATTTTATGAAAACAAACAATTATGAACGCCAACCAAGTACTGGGACTAGGAGGAGAAAAACAAGATCAAGGCAGGACTACCACTTCGCTGGTGAGCGGCCTAGTCCTTTTTGTAATGAAATTGTAGGCGGGTGCTTTAAAAGCTGAAAGCGCAAAACAAATGAGGTCAGCGGTGGAAGCACAGCAGTCTGCGTGAACATAGTTAGCTGTGTGTAGGGAATACCTCTCTGGTGTGGTGGCATGGCAGGAGGTGTTCTCGAAGCCTGTGAAGTCAGAGTGTATGTAGCAGGATGCAGTGACAAAAGAAGCTTGTGGCCGGTAGAAAGCCGTGAGGTAATATTGCTTGGTGTGCATGAGCCTCAAGAAGACCGCCGGGAGAAGATACTAGCAACTGCACAGCGAGCCAGGATCCCGTGGTGACAGTAAGACCAACCAGTGAGTAAAACCTGAAGAGGGGGCAGACCAGGCTGGCAGGCAGTTATAAAGTGAATGCAACGTATTTTGAATACCGAACACAATGAAAGCAATGAAACATATCAAATGTATTTTGAATACCAAACGCAATGAAAGCAATGAAATCAGATGAAACATATTTTGAATACTGAGTGCAATAAACACAATGAAAGCTGATGAAATGTAATTTTGAATACTGAGTGAATTGAAAGCCAGTTAAAACAAAGTAAAGGTCTTCAGATGAAATGTATTTTATTTGTTTATTTATTTATATTTATATAGCGCGCAAGCAGCCCAAGGGCATTGGGGCGCTGTTACTTGCATGAGCTTAGTTACAGAGGTGCAGGCATGGTAGCAGTAATTGGCACATTACAGATAGATACAAGCATAGTTCTCATTACAGTTTATGCGATTGGTCGTTACAGCTTTAAGCAGTGGTCATGTGGTTAGTATTCATGCTGCTACGAGGGACTTTATGAGAAGAGGATGGTTTTCATTGCTTTGAAACTCAACGTAATGAAAGCAGTGAAAGCAGATGAAAGGGATTTTGAATAGAGAACGCAATAAAAGCAATCCAAGCAGATGAAACATACTTTGAATTCTGAACCAATTAAAAGCTAATTAACACAAAGGTAAAGTATTTTTAATATTGGACGAATTGTGCACAAATTGAAAACACTCTGGCATCCTGAAAGGAGTGAAAAGAGTGTGGACTTTACTGAAAGGAAAATTGTAAACTGCATGGAAATAATGAACTGCACTAAGTGAAACAAGTGCTAGCAAAGCCAAGAGAGATCTAATACTGGCCACAGCCAAGCAAGTGAACATAACTGTGCATTATAAGCATTGACAAGAGCCAAGGAAACATAAGAAGGTAGAACAAGCACACAGTGGTGAAACCTTCCGCACTACGTGTGACACATGTGACTGAAGCAGAACTGTATCTTACAATGAAACCAGCATTGGCAAGAACCAAAGAAACCTAGAGAGGTATAACAAGCTCACGGTGTTTTAACAAGGCACAATGCATTGTCCGAGGAGTGTGACACATTTGACTGAGGCAGATCTCACTGCTGAGAAGAAGCAGTGGACTGGAGCCCAAGGAGAACAGTCAAGGAAGGGTACCGGTTGCGTGACCTGTAATGGCTGGACTGTGTGGTCTGACAACTGAGCCTAGACTGGGTACCCCTGAATGGAAAAACACTAAAGCACCTATCAAGAAGCTTATGTTGTGCAAAGACCTTGTTGTGATATTGAAGTCAAATGTTTTCAGAGGATTTGAATGCTTGGGTGAGAGAAAACCACTGTAATGTTTTTTTTTTGTTTGAAAGCTGGAAGACGAACTTGCGGAAGGGAACCCCAATATTTAATGAACTGCTTTGATCGTGAGGAAGGAGAGTGGATCACAAGCCAATGAGCTAGAACACCATTCCTTGTTGATGCTGGCATCCCTGCACATTGTATTTAGTTAGTTGGGCGGCAAGTATAGGTTTTGGACACAGACTGAGGTTTTATTTTGGACTTCCTGACATAGGGCCTCATTATGAGTAGGGCGGTAAGGGATACCGGGCACCATTAAGGAAACCGGTGCTGGTAATCCTTTACCGTCCTACTACGAGTTCCCTTAGTGGGTCCCTCCTTCAACGCCTGGTTTTACCATGCGTTATGGATGGGACCCGCTAAGGGACTTCAGAGCTAACAACGGTACCGCAAATTGCGGTACCGTTATTAGCTACTTCCCCATTCCCATTGAGCCCTATGGGGGCTCAAATGGGAATGGGGAATGTTTTTTTCAATGGGAACCTACTGGTCCCGCAAAGGTCGGACTACATCGGTAAGTTCCCACTGAACGAGACCAGTGCCGGTACCGTTATTGGAGGCAGTCATGGCGCAAATAGCGCCATGACTACCTTCAATCTCGGAATGAGGCCCATAGACTATTCTTAGTTTTCTTTAGGTAGGGAAATTCCACCTTAGCATAGGGCAAGCTAGGAATTCTTCCACTCTGCCTTTTTAAGTTAAAATAAAACTTTGTTGAGAAACTTCAACCTGTTGTCTGTGTCTGAATCATTCCATAATTAAAAATACCCCAAATATAAATCTATAATGCAACAAATAATGACACCCTTTTTGTAAAAATGACCTGACTTCTGTCAGAACTGTATTTGGCATTCATACTGCACTGTATTAAATCACCTTGCACTTAATTTCACTTCAACTCTAACTAGTTTCCTGTGCTTCAAAACATACTTCAGTTCAGCACCTATCCCAATCCTTCATTACTGATTTTAAAAGTACTTATGATTGCATAGTGATTACTACATGTGCTACTATGTATACCAGTGCAAAATTCCATAATTCAAATAACTCAGTTATGAACATAGTGTTCATCATTGAGGTATTTTTTGTAACAATGACTTGCCTTCTGTCACGAAATATAGCAGACCTTCATATTATACTGAATAATAGAACCATCCATTTAACTTCACTTTAACTGCTAGTGTTTTTCTATGTGGAAAAGCATGCTTTACTGCAGCTGCCATCACAATAGTACAATAGTGCTTTTAAAATTACTTCTACTTCAATAGTGAATGCTATGTCCTTCTGCTTATAGCAGTGCACGATTAGCAGTGTTGCCAACAATTTTCCTTTTACATTTGCAGGAAGAACACGCTTCCATTTCTACAAAGTAAGTATGTTAATGTGGCATGTATGTTGTAATATTTTTAATAACATAACTATACTGTGCATTATCATAAACTAGCCACTCATGCTATATTCTATACTATTCCCACTTCCTCATTCCATTGCAGCAATCGCAGTATTTTCCATTATAGTCATCATTCCTCCGTATCCTGTAACATCACCACCTACATAACTCTACAAACCTTTTATCACATAACCCCCATCAACTATATATACTACTTCCACAAACCACATTCCCATTAATATCCATATAATTTACCCCACAGTTCTACAACCTCTCACTCTACATATCTTTTCTACCACGCCTCCTATTACCTATTAATCTCTTCTGTGACCACCCCTCCTCCCTCCTTCTCTGCCTTTTCCCTTTTCTCCCCAGATGAGATTTCTAGACAAGTCTGATCTATGAAAGTCTTTTGAAAACAGGTTCTCCCCTGTTCCTCTAAAATCATTACGGACCACATTGACACCCTGGCTACTGCTTGGCCAACTTCTGCAACCATTCCTTCGCCACTTGAGTCTTCCCTTCCCCCCTGAAGCACTTCCTTATGCACCCTATTCATAAGAAACCCTCAGCTGACCCCTCCTGCCCTGCTAACTACCACCCAATCACCATCACTCCTTTCCTGGGAAAACTACTGCAAAAGCTGGCCATATCTCTGCTTAATCTTCACACTGAATCAGTTGGTTGTCTCCATGACCATCAGTCTGGCTTCAGAGCTTCCAGAAGCATGGAAACCGCTCTCCTGAACATCCGTGAAGACCTGCTCTCAAACCTTGACTACAACACCTCCTGTGTCCTCATCTTACTTGATCTCTCATCTGCCTTTGACATGGTCCACCATGGCATTCTGCTGAACCGTCTCTGTGATAACCTGGGTATCACCGAACAGACCCTGACTTGGCTGACCTTTTCTCCGATCGACCCTCCCAGGTCCAACTTGGGTCCTTCCTTTCCTCTATCTCTATCTCTACCTCTACCTGTGGTGTTCCCCAAGGGTCTAACCTCCCCCCCTGGCTGTTCAACCAATACCTGTCACTTCTTGCCCACCGCATTTCCACCCTCTTCCCAAACCTTCAGTGCTATACGGATGACACTCAGCTCATTTTCAGGCTTCCTTCTACCACCTCTTCTCCTTCTCTCATCTCTGACTATATGTTTGCGATTCAGAAGCGGAGTGCTGCCAATGATCTCTGCCTTAATGCCAGTAAGACTGAGACTCTCCTCCTTGGCACACCTGCTCCCTCCTTTCCTATAGCTCTCTGGCCGGCCTCTCTTGGCCCTCTTCCTTCTCCCACCTGTGAGGCTAAACACCTTGGGGTCATCTTCGACTCTACACTCTCCTTCTCTCCTCACATCTCTGTCGTCTCTAAGAAGTCACACTACCAGCTGCACCCCCTCAGAGGTATTCTTACTTTCCTCTCCCTCCCACCGAAGCTCACTGTCTCCAGAGCTCTGGTTCTCTCTAGGCTGGAATACTGCAACAACCTCTTTCTAAATCTGCCTGTTTCTGCTCTCCGCCCTCTGCAACTCATCCAGAACAGGACTGCGAGCCTTGTCCTTGGCCTCAAGCCCAGGGATCGTATCTCTCCAGGACTGAAATCTCTGTACTGGCTCCCAGTAGCTGTGAGGATAATGTTAAAAACCCTGTGCATTGTCGACAAGGCCTTCTGGGGCCTGGGGCCTCAATATCTTCAACTCTCTCTTCTTAAATATCTTCCTTCTCAAGCTCTTTGCTCATCTGCCTCCAACTCCCTCAGGGTCTGTTGCTTCTCGAAGCAATGAGTTGGGGGTAGATCTCTTTCTTTGGCTGAGGCCTCCCTCTAGAACAGCCTCCCTGCCTCCTTGAAATTTTAGGAGAACCATCTCCGGTTCTCGACGCACCTCAAGGCCTTCCTCTTTGCTTCTGCTTTCTCTCCTCCTCAACTCCTCGCTGAAACTGCATTGGTCACATGGCTCGGGCTCAGGACCCCTCACGCGCCAGCTGCACACCTGCACTGCCACCCTGGCTACTTGTGCACTTGGGGGCTGTTTCTGTAGCCTTACCATCCCCACCACCTCCTGACACTTGATATCTGCACTCACCCCTGCACTTGCCACAAGATCGCCACACTTTTTACCTATAATTTTTATTTATTGTATTTATTTTTTACTGTTGATCCTATGTGCTGCACCCTTCCCCCGCACTTTCCCTTTCCCCCCCTTCACTGCGCTTGCACAATCTCAATGTCACCTGGCCTAGTAAGATCGTTGGCTCCGTCTTCCCTCTGTTCCCCTCCCTTGCTTTGTCTCGCCTTGAAACACTTGTATATAGGCGCGTTATAAATGCCATATCATATCAAATCTGCCTCATGTTTCTTCCCCAACGTCATTCCCAATCCCAGTACCCAAAGTTAATCTACACCTTCATGCTTTCTTCACTCTCCTTCATGTGCTTTCACTAACAACAATGCATTCATTGCTGTGTTTCACTGTTCCTCATACCATTACTGAAATCACTGAAATCACATTATTTTGCATTATCCCCATATCCCTCTTCTTCATACCGCTACACCAGAGGGATACACCTCTTCCTCTACAAATAATTGAGTCCAATGCTCCCATTATCTATACATTCCTCATCCACATCCTATTGGATAATCATAATCTATATTATTACTCCAACACACCTCTTCATCATGTCTTTATGCTTACACCACTTTTCCTCATGTAACATCACTAACAACAATGCATTCATTGTTGAATTTCCCCCTTCTATTCCCTAAATCCCAATTCCTCATACGGCTTTGGAATTATAATCTATAATATGGCTCCAACACAGTACCCAATATTAATCCATATTCTTATCAACACACCGCTCTCCCTCACCCTTGTCCAATGTCATGCACAGAAGACTTCTGCAATATTACAGTACACACTTTCTTTTCTCCAACAGACAGAAAAGAAATCGAGCAGATAGAAAGAAGGAAAAGTCATTTGCTCATACTCCACTAAAACAATTTATATAAAATGTAAGCAAGAGAACAAGTAACTGTGCTCTTGCAAAGTACAATACTCAGCACTGTCAAAAGTATCGCTCCTGCACCAAAAAGGAAAAGTAACCAAATACGTAGTAAAAAATGACAACTGAAAATGAACCTCAAACCATATCTAGCAATGTCAATGTAGTCATGAAAAAAACATTTTTTAAAAACAATTTTCCAAAAAACAATTCCACGCAGAGTTCTTACCAATTTCATAAACAGATCTGAACAGTCACGTTCCACAGTTCAAAATTACCAAACAAAACTGATATTTGAAGCTCTTATTGACAGCACATTCACAATTAAAAGAACATTATTTATATTAGTTTTAAATAGAATAAAAACACTAACAAAATTAATTAAAAATCTACATAAAAACTTCTAAATATGCACAATGTGAACATATATGTTTTTTCTAACTTCTGTGCAGGTGAATGGTTTCACACCAGTAGCATAGAACCGTATTTTAATGAAGAAAGGTACCACCAAAAACAAACAAACCCAATGGCCATGGACACTAATGGAAGACACTATGAAATATTAGGAGATACCATTATTTCAAAACAAACTTAATACAAAAATCCTCTATAGCAAACTTTCAAACAAATGTTCCTCTGGTCATCACAGATCCTCCAGTGTTGAAACGGACACACAGCTCAATATGAAATGTGTGCCAACAGTCATTCAAATGTTTACAACAATTCCTCAATCACGATGTTGAAATAAAAGACAAAAGTAAAATCAACATGTTACAAAACGTGGACGGCCTCCTGTTCAGTGCACATCCACACTGCACTAAGAGGGCATTCAATAGCATGCATTTCAGGAACCACTTGTAAAGGCACCTTCCATCATACAAAACGGTTAGCAATATGCCATTCTGCAATGAAAAACCGTATGCAAGATTGTACAATGCCAAAGGTTCTGTTGTAGAACTACAAAAACTCAATGGCAATCTCTTAAATGAAACAGCCCAAGAAGTCCCAAGGCAAATAGAGAACATACAAAGTAAATATTTTTGAAATTAACAAGAATTAGAAAACACAGTTAACTTACAAAATATTAACCAGCAACTTTCAAACACTATAGAACCTTGTATAGATCCTGAAACAATGAAGAGATGCACGAATTACAGAAACACAGCTTTAATGCAAATGCAAAATA